>NW_027361754.1:22898461-23512500 GCF_039654945.1 Dendrobates tinctorius | reverse complement strand
GAAAATCAGAATGTTTACACTATACTATATATACCTTTTATCTGGTGATACTGTACCCTTTTTCAACTTGTTATTTTATTGGGTAATCCATACTGAGCCTGTTAGTGTCTGTGTATGCCTCATGAAGTATATACGGAGATTTACTGTTATCCATAGACTGTATAGAGCTGTACGCTTATGATACAGTACCATATATCTGCTGTTTTTTTGGGTCCATTTTCAAAAACATGAGGAAGTATGGTGGAAGAGAATGCGGATGTGGGCGTGGAGGGCCACCTGGTACTGATGGTGGCGGTGGTGCATCTGCTGGTAGTGCCAAAAACACAATAGCAGCTAAGGCAGGAGGTGTTGAGCCAGCGTCATGGTGTAGCTCTGGAAGGCCTGGAAGGCTCCCTTTTCTGGGAGTAGGTAGACTTCTTTTAAAGCTGGAGTATCAGGAACTGTTTGTGGCTTACATTGCTGAAACAGCCTCCAACTCTATCGCCTCCTATTCTGAAGTTGTAAAAAATGCAAGCACTGAGTCGTCAGTGCAGGCTTCTGGTCAGGAGCAACCCCTTTCCTTGTGTTCTTCACCCATACCAAAAGTGAAGGATGTGGAAGCACACACATCAGATTACTCAATGGAGCTCTTTTCACATACTGTACCATGCCTGGGTTAATTAAAAATAGGGCCCATCATGTACTGGAGCAATGTAAATGGGGCAGATCAGACACTGGAGCAGCATCTAAGGGGCACATTATACACTGGAGCATTACAAATGGGGCTCATTATATATGGAGCATTATTAGAGCCCATGATACACTGCAGCATCATCCATGAGGCCCATGATGTACTGGAGCAATGTAAATGGGACAGATCAGACACTGGAGCAACATCTAAGGGGCACATTATACACTGGAGCATTACAAATGGGGCCCATTATATATGGAGCATTATTGGAGCCCATCAGACACTGGAGCATCATCCATGAATCCATGAGGCCCATCATGTACTGGAGCAATGTAAATGGGGCAGATCAGACACTGGACCAGCATCTAAGGGGCACATTATACACTGGAGCATTACAAATGGGGCCCATTATATAAGGAGCATTATGTGGAGCTCATCAGATACTGTATGGAACATTATATGTGACTAATTATTTGGTATGGAGAAATATATGGGGCTCATTATTCTGTATGGCGCACAATGTGGTGGCCATAACACTGTATGGAGTAATATACTGTCCTGTTTTTGAGCTATTGTACAATTTAAAATAGATCAGTCATGTCATGTAAGCAGTGAAGTATTTGTCATTGTACTATACCTATATTTCTGTGGCGTATCGGAGCATCATGAGTTGTGGTATGTGTTAAAGGGGCGCTCTGACACTCTTTCGCCTAGGGCACACGAAAACCTGGAGCCAGCCCAACCCCCCCAAAACGTTAGCCAAGTAACCCCCAGTTTTCAATGCGTTACTATTATTAGGAAGTAAAGGTTGACAAGCTTCAGTTATAAGAATTGATGTTTTTGGCATTGAAATGGACACTGTAGGTGTGTTTACTGTCCTCCACTCCCTGCCGACTTTGCTTCCCCATTGACTTGCATTGGGTTTCGTGTTTCAGTCGGCCTTCGACTTTTCCCTATAGTCGGCCGATTTCGTTCGACCCGACTTTTGCGAAAGTCGGGTTTCATGAAACCCAACTCGACCCAAAAAAAGGCAAAGTCGCTCATCTCTATTTGAAATGTCATAAACCGAACTGTAAGCCATGTTACACATCACTGGCTTACACATAGTCCATTACTTCATCATGTATGGCTTTACAATGCATTCACTAGTCATGCTTGACTCACTCCAGTCACAAGGTGACCGCACAGTTCAGTAACTGACCTTTGTCAGTGCACATAGTTCCTTCCCCATACCCAGGGTTACCTTTCAGGAGCTCCTGCTCCACAGGCTGACTCCTCATCCGTCCAAGGTTCTCAACAGGATGTCATCTTCCTCAATGCATGGCCGTCTTAGGTTCTGCACACACGTGTCCTGTCTGGGTGCTATTCAGGACATTCGTCCAACACCCAGGCCACCAGGTCCAAGGTCTCACCGTGTGCTCTTCAGGAAGTCCATCCCCTCTTGGGACTTTCCAACACAGACCTTCCAGGATCTAGCACTCTGAACCATTCAGGTCCATACACTCTGACCATGTGACCAGACCTCAGTCACATTATATGGTTGTAACCACCCCTATGGATGGGTAGTCCATGTGTGGTTAGTCAGTTCCTGCCCAGCTCTCTGACTAACCCTATAAGCCCCTCTTATAAGCAAACACTTGTGGAACTATAAGTCCCAGCATAACCATATCATTTTGGGCTTACATCGCAGAGGACCTTTGCGACACATACCGGCTATTCATAATAATACCAGTCCCTAATGCACCATCATAATTATGCCTCCAAGTGCATCCTGAAGTGCACACAGCGCCCCCTAGCTGTAACAGGCATCACTGCCTCACAGTTCATATATCCCTAATGGACATTTAACCAGCTACCAATGCATAAATGAAAACGAGAAGGTACATATTGCCTAAATCCGTGCTGCAAAAAAGTGTGGACGCCAAGTGGCACACCGTTTCCCCATTCTCCCTGCTTTGGTAATTCTTGGTTTGAGGCAACCTTTTTATGCTATGTTTGTCTAATTTTATATTTTTGAAAAAAAGCATTTATCTGGTTTTATTTAAATATGAGTGACATGATTGATCTATATTAGGGATGGGCGAATCCTGAAATATTCGGAATCGCTAGGCTGTAACGAGTCCGACTTGGAAACTCGCTATTCGTTGCAAGTCTAGCGAGTACAATGTTAATGAATGGGGATGCGAGTTTTGCAGCGATTCCTGTGCTGGGGAGGAGGAGAATGGGGATGCAGATTTTTTTTTTGCAGAGTTTCTTAGCGATTTTGTGTCAGCAGCTGGACACAAAAACGCTAAGAAACTAGGATTGCTTGTATTAAACTTAAAAAACTTGCTAGTTCTCTCTCTCTGTTTTGCAGCGATTCCTGTGCTGGGGAGGAGGAGAATGGGGATGCGAGGAGAGAGAGAAAGAGAGAGAGAGAGTGAGAGAGAGAACGAACTCCTAGCTAGTTTTTTCACAGTTTAATACAAGCAATCCTAGTTTCTTAGCGATTTTGTGTCCAGCTAGGACACCCAAAACTAGCTAGGAGTTCTCTCTCTCTCTCCCCTCCAGCACAGGAATCGCTGCAAAACTCGCATCCCCATTCTCCTCCTCCCCAGCACAGGAATCCCCCAGCACAGGAATCGCTGCAAAACAGAGAGAGAGAACTCCTAGCTAGTTTTTTCACAGTTTAATACAAGCAATCCTAGTTTCTTAGCGATTTTGTGTCCAGCTGCTGACACAAAATCGCTAAGAAACTCTGCAAAAACTAGGATTGCCATTCATTTGCATTGGACTCGTTACTGTGCGAGTAATCGCTTGGAAACTCGCAGAGTACCGACTCCTGCGAGTCCCCTACTACTCGCAGAGTAACGAGTCCTAACGAGTAGATTCGCCCATCCCTAATCTATATGTCACTTAATTGTGACATGATCTATAATATGATATATCACTTACTTACAGTAAGTCCTGAAATGTGATACCTATGGAATTTCTTTGCTTTGAATCCAATGCGCAATATTGCGCTCTAAGATCTCACCAGACCTCAGAGAATAGTAAAAATACTGTAGGTAAAACAAATTGTAAAAAAATTATACTCATCTCATTTGGCCTTGACCTGCCATGCCAGGGAGAGAGGTGAGGGACTTGTGAGACCTATTTTCTAACCCCCTCCTGGCCCTCTATAATTCAGCCAGTTGGCATTTTTCTGGATTGGCCTAAATTGAATCACAAAAAATGTTATTCTGTGTTTCTTGTAAGATTCAGAGCAAATTCGATTTAATCTCAAACCGACTTACTTATCTCTAACTGAGAAAGTAAAGGCATTTGTTGTTGATCTCACTCCACTGATCAAGGTTAATATTGATTTATCTTCTGGCTATTTCCACAGAACACCTTCATTTTAAGGCCCATATAAACATTAGAGAAAACAAAAAGCAAAAAACACAAATAAAAAGTAAAAAATAAACTGCAAATAATGCATAAAGGTAATAATAATAATAAGGGTATTTAGTAAACATAATTTTAATCAAAATAATGTACAAGCCATCCCGCCACGTCACGGCAACCCTTGTGGGACAGTCCTACTCTAGTATTTAAAACCTTTTCACTTGCCAAGTGGCGTGAATGTGAACAAGGATCGAGCGACTGAACCACTAGTAAAAGCTTAGGCCAGACAGGATGGATTTCCCAGCTCAGAAAGAGGGCGGTCACACCCATATATGCACTGAATGCACAATGAAATGAATAAAAAAACAGGAGTCTGAACTGAGAAAGTAAGTTAATGTGTATGCACAATGTAAGTGCATATTAGCATATGACCATTAACCAGAGAAAACAAAAAGCAAAAAGCACAAATATCCTGAAATAAAAAGTAAAAAATAAACTGCAAATAATGCATAAAAGTAATAATAATAATAACAACGGTATTTAGTAAACATAATTTTGATCAAAATAACGTACAAGCCTTCCCGCTACGTCACGGCAACCCTTGTGGGACAGTCCTACTCTAGTATTTAAAACCTTTTCACTTGCCAAGTGACATGAATGTGAACAAGGATCGAGGGACTGACCCACTAGTAAAAGCATAGGCCAGACTGGATGGTTTTCCCAGCTCAGAAAGAGGGTGGTCACACCCTTATATGCACAGAATGCACAATGAAATGGATAAAAAAAACTGAAGTCTGAACTGAGAAAATAAATTAATGTGTATGCGCCATGTAAGTGCATAATTAACACATGACCATTAACCAGAGAAAACAAAAAGAAAAAACACAAACAAAAAGTAAAAAATAAACTGCAAATAATGCATAAAGGTAGTAATAATAATAATAAGGGTATTTAGTAAACATAATTTTGTTCAAAATAATGTACAAGCCATCCCGCCACATTAATTTATTTTCTCAGTTCAGACTTCAGTTTTTTTATCCATTTCATTGTGCATTCAGTGCATATAAGGGTGTGACCGCCCTCTTTCTGAGCTGGGAAAACCATCCAGTCTGGCCTATGCTTTAACTAGTGGGTCAGTCCCTCGATCCTTGTTCACATTCACGTCACTTGGCAAGTGAAAAAGTTTTAAATACTAGAGTAGGACTGTCCCACAAGGGTTGCCGTGACGTGGCAGGATGGCTTGTACACTATTTTGATCAAAATTATGTTTACTAAATACCCTTATTATTATTATTACCTTTATGCATTATTTGCAGTTTATTTTTTACTTTTTGTGTTTTTTGCTTTTTGTTTTCTCTGGTTAATGGGCATTTGTTAATATGCACTTACATTGTGCATACACATTAATTTATTTTCTCAGTTCAGACTTCAGTTTTTTTTTATCCATATAAACATTAGAATAACGTCGTCCGATCCCGCCGATATTGATGAGTTCGCCCGTGGTCCGACACTAATGTGTTTGGGGTGCCTACCAACTGATCTTTGGGGAAGATGTTGATCGCTCATGTCATTTCAGACTGCCGACTGGCAGAGATGTTTGTCAGCATTTCTCTCATAGAGAACACAAGAGTGCTTTGTTCAATGAACACTCCTGTTTTTGAGAGAGACGGCTGAGATGACTGTCAGCTGAACAATTGGCCAAAGTATCTGTCAGTCGATAGCCATTTATAGTTTATGGCCAACTTAAGTCTGTATTTCTAAAGCTATGTTTACATGGGAGGCAATCCACATGGGTACATGTGTGGCCAACAGAGATAATCTTCATAGAGAGTCATTCGACTGCTGATTGATGGCATGCTTATACAAGCTAATAATCGAGAACAAGCATTATCCTCCCATCTATGTGGGCTTTTCAACATGGTGAGAGCATATTCTGCTACTGTGAAACATGTCCGCTATTAAGCATAATTCCATTGTGTAATATATCCCCTTTATCTTCTATTTTATTTTAATTTCCTACCTTTGTAGTTAGTAGAGGAAAGCGAATCAAATTTGTTAGAAATTTCTTCAACAACTAGGATTCACCAAAATCTAAATTTTGGGGGACCTGATTCGCATGAAATGAAACTATCTGACATAATGCTGGACTTTTTTAGTTGGCCATAAAGGGTTAAAATAATAGAAGATCATACTCACTTGTCTGGCTGCCAAAGCTCCATGTCCCCTGGTACCCACCTTTCTCTTTGGTCTTTTGGTCCAGATCTTCTGAATTTCTGGTGTTTGCCAGGCCCCATGTGACCACATGATTCCTAGTCAATGCCAAAAGATCCACATGAAGATAGGACAGTGAAGACCGAAGAGAGAAGAGGGAAGAATGAAGGGAAGACCATTTCGAAAAATGATCCGAAACAAACGGAAGACCTGGAGAGGAACTGGGGCTGCAGGACGCATTTTGGGCTAATGAAAAAACTCAGCATAATTTCGTGTTGGGTCAGAAATGGTTTGAATCGAATCTGCTATTCAAGCGAATCTGCTCAAAATGAATTTCACTGACATCTAGTATTAATTCACGTTCACTATGGCTATTGTTTGAACTTAGAAGAAAATGGTGGCACTGTGTCATCATAGAAATATTTTGAATTGATGCAATTTTAAGATACCCAACATACAGGTGTCTCACCTGATCACCAAATGTACAGTGTGTTCATGACTAGTGATGAGCGAACGTGCCCGGAAAAGGTGTTATCGGAGCATGATTGTATGCTACCCGAGTATCTTTGGTTTGCTTGAAAAATATGTTTTGAGTCCCCGTGGCTGCATATCTCGTGGCTAACAAACAGGCAATCCCTACATATGTTGCGGCTGTTGAACAGCCGCGAAACATGCAACCGCAGGGACTTGAACATAGAGCATGCCGAAGTCACTTGGTTAGCACCCGAGCATGTTCGGATTACGCCTTATGCAAGCACGTTCGCTCATCAATGTTCATGACTTGTCAAAAAATAGAAATTCTACAGCCAGTCGTTTATTTTTCCTAAAGGTACAAGCCCGAGTGCTTGTTATTCAAGGAGGAAGATTTTGTAATTCTTTGTCATTTAACTCTGTAGCTAAAAAGAAGTTTTAGACTAAAAAAAATAAAAAAACATGTCAAAGAGACGGGCTTTCAATGTCATAGTATAATAAATCAATGTCAGGTCCAGAATAAATGTTGACCTTACTGAAATCAAATTCCATATGCAGCCTTGTGATATCTTTTATGCAGCACATACTCCTTCTCTACATAAAGAAAAATCTCCATTTGCTTCTTTTACGAAGAATTTTACAATGTCCTGCAGTTATATTTAATAATGATGCAAAGTTCACAGTATTTCACCACTGTAGACTCGTTAGAACTATTAAAAGCTTGGTTTCATTTTCTGGGTGTCGTATAAAGGGATTTGCGTTAATGCTTCATTCATTGATTTTGCATGTTTTGGCCTTGTTTGACCTTACTATTTGCTATGCTATTCTCACTGAGTGCAAGAGATAGTACATATTAAGGGCTCGTGCACACGGCCGTAAGAACCGGACAAGTGCTATCTGTCATTTTGACGTATAGCACCTGTCTCCATGTTATTCTATTGGGCCATGGACATGTTCAATTTTTTTTTCCTGGACACTGTCCAAAGAAAAAAATGGACAGGTACCCCATAAAATAACCTTGGTTTGAGTGTAAACCGATATTTTATCGGAACGCCCTCATAATGTGACAATCACTAGAAGCGCTAAAAGAAATGAAGAATGGGGGACTGGATCAGCGGCAGTAAGGACAGGTGAAAGCCTAGGACGGTTGAGTATGATGTATTTTATTATTTTAGTCTCTTCCTGGCTGAAAAAAAAAGAAGAAGGCAGCAAAATGGCAGACGACTTTCTGTTATGTTGCTGGATTCCTCAGGATCGAGCGTCAAATATTTCCTCAGTGGAAACACAATAAAAACCCAAGTGTATTTTCTATCTTCAGATTTTCTCTATCTCATTGAAGTCTATGGGTAAAAATCTTCAAATAACCTAAGAGAAATTGACATGCTGAGATTTTAAACACTGCGCTGCAAGTCAATTTTCATCACGTGAAAAAAAAAAAAAGTGCAATGGCATAGCTCCCAACCATCCTGGATTCAGCGGGACTGTCCTGTCACGTCAGAGATTTTTTCCCACCGACGTCTTCATTGTTCTGTAGCTCCTCCTTCTTTGGGGTGGGGCTTCATCTCTCTGTTCAGTGTATAAATTAAATTATATATTCACTGCTTCTCCCTCCTATATTCATTGCTTTTCTTTCTTTTGTTCAGTCCTCCCTGGGACTTGAACTCACATCTTCATGTTTGCAAGCTGCAGCCCTAGCTATGACACAGCTTTTAATGATGTACAGTAGATAGGAGCATTTGGTAATCTTGACCTCAATTGCCAGCAATGGACCCAGAAGCAGGTTTTACATGTCCATAGATAAAATTGTGTATAACAATGTATTTCTATGGTTATTGTATACTGAGGTAAAAAAAAGATTTTTTTTGTTCCAATAAAAGTAGTAAAAATAATAACTAATTACAAAAATGTACACATCCACCTTACTCGGACATTTAAAGGGAACCTCTCACCCCCCCAGGGCCTATTAAAGTAAAAGAGCCACCTTCATCAGTACTAAGGCTGCATTATGTGAAGGTGGCTCTTAAGTTTAATATCCCTAGGATCGCTGAAATAATGAGTTTTATAAATTTCCCCCCATACCTCTATTGAGACAGGGAAGTATGTTTTCTACCTCTGACTCAACCGCCTCACAGCAGTCCATCATCTCCCTCTGGCCTCCAGGCAGCGCCTCCTCTCTGTCTCGTGACGTCACTGGCGCCTGCGCTCTGCAAACAGTTCTCGGGCATGCGCTGTGCGCTCTTCCTGGGAACTTACATCAGGTGATGTAAGAATATCGTGCCTGCGTGTAGCGGAGGCCCTAGATCCCGCCCCGCAGTGTGTTATGATGTATTCATGCTGCAGGGCTGGGAATCTGGCACCTGCGCAGTGAGGATCTCTGTGCCTATCCCCATCTTCCTCCGCCTCTTTCCTCCACCGGAATACGTCGGCGGCATCATAGTGAGCTGAAGTTGAGCTCCCCACACCGAGGAGATGCAGTGCAGCACATCACCCAACAGTAATGATTGGAAGGGTGGCAAAGTAAACATTGCTTGTAAATTTATATTACAATGAAATTCCATTAGTGTATTCCGGTGGAGGAACGAGGCGGAGGGTTCACATGTAGCATAATTGCTGCGTTCTTTCTGCTGACTTTTTTGTACAAAAATTCTTCTGTATTTAACTGTCCAAGTAAAGTAGATGTGATTTTATGAAAACTGCACCCCCTGTGCATCTAAAGATGCTGCTGGACTGCTCGGTTTTGATGCTTTTTTTCCTCCTCTTCTTCGTGGAGCCTAAAAAAATGCACGTTAAAAACTGCAGTTACTTTTTTAAGTGTAGAATCAAAGTTTTTCTGTACTATAAAAAGCACATTAAAATGCGGCTTTGCTTCTGCACCAAAAACACATCAAATAAGGGGGAGAAGATTTTTATTGTGTAGTTTAGTTTTTCTGCAACATGTGAACACAGCCTACAGATACAAAAAAGCCAGATATCATATAGTGAAGCCACATAAAGATGAGAAAGCTCTGGCGGCTGTGACTGTGAATGAAGGAACAAAAGTTAAATCCACAGACTCCAACTAGAGATGAGCTAGACGCACAGATGACGCTGTGCTGCCCGGACTAATCAAAAGATACTTCGGGGATGCCGGAAGGTTAGAGATTTGAAGTCTCCCGTCAAACTGCTAAGTCGCACTGATCTGCACACCGGACCGGGGACCCATCTGACATCTCCGCGGGAGAAAGAAATGGTAAATGACCGTGGATTTGAGTGTGGCCAGGGGCATGGTCAAAATTTGCCACGGCGCAATACACAAAAGCAGTCAAAACGTACCAAATACTTGTTGTGGGAATTTATACTTACTTATCAGACAATGAGTGCCTATGGACAAAAATAAAGAGTACAGCCCTAATGCTATAATGTAAGTTTTCTCAGAGCAACTTTTTATGAGGCATAAAATTATTTGAATATATTACTTAAATAAATTTGTATATTTAGGTCACATTAATTAAAACTGTCTTTACGGCTCATAGCAACCAATCATAGCAAAAAACATCTTTATGGCCCATAGCAACCAATCACAAAACCAAAAAAAGCCTTCATGGCCCATAGCAACCAAATACAAAGCTTAACACTGTCTTTATGGCCCCTAGCAACCAATCACAGAAGCAAAAACTAACTTTATGGCCTATTGCAACCAATCACAAAACCCCAAAAATGACTTTATGGCCCATAGCAACCAATTACAAAACCATAAACAGTCTTTATGGTTCATGGCAACCAATCATAACACAGCTTTCATTTTACCAGAGCAGTTTTTATAACTGAAAGCCGAGCTCTGATTGGTGGTTATGGGCAACAAAAGACAGCTTGGCCTTATCACATCATTTATTGATGAATTAAGGATTTTGTTTTTGATGATTTTCTCTGATATGTTGTCCTGTAAAATCAATTATAATATTCTAGCGTTTAATGCCCCAGAAAGGTGATTTGACAGCTTTCCCTAATGCCTCGTGTTGGTAGTAGCTTATATCACCGATTAATAAAACATTACTAAATACAGTGATTCATATTTCATTTCATAAGGGATAAATGCATTCATTTGACTAATTTGTAGCTTTTGCTTAACTGGCGCACTTGTAAAAATAGATTAAAGGAACAAGAACATCTTCTAATTGACTCCGATGTCTCATGTCATTCTGCATTTCGGTTACGCGGCACCGCCATTCTTACACCCTGCCCTTCACTATCACCTGCTAGAAATATGTACTTGCTTACCAATAGTGTATGTATGTGATCATAAACCTAGTAAAGATAAAGCTTGGCCACATTCACACCATGCACTTGTGATGGCTTTTTTGCCACAAAGTTTTTCCGAAATGCGTTAACACTGCAATTTTACCATGTTTTTGGAAACCTTTGCACGTATTTAAATTTTGCACGCAATTAAAGGTGTGTTGGAGTAAGATATGCCAAATTGATTAAGAGGCACACACCTCTTTAGGAATTATTGCACATCGCCATATGGCATATATGCCCCAAAAATGATGCACAACAAAGCGCACATTCACTCTGTTGGCACTATTATAGTCCCCATATGGCCCCATCGGCGCATACTTTCGAATGCCGTTTTGCGGGGGTTTCGTATGCAAGCCCTGACAGAACCACTGAACGTGGGCAAGAATGCAATGTGAAAGCACCCTAAGCTAATGGTGAACATTGTGATCACTGTTAGTCTGCACAAACGGTGAATGTAGTTATCGCAGTGAGCCTGCACAAACGGTGAATGTAGTGATCGCAGTCAGCTTGGACAAATGGGTGAAGGCCGAGAAGGTAGAAAGGCAGCATAAACAGTGAAGGGAGAGGACGCAGCCAGTTAGCAGAAAAATTGAAACCAGTTAGCCAGCACAAAAAATGTATGAAGTCAGCCAGCACCATGGAAACAGTGAAAGTAGTCAACCAGTGCAAAACGTGGATGCAATGAATGTAGTCAACCAGCACAAAACAGTGAATGTAGTCAGCCAGCACAAAAAGCGAACACAGTCAGCCCGCACTTTTGTTCATGACTATGGGTCACCCTCCCAGGGCTGTGGGGTACTCGGTACCGGGCCGGTCTCTCAGAGGTAGGTGTCACAGCAGCAGTGACCCGGTCCGTGGCCCTGTGCGCCCATGTAAAAGCGGTTGAGTGGTGGAATAAAGTTTATGAGTGATTTGTGACACCACCTGTGGTGTTCGACAATGGAGGTGTTAAGCTGACGCTGCAGACAGATCCTCTGGGACAGATGGTGGGGTGCAGCAGGGGTTGACGAAGAGGGTGCAGTGTCTGGCACAGAGATGTAGCAGTGCTGGAGAAGTTGCAGAAAGAAGGCAAGGATACAGCGGAATGTAGTTTCTTTACCTTTACTTTGTAAGTGCAGTCCAGGGTCCAGATTACAGATGGCACAGGAGCTAATTAGCCTGGAAGCAACTTAGCAATCTCTTTATCAGATGGGTTGTGTATTCTCCTTTCTAGCGCTTACTTGAGGTACATGCAGTACTGTGTTACACTGACGTTCCTCCTTCTTCTTCCCTTTTGGATCTACCTCGTATGCAGACAGCTGTAGCGTTCTATCTCCTTTGGCTCACACGTCGCTGTTGTGCCTCCGAGTCTTAGGTGGGAATAGAGCATTTACAGCTTCCTATTCCTCTGGTTTCTGTTGCAGGACCGTCAGTATCCATACAACCTTGGAGACCAGGCTCCAGATCATGCGCTCTAGCTGGGAATAAGCCTCAACTCTCTGCTCAATCCCCCCAGCTTTTCTCTCCACGTCCACACACTTCGCCCTCCTCACAGAACTGACTAATATCCCTTCCTGGCCCTCAGAGAGCACTCCTCCCCCCAATTCTGGTTCAGAGCTCCCTCTGCTGGCCTGGAGTGGGAACTGTGTTGTATGTAGAGATTAACTGTCAAACTGTCAGAGAGACCCTTCATTGCTTCCAAGCCTGACATCACCCTCCCTGGAGGAAGGCAATGCCACTGTGGTGACCATACTCCTGAGGGCGCCACAACTACACTTAACCGAAATGAACTGAATATAAAGTTGACATTCACCTATGGTCATCATCTTAATTTCTTGGATATAGATATCAAGGTATCATCAGAAGGATATATACTATCGGATTTCTACCGGAAACCGACATCTACTAACTCCCTACTACATGCAAGTTTGTCACATTTGAAATCTACCATCAATGGGATCCCTATCGGACAGCATCTGCGTATTAAATGCCTCTGCTCTATATATGAGGCCGTCAGACAGGCAAAGGACCTCTATCCAGGGACAGATCTTTTAGCCCTACTACCCAGGGACAGCTCTCTTAACCTTACTACCCAGGGAAAGCTCTCTTATCCCTACTACTCAGGGACAGTGCTCTTAGCCCTACTACCCAGGTACTTCTCTCTTAGCCCCGCTACCCAGGAAAAGTTCTCTTAGCCCCACTATCCAGGGACAAAGATTATAGCCCTACTACCCAGGAATAGCTCTCTTGGCCTTATTACCAAGGGATAGCGCTCTTAGTCCTACTACTCAGGGTTAGCCATTTTAACTCCACTATCCAAGGACAGCTTCCTTAACCCTATTACTCAAGAACAACTCTCTTACAGCTCCACTACTCAAAGTTAGCTGTTGTATAGGCCTATAACCCAGAAACAGCTTTTTATAGCCCCGGGACAGTCTGTGCATTGCAGTCCATGCTCAAATAATGTTGCATGGATGTCTGCTTGAGCCCTTACAATTACAAGTTTCCCTTTAAAGTCAACCATAATACTAATGTGGCCTCCTGTGAAAATAAGTTTGACATCCTTGATCTATACGTTGGTTTATTAAACGTCATACAGTATAGTACCTAAATGGCATTGCCTTTTACCAAATCAAACTTTTATACAATTGCCTATACACAATGGTGTACAACTACCAAATATTGCGAAGATACTGTACAGTGTCACAAACTGGCCATATAAATACCACCACACAGCTCACAAATAATGCCAACATACATGGCAAATAACATCACCATACAGTGTTAAAGAATCTGTGCAAGTATATAATTTCTCATAGCAATTTTCCTGTACCAACGGAATGCCAAGGCACCACAAATTACATTTTCTTACTTTTAATTCTTTTGAACAGTGTTGAAAAACATAATTGTATGTAAACTGTGCCAGAATCAAGATTGTCATATGTGAAATTTCAGCTTTTCCTGTTGTGTGTTAGACATTTTTTTCCCATTTTCTCCAATTATGAGCCACTTCTCCTCCCCAAGCCCCCAGGACTCATCATGCACTGCTAAAATATATCTTGCTCAAGACAAAAAGGGCTTCCTGCTCAATCAGAGATCAGATTAGAGCTGCTTATTGAAATCTCAAGGGAAATAGGGGAGGATGAGGAGAAGGGAGGCAAAATGAGTGAAAGAGGCACAAATACATATATAGTAGATCTGTGCTGATACAATCTAATAAATGTTTTATTTCACCTTCGTGGATTCACATATACACAGCTCAGTACTACCGTACTTCATGTCCTCTGTGCTGCTCCTTCTGAAAATGTACTGCATAAATACAGGAGAACAGAAGTCCTTCTTGTCTGTGGACTGTGTATGGGAGACAATATAGCACTTAAGGGCCTGTCACACTAAGCGATATCGCTAGCAATATCGCTATAACGTCACTGGTTTTTGTGACGTAGCAGTGATATTGCTAGAGATATCACTATGTTTGATACTTACCTCCGACAGGCTGATTATCGCTGATCGCGCGAGAACGTCCTGGACTGTTTCTTGTCGTCAGCTTCCTGCTGGGCTTCCTGTGGCGCCGACGAGCCACGCGTGGACGCGGGCGAGAGGACATCTTCATCACCTCGTCTGACAGGTAAGTAGCGACCCCCGACCCCTGCTATGTCGCTGGTGAGATCTGCCTGTGTGGCAGCTCACTAGCGACCACTTAGCGATGCACCAGCGATCCTGACCACGTCATATCACTGGTCGGGATCGCTGGTGCATCGCTAAGTGTGACAGTACCTTTAGTCTCCACCCACTAGATGAAAGACAACTGATATTAGTCTTATCTTTTATGTTTACCCCATGACAGCTGTTTTGAAACACTTGGGCAATTAGCTATTCTTCATGGAGCCACATTTATGATGCCAAAACATATGTGCCCTTCTGATATGTGACTAATATAGTTGCATTTTTTTTTTCTTTTATAACTTTTTAAGATGTGAGAATAATATTATTACTTCCAAACTTTCTGACAGAAGCTTAATTTTGGAGTTCTCTTATGTAAAAGTCTACGAAATGTCAGAATGATAAAGAGTTAATAATCTTTTCATATTATCACATCTGGGACAATACTTTAATGAACTGCTGTTTATTTGCCTATGTTATGATATTTAGATTGATCCCATATTAGCACTAACTGGGCTCAGACATTCCCATGCTTCATGACCTTTCTATGGAAATTTAAGCTGTTATTGGGTGCAGATTCATGCATAGCAATACTCAGACTAATTTAAGACTTTTATGTTTGAAAGGAGCAGTAAAAAAAAATTGCAGATTATATTTTTTGTGTAATAGACCAATATAAAATCTTTGTACATAATGAATGCATATGCATCGCATTGTGTTTTATTTGCAATTGAGAAACAATAAATGGAGTAAATGCAAAATGATCAGAATTGAAAAACACCAAATATGTTTCTGCATTAGTTTGTCAGCAGATTTTTATACTATATGTGTTTATGTGTAGACAACCAGTAGTTTTGATGTCAAAGAGTTTTTCAGCTTGTTGAATTAATGCATTGAATATGTGTTGTGAAAAATATACATTTTTTAACAAAATGTGAAAAAATGTAATGGTGGTGGTAGGGGGCTCACTAGTTGAGGTGGCTCCTGTAAGCCCAAAGTCCGAGTGAGCACATGGGCCACAGACGTCGGTGCAGCACACAGGTGAGGCATGCAAGAAACAACGGACAGGAGACCATTAGCAGAGATACTAAAGACTGCAGGCTGACAGGTAACTGAGGAACTGGAAGTTGCTGGCAGAATAGGAGACATCCTGAAAACCGTAGACTTCTTGAAGAGGTGCTGAAAGCTGCAGGCAGGTAACTGAGGAACCGAAAGCTGCAGGCAGGTAGGAGACAGCCTGTAGATTGCACACATGTTTCAGAGATACTGAAGGGAACAGGCAGATAGGCAAATGAGGGATTTGAAGTAGCAGGCAGCAAGGAGACAGCCTGTAGACTGCGGACAGGTTGCAGAGATACTGAAGGCTGCAGGCAGAAAGGTAACTGAGAAACTGGAAGCTGCAGGTGACTCGCCCCCAGAGGCCATGGGGTACTCGGTGCCGGGCCCGTTGATTTCAATGGGAGATGTCACTGTGGCAGTGACCCGGTCTGTGGCCTCAGGCGGTCAATGTAAAAGGGGTAGAGTGATGGGAATAAAGTTATTGAGATGATTCGTGACGCCACCTGTGGTTTTCTGATCAGTTGGACCAGCGCTGCAGGGTTGCTTCTCTGGGACAGATGGTGTGGCGCAACAATGATGTTGAAGCTCCCCACAGGCGGAGCTGAAGTCCCAGGGCAGCAGTAATAGTTGTTGAGGGAAAGGGTGCAGTGTTAGGCACAGGGATGTAGCAGTGCTGAGTGAGTTGGTGCAGGAAGAAGGCAATGAGACAGCTGAGTGCAGTTCCAGTTCTTTTACTCACGTTCTTGGCACAGACAGGTGTCCGCTTCAATGCCACGGTCTCCAGACAAGGGGCTCAGCCAACTCCCAGGCAGATGGAATCAACCTCTCCAGCACTCCTTTTCGTGTGCCTGTTCTGAACGTCTCCTTTCTAGCGCTTATCTGAAGTACTTGCAGTACTGAGTTACACTGAAGTTCCTCCTGCTTGATGTTACTCAAACTCCACTCGCATGACAAGTGACTGTAGCCTGCTTCGGGGACTCCATCCGTCATGTCCCGGCTCACACTTAGGTTGCCACCGCGTCTTCGAGTCTTTTGTGGGAACAGAGTGGTCATGACTCCTATTCCTCCGGTTCCCGCTGCAGGAACATTAGTTTCACAAACAGCCTCGGAGACTGGACTCTGGCCATGCGCTTCAAACTTGAGGAAGGGCTCTGCTCTGACCCTAGTCCTTAGTTCTCTTCTCCTTACGTTCTCCACTAATCTTTCTTCCTTCTGAAGAATCAGGCTTTCTATTGCTCTTTCCCGTGCCAGCAGCTCCAGGTCACTGAAGTCTGCTGCAGCACTTCCTTTCATTCCATCCCTCTCTTGGGATCTTCTCTCACCAACTGACTACTTCCTAACATTCTCCCGCTCTCTTGTGTCATCTCAGCTCCACCCACCACCCAGCACTCTTTGTGTTCCAAGCAGGGAGCCACAAAGGGTGCTCTGCTATTCTAAAGTGTTTGTGTTGGATGTGAGTGGTGGAGTCTGGTCAGGTGTTCCATCTTACCTGGGAAGTGGGATACTACACCTTAGGAGGAGGTGCAGTACCTCTGTGGCGACTGAACCCTCAGGGGCGCCACACAGGCTGATAGGATATGTCCTGAAGTCTTTAGACAACTTGCAAAGGTACTGAAGGCCACAGGCAGCCAAGAGAAATCCTGGAGACTGCAGGCAGGTAATTGTGCACAGACTAACTAAGGGCCCGGTCACACATAGCGACTCACCAGCGATCCCGACAACGATATAAACTTGTCAGGATCGCTGGTGTGTCACTACATGATCGCTGGTGAGCTGCCAAACAGGCAGATCTCAGCAGCGATCAGGACAGGGACACACGGGTAACAGCAATCAGCGAGCTGGAGCTGGTAACCAAGGTAAACATTCGGTTTCTAAGCGCCGCACGTCGCTTTGTTATCCACAGTGTACGTTAAGATACCAGCATGCTGGCGCTTAGAAACCCGATGTGTATGTTAGATACCAGCGCGCTGGTGCAGGGAGCTGGTAACCAAGGTAAACATCGGGTTTCTAAGCGCCGCTTAGAAACCCGATGTTTACCTTGGTTACCAGCTCCAGCTCGCTGATCGCTGGTCTCCCACCTGCCACACGCAGCGATGCGTGCTGGCCAGCGGGAGACCAACGATCAAAAAAATGTCCAGGCCATTCGAGTACAATCAGCGATACCCGGGAGGGGGGCCGGTCGCTGATAAGTGTCACACACAGCGATCTCGCTGGTGAGATCGCTGTTGCGTCACAAAACTTGTGACTGAGCAGCGATCTCACGCTGCTCGCTAGCGAGATCGCTGTGTGTGATGGGGGCTTAAAAGTCTTAATACCAAGATATATGTGGGCAGGGTCAGACTAGGACAAAAAAGCAGCCCTGCCACACAAACCCCACCACCCCTCATACTATAACACTCCCTACGGGGTTCAGTGAATTTTGCTTTACTTGGTCATGCCCCTGAACACTCTCTTAAAGCAGTTATTTGAAAAGCCACAGGTGAATTGCATAGAATTGTGCATGTGTGAGCAGGTTGCGGGATGCAGTGACGCATGAGAGGCAGAACAAAGGTTAACAATGTAATTTAACAATGGGATACTCCATGCAGGGAGGCAAACAGTTAAATGAGGAAATAAAAAGTTAAATTATAACAGATATGCAGAGTTAATGATAAATGAACGAGGTAATGGCAGTTCTTTCAAGCACTTATCGGGTCAGAGGTTCCTCAGGCTGCAGATGATGCTTGGGAATTATCAGCGCCAACAACGGACAGAGCGGTGCTTGTCCAATGAGGCCCTGCAGGTAACAGTAGTCCATCTTCTGGCGGCAGCGGTCGGTCTCCGGTACCTTCCGCTGAACACCTAGTCCATAATTGGATGTGGCCAAAGTAAACAAGGCCACAGTACTGTCATGGTCCCGGTCGAGCGCTGTGGCAATGTCCGGCAATGAGAGCAGCAGCGTACATTCCTGCACCCTGCCCTGGCCTTCAGGCTTATGTGCGGCGCTCATCTGAAAAGAGCTGTTAGCTCTCTCCCTTTTACTGCGGTGGGCTCTGGCAGTGTCCTTGCATCGGGTCGGGCATGTTTCGTTATGGCCCGGCTGTGCACACTGCGGAGCATGCTGCACACACATCTTGCATCTTTCACTGCTGGTGGAAAACTGGCTGACACTGCTCGTGTTTTCACTTTTAACTGCGCCCCCGGCTTCCGGGTCAGGGCACCTGTCCAGGCCTTTTTGCCTTCCCCCGGAAAACATGGGAAGCAGCCTTGACAGTTCCGGACCCAGTTTAGTACAGGTACTCGCGGTCCGGTCTTCCCCCTTACCCATTTATATGGTGCTCTTCTGAGCTCCAATTCTTGGGATCATGGGGGTTTCAGTGGTTGGACCCCCTGTAATTGGAAAGTTATCCCCTATCCAAAGGAGAGGACATTACTTGGGATAACCCATTTAAATAAGTTTACCAAGATTTATCTTTATTTGCCCATAGGAATATAATATGTAAGAAGGTGGAGACGTTGCCCGCCCCCCCCTTGAAGACACAAGTATTGTTAGAATATTTGTGTGTTCAATGATTTGCACTGTTAGGGATGAAGCTGTATTTTACCTAGCAACAGGTAGTTGACAGAGACAGTTATAGTTAATGTTTGGGACTATCACAGAGTGGGAGGGGCTAAAGCGCAGTGACAGAGACAGTTTCCTGTCAGGAAGCCACACAAGACCCAGCTTGCAGCTACAGCAGACCTAGAGTCTGGATGGTGAGCAGAGCTGCATTACGTGGGTGCACCGAAAGGAGAGGTGACAGAGACAGTAGATATCGTGATCCTGAGTAAAGAGGAATGAAAGCTGACAGAAGGACAGAGTGGTTGACCGGAGACGAGTGCTAGGACAGGATACCTAGCATTATGACCCCGAGTTCATAAGTCAGAGAAATAATGTGCCAGGATGGCCATAGTGTCAAACTGATTCCTTTAAGAGGAAGAGAGGAGGCTGAGTGTGGTATATATCCAACAAGTAAAGTAGCACTATGAAAAATTGAGAAATACTTAGCGCATAAATTGGCCAATTCAAGTGTACCCAGCAGCCACGATAAGGCGATTCTCATTGCTGGGAACCTGGCTAATGTAAATCCTCTCTTAGACTGAACAGTTATATGGTGAAGATATGATTCTGCTTTAATTAAAAATGTTTGAGGCTGAGTGGTGGAGTGCTCAGTCAGGGAGCATGATGAGTTCCTGGAGTAGATCAGGTTCCAAGCATTGTGTTTTCTTTCAATCACATGGTAGACCAATATCTAAGACTGTAATATACAGTACCTTCTGGATATTTTAGCATCCAACAAAGGTCTTACAAGCCATGTCATTTGCCATAAGCATCGACATACAAGCATGTAATCATTTGCCATAAGCATTGACAGACATATAAGCTAATAATCATTTGCATTGACATAGAAACATAATTATTTGTCATAAGCATCAACATATAGGCAAACAATCATTTGCCACAAGCATCAACTTATACTGTAATTATATAATCATTTGCCATAAGCATCGACATATAGGCAAACAATCATTTAGCTTAAGTATTGACATATAAGCATATAATCATTTGGCATAAGAATCGACATATAAGCATATAATCATTTGGCATAAGCACTTGTGGCGCCCAAAGGAGTATGGTCGCCACAGTGGCATTACCTTCCTCCTAGGGAGTGTGATGTCATGCTTGGAAGCAATAAAGGGTCTCTCTGTCAGTTAAGCACAACACACAGCACGGTTCCCACTCCAGGCCAGCAGAGGGAGCTCTGAACCAAAACTGGGGGAGGAGCTGCTCTCTGGGGGCCAGGAAGGGGAAGTTAGTCAGTTCGTGTGAGGAGGGCGAACTGTGTGGATGGGAGAAGAAAAGCTGGAGGATTGAGCAGAGTTCAGGCTCACTTCTAGCGTAGTCCGGTCTCCGAGGTTGTATGGATACTGATGTTCCTGCAGCAGAAACCGGAGGAATAGGAAGCTGTAAATGCTCTGTTCCCACATAAGATTTGGAGACACAACAGCAACGTGTGAGCCAGAAGAAGGAGGATACAGCTGTCTGCCATACGAGGAGGTTCTAAAAGAGAGCAAGCAAGGGGAACTTCAGTGTAACTCAGTACTGCAAGTACCTCAGATAAGCGCTAGAAAGGAGACTACACAACCCATCTGCATAGAGAGATTCCTTAGTTGCTTCCAGGCTGGCCAACTTCCGTTCCATCTGTAATCTAGATCCTGGACTGCACTTACAAAGCAAAGTAAAGGTAAAGGAAACTGCACCCTGTTGTGTCATTGCCTTCTTCATGCAACCCCTTTAGCACTGCTACATCTCTGTGCCTAACACTGCACCCTCTTCCTCAACACCTATTCCCACTGCCCTGGGACTACAGCTCTACCTGTGAGGAGCTATTACATCTTGCTGCCTTATACCATCTGTCCCAGAGGATCTGCCTGCAGCGTCGGCTGTTGTGAGTTCATTTTCCGGTCCACCAGTTGTGAGTTCTCCTTCCAGGCTCCTTCTGGTGTTAACTGGAGGTAGTGAGGCTGATTTAATCAGTAGAGATATGCCACCTGATAATGAGGATGACGATTGGACCTCAGGAATCTCAGACTGGATTTAAGACAGCCGACGCCCTAGTCTGGTGCTGGTGATTCCTTCTGGCTTTTCAGGTCCTGGTTTTCAGCTCTGTTCCAAGTCATTTCAAGCTAAGTTTTTCTGCTATTGTTCACACTTGATTTTGTTGGTCTATTCAGTTTTTGTGTGGTCAGCCTGCCCCGGCTGGGGCTGTGCTGAATTTCCACTCTTATTTATCTGTATTTGCGAATTTGCTTTTTTTTGTTCCTTATTAGATAGGCCTCTTTTTGCTCTGTCTCAGAATATTTCAGAGTGCTGATATAGTGGGAGAAGTCCAGTGACTTCAGGGTTAATTTTGCTATCAGAAGTGTTGGACATTATTTTTGTAGGGTTTTTGGCAGATTTTAGACAGTGTCTTTCCTTTCCTTTCTAGTTAGTTTGGGCCCCATCATTTGCTCAGCCTATTTTCCTGCCTGTGTTTGTGCTTTCATCTTGTTTCACTATCAATACATGTGAGGGGTCTATCTTTCCTTTGGGGTCTGCTCTGGGGCGGTTAGTTTTCCTCTTTTCTTGCTTTAGGCTTATTTAGTCCTCCGGCTGTGATGAAGCGTCTAGGACCATCGTAGGTACGCTCCTCGGCTGCTGCTAGTTGTTGTGGTTAGGATCAGGGATTTGCAATCTGTATAGTTACCAACCTCTCTGGTTTTCTGTGACTTCTTTAGTCTTTTTCTCCTCGGTGACCCATTCATAACAGAATCACCAGCCATACAGCAGATTCTAGGGTACTCAAAAGCAGGAAAAAGTTGTTAAAAAAAGAAAAAAAAAGTGTCAGAATTTTTTTTTTAAATTTATATTTTTCCCTCTTTTTTTTCTGGGGCCAAAGGAGGACTTTTTTTGTCTTTTCCTAATGGAGATTAAGCAATTGTCTGATCGTGTGGAGCAACTTGCTGCTGAAGTGCAGGGAATTGCCACCTACCTCATTCAGTCACATGCTGCTGAACCTAAGATCCCTACTCCTGATGTGTTTTCTTGGGATCGGTCTAAATTTCTGAATTTTAAGAATAATTGTAAATTATTTCTTGCCTTGAAGCCTAACTCATCGGGGAACTCTGTGCAGTAGGTTAAAATTATCATCTCCTTGCTGCACGGCGATCCCCAGGATTGGGCTTTTTCTCTGACACCTGAAAATCCTATTCTGACTAATGTGGATGCATTTTTTCAGGCCTAGGGGTTGTTGTATGATGAACCTAATGCTGTTGATCAAGCTGAGAGAACATTGTTGGCATTAAACCAGGGACAGGATTCTGCAGAGTTATACTGTCAAAAATTCCTAAAGTGGGCAGTCCTTACTACATGGAATGATAGTGCATTGGCAGCTCTCTTTCGGAAGGGTTTATCAGAGACCGTAAAAGATGTTATGGTGGGATTTCTTGTTCCCTCTGGTCTGGATGATTCTATGTCATTAGCCATTCAAGTTGATCGGCGTTTGCGTGAACGTAAAACTACACGGGAGGCGCTGCCACCTTTTGAACAAACGTTTGAACCTATGCAATGTGATGGGCTTTTTTTCTGTGGAGACGCCTCTCATACTATTTCTGTCTGCCCTAAACGAGAGAAACGTTTTGCACACACATTTGCTGTGGGCAGTGTACAACCTAAGTTCCTTTTGGCAATTACTCTGATCTGCTCCTTATCCACGTTTTCTACTAAGGCTTTTGTGGATTCAGGAGTAGCGTTGAATCTGATGGATTTGGACTTTGCTAAACGTTGTGGTTTTTCCATGATGCCTCTGCAGACTCCTATTGCTTTGAGGGGTATTGATGCTACTCCTTTGGCGGAGAATAAACCTCAGTTTTGGACCCAGGTGACGATGCGGGTTGCCCCAGACCACCAAGAAAATTGTAAATCTTTGGTTCTGCATAATTTGCATGATACTATTGTTCTGGGTTTTCCCTGGTTGCAAACTCATAATCCAGTTTTGGATTGGAAGTCTGGGTCTGTGGTGAGTTGGGGTTGTCAGTGTGTTCTTAGGGATGCTCCTGTTTTCTCCACCTCTCCTCAGTCTCATGATATTCCTGATTGTCTAGCCGATTTTTCTGATGTATTTAGTGAGAGTAAGTCTGCGTCTTTGCGTCCTCATAGGAGTTATGACTGTGCAATTGAGTTGATGCCTGGGTGTAAATTTCCCAAGGGTCGGCTTTTCAACTTATCAGTACCCGAGCATGATGCTATGCGGTCCTATATTAAGGAGTCGTTGGAGAAGGGTCATATTAAAACCATCCTCGTCACGCCAAGAAAGATGGTTCATTAAGACCGTGTATTGATTATCATTCCCTTAACAAGATGACTGTTAAATATCAGTACCCGTTACCTCTGATGTCTGATTTATTCTCCAGAATTAAGAGTGACTGCTGGTTTACTAAGCTTGACCTCAGGGGGGCGTATAATCTTATTCGCATCAAGCACGGGGATGAATGGAAGACGGCGTTTAATACTCCGGAGGGACATTTTGAGTACCTGGTGATGCCTTTTGGGCTCACTAATGCCCCTTCTGTCCTCCAGTCCTTTATGAATGATATTTTCCGTGACTTTGTGAATAAGTTTTTAATCATCTATCTGGATGATATTTTGATCTTTTCTAGTGATTGGGATTCTCATGTGGAACACGTCCGGACTGTGTTCCGGATTTTGAGGGAGAATTCCCTGTTTGTTAAGGGATCGAAATGCCTCTTTGGTATACAGAGGATTTCATTTTTGGGATTTATCTTGTCTCCATTGACTATTGAAATGGACCCGGCCAAGGTACAGGCCATTTATGATTGGGTTCAGCCTACTTCTTAGAAGGCCCTCCAGAAGTTTTTGGGTTTTGCCAATTTCTATCGTAAATTTATTGGTAATTTTTCTGGTATTGTCAAACCACTGACTGATCTGACCAAGAAGGGCGCTGATGTGCTGAATTGGTCTCCTGAGGCTGTCTCAGCATTTCAGGAGCTTAAGCAGAGATTTACTTCAGCTCCAGTTTTACGGCAACCTGATGTCTCACTTCCACTTCAAGTGGAGGTAGACGCTTCTGAGATTGGTGCAGGAGCTGTTTTGTCCCAAAAATACCCTGTGACTTCTAAGATGAATCCCTGTGCCTTCTTTTCTCGAAAGTTCTCCCCATCTGAACGCAACTATGACGTGGGGAATCAGGAATTGTTGGCCATGAAATGGGCATTTGAGGAGTGGAGACATTGGTTGGAGGGAGCTAGACATCAAGTTGTGGTCCTCACCGATCACAAGAATTTGATTTATCTGGAGTCGTCCAAACGCTTGAATCCTACGGTAGACTGGCTAAATGGGCCTTGTTTTTCACTCGTTTTAATTTTGTGGTCTCTTTTCTTCCGGGCACTAAGAATGTTAAGGCAGACGCCCTTTCTAGGAGTTTCTTTGCTGATTCTCTTAATGTGACGTAGCCTACTTCCATCCTAGGTGAGGGGGTAGTTCTTTCTGCCATTTTGCCCGATTTGAGATGTGCCCTAGAGGAATTTCAGGAGGATAAACCTGAGCATTGCCCTATGGGAAAATTGTATGTTCCTGACCAGTGAAGAAGGAGAGTGATGTCTGAAATTCATTGCTCCGCATTGGCTGGTCATCCAGGTATTTTTGGTACCAGAGATTTGGCGAGTCGGTCTTTTGGGTGGCCTGCCTTATCTCGTGACGTCAGGAATTTTGTACAGTCCTGTGGGACTTGTTCTCGGTCTAAACCCTGTTCTCATTCTAGTAGGTTGCTGATGCCCCTGCCGGTGCCTAGAGGCCATGGACCCATATCTCAATGGATTTTATTTCTGATCTTCCTGTCTCTCAGAGAATGACTGTTAGCTGGGTGATTTGTGATAGATTTTCGAAGATGGTCCATCTTGTACCACTCCCAAAATTGCCATCTTCCGCTGAGTTGGTGCCCTTGTTTTTACAACAGGTGGTTCGGTTACATGGGATTACTGAGAACATTTTGTCTGACAGAGGAGTCCAGTTTGTTTCCAGATTCTGGAAAGCCTTTTGTTCCAATCTGGGAATTCAGTTATCTTTCTCCTCTGCGTTTCATCCTCAGACTAATGGGCAGACTGAGAGAACAAACCAGACCTTGGAGTCTTATTTAAAGATGTTTTATATCTGCTGATCAGGATGATTGGGTCTCATTTTTGCCCTTGGCCTAATTCGCACTGAACAGTAGAGCTAGTTCTGCCACTTTGATGTCACCCTTTTTCTATAATTTTGGGTTTCATCCTCGATTCTCTTTAGGGCAAGTGGAATCTTTGTCCTGCCCAGGTGTGGACACTGTGGTTGAGAGAATGCAGCAGATATGGGACCAAGTGGTGGATAAGTTGTCACTCTCTCGGGAAAAGGCCCAGCGATTTTCCAACCGGCATAGGACCATTGGTCCCCGGTTTAAAGTGGGTGATAAGGTTTGGTTGTCGTCTAATAATATTCCTATGAAGGTTGCATCTCCAAAATTTAAGCCTAGATTTATTGGACCTTATAAGATTTTGGAGATTCTTAATCCTGTTTCTTTTCGATTGGCTCTTCCAGTTACGTTCAAGATCCTTAACGTATTTCACAAGTCTCTGTTGAAGTGGTTTGTTGAGCCAGTGGTTCCTATGGCAGCAGACCCTGTGCTGGTTGAAGGCAATATGGAATATGAGGAAGAGAAAATATTGGATTCTCGTTTGGTTAGACGGAGACTCCAGTATTTGGTCAAATGGAAGGGTTATGGCCAGGAGGATAATTCTTGGGTCTCTGCCTCTGATATTCATGCCAATAGATTAGTTCGTGCTTTTCACCGGGCACATCCTGATTGGCCTGGTGGCGTGGATGAGGGTTCGGTGACCCCTCCTCAAGGGGGGGGTACTGTTGCAAGTTCATTTTCTGGTCCACCAGTTGTGAGTTCTCCTTCCAGGCTCCCTCTGGTGGTAACTGGAGGTAGTGAGGCTGATTTAATCAGTAGAGATCTGCCACCTGATAATGAGGATGACGATTGGACCTCAGGAATCTCAGACTGGATTTAAGACAGCCGACGCCCTAGTCTGGTGCTGGTGATTCCTTCTGGCTTTTCAGGTCCTGGTTTTCAGCTCTGTTCCAGTCATTTCAAGTTTTTCTGCTATTGTTCACACTTGATTTTGTTGGTCTATTCAGTTTTTGTGTGGTCAGCCAGGCCTGGCTGGGGCTGTGCTGAATTTCCACTCTTATCTATCTGTATTTGCCAATTTGCTTTTTTTTGTTCCGTATTAGATAGGCCTCTTTTTGCTCTGTCTCAGAATATTTCAGAGTGCTGATATAGTGGGAGAAGTCTAGTGACTTCAGGGTTAATTTTGCTATCAGAAGTGTTGGACATTATTTTTGTAGGGTTTTTGGCAGATTGCAGACAGTGTCTTTCCTTTCCTATCCTTTCTAGTTAGTTTGGGCCCCATCATTTGCTCAGCCTAATTTCCTGCCTGTGTTTGTGCTTTCATCTTGTTTCACCATCAATACATGTGAGGGGGCTGTCTTTCCTTTGGGGTCTGCTCTGGGGCAGTTAGTTTTCCCCTTTTCTTGCTTTAGGCTTATTTAGTCCTCCGGCTGTGACGAAGTGTCTAGGACCATCGTAGGTACGCTCCACGGCTGCTGCTAGTTGTTGTGGTTAGGATCAGGGATCTGCAATCTGCATAGTTACCAACCTCTCTGGTCTTCTGTGACTTAGCTTGTTTAGTCTTTTTCTCCTCTGTGACCCATTCATAACAGTCGGCTTAACCTCTTCATTGCCGAGCACCACAGGTGGGGTCACGAATCATCCATCTGTAAACTTTATTCAGCCACGTTTTCCCCTTTTGCATGGATCCCCAGGGCCACGGACCCGGTCTCCGCTACTGTGACACATCCCTCTGAGATACTGGCCCGGTATCGAGTAACCCCACTGCCCTGGCGGGCGATCCATTTTGGCATCACGAACAGGATTTAAGAAGCCCAGTGTCCCCGGGTCCTGTGTGCCAGAGACTGTATTGTGTGCCATGAGCTTATTGTGCATTTGCCGCCATTGCCCACCGTTTGGCGCGCGGGAAGTCAAAGGGACGGGCCGTCGTGGGCGGAGCCTGCCAGAGAGCGGAAAAAGTGAAGTGCTGCACGGGAGGAGACCAGCGCGCAGGAAGTGAGGAGCCGAGGCCTGCAGTCCCAGCATCCCCCGATCATCCAGCCTGTGGAGCGGCAACCGGTAAGCCAGCGCAACCCAGGGCCTGGCCAACGTTAACTAGGGGGAGGAGAATGTCAAGCAAGAGAAGATGCCGCAGTGAATCCCACCGCACCCCACACAGCGCCGCAAGATGCAGGAGCCAGCACAGCTGTGGCCCCAATGGCACCGCAGAATCCAGCGGCCAGCGTCGCTTCCAGAGCGCAGCAGGAACAAGCGCCCATCACCGCAGTCCCCATAATGCCGCTGTCCATGCTCTATATACCGGTAGCAGCCTGGTTACCGCAGTACTCGAGGGAGTAACATACCCTGAGTGAACTTAAAGAGAGACTGTGCAGTCTGTTTGAAGTGTATCCTCTGTCTGAAAACCAAAAAGTGAACATCTTTATTGAGCAGCTAACTGGTGCAGTGCAAAGGGAAGTAAAAGCCTGGCAGGACACTGAAAAAGAGACTGTTAAAAAGATTCTGGCTAAGCTAAGAAGCACCTTTGACACTCACACTGCAGCTGAAATAAAAATGAGATTCTTTGGGTGTAAGCAGAGAGTGCAGGACAGTATACGGAACTATGCTCTTAACCTGCAGGAGGCGCTGCAAGCCATAAAGCAGATTGACCCAGACAGTGTGAAAGATGGAGACAGACTGTTAAAGGAGCAATTTATTGAGGGACTCCTATCCAGTACCCACAGAGCACAGCTGCGCATCATAGCCCTACAAAACCCTGACCTAGACTTTGCAGACTTCAAAGACAGGGCTATCTGGGTGCTGCATGAACTATATGTCAGCTGTCCAGCGCCCCCTAGGCGCCCAGCGATCACATATCACCAAGAAGCAGCATCTTTCCCTCCCAGCCCTGTGGGGGCTGATGCACAGACTCTGGATAATGATCCATCTACAGAACTGGGCCTTTAGGTCTGCACTTGCCAAAACTGTGCAGTCCATGCAGGTATCCTCAAAGGAGAAGATCCAGCTGGCCTCCAGTCCAGAGGATGTCCCGTGGCTACTGAAGAAGAGGATTCCGCCACTCCGAGGGAGAAACAACGATCGCTATGACCAGGACGGACATCCCATCTGTCGTCACTGCCACAAGGCAGGCCACATCGCAAGATGCTGTTATTTCAATGAGCAACCCCTGGGGCAGAGGGCCAACCCCCAGGAGTAGGACCACAAGGCCCAAAGAACTGGCGAGCCAAGTATGTTGGAGGGCGACCGGTCCTCCCAGTGGTGATTGACGGCATCCCCATGAACGCTTTGCTGGATACTGGCTCACAGGTGACAACTATGCCATATATCCTTCACAAGCAGTATTGGACTGACTCTGAACTTACTCGTGGCCCAAATGATGAACTGACAGTAGTTGCCAGCAATGGTCAGTCTTTGCCGCAAGTAGGATGTAAAGAGATTACCATTAAATTGGGGCGAGTAGAGTTAAAATCTCAAGGTCTGATAGTTGTAGACATTGATCGACGAGAATGTAACCCAATGATGACCTTAGGTACTAATGTGATTGAAAATTGTCTTGCCGAGGTTATTGTTTTGTTGCAACAGGTAGCCGAGACTGCTGGTTCCAGTGAACAATGAGTCCTGCAGAAGGAGATCAAGGCCCTGATGCAAAGACAGCAGGTAGAACTGTCTGGCGGATAAATTGGCAGTGTCAGAGTGAGTGATTCTTTCCCCATTGCAATACCCCCCAAATGTGAAATGTTAATTTGGTGTCGGGCAGCCATAGGCCTCAGAGGAAAAGATTACCAAGCATTGGTAGAGCCAGTGTACTCTGGTAGCCGACCCACTGTCCTGACAGCCAGAGGGGTAGTTGATGTTCGCAACGGGAGAGTACCTGTGCGCCTCTTGAATTGTGGGGAAGAGGAGGCCACAATACCTCGGTATGCCACAGTTGCTAAGCTGTTTACTGTCAGTAACAACGCAATACAGGCAGCAGAGCCCTAGGTCTCATTCGACCAGGTGGAGGACAATGGCTCTGTAAAGCAGCTGGAGGAGTGGTGTCAGCAGCTGCATGTGGGAACTGACTCCACCCCTTCATACCAAAAGAATGGGATTTACCAAGTGGCTCAGGAGTATGATCGGGTATTCAGTAAACACCCTCTAAACTTTGGGAAGGCAAAAGGGGTTCAACACCATATCCCCACTGGAGATCATCCACCCATTAAAGAAAGGTACCGGCCTATACCCCCAACACAATATCACTGTGCCAAAAGAATGTTGCGGGAAATGAAGGAAGCTGGGGTGATCAGAGACAGTTGTAGCCCCTGGGCAGCCCCAATTGCTTTTGTGAAAAAGAAAGATGGTACCATGAGAATGTGTGTTGATTACCGAAAAATTAACAGCATTACACATAAGGATGCCTACCCATTACCCAGAATTGAAGAGTCATTAGCTGCACTTAAAACTGCTAACTATTTTTCCACCTTAGATCTCACTAGTGGGTATTGGCAGGTTCCCGTGGCAGAGGCAGACAAGGAGAAAACAGCGTTTACCACGCCCTTGGGTCTCTGAGAGTTCAACTGCGTGCCGTTCAGGCTCTGCACCGCCCCAGGGACATTTCAACGGCTAATGGAGTGCTGTCTTGGACACAAGAACTTCGAGACAGTTCTGTTGTACCTTGATGATGTTATTGTTTTCTCCAAGACTTATGAAGATCATCTGGAGCACCTGGCTGAGGTGTTTGAAGCCTTGTCCAACTTTGGCCTGAAAGTGAAACCCTCCAAATGCCACCTCCTGAAGCCCAAGGTGCAGTACCTTGGTCATGTAGTGAGTGCAGAAGGTGTGACACCGGATCCTGACAAAGTCACTGTCGTCCAGGACTGGCAGAAGCCCGGCAACCTCCATGAGGTACGTCAATTCATCGGGTTGGTAGGCTACTACCGAAGGTTCATCAAAGGCTTCACTGAAATAGCCATGCCTATGCAAAATCTTACGATGGGCCAGCCCAAGAAAGCCAGGAAGAAGAGTCCTACATTTGAATGGAATGAGGAACTGGAGAGGTCCTTCACTCAACTGAAAATGGCTCTCACAGGAGATGAAGTTCTGGCCTACCCAGATTATGACCAACTATTTGTTCTGTATACTGATGCCAGCAACGTGGGACTGGGAGCAGTACTGTCACAGGTACAGAATGGCAAAGAAAGAGTGATCTCCTACGCCAGCAGGAAGCTTCGTGCCACTGAAAGGAACCCTAACAACTACAGTTCCTTCAAGCTGGAGTTCCTCGCCATAGTCTGGCTGTAACTGAACAATTCAAGCATTACCTAGCTTCAGCCAAGTTTGCCATCTTCATGGACAACAACCCGTTGACTCACTTGGAAACTGCAAAACTAGGCGCAATGGAGCAGCGATGGATGGCCCGGCTGTCTAACTATGAATTCACCATCAAGTACCGAGCAGGGCACAAGAATACCAATGCGCTGTCCAGAATGCCCAATCTGCCAGATGCAGGAGAAGACCCTGAGGCACTCGAAGAAATAGAGTTACCTGCCTTCCACTGGCCAATTGCAGCCCAACATGCCCAAGGAGTGAGAAACAGACGATCTATAGTGAAAGAGGCCACCCTAAATCCATTGCCTCATCATGACTGGGCAGAAATGCAGGATAGCTACCCTACAGTCCGCCTGGTAAAGGAGCTACTGTCACAAGCTGACTCACACCGAGGTCCAGATGCTCCTGAAGAAACCCAGCAGTTGTGGAAGGAAAGAGGCAGGCTGTTCATCTATGAGGGAAAGCTGTGTCGGAGGAGTAACAATGCCCACACTCATGAGTTGGTCTGGCAGGTGGTAGTCCCAAAGAGGGAGGCATCGATGGTCTTGGAAGCGTACCACATTGGAGTAGGACACTTTGGAGGGAAGAAGTTGGAGGCCTTGCTCTGGGAGAGATTCTACTGGGTTGGTATGAGGACGGCCATTGAAAATTGGTGCCGGGAGTGTGGACAATGTAACCTGCGCAGGAAGGACCGTAACAGCCAGCGAGCTCCTTTGCAGCCAATAATAACTAAACAGCCACTCAAGTTGGTAGCCCTGGACCATGTGAAGCTGGTCCCAAGCCGTTCAGGCTATGTTTATGCTCTTACCATCGTTGACCACTACTCGAAATTCCTGGTAGTCGTGCCTGTCAAGGATCAAACAGCCAGGACAGCAGCCAGAGCATTCCAAAAGCACTTTTGTAGACCACACGTATATCCCGAGTGAGTGCTTACAGATCAAGGTCCGGCCTTTGAGGCAGAAGTGTTCCAGGAATTCTGTAACTTTTACGGTTGCAAGAAGATCAGGACAACACCGTACCATCCACAGACCAATGGCATGTGTGAAAAGATGAATCAAGTGGTGATCGATCTACTGATGACCTTGCCTTTGGAAGAGAGGAATCTGTGGCCAGAGAAGTTGCCAGATCTGGTAGACCTCTACAATCACATTCCTGTGAATTCCACCAACTGCACTCCAGCCTACCTAATGAGAGCGAGGCCTGGCAAGTTACCTATTGATTTGGATATGGGAGTCCTTACACCTGAGGTGACATCACCAGATGCTGGCTAGGATACAGAGCGGCAGCAACAATACCGAAGAGTACAAGAGTGCATGGAAAAGAGTCTAGCACAGGCGAGACAAAAGCAGGAAAAGAACTACAATCAACATGCACCTGCAGTTCCCTTGTCACCAGGAGAACAGGTCCTAAAGAGGAAAAGGAGGATGCATAAATTGGATGACCAATGGGAAGCTGAACCCTACACCATCCTACCATGAAACTTTGACAACACCAAAGTGTGCCTTATCAGTAAGGATTCAAGGGGAAACCTCATCAGCAGTATCGAGGGATCATCTGAAACTGTGTCCTGACCAACTAAAGGACAGAATGGAAGAGCAAAACAACCTTCAGCCCATAGAGGAAGAAGAAGAAAAGGTCAACACTGTACTCGGCGAATTCCCTGCAAATAGGACTAGAGCGAATCAAGCCATAGTGGTGCCAGTTTTGACCTTTCCCCAACTGGTAGTGCCAGAAGAAGTGACTCAAGACCACCCTGAAAACCAGCAAGTACAGGCAGCGGATGCCACACCAGCAGTGGAACAAGAGAATTGTCACCCTGCCAGTGGTGAATCTGTCATGCCCACAGTGAGTAGACGTGGTCCTATGAAATATGGTATCCCTGTGCTACGCAGAACCACCAGTAGTGTAGCCAGTACAACACACACTACACCAGTAGTAGTTAACACAAGGCATCCAGTAAGGTACCCCACAACACCAGTGCTACGTAGGTCTGTCCGCTGTACCCAAGGTATACCACCCCTAAGGTTTTGTATATGAATAAGTTATGTAAATGGTAAACTGTAAATATGCAACTTTTCAAGCTTAAGTGCCTACAGAGACTCTAAGAATCTTTTGAGCAATATCAGTTTGTTTTTGATGGACAATTGGGCCACAGGACTATGTGTGGCCAAAACTCTACTTGTATATAGTTACCAACTGCTCAGGAAATGACCATGGACATTGACGCATGGACTAGTCGTCACAAGGACTACTTTTGAACTTTGGCTTTTGTAATTTTTCATTTTTGAAATCTTGTAACAGTTACAATTGTTCATTTGTTAATATGTTTGCATGCTTTCTTCAGTCCGGGAGTACTGAATTGCACTAGGGGGGGGAATGTGGTGCCCCCAGGAGTATGGTCGCCACAGTGGCATTACCTTCCTCCTAGGGAGTGTGATGTCATGCTTGGAAGCAATAAAGGGTCTCTCTGTCAGTTAAGCACAACACACAGCACGGATCACACTCTACGCCAGCAGAGGGAGCTCTGAACCAAAACTGGGGGAGGAGCTGCTCTCTGGGGGACAGAAAGGGAAAGTTAGTCAGTTCATGTGAGGAGGGCAAAGTGTGTAGATGGGAGAAGAGCTGGAGGATTGAGCAGAGTTCAGGCTCACTTCTAGTGTAGCACATATTCTGGAGTCTGGTCTCCGAGGTTGTATGGATACTGATGTTCCTGCAGCAGAAACCGGAGGAATAGGAAGCTGTAAATGCTCTGTTCCCACATAAGATTTGGAGACACAACAGCAACGTGTGAACCAGAAGAAGGAGGCTACAGCTGTCTGCCATACGAGGAGGTTCTAAAAGAGAGCAAGCAAGGGGAACTTCAGTGTAACTCAGTACTGCAAGTACCTCAGATAAGCGCTAGAAAGGAGACTACACAACCCATCTGCATAGAGAGATTCCTGAGTTGCTTCCAGGCTGGCCAACTCCTGTTCCATCTGTAATCTGGATCCTGGACTGCACTTACAAAGCAAAGTAAAGGTAAAGGAAACTGCACCCTATTGTGTCATTGCCTTCTTTCTGCAACCCCTTCAGCACTGCTACATCTCTGTGACTAACACTGCACCCTCTTCCTCAACATCTATTCCCACTGCCCTGGGACTACAACTCTACCTGTGGGGAGCTATTACATCTTGCTGCCTTATACCATCTGTCCCAGAGGTTCTGCCTGCAGCGTCGGCTTAACCCCTTCATTGCCAAGCACCACAGGTGGCGTCACATATCATCCATCTTTAAACTTTATTCAGCCACGTTTTTCCCTTTTGTATGGACGCTCAGGGCCACGGACTGTGTCACCGCTACTGTGACACATCCCTCTGAGATACCGGCCCGGTACCGAGTAACCCCACTGCCCTGGTGGGCGATCCACACTGACATACCGTGAATACATTTTAAAAGACTTGATATTATGCAGTGCCAGTCATCCCTTATTACACTAGGTAGCCATCTAAAATATCCCAAACACTGCCCACCGCTGTGTAGAACATCCTGATAATGTCAGGTTTTTCTCTTCTATGGAGTTCCTGAACATCGGTCTGCTAAATTTTAATACAAGTACAATTGTGGTGATCATTTGTAAACACCACAACCGACACTTTAGAAAAATGACAGATATTTCATTTTATGTTGCATGAACATGTCTCTGCAAAACACAGACAGCATGTCGAGACCTACTTGTTAATAGATGCATACACCGCATACGGCAGAATAACAATCTGGGCAAAGAATGGCGCTCTCATGTAAATTCTAATAAAGACTTCCCAGGGAAAAAAAGTCAGTAAAGTCTATTTTCTGTTGCGTCTATTCATAGTACAATTAGAATGTGCGACCAAAGGAAAAAAAAAAAAAGAGCTGTGTAAACCGTGGCAGGTAAAATCGAGCAGTCACGGTAATCACCAGGAATGATGCATGAGATAAAATTATGTATTCATAAACGCGCGCTCATTTGCATGCTGTCCTAAGCAATGAGCACCACCAGGGATAGACTTAAAGTGATCGGAAAGGTCAAAATTAATGTAGTTGTGTGGGATATTTATCAATGGTGATGAACTTCACTGCTGTCATTAAGAGCCACTTTAAGCGGACTTGACATTGATTTAGTTACACCTATCCGCGTTAACGATATCATTAACACATTTTATCCCGTTACAGATATTGTTGGGAAGCCGATGATATAGGGGATTGCTGATTATTGACTGCATGCTATTAGCGCACGTGGATGAACATATCTTATCAGCAATTTTTCATACATGCTTGATCATTTTTTATTAAGCGGTATCTTTTAACTTTAATCAAGTCTCTCCGGAGATGGAGAATAGGAATATTGTATCTATTACTTATGGCGCTGCATTATTAATAAAGGATAATAACAACGCATGTAGACGTAGGATGTGTTTAGAGGCTGCAATTATTTCCGAATCAAAGCTGCGGCTTCTACTTAACAGCCATATTTTAATATTGGGTGATGGATTTGGAAGCAAATTAATAATCTACTGATTTGCATTCATGCATGTGTAGCCTTACTAAGCAGTATTTCGTTTCCCTCATGCCTCATTCACATGATCGTAGTATGGCCGTGTATAAGCAAGTTGTTCAACGGCAGGACATGGCACCGCCACATTCATTCAAATCAGGCAGACCGCCCAATACTGGGTAAGTGCATCCCAGAGGGACAGGCACCCGAAATTCCACCAGAAAACAGTAAAGGGTCCGACTCTATCCTGCAAAACGCGAAAAAATGTGCAATGAAATAGATGTAAAAAATAAATGAGTTACTGATAGCTGTTTTGGCCAAAATATGTCAGCTTTCAGTACATGTGAATAGGGACCTGCTGCATCCTGCACGTCATTAGTACTGTGACTTGGTGATGGTACATATGGCGGTCTTTTTACCATCATGTTTTTTAAACTTTATGTCTATGCTAAAAATTCAAGCTTTCATTCTGCCTACTAAGTCTAATGGTATGCTGACATTCACCATTTTCTGCAGTCATCTCATAAACATACAGTCATTACAGACAGGATTACGATGACAGGTAACTACAGTGGGGAAAAAAAGTATCTAGTCAGCCACCAGTTGTGCAAGTTCTCCCACTTAAAAAGATGGGAGAGGCCTGTAATTGATATCATAGGTAGACCACAACTATGAGAGTCAAAATGAGAAAGCAAATCGAGAAAAATCAACTTGTCTGATTTAGCAAGATTTATTTTGCAAATTATGGTGGAAAATAAGTATTTGGCCATTAACAAAAGTTCATCTCAATATTTTGTTATATATCCTTTGTTGGCAATGACAGAGGTCAAACATTTTCTGTAAGTCTTCACAAGGTTGGCACACACTGTTGGTGGTATAATGGCCCATTCATCCATGCAGATCTCCTCTAGAGCAGTGATGTTTTCAGCCTGTTGCTGTCACGATCCATTTTTGCCATGAACCTGAGAGTCAGGAGGTTGCTGAGGTGAACTCTGGTGGATCTAGGCATCCTCACTGTAGGTGGTTTTCCAGTGAGGTGCTGTGTTGAGGGTCCAGAGGCCCCTCATTGTATGGGGGGTACTGTCATGATCCATTTTTGGATCTGTGTCAGTTTGGGCTTCTCTGATATAAACATTCTTCCTTTCTGGCCATCGGGGGTTAATGTCAGTTTTTCCCCCCGGTGGCCGCTGGTGTTCCTACACCTTTAGTTAGTCTGCTGGTGGGTTTTTCTCCCCGGTGGCCGCTGGTGTTACTGCATTGTGATTAATTATCTATGCAGGTGGGTGCCACTCCCACCTCCCTTTTTAAGGCCACCTGGTGCTGCAGCTCACTGTTGGTGATACACTTTCTTTGGATACCAATCGTGACCAAGACAGGAACTGGCTGTGAGCAGGGGTGCTTCTTCTAAATGCTTGTCTCGTGCCTTACTCTGCTTCTCGGTGCATTGCAGCAGAGAAAAGCTAAGTGTTGTTTTGTCTATCCCTGTCTGTTATTTTCCTTGGTGTTTTATTAGTACAGCGGTGGGACCAGTATTCGCACTTGCCAGTTCCCTAGTAAGGGATAGGTGCATGGCCAGTGAGGGACCCAGATATCCTGTTCGGTGACAGGTTGAAAGAACCTGTATAGGGAATTTCAGGAGAGTTCAGGGCACTTCCTTAGTAGAGTGCAGGAGGTGTCCATTTCCCTGTTCCCTATTGCAGGGCCTACCATTGTAATTGTTTCCCCGGTGTCCCTTTGTTTGTCTGTGTTGGTTTTGTGACCGACCGATGGTCGGGTCGGGTCACACTGGGCAAATCACTTTGTGACATTATCACCAACCGCCCATGTTTTTCTGGTGAGCCATGGCCCAAATGCAGACCTTTGTCCATTTGCTGCAGACCCTCACTGAGGAGCGTGGGTGCTGTGTGGTGTGGTGGAGCAGCAGCTGCAGCAGTTGGTGGGGTTCAGGGCCTCAGCTCAGGTGCAGGCTCAACCATAACCCAAGTTATCGCTCCCAGACAGCTTATCTGGAGGGAGAGATAATTTTTTAGTTTTTCAGGAGGCCTGCAAGCTACACTTCGGGCTCCGCCCTCATCCATTAGGGAGTGAGGAACAGCGGGTGCGATTCATCATATCCCTCCTTAAAGGTGATCCCCAATCCTGGGCCTTCTCCCTGCCGGCCGATTCACCCTCTCTACGGTCGGTGGACGAGTTTTTTACGGCTTTGACAAATATGCCCCCTGTAGTCCTTGCTAGGGAGGAGGACTCATTGGTGCAGTCAGACAAGCCCAGGCAGGTGGAAGGAGATGGCTCCCCAGCGGTGTTGCCTGCGGTTTGTCGTCATTTGGGGGCATATTTTTGCTGTGGGCAGACTGGCCATTTTTTAGGGTCTGCCCGGCTCACGCCAAAACTTCTGTACTAACTAAGAAGCTTCGTCCCCCTGGTCGTGTGTAGGGAGGCGACCAGGGAGTATATATTTCCTCCATTTTGCCCTCGCAGTGTACTATACCAGCAGAAGTGATGGCTGGCGGGGTACCTGAGGGCATATTGGTGTTTGTGGACAGTGGAGCGGGAGTCAATTTGGTGGACGCTCACTTTGTCCAGACTCATGGCCTGAAGTGTAGGATGCTGGTCAAACCCCTAAGCGTCCAGGCCATTGACTCTGTCCCACTGAGCCAAGGGAGTTTGACCCAAGTCATAGAAAATATACATCTGCATATAGGAACTCAGTTTGAAGAGTCCCTGTCATGCCACGTCTTGGGGGGTATGCCATCACCTATCGTTTTTGGCCTCCCTTGGTTAGAAAGACACAACCCGGTAATAGATTGGCGGTCTAAGGAAGTGGTCAGCTGGGAACGGTCGTGGGAGGGCTGTTGCCTGGGGGCTACTGTCTCTGCCGCCTGTCTACAACCATCCCCTTCTTCTCCAGTGGGGGCAGCAGAGGTGCTGCCAGGTAGTAGAGGCAAGTCTCAAGCCTCACCATTAGCCAACCCTGAGAGGTGGAGTCCTCATAAGAGGAGGGGTCGGAGGAGGGTGGTGTTTCCCTCTCAGAATTGTGGGGGTGTGAGTGTGATGACACAGGGGGATGCTTCTGTTGTCAGTTCCTTGAAGAATTCACCATCTTGTGGCAAACGTGTGCATGGCATTAAACGTTCAAGTCTGGACTTGTGTGTGAACGAGTATGTATGGGTGTCCACCAAAAACATCCGGTGGAAGTGTGCTGCAGGGGTCTGGAGTTCTCGGGTGATCGGGCTGTATCAGGTGTCGGCCATTCTCGGCCTGGGGACTTACCAGCTGGAGTTACCCCCAGTTATGCCCATACACAGCTCATTCCCCAGGTCGATGCTCTGGGGATTTGTGGTGCCTCCGGAGCATAGGTTGCCACCTCCATCAGTCCACGTTTGCCATGAACCTGAGAGTCAGGAGGTTGCTGAGGTGAACTCTGGTGGATCTAGGCATCCTCACTGTAGGTGGTTTTCCAGTGAGGTGCTGTGTTGAGGGTCCAGAGGCCCCTCATTGTAAGGGGGGTACTGTCATGATCCATTTTTGGATCTGTGTCAGTTTGGGCTGCTCTGATATAAACTTTCTTCCTTTCTGGCCATCGGAGGTTAATGTCAGTTTTTCCCCCCGGTGGCCGCTGGTGTTACTGCATTGTGATTAATTATCTTTGCAGGTGGGTGCCACTCCCACCTCCCTTTTTAAGGCCACCTGGTGCTGCAGCTCACTGTTGGTGATACACTTTCTTTGGATACCAACCGTGATCAAGACAGGAGCTGGCTGTAAGCAGGGGTGCTTCTGCTGAATGCTTATCTGGTGCCTTACTCTGCTGCTCGGTGCATTGCAGCAGAGAAAAGCTAAGTGTTGTTTTGTCTATCCCTGTCTGTTATTTTCCTTGGTGTTTTATTAGTACAGCGGTGGGACCAGTGTTCACTTGCTAGTTCCCAAGTAAGGGACAGGTGCAGGGCAAGTGAGGGACCCAGGTATCCTGTTCGGTGACAGGTTGAAATAACCTGTATAGGGAACGTCAGGAGAGTTCAAGGCACTTCCTTAGGAGAGTGCAGGAGGTGTCCATTTCCCCCTTCCCTGTTGCAGGGTCCACCATGTTAATTGTTTCCCCGGTGTCCCCTTGTTTGTCTGTGTTGGTTTTGTGACCAACCGATCATCGGGTCGGGTCACACTGGGCAAGTCACTTCGTGACAGTCACTGGGCAACACGGACTTTGAAATCCCTCCAAAGGTTTTCTATGGGATTGAGATCTGGAGACTCGCTAGGCCACTCCAGGACCTTCATATGCTTCTTACGAAGCCACTCCTTTGTTGCCCTGGCGGTGTGCTTGGGATCATTATCCTGCTGAAAAACCCATCCATGTTTCATCTTCAATGATCTTGCTGATGGAAGGAGGTTTGCACTCAAAATCTCACAATTCATGGCCCCATTCATTCTTTCATGTACATGGATCAGTCGTCCTGGTCCCTTTGCAGAGAAACAGCCCCAAAGCGTGATGTTGTCACCCCCATGCTTCACAGTAGGTATGGTGTTCTTAGAATGCTGAGTTGCATCCAATCTCCTCCAAACTCGACGAGTTTTGTTTCTACCAAACAGTTCTACTTTGGTTTCATCAGACCATATGACATTCTCCCAATACTCTTCTGGATAATCCAAATGCTCTCTAGCAAACTTCAGACGGGCCCGGACATGTACTGGCTTAAGCAGGGGGACACGTCTGGCACTGGAGGATCTGAGTCCCTAGTGGCGTAGTGTGTTACTGATGTAGCCTTTGTTACGGTGATCCCAGCTCTTTGCAGGTCATTCATTAGGTCTCCCCATGTGGTTCTGAGATTTTTGCTCACCGTTCTTGTGATCATTTTGACCCCAAGGGGTAAGATCTTCCGTGGAGCCCCAGATCGAGGGAGAGTATCAGAAGACTTGTATGTCTTCCATTTTCTTATTATTGCTACCACAGTTGATCTCATCATACCAAGCTGCTTGCCTATTGCAGATTCAGTCTTCCCAGCCTGGTGCAGGGCTACAATTTTGTTTCTGGTGTCCTTCGACAACTCTTTGGTCTTCACTAGAGTTGAGCGAAACGGGCCGAAAAATTTCAAAAGTCGCCGACTTTTGGTAAAGTCGGGTTTCATGAAACGAAACCCAACCCTAGGGTGAGATCGGCCACGAGCTCGGCGACTTTAGCGCCAAAGTCACGTTTCAAAAGTTTGTTTTCCGCCCTTTTTCAGCCAATCAGGATCCACGGACACTGTGGGCAACGTGATGACATAGGCAGGGGTCACCACCATCTTTGAGAAGGGCATGCAAGTGATTCGCTTGCTTTGGGGGGCTTCACAGGGGGTATAAAAGGGCGTGCATGCCGACCGCCATGTTACTCATGCTGATCTCAGAATAGGGAGAGCTGCTGCTGCTGATTCTGTGGGGAGAGCGTTAGGCAGGGAAGAAGACACCAAAAACTGCTTCTGCTGCTAGCGATTTTGCCTGTACAACACACCAGTCACTGTGTGTGCAGTGCAAGTGGAGGCTATATTTTGCTGGATCAGCTGTGTTGGTTGTTAGGCTGCCTTATAAGGCTTCTTGATAGCTGCATTGCTGTTTTCCCACTGCTCTGCAAACTGCTTTTTTAAAAGCAATCCAAATTTTTTTTTTTGTCCTGGTGAGGTACTGAGCGTGCATTTTTTCACACCATACAGCGGTGTACGCTCCTCACACAGTACCATGTAACGGCTGTTATCACGGCCACAGTGAAGCTATCTGTGTGTGACTCTGTAAGAATAAGTCGAGGACATGTTCCGTTCTTACAGCCCTCCACTCTAGGGAGATTCCTATTCTGCCCAATTCTATATACACCTTGTAGTTTGTCATACACTAGCCAATTTCTGCCTGTGACATAGCGGTGTGATATTAACTGGGCCTCACACAATCCAACAGTGTCCACAAGTGTGTTCAGAAATTCTACATCTCCCCTGTCCTATAGTGACATTTTTCACACCTACGACATTGAGCCTGTGACATAGCGGTGTGATATTCACTGGGCCTAACACAATCCAACAGTGTCCACAAGTGTGTTCAGAAATTCTACATCTCCCCTGTCCTATAGTGACATTTTTCACACCTGCGACATTGAGCCTGTGACATAGCGGTGTGATATTCACTGGGCCTCACACAATCCAACAGTGTCCACAAGTGTGTTCAGAAATTCTACATCTCCCCTGTCCTATAGTGACATTTTTCACACCTGCGACATTGAGCCTGTGACATAGCGGTGTGATATTCACTGGGCCTCACACAATCCAACAGTGTCCACAAGTGTATTCAGAAATTCTACATCTCCCCTGTCCTATATACACCTTGTACGTTGTTTTACATTACTATATAGTTTGTGGGATTTTGTGTACATTTTTACCAAAAATGAGGAAGGCTGGTGGAAGAGGCCGTGGAATTGGGCGGGGGTTGCCAGCTGGTAATGATGGTGTTGGTGGTGGATCTGATGGTAGTGGCAAAAGCAAAATAGGACCGAATGCAGGAGGTGTTGAGCATGCGTCATCGTCTGGCTACACAAGGCCTCGAAGGCTTAGTTTTCTAGGAGTTGGCAAACCGCTTTTAAAGCCAGAGCTTCCGGAAAATGTTTTGGCTTACATTGCTGACTCATCCTCCAGCTCTATCGCCTCCTCTTCTGAAGTTGTAAAAAAAAAAGCACCGAGTCGTCATTGGAGGCTCATGTTCATGAACCACACCTTTCCTTGTGTCCTTCACCCCAACCAAGATTGAAGGATGACGCAGGCCATACAACTAGAGTTGAGCGACTTTTGTTTTTTTAGGGTCGCGTTTTGTTTCGTGAAACCCGACTTTTCCAAAAGTCGGGTCGAGCAAGATCGTCCGATTATAGGGAAAAGTCGGGGTCGTCCTGAAACACGAAACCCAATGTAAGTCAATGGGGAATAAAAGTCGGCAGTGAGAGGAGGACAGGAAACACACCTACAGTGCCCATTTGAATGCCAAAAGCATCAATTCTTCTTACTTAAGCTTGTCAACCTTAATTAACTTCATAATACAAGTTACGCACTGAAAAATGGGGGTTATTTGGCTAAAGTTGTGGGGGGGGAGGGCTGGCTGCAGGTTTTCATGTGCCCTGGGCGAAAGAGCGCCCCTTTAACACATACCACAACTCATCATGCTCCGATACGGCAGAGAAATAGCGGTATAGTACAATGAAAAATACCTCACTTTTTACATCTCATGACGAGGCCCATCTATTTCTCCATACAGAATCATTGGTCCCATATAATGTTTGAAACAGTATATGATGAGCTCCACATAATGCTACAGTATATGTTGGTCCCCATGGATGAAGCTCCACTGTCTTATGGGCCCAAATAATGCTCCAAACATAATTGGCCCCATTTCTAATGCTCTAGTGTATAATGGGCCCTGTAAATGCTGCTCCAGTGTCTGATGTCCACCTTTGGAATGTTCCAGTGTATGGTGGGCCCCATCTATCATTCTCCAGAGTATAGTGCTCCCAAAAAATTGCTGTCCCAACATTGAAAACAATCAAATAAGTCTCCTCGCTAGGGAATCCCTGTACTTGTCTGGATTCCTCGTCGTCCCCATCTTCCATCTCACTGCACAGTATTTCAACTTTGCAAGTGCTGTGATCCTGAGCAAGGCAGGGGGGGGCCCACTCGTTGGCGACGGCACTGGCACAGGGCCCCTGATAGTACGGTGGTGTGTCTGATGGCGGGTGGGCCGAACCTGCACTTTCATCTGCAGCTTCCTCTTTGTCACCGTGTAAGATGGAACTGTATATGGGAAGGGTAACCTGAGTTTCATCAGGGTCAGATTCAGGTCGTGTAGCGTGCGAGGGGAATGTAGTGGTCTGGGTCAATGTACCAGCAGATTCATCGAGCAGTGGCTGGGCATCAGTGCACTTGTGTCGCCCCCAGGAGTACGGTCGCCACAGTGGCATTACCTTCTTCCTAGGGAGTGTGATGTCATGCTTGGGAGCAACGAACGATCTCTCTAGCAGGTTAACTGATTGGGCGGCGTTATTCCCACGAGTCATGACCCTCCAAACAGCGTTCATGAAGGCAAAGTGTTTGTTTTACGTGGGCAGTATGGTTGCAAAGCTGAACCTTAAAGGAATGTCCAGAAGGGCACCACCAGGAGTGGAGCCTACGGTTAAATTCGACTCCACCTGGGAAACCTCAACCATGCCAGCTACAGAACAGATGCACACATTGCAAGCTTAATTCCGTTAACGAACGAGACTCCGTCATGCCCCGCGGTCCGAGTCCGGCTTACTAGAGGGATACGTGAGGCTCTGGCACATGAGATTGGCCAATAACTGGTGTGTCATGCCCTTACATGTCCGTGGCTGCATGTGCGCTACACTGAAAAGGCCAGCGTTTGTCGCTTACAGGTGCAGATAACCCGCTGAACAACGATAGTGATGGGGATCACTGATTACAATTATTACCCGCGAACAATGATTTCCCAGTAAGTGCAGGTCAACCGCAGTTCCGGAATTAGGCCTAACCGTCATTCCTGAAAAAATGAAAAACTTACGTGTGCAAACCACAGGTGCTGTAGCTTGCTTAACAGCTCGCCAGCCGTTCTCACGCCCAGTATGGATTACACGTGATTGCACAAAGGTGAGAAAGGGTACCGTATCCCCAGATAACATGTATGGATAGCGTACACATTCAAAATATATGTCTCAGGAGGCAGGCTCAGACGGTGTTAGGCCCAGTATGGATTGCACGTGATTGCACAAAGGTTAGAAAGGGTACCGTTTCCACGGATAACATGTATGGATAGCGTACACATTCAAAATATATGTCTCAGGAGGAAGGCTCAGACGGTGTTAGGCCCAGTATGGATTGCACGTGATTGCACAAAGGTTAGAAAGGGTACCGTTTCCACGGATAACATGTATGGATAGCGTACACATTCAAAATATATGTCTCAGGAGGCAGGCTCAGACGGTGTTAGGCCCAGTATGGATTGCACGTGATTGCACAAAGGTTAGAAAGGGTACCGTTTCCACGGATAACATGTATGGATAGCGTACACATTCAAAATATATGTCTCAGGAGGCAGGCTCAGACGGTGTTAGGCCCAGTATAAATTGCACGTGATTGCACAAAGGTTAGAAAGGGTACCGTTTACACGGATAACATGTATGGATAGCGTACACATTCAAAATTTATGTCTCAGGAGGCAGGCTCAGACGGTGTTAGGCCCAGTATGGATTGCACGTGATTGCACAAAGTTTAGAAAGGGTACCGTTTCCCCGGATAACATGTATGGATAGCGTACACATTCAAAATATATGTCTCAGGAGGCAGGCTCAGACGGTGTTAGGCCCAGTATGGATTGCACGTGATTGCACAAAGGTTAGAAAGGGTACCGTTTCCCCGGATAACATGTATGGATAGCGTACACATTCAAAATATATGTCTCAGGAGGCAGGCTCAGACGGTGTTAGGCCAGTATGGATTGCACGTGATTGCACAAAGGTTAGAAAGGGTACCGTTTCCCCGGATAACATGTATGGATAGCGTACACATTCAAAATATATGTCTCAGGAGGCAGGCTCAGACGGTGTTAGGCCCAGTATGGATTGCACGTGATTGCACAAAGGTTAGAAAGGGTACCGTATCCCCAGATAACATGTATGGATAGCGTACACATTCAAAATATATGTCTATACATCAGGAGGCAGGCTCAGACGGTGTCAGGCACAGTATGGATTTGACGGCCCAGATTACACAGCGGAGGAGCAGGGAGAGGTAAAGATTGCAAATGCTGGGGCCCTGCCCAAGCAAGGGGGGCCCACTCGTGGGCGTCGGTACTGGCACTGGGCCCCTCATAGTACAGCGGTGTGTCTGACGGCGGGTGTGCACCACCACCGTCAGCAGTGGCGGATTATAATGAGGTCAATTTGGGCAGTTGCCCCGGGCCCAGTGGGGTTAAGGGGCCCACAGCCCAGGCCAGTAAATTGCCCCATTATAATCCGCCACCGCGCAGGGCCGGATTATAGGCAGGGCAGGCGGGGCTTCAGCCCCGGGGCCCCCACCACAAGAGCTTCTAAGGGGGCCCCCACCACATTCCTGCTGGCTGCTGCAATGGCACTCCATCTTCTCCCCACCTAAAAGTGAGTGACCGTGGGGGCGGCATTATGTGCTCTGCTACCAGCAGCATCTACAAGTAACGTGAACGCTGATGCTGCTGGTAGCGTGCAAAGGCTTGTGATGAGATCACAGGAGGTAAGGTGTCAGGGCCCCCGATCATGTGACCCCTGTCTCCTCCCCTCCTGTGACCTCATCACAGGTCCTGTGCGCACAGCACAGAGCACTGAGAGCAGCCATGTATGTGGAGTGCGGCTCTGTGGGTGGAGGTCGGTGCTGGAGGCTCCATTATTCTCTATGTGGAGTGCGGGTGGAGGTCGGTGCTGGAGGCTCCATTATTCTCTATGTGGAGTGTGGCTCTGCGGGTGGAGGTCAGTGCTGGAGGCTCCATTATTCTCTATGTGGAGTGCGGCTCTGCGGGTGGAGGTCGGTGCTGGAGGCTCCATTATTCTCTATGTGGAGTGCGGCTCTGCGGGTGGAGGTCGGTGCTGGAGGCTCCATTATTCTCTATGTGGAGTGCGGCTCTGTGTGTGGAGGTCGGTGCTGGAGGCTCCATTATTCTCTATGTGGAGTGCGGCTCTGCGGGTGGAGGTCGGTGCTGGAGGCTCCATTATTCTCTATGTGGAGTGCGGCTCTGCGGGTGGAGGTCGGTGCTGGAGGCTCCATTATTCTCTATGTGGAGTGCGGCTCTGCGGGTGGAGGTCGGTGCTGGAGGCTCCATTATTCTCTATGTGGAGTGCGGCTCTGCGGGTGGAGGTCGGTGCTGGATGCTCCATTATTCTCTATGTGGAGTGCGGCTCTGCGGGTGGAGGTCAGTGCTGGAGGCTCCATTATTCTCTATGTGGAGTGCGGCTCTGCGGGTGGAGGTCGGTGCTGGAGGCTCCATTATTCTCTATGTGGAGTGGGGCTCTGCGGGTGGAGGTCGGTGCTGGAGGCTCCATTATTCTCTATGTGGAGTGCGGCTCTGCGGGTGGAGGTCAGTGCTGGAGGCTCCATTATTCTCTATGTGGAGTGCGGCTCTGCGGGTGGAGGTCAGTGCTGGAGGCCCCATTATTCTCTATGTGGAGTGCGGCTCTGCGGGTGGAGGTAGGTGCTGGAGGCTCCATTATTCTCTGTGTGGAGTGCGGCTCTGTGGGTGGAGGTCGGTGCTGGATGCTCCATTATTCTCTATGTGGAGTGGGGCTCTGCAGGTGGAGGTCGGTGCTGGAGGCTCCATTATTCTCTATGTGGAGTGGGGCTCTGCAGGTGGAGGTCGGTGCTGGAGGCCCCATTATTCTCTATGTAGAGTGCGGCTCTGCGGGTGGAGGTCGGTGCTGGAGGCCCCATTATTCTCTATGTAGAGTGTGGCTCTACGATTCGTGACCCCCGTCAAGTGACGAGGGGGACCCACAGAGTCTGAACTGCCCCGGGCCCTGGCTACCCTTAATCCACCCCTGACCGTCAGAGACACTTGATTGCACTATGAGGGACCCTGTGCCAGTGCCCGCGCCCAAGAGTCGGCCTACCCACCTGTCCAGGGCAACGGCACTCGCACAGTGTCGTGCGCTAGGTGGTGACCCCGGCCATGGGGGGGGAGGCAGCACAGTTAGGGAGTTTTAGAAAGTGGCATATGTTGATGTTGGACATTCAGCTGATGCAAAAGGCGAAATAGGTGAAGTCCCAGGAAGAGGTGGACCAAAGCAAGCCATTTTTCTGTCACCCTATGTGTCATCAGGGGAAGGTGGGACAAAATCCTTGGAAACCCATGCATGGTTCATTTTAATGAAGGTTAGATCATCCACATTTTGGGTTGACAGACGGGTCCTTTTTTCTGTCAGGATTGATCCAGCTGCACTGAAGACTCTTTCCGATAGCACACTTGCAGCTGGGCAAGCGAGCTCCTGTAAGGCATATTGGGCCAATTCAGGCCAGGTGTCCAGTTTAGCGGCCCAATAGTCAAAGGGGAATGACCTGTGTGGGAGAACATCGATATGGGAGGAAAAGTAGTTTGTAACCATAGTTGACAACTGCTGTCTCCTGTCACTTTCCATCGATGCAGTATTACCAGTTGTGTGAGCGGTATTTGAAAAATCAGTCCACAACATTGTCATGAAACCTCTGTCTCCAACGCAACTTCTGCTGTGTGCACCACGAACACCTCTGCCAAGCTGCCCCCGGCCCGTACGGCTCGTGTGAGAACCATCACCGCTGCTGTGTGCTGGGAATGCCTCAAGCAACCGATTTACCAGAGTTGCTTGTTTATTAGCCAATATTAGGTCAAGGTTCTCCTGTGGCATGATGTTTTGTAATTTGCCTTTATAGCGTGGATCCAGGATGCTGGCCAACCAGTAGTCGTCATCGTTCATCATTTTGGCAATGCGTGGGTCCCTTTTTAGGATCTGCAAGGCATAATCTGACATGTGGGCCAATGTTCCCGGTGTCAATGATGCACTGCGAGTGCTGGGTGGAGGAGCACTTTCTGGCAAATCCACATCCCTCCAGTCACGCACAAACCCTGTACCAGACCTTGCCACGTCAACATTTTCACTTGCCCCACGAGATGCATCCTCCTCCCCTAAGTAATCATCCCCATCATCCTCCTCCTCCTCCTCCTCTTCTTCCTCCACCTCGTCCAGGAGAGGCCCCTGAGCAGACAATGGCTGAATGTCATCAAGGATTCCCTCCTCCTCTTCCTCCTCATCAACATTGGCTGCAGACGCCTGCTCCTTAAGGTGCGTCAAAGTTTGCATGAGCAGACGCATAAGTGGGATGCTCATGCTTAGGATGGCGTCGTCTGCGCTTACCAGCCGTGTGCATTCCTCAAAACACTGAAGGACTTTACAGAGGTCTTTCAGCTTCGACCACTGCACACCTGTCAACTCCATGTCTGCTCTCAAAGTGCCTGGCCGTGTATCCTCCCACAAATGCATTATGGCCTGCCTCTGCTCGCACAGCTGCTCCACCATGTGCAGGGTGGAGTTCCACCTTGTTGCAATGTCGATAATGAGGCGGTGGTTGGGAAGGTGGAGCAATCGCTGCAGCTTCTGCATACGAACGGAGTGTACAGGCGACCGGCGGATGTGCGCGCACAGTCTTCGCACCTTCTGGAGCAGGGCTGTTAACTCCGGATAATTTTTGAGGAAGCACTGCACCACCAGGTTCAAGGTGTGAGCCAAGCAAGGTATATGGCTGAGTTTTGAAAAGGCTATGGCTGCCACAAAATTACGGCCGTTATCACTAACTACCTTGCCTGCCTCAAGATGTACACTGCCCAGCCATGACTCAGTTTGTCGCTTCAAGTACTCGGCCAGCACCTCGGCGGTGTGTCTGTTGCCCAAACACATCATCTGCAACACAGCCTGCTGACGCTTTCCACTAGCTGCTCGATAGGGGGACACATCGTGTGCAACAGTGGCAGCTGCAGATGGAGTGCTCGTACGACGGCGCTCTGTGGACGAGCTTTCGCTTCTGGAGGAGGAGGAGGAGGAGGGTGGAACGCCTACAGCCAACTGTTTCCTATACCGTGGGCTAGGCAGCACTGTCCCACCACCGCTGTCCCCTGTGGACCCTGCATCCACCACATTAACCCAGTGCGCAGTGATGGACACGTAACGGCCCTGGCCATGCCGACTGTACCATGCATCAGTTGTGAGGTGCACCTTTCCGCTCACTGACTGCTTGAGTGCATGGACAATGCGGTCTTTCACATGATGGTGGAGGGCTGGGATGGCTTTGCGAGAGAAGAAGTGGCGACTGGGTAGGTCATAGCGTGGTACTGCATAGGCCATGAGTTCGCGGAAAGCTGTGCTTTCCACCAACCGAAAGGGCATCATCTCAAACGAGATTAGTTTGGCAATATGGGCGTTCAAACCCAGTGTACGCGGATGAGAGACTGAGTACTTTCTTGACCTACTCATAGTGTCTGGGAGGGTGAGCTGGACTTGAGAGCTGCATATGGTGGAAGTAGCGGTGGACAGGGCGGACTGAGAGAGGGTTGATGATGGTGATGGAGTTGGTGTTCTTTCTGATGTCCTAGAATCAGTCTTTCGTTGATATAACAGTGGGATTCCCTGACTGCTGTGGCCTTGCAACGACACCTCAACATTTGCTGCTGTGCTAAGCGGTGGGCTTACAGTGGGGGAAACAATGTAGCGTTGCTGACTACCTTCGTTGTGATCAGTTGCACATGTGGCACTTGAGGTTTGGTGTTGTGTCCACGCTTGCAAGTGCATGCTGGTTAAATGTCTAAGCATGCAACTGGTATTCAAATTTTTCAGATTTTTCCCTCGGCTAAAGGTCTTTGCGCACTTCTTACAGATAACCTTGGCCTGATCATGAGGATTTTGTTCACAAAAAAAAGTGCCACACTGCACTCTTCCTACTTTGGCAGACATTTTGCGGCCTAGCACGCTGTGATCTTTTAACCCTCTGGACAAGCTGTCCAGCAACTCTTTTGATGTTTGGAACCTGTCTTTGGAGTGCTTCGGGCCTGCCAGATAACAGCTGTTGCGATGTCGATGTCTGCTGTGGATGCTCCTCATCTGAGCTATTGGAAGCAGCACCCTCTTCCCCCAATGGATGCCAATCTGGGTCAACAACTGGGTCATCCATCACCTCCTCTTCTATGTCATGTGCACCTTCCTCTGTGTCACCGTGTATGGTGGTATAGTGTGCGGGAAGGGGCACCTGAGTCTCATCAGGGTCAGAATCTGGCTCTGTACACTGCGAGGACAATGTAGTGCTCTGAGTGAATGTACCAGCAGAATCATCCATCAGCGGCTGTGCATCAGTGCACTCCATGTCAGATTCATCTTGGCCTGGGTAATTCACCATTTCACTTGATAATCCAGGCATGGTATGTGAAAACAGCTCCATGGAGTAATCAGTAGTATGGCCTGCGTCATCCTTCAATCTTGGTTGGGGTGAAGGACACAAGGAAAGGTGTGGTTCATGAACATGAGCCTCCAATGACGACTCAGTGCTTTTACTTTTTACAACTGAAGAAGAGGAGGCGATAGAGCTGGAGGCTGAGTCAGCAATGTAAGACAAAACTTTTTCCTGATGCTCAGGCTTTAAAAGCGGTTTGCCAACTCCTAGAAAACTAAGCGTTCGAGGCCTTATGTAGCCAGACGATGATGCAGGCTCAACACCTCCTGCATTCGGTCCTATTTTGCTCTTGCCACTACCATCAGATCCACCACCAACACCATCATTACCAGCTGCCAACCCCCGCCCAATTCCACGGCCTCTTCCACCAGCCTTCCTCATTTTTGGTAGAAATGTAGACAAAATCCAACAAACTATATAGTAATGTAAAACAAGGTACAAGGTGTCTATAGGACAGGGGAGATTTTGAATTTCTGCACACACTTGTGGACACTGGACACTTTTGGATTGTGTGAGACCCAATGAATATCTGAGCGCTATGTGACAGGCTCGATGGCACAGCTGTGACAAAAGTGACTAGAGGATAAGGGAGATTTTGAATCTCTGCACACACTTTTGGACACTGGACACTTTTGGATTGTGTGAGGCCCAATGAATATCTGAGCGCTATGTGACAGGCTCGATGGCACAGCTGTGACAAAAGTGACTACAGGATAAGGAAGATTTTGAATCTCTGCACAAACTTTTGGACACTGGACACTTTTGGATTGTGTGAGGCCCAATGAATATCTGAGCGCTATGTGACAGGCTCGATGGCACAGCTGTGACAAAAGTGACTAGAGGATAAGGGAGATTTTGAATCTCTGCACACACTTTTGGACACTGGACACTTTTGGATTGTGTGAGGCCCAATGAATATCTGAGCGCTATGTGACAGGCTCGATGGCACAGCTGTGACAAAAGTGACTACAGGATAAGGGAGATTTTGAATCTCTGCACACACTTTTGGACACTGGACACTTTTGGATTGTGTGAGGCCCAATGAATATCTGAGCGCTATGTGACAGGCTCGATGGCACAGCTGTGACAAAAGTGACTAGAGGATAAGGGAGATTTTGAATCTCTGCACACACTTTTGGACACTGGACACTTTTGGATTGTGTGAGGCCCAATGAATATCTGAGCGCTATGTGACAGGCTCGATGGCACAGCTGTGACAAAATTGACTGCAGGATAAGGGAGATTTTGAATCTCTGCACACACTTTTGGACACTGGACACTTTTGGATTGTGTGAGGCCCAATGAATATCTGAGCGCTATGTGACAGGCTCGATGGCACAGCTGTGACAAAAGTGACTACAGGATAAGGGAGATTTTGAATCTCTGCACACACTTTTGGACACTGGACACTTTTGGATTGTGTGAGGCCCAATGAATATCTGAGCGCTATGTGACAGGCTCGATGGCACAGCTGTGACAAAAGTGACTACAGGATAAGGGAGATTTTGAATCTCTGCACACACTTTTGGACACTGGACACTTTTGGTTTGTGTGAGGCCCAGTGAATATCTGAGCGCTATGTGACAGGCTCGATGGCACAGCTGTGACAAAAGTGACTAGAGGATAAGGGAGATTTTGAATCTCTGCACACACTTTTGGACACTGGACACTTTTGGATTGTGTGAGGCCCAATGAATATCTGAGCGCTATGTGACAGGCTCGATGGCACAGCTGTGACAAAAGTGACTAGAGGATAAGGGAGATTTTGAATCTCTGCACACACTTTTGGACACTGGACACTTTTGGATTGTGTGAGGCCCAATGAATATCTGAGCGCTATGTGACAGGCTCGATGGCACAGCTGTGACAAAAGTGACTAGAGGATAAGGGAGATTTTGAATCTCTGCACACACTTTTGGACACTGGACACTTTTGGATTGTGTGAGGCCCAATGAATATCTGAGCGCTATGTGACAGGCTCGATGGCACAGCTGTGACAAAAGTGACTAGAGGATAAGGGAGATTTTGAATCTCTGCACACACTTTTGGACACTGGACACTTTTGGATTGTGTGAGGCCCAATGAATATCTGAGCGCTATGTGACAGGCTCGATGGCACAGCTGTGACAAAAGTGACTAGAGGATAAGGGAGATTTTGAATCTCTGCACACACTTTTGGACACTGGACACTTTTGGATTGTGTGAGGCCCAATGAATATCTGAGCGCTATGTGACAGGCTTGATGGCACAGCTGTGACAAAAGTGACTAGAGGATAAGGGAGATTGGATTGCTTTTAAAAAAGCAGTTTGCAGAGCAGTGGGTAAACAGCAATGCCAGCCTGTCAGGAAGCCTTAAAAGGCAGCCCAACAACCCACACCACTGATACACCACAATATAGCCTCCCCTTGCACTGCACACACAGTGACTGGTGTGTTGTGCAGGCCAAATTGCTAGCAGCAGAAGCAGTTTTCTTTTCTTCTCAGCAGGACAAAAAAAAAAAAATTGGGATTGCTTTTAAAAAAGCAGTTTGCAGAGCAGTGGGTAAACAGCAATGCCAGCCTGTCAGGAAGCCTTAGAAGGCAGCCCAACAGCCAACACCACTGATACACCACTATATAGCCTCCCCTTGCACTGCACACACAGTGACTGGTGTGTTGTGCAGGCCAAATCGCTAGCAGCAGAAGCAGTTTTTTTGTCTTCTTCCCTGCCTAACGCTCTCCCTACAGAATCAGCAGCAACCTCTCCCTATACTGAGATCGGCAGAAGTAAGATGGCGGTCGGCGTGCACGCCCTTTTATACCCCCTGTGACGCCCACCAAAGCAAGCCAATCACTTGCATGCCCTTCTGAAAGATGGTGGTGACCCGTGCCTATGTCATCACGTTGCCCACAGTGTCCGTGGATCCTGATTGGCTGAAAAAGAGCGCAAAACAAACTTTTGAAACGCGACTTTGGCGCGTAAGTCGCCGACCTCGTGGCCGACCTCATCCTAGGGTCGGGTTTCGTTTCATGAAACCCGACTTTGCCAAAAGTCGGCGACTTTTGAAATTGTTCGACCCGTTTCGCTCAACTCTACATACAACTGATTACTCCATGGAGCTGTTTTCACATACCATGCCTGGGTTATCAAGTGAAATGGTGAATTACCCAGGCCAAGATGAATTTGACATGGAGTGCACTGATGCACAGCCACTGATAGATGATTGTGCTGGTACATTCACTCAGAGCACTACATTGTCCTCGCAGTGTAATGAGCCAGATTCTGACCCTGATGAGACTCAGGTGCCCCTTCCCGCATACTATACCACCATACACGGTGACACAGAGGAAGGTGCACATGACATTGAAGAGGAGGTGATGGATGACCCAGTTGTTGACCCAGATTGGCATCCATTGGGGGAAGAGGGTGCTGCTTCCAATAGCTCAGATGAGGAGCATCCACAGCAGACATCGACATCGCAACAGCTGTTATCTGGCAGGCCCGGAGCACTCCAAAGACAGGTTCCAAAAATCAAAAGAGTTGCTGGACAGCTTGTCCAGACGGTCAAAATAGCACAGCGTGCTAGGCCGCAAAATGTCTTCCAAAGTAGGAAGAGTGCAGTGTGGCACTTTTTTGAACAAAATCCTCATGATCAGGCCAAGGTTATCTGCAAGAAGTGCGCAAAGACCTTTAGCCGAGGGAAAAATCTGAAAAATTTGAATACCAGTTGCATGCTTAGACATTTAACCAGCATGCACTTGCAAGCGTGGACACAACACCAAACCTCAAGTACCACATGTGCAACTGATCACAAAGAAGGTGGTAGTCAGCAACGCTACATTGTTTCCCCCACTGTAAGCCCACCGGTTAGCACAGCAGCAAAAGTTGAGGTGTCGTTGCAAGGCCAAAGCAGTCAGGGAATCCCACTGTTATATCAACGAAAGACTGAATCTAGGCCATCAGAAAGAACACCAACTCCATCATCAACCCTCTCTCAGTCTGCCCTGTCCACCGCTAGTTCCACCATATGCAGCTCTCAAGTCCAGCTCACCTTTCCAGAGACTATGAGTAGGTCAAGAAAGTACTCAGTCTCTCATCCGCGTACACTGGGTTTGAACGCCCACATTGCCAAACTAATCTCGTTAGAGATGATGCCCTATCGGTTGGTGGAAAGCACAGCTTTCCGCGAACTCATGGCCTATGCAGTACCACGCTATGACCTACCCAGTCGCCACTTCTTCTCTCGCAAATCCATCCCAGCCCTCCACCATCATGTGAAAGACCGCATTGTCCATGCACTCAAGCAGTCAGTGAGTGGAAAGGTGCACCTCACAACAGATGCATGGTCCAGTCGGCATGGCCAGGGCTGTTACGTGTCCATCACTGCGCACTGGGTTAATGTGGTGGATGCAGGGTCCACAGGGGACAGCTGTGGTGGGACAGTGGTATAGGAAACAGTTGGCTGTAGGCGTTCGACCCTCCTCCTCCTCCTCCAGAAGAGAAAGCTCGTCCACAGAGCGCAGTCGTACGAGCACTCCATCTGCAGCTGCCACTGTTGCACATGAGGTGTCCCCCTATCGAGCAGCTAGTGGAAAGTGTAAGAAGGCTGTATTGCAGATGATGTGTTTGGGCGACAGACACACCGCGGAGGTGCTGGCCGAGTACTTTCAGCGACAAATGGCTGGGCAGTATACATCTTGAGGCAGGCAAGGTAGTTAGTGATAACGGCCGTAATTTTGTGGCAGCCATAGCCCTTTCAAAACTCAGCCACATACCTTGCTTGGCTCACACCTTGAACCTGGTGGTGCAGTGCTTCGTCAACAATTATCCAGAGTTAACAGCCCTGCTCCAGAAGGTGCGAAGACTGTGCGCGCATATCCGCCGGTCGCCTGTACAGTCCATTCGTATGCAGAAGCTGCAGCGATTGCTCCACCTTCCCAACCACCGCCTCATTATCGACATTGCTACAAGGTGAAACTCCACCCTGCACATGGTTGAGCGGCTGTGCGAACAGAGGCAGGCCATAATGCATTTGTGGGAGGATACACGGCCAGGCACTTTGAGAGCAGACATGGAGTTGACAGGTGTGCAGTGGTCGAAGCTGAAAGACCTCTGTAAAGTCCTTCAGTGTTTTGAGGAATGCACACGGCTGGTAAGCGCAGACGACGCCATCCTAAGCATGAGCATCCCACTTATGCGTCTACTCATGCAAACTTTGACGCACCTTAACGAGCAGGCGTCTGCAGCCAATGTTGACGAGGAGGAAGAGGAGCAGGAATCCTTGATGACATTCAGCCATTGTCTGCTCAGGGACCTCTCCTGGACGAGGTGGAGAAAGAAGAGGAGGAGAAGGATGATGATGGGGATGATTACTTAGGGGAGGAGGATGCATCTCGTGGGGCAAGTGAAAATGTTGGCGTGGCAAGGTCTGGTACAGGGTTTGTGCGTGACTGGAGGGATGTGGATTTGCCAGAAAGTGCTCCTCCACCCAGCACTCGCAGTGCATCATTGACACTGGGAACATTGGCCCACATGTCAGATTATGCCTTGCAGATCCTAAAAAGGGACCCCCGTATTGCCAAAAGGATGAACGATGACGACTACTGGTTGGCCAGCATCCTGGATCCACGCTATAAAGGCAAATTACAAAACATCATGCCACAGGAGAACCTTGACCTAATATTGGCTAATAAACAAGCAACTCTGGTAAACCGGTTGGTTGAGGCATTCCCAGCACACAGCAGCGGTGATGGTTCTCACACGAGCCGTACAGGCTGGGGGCAGCTTGGCAGAGGTGTTCGTGGTGCACACAGCAGAAGTCGCATTGGAGACAGGGGTTTCATGACAATGTTGTGGACTGATTTTTCAAGAACCGCTCACACAACTGGTAATACTGCATCGATGGATAGTGACAGGAGACAGCAGTTGTCAACTATGGTTACAAACTACTTTTCCTCCCATATCGATGTTCTCCCGCACAGGTCATTCCCCTTTGACTATTGGGCCGCTAAACTGGACACCTGGCCTGAATTGGCACAATATGCCTTACAGGAGCTTGCTTGCCCAGCTGCAAGTGTGCTATCGGAATGAGTCTTCAGTGCAGCTGGATCAATCCTGACAGAAAAAAGGACCCGTCTCTCAACCCAAAATGTGGATGATCTAAACTTCATTAAAATGAGCCATGCATGGGTTTCCAAAGATTTTGTCCCACTTTCCGTTGATGACACATAGGGTGCCAGAAAAATGTCTTGCTTTGGTCCTCCTCCTATTCCGCGAACTTGACCTATTTCGCCTTTTGCAGCAGCTGAATGTCCCACATCAACATATGCCACTTTGTAAACCGCCCTAACTGGGCTGCCCCCCCCATGGCCGGGGTCACCACCTAGCGCACGAAACCGTGCGAGTGCCGTTGCCCTGGACAGGTGGGTAGGCAGACTCTTGGACGCGGGCACTGGCACAAGGTCCCTCATAGTGCAATCACGTGTCTCTGACGGTGGTGGTGCACACCCGCCGTCAGACACACCGCCGTACTATGAGGGTCCCAGTGCCAGTACCGACGCCCACGAGTGTTCCCCCCTTGCTTGGGCAGGGCCCCAGCATTTGCAATGTTTACCTCTCCCTGCTCCTCCGCTGTGTAGTCTGGGCTGTCAAATCCTTCACTGGGAGTGCCACTACAAATTGATTGAACTGAAAAATGATGGTTAAGATGTAGCTATGCCCTGTCCTGCTGGCCGGGATCGAGCTCCAGATGATCAGTGGCTTCCATTTCTTATGGACGTCGACTCACAATGACATGCAGTGGTGGTTTATCATCAGCTTTCACAGTTTTCCTGCTCACAAACGTGTGACAATCCGTCGCACATTTTAAAATGTGCCCTCTCCTGCCAATCAAATAGAATCGCCTACGGCCTGTGGCTTCTGTCTTTTGCACTTCAAAGTTACGTGACAGATCATGATAGCCAGTGAGCACCATGTTTACATCGCTCCCTGTGATAAAAATTTGATTGAGATGAGTAACAGTGATGGAATCAACGGAAGTGCGATACAGCAACACTTTATTCACAAAAAAATGTTTTCACTGTCTCAACACACAAATTAATTGAGGGTCAGCATCGCCTATGAGAATTGTGACAAAAGTTTTTCCCGTGAATAGTAATTCCTAGATTTCTGCAATCACTAGCCTTTATGTCAGTAATTGTATGCATCTCATTTCCTATTGCAGAGAGGCTGGACTGTATTACTGAGACAGAAATATATATGAAGATTTAAAAATAACACCAAAAGTATATAGTTGTGTACGCCTCAAATGCATTTCCTTTTTTCCACTTTTTAGATTGCTGTGTAATCCATACTGAGAACACGGAGATTTTACATGTTTAAACTATGCTATATATACCTGCTATCCAGTGATAAAGTACCCTTTCTCAACTTTGTACAATCTGGTCAAATCCATACTGGGCCTGAGAACATCTGAGTCTGCCTCCTGATCTATAGACATATATTTTTAATGTGTAAATTAGGCTACATATATACGTGTTATCCAGTGAAACTGTGCCCTTTATCAACTTTCTACAATGTTGTTGAATCCATACAGGGCCTGAGAACGGCTGCCGAGCTGTTAAGCAAGCTACAGCACCTGTGGTTTGGACACGTAATTTTTTCAGGAATGACGGTTAGGCCTAACTCCGGAATTGCGGTTGACCTGAACTTACTGGGAAATCATCGTTCATTCGCGGGGAATAATCTGAATCCCAGATCCCCATCACTAATATTCAGCAGGTTAGCTGCACCTGTAAGCGACAAAAGCTGGTCCTTTCAGTGTAGCGTGCATGCAGCCCTGGACATGTACGGGAATGCTAGACCTGTTATTGCTCGATCTCACGTGCCAGAGCCTCGCTTATCCCTCTAGTAAGCTTGACGCGTACTGCGGGGGCATGCCGGAGTCTCGGTTGTTAACGGAATAAAGCTGAGAAATCGCTAGCACAACTACAAACACACATACCACACCACACACAGAATCGACAAAGCTTTCAAAGTGTGCATCTTTTCTTTAGGTGGCATGGTTGTGGTTTCCCGGGTGGAGTCCAATTAAGCCACAGGCTCCACTCCTGGTGGTGCCCTTTTGGACATTCCTTTAAGGTTCAGCTTTGCAATCATACTGCCCCCGGAAACCAAAAACTTTGCCTTCATGGACGCTGTTTGGAGGTTCGTGGGAATAACGCCGCCCGATCAGCAGTCGGCATATGGGTCGCCCTCCCAGGGCTGTAGGGTACTCGGTACCGGGCCAGTGTCAGTGGGATGTGTCACAGCAGCGGTGACCCGGACGGTGGCCCTGGGCGCCCATGTAAATGGCGTGGTATAATGGTAAAGAGTTTATATAGATAGTTTGACGCCACCTGTGGTGTTCGGCAACATAGATGTTAGGCCGACGCTGCATGCAGATCCTCTGGGACTGATGGTGTTGTGCAGCAAAGATGGTGAAGCTCCCCACAGGTGGAGCTGGAGTCCCAGGGAAGTGTAGATGTAGTGATGGGGGAAAGGCACAGGCGGTGTAGGTGCTGGTACCCAGATGTAGCGGTGCTGGAATAACTGTAGGACACCAGAGCATGCAGTTCCAAAGCTTTACTCACAGTCTGCAGGTTACACAGATGCCTGCCTCCGTGCTGTGTCCTCCGGGTCAGGACCTCAGCCAACCTCCAGGACCAAAATGGAAAGCTCCCTTCCAACACTCCGCCAACATGTACCTTCCTGAACGCCTCTTTTCTAGCGCTTGTGGGGGAAGCACGCACAGGACCGTGGTTCACTGAAGCGCCTCCTGTCTAACCGATGTTCCTCAGACTTTACTTGTATGGCAGACAGCTGTAGCCTTTTCCTTCTGGCTCCCACACGTCGATGCTGGGGCCTCCGAGCCTTAGTTGGGTACAGAGCATTTATAGCTGCTACTTTCCCCGGTTTCTGCTGCAGGAACGTCAGTGTCCCTACAAACTCAGAGACCGGAATCGGGACCATGCGCTCTAGCTAGGAGTGAGCCTTAACTCTGCTCATCCTCCAGCTCCCCTTCTCACGTCCACACACTTCCCCTTCCCTGCACAGAGTGCCCTAACTTACCTCCTCCCTACCACAGAGAGCAGCTCCTCAGCAGTCAGGTTCAGAGGTCTCCCTGCTAGCCTGGAGTGGGAAATGTGTTGTGTGTTGGTTTCACTGCTAGAGAGATCCTTCGTTGCTCCCAAGCTTGACAACACACTCCCTAGGAGGAAGGTAATGCCACAGTGGCGACCGAACTCTTGGGGACGCCACAAGTGCACTGAGGCCCAGCTACTGCTGGATGATGCTGCTGGTACATTGACCCAGACCACTACATTCCCCTCGCACTCTACACTGCCAGAATCTGACCCAGAGGAAACTCAGGTTCCCCTTCCCACATACTATACCACCTTACACGGTTACAAAGAGAAAGGTGCAGATGAAAGTGCAGGTTCCTTGAGCAGGTGGGGGTGGCATACTCATGGGCGATGGCACTGGCACAGGGCACCGCATAGTACGCAAAAGTGTCTCTGCCAGTGGGAGGGCCTAAACAGCCAAGTGCAGTGAGATGGAAGATGGGGACGACAAGGAGTTCAGAATAGTGCTGGGATTCCCTAGCAAGGAGACTTATGTAATTGTTTTCAATGTTGGGACAGCAATTTTTGGGGAGCACTATACTCTGGTGAATGATATATGGGGCCCACCATACACTGGAGCATTCCAAAGGTGGACATCAGACACTGGAGCAGCATTTACAGGGCCCATTATACACTAGAGCAGTAGAAATGGGGCCCATTATATATGGAGCATTATTTGGGCCCATAAGACAGTGGAGCTTCCTCCATTGGGACCAACATATACTATAGCATTATGTGGAGCTCATCATATACGGTTTGAAACATTATATGGGATCAATGATTCCATATGGAGAAATATATGGGCCTCATTACTCTGTATAGCACACAAAGCGCTGGCCATAATACTGTATGGAGTTATATACTGTCCGTTTTTGGAGGTATTGGAGAATTTAAAATGGATATCAGTCATGAGATGTAAGAAGTGAAGTATTTTTCATTGTACTATACTGCTATTTCTCTGCCGTATCGGAGCATCATGAGTTGTGGTATGTGTTAAAGGGGCGCTCTTTGGCCCTCGGCCCACGAAAATCTGGAGCCAGCCCTACCCCCCCACAACTGTAGCCAAATAACCCCCATTTTTCAGTACGTAACTAGTATTATGAAGTAAATTAAGGTTGACAAGCTTAAGTAATAAGAATTGATGCTTTTGGCATTCAAATGGCCACTGTAGGTGTGTTTCCTGTACTCCACTCACTGCCAACTTTAATTCCCCATTGACTTACATTGGGTTTCGCGTTTCGGTCGGACCCCCGACTTTACCCTATAGTTGGCCGATTTTGCTCGACCCAACTTTTGGAAAAGTCGGGTTTCATGAAGCGTAACTCGACTCTAAAAAACCAAAAGTCGCTCAACTCTAGTCTTCACCATAGTGGAGTTTGGAGTGTAACTATTGAAGTTGTGGACAGGTGTCTTTTATACTGATAACAAGTTCAAACAGGTGCCATTACTACAGGTAATGAGTGGAGGACAGAGGAGCCCGTTAAAGAAGAATTTACAGGTCTGTGAGAGCCAGAAATATTGCATGTTTTTAGGTGACCAAATACTTATTTTCCACCATAATTTGCAAAATAAATCTTGCCAAATCAGACAAGGTGATTTTCTGGATTTGTTTCCTCATTTTGACTCTCATAGTTGTGGTCTACCTATGATGTCAATTACAGGCCTCTTTCATCTTTTTAAGTGGGAGAACTTGCACAATTGGTGGCTCACCAAATACTTTTTCCCCCACTGTATATACAGATAAAATAGAATGCACCATAGGTGATGTTGTAGGGTGGACGACCAGACCGCGGGTACCTGCATGCTGGGTCCAGAACTGAAAGGGCTGCATTGCATTGGAAAGCAATAGCGAGGTGGACCTTCCTGCTGTCTGAGTGAGGCAGGGAGAGACGGAGAAAAAGCGCGCACAGCAGCGGGGGAATAAAAGGAAAAAGCACGCGAAGCAGAGTAGTTTGGCGCAAACAAAGAGCAGCGCGCATAGTGGTGAGTGCTTCCCTTTTTCCCACCCCAGAGTACCAGCGCTGCTGCAGGGCCCCACAGTTTACAGAGGGATCACTGCCAGGAGAGAAGCCGGGAGTGCCGCAGTCCAGTGAGAGAGGGACTGCGGAGCACAGGGAAGCCGAGTGTTCAGCAGCAGCAGCCAGAGAGAGAAGTGCTCCATCCTGGGAGCACCAGCATTATGCAGGCCAGCATCCATGCAGCAGCCCCACCGTCAACAGCGGGGTCCAGAGAGAAAGAGTCGTGCATTGTGCTTGGTGACTACAGAGGGAAGGTGAAGTGTGCCGGTGACTACCATAGAGAAAGGCACTGCACGCTAAGTGCCCGTGAGTACTACACACGTGCCACATAAGAGGGACCGCATACGAGACTGACACTTGCACCCTGACGTTGCCAGCGAATATTTTCTCCGACACAAGTGACCTGACTTCACCAGTGAATATAAGTCCAGAGCCACATTGGGGCTCGTACAGGACTGTGGCCCATACCCTTTTAAGCATCAGAAAAATTCCAGTCGCAGCCCCAAAATTTACTTCCAGATACGGGGGTAAAGAGTGATTGCAGAGGAGGTATGCTTCCCATAGAGGACGGCGATCCAGACCGAAGCACCCACCAGACAGGCATGGAAATGGGTGTTGGACCTGTGGAAAACTGGTACACCTGTCCAGAAGTTGCCGTACCAGAGACAGACAATGGCAAAGATCCGCTCACCCCTGAAGGTTCTGCCAATTGGAGAGAACGTTGCTTCTGGGAAAAATGGCACGGTGAGGAGAGAGGAGCCGCACCCAGAACCAGACAGAGCCACGACATTGGACACTGAGAAGAGATGAAGAAGGTGTCAACTGTCAATTGGATCCGAAGGTCCTGTCTGCGAGGTTCAACCTGAAGGGTAAGAAGGGACGTTTACACGAGTAGTCCATCAAAGTATAGCGCTACCTCGCCTGCTACAAGATCACGAAGAAGGGGAGAAAGAGTCAAGTGTCTCTGAAATGTCTACTTCCATGGTTCCAGATGGTGAGGAGGAAAAACCATTTGCTTCGTTCCCTGACGATAATAGTTCGCTACCCGCCAGCCCAAGGGGTCCTGACCAAAGTGGAAAGGGGGATGACTGGACCACAGGTACCTGCATGCCGGGTCTGGAACTGAAAGGGCTGCATCCCCTGTTTCCAGGGGGAAGTTGAGCCTATGATGTCAATTATAGACCTCTCTCATCTTTTTAAGTGGGAAAACTTGCACAATTAGTGGCTGACTAAATACCCTTTTCCCCACTGTATATACAGATAAAATAGAATGCATCATAGGTGATGTTGTATGGGGGACGACCGGACCGCGGGTACCTGCATACCGGGTCCAGAACTGAAAGGGCTGCATTTCCTGTTCCCAGGGGGAAGTTGAGTGAGGCAGACCTTCCCCTGCTGACTGGGGAAAGCAATAGTGAGGCGGACCTTCCTGCTATCTGTGGGGGGAGGGGAGAGACAGGAAAAGCATGCGCAGCAGCGGGGGGATTAAAGGAAAAAGCACACGAAGCAGAGTAGTTTGGTGCAAACGCAGAGCAGTGCACAGAGCAGTTGTAAGAGGGTGAACTGTGATTACACCAGAAGAGCACTAGGACCCTGTGGTGTTTGCCTGCTGCAGCTAAGAGCAGGTGCTGCGAGTGCCCGGGAGTCTGTGTGTGCTGGGGGGTGGGGCCCAGTGTCGGATGTCAAGAGCTGTAAGGGAAGCCTCCAGAAGAGAAGAGAGACTGCCCTGGGAGACACTGTGTGGTGGAGGGGCTTGTGAGAAGCAAAGAGATTGAACGCTGTAAGAGACTGTGTACTGTAACCCTTCATCTTGGGAGCTTGAGACCTTGCTGTGGAACAAAGACTGAGCATTCCTGAGAGCTGTGTGACCGTGGAACTCTGTGGAGTCCATGTTGTGGTAAGCTGAGAAGCAATATTGGACAGACATTTTATACAGAAACAGGCGTATTGCTTCTAGGAGAATTTGTGGGGACTACAGGAGGAGAGACGGCATCTTGAGGCTACAGAACTATAAGTCCCCGGCGACGAGGAACCTTGTGTTGCTGCAACTGATTGGGACCGAAGATTTAGGACTAGCTGCAGCCTATGCAATCTATATGCCTGAGAGGAGACTCACCTCAGGTTAAAGGTGCCATAGTCATAGATACCCGGGTATCCCTAGTTGAAGCGCTTAAGGACCTTTGTATTATATTTATATGTTTTGTTATTGTAGGATTGTATAGGTTATACTCATTGTGCCATTCCTGGGGGTCCCTTGATTTCACTACATTTGATTTACACCTGTTCTCTGAGTACCTGAATTGACCTTTCTGATATGTAAATTTATTTCAAATCCCTGTGTAATAGACTATTCAGGGAACCTTGGATTGGCATAGTGCTTTCGGCTCCAGCTGAGTGAGTGTACTGTATAAGGGTATTCAATTTGTTTCTTCCATATACTGAGTTCTACTTTATCTGCTGTTTGATAAAAGACTCTTTTGGGATTTCTGCCTCAGTCTCGGTTTGTGACCCATTGGATCTTATTCGGACCTCCGGTCATTATGTAGGTACGTGTGCCGAATGGGAGGAGGTCCCTTTTTCGCCGCAAACAGACTGGAGACAGAAACCGATGCACGTTCAACAGGTCCTCTTTCTTGGCTGTCCACCCGACGACCACAGCAGCATGACAGCTTCCGTACACACAGGCCCGGGTACCTTTCACCTTCTTCTCTTTCCTTAAATTGACGTCACTCGTGGTTCTTTCGCTGTGGCTGCCCTAGGCCTACCACCACAGCGCTTCACCTGTCTGAGTCTGTATGTCTGGTACCCCCGGGCTTCCTCTGTCCTGTGGCTCTCTTGTCAGGGCCACCCCCCTGACTGTTTCTCCTTCAAGTCCCTCCCGGAGTTCTTCCTCTCTCAGTCTCTTCCTCCTTCAGTCTCCTGCTCTGCTGAACTCCTCCTCCTGGACTGGCTCTCTTCTGGACCTCTCTCTGCCTTTTTATTCCCCTCCCTGGGAAATCCCCTCTAGAGCCCCTGTAACTCCGCCCATCATGACTATGCGGTTTCCTAGCCTTAAGCTGCTGTTAAGCCCTTTTCTCTCTGCTCACTCCCTCCAACTTATGGCCAAACCTTAGTACTGCACCGTCTCCTTTTCCTGCTGTTCTTGGTCTCCCCCTAGTGGTCAAAACACAGTACTTTTCCATCTTTCACTGTTCCTAGCTGTCGCCCCACATACATATACACCAGTTCATGTCAAGTACTTTTAACTGCACATCTTGCATTCATCTTCCTGCTACAGACAGGTCCATAGGTCAGTCCACTGCCCTACAATTATATGGTGAGCGGCACGCTCTGCTTCCCTTTCCCCCACCATAGAGTACCGGATCTGCCGTTTACAGAGGGACCACTGCCAGGAGAGAAGCTGGAAGTGCCGCAGCAGTCCAGTGAGAGAGGGACTGCGGAGCTCAGGGAAGCTGGATGTTTAGCAGCAGCAGCCAGAGAGAAAAGTGCTCCATCCTGGGAGCACCAGAATTACGCAGGGCAGCGTCCACGCAGCAGCCCGCCATCAATAGAGGGGACCAGAGAAAGAGTCGTGCAGTGTGCCCATTGACTACAGAGAGAAGTTGCAGTGTGCCGGTGACTTCCAGAGAGAAAGGCGCCGCATGCTAAGTGTCCATGAGTACTGCACACGTGCCACATAAGAGGGACCGCATACGGGACTGACACTTGCACCCTGACATTGCCAGTGAATATTTGCCCCGACACTTGTGACCTGACTTCCCAGTGAATATAGGTTGAGAGCCACGTTGGGGCTCACACAGGACTGTGGCCCATACCCTTGTCAGCTACTTCAGTATATGGACTAGGCCCAGTGCAAGGTTCCGGAGACCGAACACTGCTGCCAGAAGACAGGATATTGTTGCCTACAGGACCGACCGCGTTGGAAAAGACACGGCACCAGCCGTTGTCAGCGCTATTCACTTCGTGGAGTGGGAACCACTGACTATCATCAGAACTGCTGTTATCTGAATCGTCCTCCCACTCACCATATCCTTTACCTTTTGAACTGTTTAATCCCCTGTTTAACCCTTTGCCTCCCTGCGTGGCATATTCCCCTGTTATTAAACCTGTTAACCCTTTCTCTGCCTCCTGTCCATCACTGCATCCTGCACACCAGCTCACAATGTCACAGTTCACCTCCTCCTGTACAATGACTGATAACACCTCTATATACAGTAGGTAACACTGGATCCACCATTCAAAATAGGTGATTTCACAGCTCTCCTCCTCCTCTTACACAATGACTGATAACACCTCTATATACAGTAGATAACACACGATCCACCATTCACAATAGAAGAAGTCACAGCACACCTCCTCCTCCTGTACAATGACTGGTAACACCTCTGTGTACGGTAGATAACACAGGATCCATCATTCACAATAGGTGATGACACAGCTCACCTCCTCCTCCTGTACAATGACTGATAACACATCTATATACAGTAGATGCGGGATCACTATTCTCAATAGGTGATGTCACAGCTCACCTCCCCCTCCTGTACAATGATAACACCTCTATATACAGCAGATAACACAGGATACACCATTCACAATAGGTGATGTCACAGCTCCCCTCCTCCTCCTGTGCAATGACTGATAACACCTCTATATATAGTACTAGCTGAAGAGCCTGGTGCTGCCCGGGCATAGTAACTAACTGTGGTTAGTTATAGCAAATTATAATTATCCTCCATCCCATAGTCCCATGCCCATATACCCATCATACATATCCACCATCCCATAGGCCCGTGCCCATATACCCATCTTACATAGAGTATCCTCCATCCCATAGTCGAGTGCCCATATACCCATCAGACATCCTCCATCCCATAGTCCCATGCCTGGGTATCGGCAGATATTCGCTGTATCGGAGTTCCGATGCCGAGTTCCGATATTTTTACAATATCGAATACCGGAATTGGAAGTTCTCATAATGCAACGAGCCAGTTGTGTTAGCCATGTTAACTAATGGCATGGCTGTGATTGGCTGCTGAAATGATGTCATCATGATGCACGGTCTGTGCAGGCCTGCCGGGTGTCTGTATGGGCCTGTCGGGGGTCTGTGTGGGCCTGCTGGGGGTCTGTACAGGCTGCCGGGGGTCTGTACAGGCCTGCTGGGGGTCTGTGCGGGCCTGCCGGGGGTCTGTGCGGGCTGCCAGGGATCTGTATGGGCCTGCCGGAGGTTGTGTGTGTGCAGACATCGTCCGATGGGTCTACAAGTCCCATCGGCCTATGCCTTCTACAATGACAGTGATTGACACATTAGCCAATGATGGGACAGTAGTAGTCCCATCATCCGGCTAATGTGCTGAATGTAAAAAAACAAACAAAAAAAAACATACATACTGCATATATACAACATTCATACAACATACTGCATACTACATACATACTACATAATACATACATACTACATTCATACAACATACATACATACTACATACATAAAACATGCTACAGACATACAACATACATACTACATACAAAACATTCATGCAATACACACATATAGACATACAGTACATATAACATAGAGTACATACTAACCATCACTTGTCACTTTGATCCCTGAAGCCAGTGTCATCTCACTATAAAAAATATTAAAATAACAAACAACCAATATACTCCCTGATCCGCAGAAATCCACGAGTGTCCCACGACGATCTCCTGCACTGCATCACTGAGAGGTTACTATAGTTCACTGGTCTCACTTTATGGCAAAAGCTGCGTGGGAACTTTCTCACACAGCAATGCCAAAAGTGAGACTAGGGACTATTTTTTTACAGTGGCGGAGGAATACAGTGTGGAAGGATACCTACCTCCCGTCATTGTATTCCTGGTGCCCCTAGAGAGCGGTCACATCAGCTGATGCTGCTGTTCTCCACGGGAGATCGTCATGGGACACTTGTGGATTTCTGTGGATTGGAATATATTGGTTGTTTGTTATTTTAATATTTTTTTACAGATGACACTGGCTTCGGGGATCAAAGTGACAAGTGATGGTGAGTATGTACTCTATGTTATATGTCTATATGTATGTATTGTATGAATGTATTGTATGTAGTATGTAGTATCTATGTTGTATGTCTGTAGCATGTTTTATGTATGTTGTATGTAGTATGTATGTATGTTGTATGAATGTAGTATATATGTAGTATGTATGTAGTATGTATGTATGTTGTATGAATGTAGTATGTATGTTGTATGAATGTAGCATATATGTAGTATGTATGTGTGTATGCTGTATGAATGTAGTATATATGTAGTATGTATGTATGTTGTATGAATGTAGTATATGTAGTATGTATGTAGAATGTATGTATGTAGTATGAATGTAGTATATATGTAGTATGTATGTATGTTGTATGAATGTAGTATATATGAAGTATGTATGTAGTATGTATGTTGTATGAATGTAGTATATATGAAGAATGTATGTAGTATGTATGTATGTTGTATGAATGTAGTATATATGAAGTATGTATGTAGTATGTAGTATGTATATATGTTGTATGAATGTAGTATGTATGTGTGTTTGTTGTATGAATGTAGTATATATGTATGTATTATGTAGTATGTATGTAGTATGAATGTAGTATATATGTAGTATGTATGTAGTATGTATGAATGTTGTATGAATGTTGCATGACTGTTGCATGAATGTTGCATGAATGTAGCATATATGAAGTATGTATGTAGTATGTATGTATGCATATATGTAGTATGTATGTAGTATGTATGTATTATGTAGTATGTATGTATGTTGTATGAATGTAGAATATATGTAGTATGCATGTAGTATGTATGTTGTCTGAATGTAATATATATGTAGTATGTATGTAGTATGTATGTATGTTGTATGAATGTAGCATATATGAAGTATGTATGTAGTATGTATGTATGCATATATGTAGTATGTATGTATTATGTATGTTGTATGAATGTAGTATATATGTAGTATGTATGTTGTATGAATGTAGTATATATGTAGTATGTATTTAGTATGTATGTTGTATGAATGTAGTATATATGTAGTATGTATGTATGTATGTTGTATGAATGTAATATATATTTAGTATGTATGTAGTATGTATGTATGTTGTATGAATGTAGCATATATTAAGTATGTATGTAGTATGTATGTATGCATATATATGTAGTATGTATGTTGTATGAATGTAGTATATATGTAGTATGTATGTTGTATGTATGTTGTATGAATGTAGTATATACAGTATGTAGTATGAATGTAGTATATATGTAGTATGTATGTATGTTGTATGAATGTAGTATGTATGTATTATGTAGTATGTATGTATGTTGTATGAATGTAATATATATGTAGTATGTATGTAGTATGTATGTATGTTGTATGAATGTAGTATATATGAAGTATGTATGTAGTATGTATGTATGTATGCTGTATGAATGTTGTATATATGTAGTATGTATGTAGTATGTATGGTTTTTTTTTACATTCAACACATTAGCCGGATGATGGGACTACTACTGTCCCATCTTTGGCTAATGTGTCAATCAATGTCATTGTAGCAGGCATAGCCTGATGGGACTTGTAGTCCCATCGGACGATGCCTGCACACACACACACACACACAACTCCCGGCAGGCCCGCACAGACCCCCGGCAGCCCGTACAGACCCCCCGGCAGGCCCGCACAGACCCCCCGGCAGGCCCGCACAGACCCCCGGCAGGCCCGCACAGACCCTCGGCAGGCCCGCACAGACCCCCGGCAGGCCCGCACAGACCCCCGGCAGGCCCGCACAGACCCCCGGCAGGCCCGCACAGACCCCAGAGAGGCTCGTACAGACCCCGCCCACACACACACTCACGCATAGTCTCTGCCCACGCACTGCCCACACTCTTCCCAAACTGGATGTGCAAGTAAAGAAAGGGTTTATTTTCATTCCGATATTTGTGCCCCATTGACTTGCATGGGTTTCCGGTATCGGAATTAGCGATACCCGAGATTTTTGCGGTATCGGTCCAATCCAATCCGACCCGATATTTCCCGATATCGGAAGGTATCGCTCAACACTACCCATCATACATATTCTCCATCCCATAGTCTCATGCCCATATACCCATCATACATATTCGCCATCCCATAGTCGAGTGCCCATATACCCATCACACATCCTTCATCTCATAGTCCCGTGCCCATATACCCATCATATATATCCGCCATCCCATAGTCCCGTGCCCATATACCCGTCATACATATCCTCCATCCCATAGTCCAGTGCACATATACCCGTCATACATATCCTCCATACCATAGTCCAGTGCACATATACCCATCACACATCCTCCATCCCATAGTCCCGTGCCCATATACCCATCATACATATTCTCTATCCCATAGTCCCATGCCCATATACCCATTGCACATCCTCCATCCCATAGTCAACCATTATGACATCATAATGAGCGGCGGGACTTGCAACCTACGATGACGTCAGCGTCACCATGGCAACCATTATGATGACATCATAATGAGGGGCGGGGCTTGATACACACTTTTCCCCCCATTATGTAGATGGGGCAAAATTGTTTGGTGAATTGGAACGCGCGGGGTTAAAATTTCGCCTCACAACATAGCTTAGGACACTCTCAGGGTCCAGACGTGTGACTGTGCCAAATTTTGTGGCTGTAGCTGCGACAGTGCGGATGCTTATCCCGGACATACACACATACACACACTTGAGCTTTATATATTACACAGGATCCACCATTCACAAAATGGTGATGTCACAGCTCACCTCCTCCCTCTCCTGTACAATATGCAATGTAGTGTGTTTAGACAGCTCTTCTTTGGAAGTTGATTGGTCTGAGTTTGTCAATTGATGTCTCTGACCCATTTGGCTGTTGTAAAACATTTTTCTAAAGGTCTTTAAAAGACTAAGAAGCACCGGTATGATGGTCGCCTCAACACCTCTATAAATGTATAAATATGTAAAAAAAAAAAAGAATAATAAAGCCTGCAAAAAAAAGTAATTACAAATTAGAAAAAAAGGGCATAAAGCTCCTGTCGTAGTCATGAGCCCCGACGTGACTGCACTAGATTCTTACTAAACCGCTAAACTGTAGACATATTGTCTTCATCACTGGTTCTCTTGGACGTGAATCTCGATGCTCCTCTGGACATTTGTTGGTGGAGTCGATCATCTACTGACAGTGCCTGTAAATATGTCGTTGTTTGAACAAAACAGTGATAAACGAATCCGGACACTAGAGCTGTGCTATAATTATACATCTCAGTATTCATTTCAGTGTGGTTGATTAAGGATGACTCCAGCCAGCACATTAGCACAGGTTGGCAGCACCGGCCATTTTCCCATATTCCAGGCAATCAATGCCATTTAATACGCCAGCAATGACAATACAGACCAATATTACACCTATAAATCAGGACCAACATCCGATCCTCTAAAACTACCATCAACTCTATATTAATAATATGGACTTAACACGGTTAGGAAGAAAAAATAAAATTGATACACTTTATTTGATTCTAGTTGCCGATGTGACTTCTATAAACCTTCCTGGCGCTAACACTTAGACCGGCGCTGGCGAGAGGAAATTAACTTTATCCCCTACCGGTAGCATTCGAGTTATAGTCGGGCCGCCCCATTGCAACTGCATCCCCAGCACCGACTGACAGCTGACTGTAATCCTGAGCCTGCTGTCAGTCAGGGATGGGGGCGCCATTACAGCTGCTCCTTATACACCCCGTGACTGAGACCCAAAAACAACCAAGAGGAAAAACCTACGCAGTTTCAAAAACGCTGGGTTCTACATTACAAGCGCAGTGGATGGGATTTATAGAAATCCCATGCCTATGTGCATCTATTTAATGCTGCATAAACACACCCATGGTGCAGGTTTACGAGCAGAAGCATGTTAATTATCTGCTGCTATTTCCTGATCGTGGTCGCATAGCCTTAGGCTCTGTGTACATGCTGCGGATTCCGCTGCGATTCCGTAGCGGTTTTGGCCGCTGCGGACCCGCAGCAGTTTTAGCTGCGGTGTACAGTACCATTCAAATGAATGGTAAAAAAAAAAATGCTGTGTAGACGTTGCAGAAAAATCCGCGCGGATTTGCTGCGGTTTTGAAACCGCAGAAAGAATTGACATGTCAATTCTTTCTGTGGAATCCGCTGCGGGTTCCTATCTCCACCATTGTGGAGATGGTGAATCCGCAGGACCAAACCGCAGATAATCCGCAGGTCTTTTGACCTGCGGTTTATCTGCGGTTTTTGCAAAATCTGTGCGGATTAATCCGCAGCGTCTGCACACACCCTAAGTTTTTTATCCAGCTGAGTGCTCTGTACAAATGCTACTTTTCCATCAGAGCACTTTGCACCACACTGATCTGTGTGACTGAGGTCCTATGCAAGCCTTTTCTGTGTGCATTTTTCCCACTAGGCAGCCAGCTCCTCTTTTTCTTTTGGTTACTGGCTGTCTTCATCAGTGGCTTGCACCTGTGCTGCTCTAAGCCTTTATCAATGGAGGCCTTCTGCATCCTGCTAGTGCATCAGTCAGGGTTTGGTGAGTCTACCTTTCATATGTAAGTTTTTTTGAAAGTCACACAGTGCTCATATCCAGCCAATATGAGGCCTTCTTACATTCCCTTTTAATACGGTCCATTTTTTAAGGGTAGCGGATATGGACACACGCACATCCATAGTATTCAATGGTGGTGCGCAAATGTAAGGTTTTTCACATTGACCGGGTATTCGTGTGAAAAACCCGCAGACATGTCAGTTTTTTGTTTGGTGCAGCATAGACAAAATGCGTGCTGCACATGTGAACACTGATGACACATGGATGACAGCAGTCATTTTTTCATAAGTTCCTGCTCAGGACTGACAAATCTCCTGAATTTCAAATTTAATAAATTTGGCCTAAAAGCTTGATTTAAAGCAAAAAAAACTTTGAGGCAAATCAAATATGCCAGGAAAGGTGTAAAGACAGTCTTATGCTTAGTGATGAGTAACCGTGCTCGAACAACATCTTATCAGAGCACGCTTGGTATTATCAGAGTGTCTCAAACGTGCTTGTATATTATATTCAAGCCCCTGCGGCTGCATGGTTTGTGGCTGTTAGACAGCCTGAACATATGTAGGAATTCCCTAACAAAGAGACCATCCCTGCATGTATTCCGGCTGTCTAACAGCCGCAAATCATGCAGCCGCAGGGACTCGAACAAAATATACGAGCACGAAAAGATACTCAGATAACACCTGAACATGATCGGATAAGGCGTTATCAAAGTATATTCGCTCATCACTAATATTTACCTTTTCTTGAAATGCTCCAGAAAGCTCTCATTTCCTTTGGACCTACGATTGGTTCCTCTGTTTCTCTTCATTTGTGGGTTCCAGCTTTGCCATTCTCCACCAGGCGCCATGCCGTCACATGGGGTATGGCACAAGTCATTGCTGGTAATGTTGTACATTTCGCCACGAGCGGTTAAGTTGGATGTGATGCATTAATTAACCTCAGCTTTGTGCTGTGTCTGTCAGGACTCTGGACACTTTTGCTATGTTCTGGAATTTTGCCCTTCTCCAAGATGGTGGTCTGGCCTTCATGTGTTCCTGTCTGCTGCCTTTAAGACTCCACCCCAGTCATTAATCAATGCTGAAGTATTCTGCCTGTGTTCCTTTGAGTACTGGGTTGTCCTGGCTTCACAGCTGCTGTAGCTGTTCTATTCGTGGTTGCTTCAAGAGACTATATTGCACACCTCTGCTGCTGCCCGCTCCACAGCCGCTGGCTGTCTCCGCTGCTCTGCTGTCCTGTTGCCTGCTGCCACCTGATCGGTGAGACTTACTGCTTGCTCCGTCCTAAAGAATCTACCGTGTGCTTGCTACTTGTGGTTCTGCGATTCCGGCTGACTCAGCGGCCCTGCCGTGCCCTAACCGGACCAGGGTTAGGGTACCCACTGGATAGACTTTCTGAGAACTATACCGTACTGATAACGGCATCTGTTTCCATAGTGGCCGGCTATAACGTTCTGGACTTTGTTTCTAAACTATGCTCAAAGCATTCGATACTTTGAAAGGCGTATACCCTGCAACTGGCCGCTGACCTCTAGCGGCAGTTTATTGACTTTTGTGTTTGCCTTGTTCACACTGTGCACGCATGGTTTTGCTGTGTTCTTATATAAACTCGATTCACTTAACTCTGGACTCTGCTGTGATTGTGCTTCTTGCCAAGAAACCCCTGTAGTATCCACTATAGTTGTTAGTGTCCCCCTTATGATGGAGCCTAGTGTAAAAGGCAGGGCCAGAATCACGGATACAGAAAAATCTAGAAGAAAGAGAAGCTGATCGGAAGTCTCGTGGTGGTAGAGGTATGAGGGCGGCCAATGAAAGGTGAGTTTGAATTTTTGATAACCTCTTCCAGGCATTCAGAAACCAGCAAAATGAAGGGGATTATTAATATTTTGCCAGTATTTCTGTGAATCAAATTGACAAAAAAAAAATAAAATTTTTGGCGAATGCAAATTTTTTGGGTTGTTCAAAAAAAATAAAAAACAAATCTGAACTGAGAAAAGTAAGTTAATGTGTATGCACAATGTAAGTGCATATTAACAAATGACCATTAGCCAGAGAAAACAAAAAGCAAAAAACACAAATATCCTGAACTAAAAAGTAAAAAATACTGCAAATAATGCATAAAGGTAATAATAATAATAAGGGTATTTAATAAACATCATTTTGATCAAAATGTACAAGCCCTCCCGCCATGTCATGGCAACCCTTGTGGGACAGTCCCTACTCTAGTATTTAAAACCTTTTCACTTGCCAAGTGACGTGAATGTGAATAAGGATCGAGCGGCTGAACCACTAGTAACAGCTTAGGCCAGACTGGATGGCTTTCCCAGCTCAGAAAGAGGGCGGTCACACCCATATATGCACTGAATGCACAATGAAATGAATAAAAAACAAATCTGAACTGAGAAAAGTAAGTTAATGTGTATGCACAATGTAAGTGCATATTAACACATGACCAATAACCAGAGAAAACAAAAAGCAAAAAACACAAATATCCTGAAATAAAAAGTAAAAAATATACTGCAAATAATGCATAAAGGTAAATTTTTTGGGTTGTTTGTAATGAATTCGATTAATTATAAATTGGCTTGTTCATCTTTAGTTGCTGCTTTAATTGCTTATAGTTGTAACTGGAATAAAAATTGTGCAGAATGACCCCCACACAGAGAGAGACAAGGAGGCAGCACTGTATAAGCAAAAAAATATGCTTCTCCACTTGCGAGATACCACCACATTACGCTATATACTAAGCACTGGGATGAAGATCACTTTGATGCTTTGTAGATCATTGCAGTGCGAAAAAATATGATAAAAGAAAAAGCAACATTATATGGGTGATTGGGAAGGGATGGATAATAAGAAAGCAAAAAAAAAATTGGCAAAGAAATACTGTCCATTGAAAATGCAAGCGGCTAAGCCACAGTACCTGTCGTTACATAAAATTAATGGGACTGCAGTTTCGCTTTCAATATTCTACATTTCTCATAAAAACTCCCCTTCAGGAGCCAAACAAATATGACATGCAACAATTAGCTCTTTACAACAACGCGGCAATAGTAAAGTGACTCAGTGCAATTTACCCAGCAATCTCAATGCCGAGGTTTCCAGTGTGATTACCGTCCTTCTGATGAATCTAATTAAACACAAGCAGAGCGATTCTTTATCGACTTTCTAAAAAACCCATTTTCAAATGTGGCTTCACGGAGATACATTATTGCTTTATGTGCCTGACATTCTATTTCAAGAGAGCGGCGCGTATCAAAATGCATATTTAGCGCCAAATGGTTACATTATTAAGCTAGCTAACAATATATTTTTAAGCGCACCTTACCCGTCACATTTAGAAAGTCAGATTAACATAAATTCAGGCGGAGAACAATAGGTGTAAGTGATTTAGGGCCCCGCGCAACGTTACAAAAGGATCTGTTGAATATTTATGCCATATTGTTTTTGACATTTAAGAACTCAATTATCGAATGAGTAATCAGCCTTTTGTTATGTTTCTTCGGAAAGCAAAAAAAAAATTGCACAAACCGGAGAGATAATACGGTGGAAACATTTCTTGGAGATTTTACGATTTCTTGTCATTTAAGGGAGAAAAAAAATATATGCAAAGTTTCGAAAAGGAGCAGATTGGAGAAGGCTTGCTAAACAGTGTCACAGTAACACAATCATCAAACATAAAAATAGCATGGTAAATCTTATACTTGCTGCTCCAAACACAAATTTTAGATCTGATTACCTGTCATTATTCTGCTACTTCAGACATTTGGGCTGTACCGAGATATATACTGTACCAGCTACAACCATCAGTCTCAATATTCTAACTCTTGGTTGCTCTTAAAGTGGACCTGTCACTGCGAATTGAAAAAAAATAATCTTTTCTTCCACCTGAGCTATGAGTCAGATTATCTTCTGCTTGCAAATCCGGCAATTAATAGATAAATACCTATTCTTGTCAAGCAGCCGACTCCCTGACAGTGATGTTCCCTCCCATTCCCCATCTTATTCCATACTGAATTTAGATAATTTTTATATGTAGCTCATAATTGTGTTGTGCATTTTTAGCCTCTTTAGTCTATTCGATTTATGGGATAAATATATTATGGCAGGTACCCATCGCTGTACCTCTCTATCTAAATCATTTCCACCTACAACATTTTCCATTAAGATTCATAATGTGATTTCTTCTCACTTTTGTGGATAAGAATATATTTTTTTTTACAGTTTTTGATCTTTTATTGACAATTATGACCCAATTGTATGAAAATCGGTACAAGATTCTTGACAGACAGATTACAAATAAGGATATAGAAATTTTTGAAAATTTGTAGTTACCCAATTCGCTCGAATTAGGTTGAAAAATTTGATGTGAACCAAATTTATTTTGTGCAAATTAAATATGTATTACTATGAGGCTTTTCCTGACCCCACATCATTGTAAACATAGGTAAAAAAACAATAAAAATTTTATACTCATCTGGCCATCCGCTTTCCAACAGTACAGCTCTAATCCAGCGGTTTTATATAGTATGGGGCGGCATCTTCATCCGGCTCCAAGAATCTTTGGCACTGACTATGACGTGATGGTACATGCAACTTCATGATGTAAGTTGCAATTTTGCGGAGATTTAGAACACAGAAATGCGCATTAAATTCGAATGAAATTTGATGCAAATCGAATTTCTCAGCCCAATTTGAATGAATCTGTTTAATTCAAACTTTTCCAGATTTATTTCAGTGTTATATTAAATCCCCAAATCTTGCACTGCTTTCAGTACAAATGGACCATGATGGTGTTAATCTAATATCCAAATAGGTAAAAAAATATATCTCCAGAAAAGTGAGAACAAATCATTGTATTAATCTAAACTGAAAAATAGTAAAAATTTTCTTGATTGAAAAATCATTCTATTCCCCTTTTTCCTTCATCAAAGCCATTGGCGAAGTGTGCATTTGGTTCTCTGCTCTAGATGCTGGGTATGTATCCACTCGGAATCTACTATACACTTTGTCCATGACATGCTGTATACTATTTCCTTTATTCTACTTTATGATGCATTGTCTGCTTTATAATATAATTCTGTGATTACATTGCATATGAGCAGTCTCTTTTTCTACTTAGCCTTGAATTCTTTTGCATATTGTGACTATATCAGACACTTATTTATATGTACTCCGGTACTAAATGTTTACATAAAGGCACATGCCACTTTATGCTTCATATTGTATGATAACAATTTTCTTTATATGATCTTTGTGGCACCCCTGAGGGTCCAGTCACCACAGAGGTACTGCACCACAGCCAGAGGTGTGGTACGCCCCTCTCGGGTAAGGAAGGGACACTATCCAGTACCCACACACTAGCATCCAACACCAGATCCCTTTAGGCCAAGGGGGAACTAGGTAGAGGGTGTGGGTGGAGGAAGTAGAGAAGGGGAGGAGTCAGAAGGAGTTGTCATGGAAACAGGAGACAGTTGGAGGGAGATAGACAGTTGGTGCTGGGGACTGAAGGAGAGCGGAACAATCCCTAGACTAGCACAGCGTGAGAGAAAAGAGGAGAGAAAGAAGGGGTCCTAGGGGCACGGGAAGTGAGGAATCCACCCGTGACGCCCGAATCCACACAGACTGTAGTCAGGTGGAGGGACCAGGTCACAGTAGGGGACCGGCCCCAGACTAGTGGAGAAACTAAGGACTCATCTAACAAACCGGAGGCTGTAGCGACTGTATGTGCTACAGCCAACTCCATACATATTCATTGAAAAGGCAGCCAGATAGGATCAAGGGGACTAAAAGAACGTCACCCAACAGGATCCGAGGATGCTGGCTTGGGACACTGTGTGTGAAGGAGCAGGGCAGCAGAGGTGGGAGCCAGTGCAGAGAGATGGCCAGGAAAGGAACATAAGAAAGGGGTTCTGGTACCGTGGACACCAAACTGCCTGAGAGCTGGCTGGACCACCAACCCGGAGGACACCGCACCCCTGCTTGGGATTGTAACTGGAAGAACTGTGAGTGAAAGTGTGAAGACTGCACTCCACTGTGTCCTCAGATTATTTACTGCATCATCTGTCCTGCACTACAACCACTACCAACTATCTGGATCCTGTCAGCGCCGGCGGGCTGCCGCAGCTGAACAGAGTGACTCCCCCAGACTACGGGAGGACCCGGGGTCCAATAATGCAGGGAAAGTTCAGACAACAGGACCTGCGACATTGAAAGTAGTTTAGCAGTACAAGGACCTACGATCATTTGACCACAGGGGGCATGGCTTAGCGTCCTGCTGCAGGATAGGGTTCTATTACAAGAATCCTGGAGCAAAGGCTAGGGAAACTCAGGTCAGACAAGCGGGGGTCATACACGGGGAGGACGGCGCGGTACCAGAGGGACAAGCAGAAAATAGTCAAAACGTAAGCAATGAATCATACACAGAGATAGCAACACAGTACAAGGGAGGCAGTCAGAGAGCAGTCAGGTCCAAGGCAAAAGAGTCATACACAGGAATAGCAGAGCAGTACAAACGGAACAGGCAGAACTCGTAACAGGGACAGAACCGGATCAAAACCAAGCAAGCATAAAGTATCACAGTCACAAAGCACACCAGGGTCACACACTCGGCCAAGGGTTCTGAGTATAAGTGACAAGGAGTGAGCCCACAATGAGGCTATAAAAAGCCTCACAGAATCTCAGAGTGAGGCTGTCCAGATTAACATCTAAACTACCTGATCTCACGAACTCAGCAGATCATGACACCAACATCTTTAACACTATAATTGCCCTGGGGCATAGCTCTAGCCGTGGAGACCTGTATCAACTCTGCTGCATCACCAACTGCCCCAGCGGCCTCCTTAAGCTGCGTCGGCTATCTCCTTATTGCCGAATACCATGGGTGGCATCACAACTTTATTGCAACTAACTTGCCCATCTTTATTTAATTGGACGCAGAGGGCCATGGACCGGGTCACTGTTGCCATGAAAAAACCCCTGAAGAACTGACTAAGGCCAGGACAGAGTCCCCTGGCCCTAGCGAGTGTTCCATCTTACAACTTTGCAGCCATAGATTCCTCATCCTTTCACAATGAGTTTTTTAAGAATTTTGTGTGGATAGTCCTCCTGAAACATTACTTTTATATATGTATTTTTTCTAATAAACTTTGTATCTTGAATATACATTTGGTTACGTGTCATTTTCATAGTTGTATATGCTTGTCCTCTGGACACATAGCAAATTTATTTTAAATATATATATATATACAGTATATGTTTATTGACTAACATCAAAACAGGTAAATGCAGAAAACTGAGAACAGATTATCTTAAGAACCTTAATGAAAAAATAGTAGAAATTATTTTGATTGAAAAAAAGAGGGCGCTGCTATTCTTACGCTGCACGGGATAGATCACAAGCCTTGTCTGGTAGAGCAGTCTCCCATTTAGGCCCAGCCGCTGGGAAGACTGCTCAACACAGACTCCAGACTCAGCGCTTTGTCCAAGTTCATGCTACAGTGACTACTGGTATACACATGCAGTGTTGTGCTCTGGAGCCTTAGTCCAGATTTCACCCTACTGAGCATGTCCATGATGTGGCGCCTTCTCATTGGTGCTTGGATGTCAGCTGCTCTGTTGATGTGGCAGCTTCAGATTGGTCCACAGACAAGGTCCTGTGCGTCCGGACATGAGCCTAGTGTAGAAAAGACTTTCAGTGGTGCTCGCGGGTGTGCTAGTATCATGCTTATTTGCTGTGTGTGTATAGAGATATGTTACCACCCTGTGTGCACGTGTGCCGCTATTAGCATGGCGAGTGCATTTCTAGACAGGCAGTGTAGGGAGGGAACTCCCACTTGAACTTAGCATTTGCACCGGGCGTCCTCAGGCGCGGGCTCAAAAGCCACCGTATGTCAGAGCAGGTTCAATCACCAGCATAGTGGAGGATGAGTTATAGGGACCCCAACTAGCATCATTTCCACTATGCTCCTGTGACGTCTAACAGGGCATAGCTTTGAGTGCTCTCAGTTTCCGCACTGCTCTGTGGAGTAACAGAGTCAGGCACTTTGCACTCTGTTCACACCAAGTGATGTTTAACTCAGTGTGTTTACGGTGCTTACTCGTGGCTACGCTCAGCCATTGTCCCCTAGCTGAGATTTCGCCATCACCGCACGGTGGACCCTGGGATGCGAACGCACCTTATTATAATTTACATTTGGTGCATTCCGCCAATCCTAACAACTGCAATGGGTACCTACCATATCACATTTACCCTATTCCAAAAATAGACTAAAGATGCTAAAATTGCATAACACAAATTATGAGCTACATTTAAATGTTACTTAAATTCAGACTAGAATAGAGAGTGAACATCACTGACAAGGAGTTGCCTGGATGAGCATGAAATGAAGAAAATTTAGATTCCGACAAATTTGAATTTTATGTAAAATTTGAGGCAAATCTGATCTTCCTCAAACCAATTCATTCACCTCTAGAAACTAAGAGACTAGCTAAACTCCCATACTGCAGTATGACATTTAAAGGTGTATTCCCTTGGATATGTGTGATTCATATGAGTCCCATTTCTAGAGGCCAGCTCAATCTGGAGAGTTGTACTCGGACTTGTGCTACCTGCAAAGGCCAAGTGCCCATGTATGCATGGTTCTCTTTAGAAATTGTTCTCTTTAGAAATTGTTCTCTTTACAAGATCTTTATAGAAATTCTGAAAACTCACAAGCAAGCTTGAAGATTTTTGGAACCACCATAGAAATGAGTAGAAAGAGCTACCAAATATGCACACCTTTCCATTCCCAGTGGTCAATGATGAAAATGTGCGAGTCCCATAGGTGAGATTTGCATCTCTCAAACATTTAAGGCCAGTAATTATTGTTTGGGATATACAGATATACAATTGAATTTTCCTTGGGACACTTTCACTGATAAGCATGTTTTGGAAATGTGGGAGGAAGCCTGAGAACATGGGGAAGCCTACTAACTCAACGGAGGTATTATTCATGGTTGAATTCAAACCAAGACCACATTTATCAAAGACATTAGTGCTATCCACTGATGTATGGCATCCTTCCTTCATTCCCATTATATTACTATAAAACATCTCTTAAATATAGTCCTTCCACACTAGAAGAAATTTATGTGCATAAATTGAGTCAGCAGAGAAGACTTCACATAGATTTTATGTGAATATAGCCCAGACTATATTACAAGCTGTAACTACCGATCAGTGGAAATAAGGTGCAGATGTGCCCTTTCTTACCTTTTTTCTTGACTCAATATATTCCCAGATGAGTGGTGCTAGATGACCAGCTTTTAAAGGGAATGTGTCACCAGAAAATTGCCTATTGTTTAAATTCAGGTTTTTGTGTTAAATTTAAATATTGTTTTCTTTAATTTTGACAATGATTTATTTCTCCCATATCACTTTCTTAATAAAAATGAGAAATCTTGCAATTTTCTCCTTGGCCTCTGGGGCTTTTTTAGACTGTAGCTTCCTGTTTCAGGAAATGCATATGTACATTATCCACAATATGTAGACTCGAACCCTATATTTTGTATAAAAGCCAGGGGTGTAACGATGGTGGTCACAAACAGTGAGGGGGCCCACCGACCCAGCTGAAATGCAGTGCCGTGCAGATACCCGCTGGTTCGCTGCTCCATAATACATGCTGATGGGCAATCAGAGGCCAGGAGCTGACGTCGGTGTGCAAGTCGCTGGCAGTGGGGTAATTTGCTGCCAGACGCCAGACACTTGCACATTGCACAGTTGTCGGCTTCTGCACCAGCTATGGAAAAGGACGCCGCATGTCGTGGATATGGGGGAAAGTTAGCACAATCATTTTTTAATTTAATTATTGGATAAGTGTCACCAAGCAGAGTCAATATTACTGGAAGAAGCAAAGGATGGAGCACATTATACCAGGATGGAGGACATGTATTACAGGAAGTGGCCCAGCATGTAGAACATTATGCCAGGAAGGAGCCCAGGATGGGGGCATTATTATAGGAAGGATACAGGATGGCGGACAATATTCTATTAAAGGGGCACAGGATAGGGGGCATTATTATAGATAGTTACCAGAATGGGAGGCATTGTTACATGAGAGGGTGAACACATATGTCTCCACAGGATCTGGCATGCTACAAGGGCCCATACATCTGACACACACAAGTGGGGGGCCCAGGTCCAAATTTTGCACCGCAGACCATTGGATTCTAGTTACGCCACTGATCAAAGCATATAATGAGCTTTTGCAAAGATCATTGTGAAGGAGAGCTGTGACATCGACTATTTGTGAATCTTATGTTATCACATGTGTATAGAGGTGTTACCTGACATTGTAATCATAGTTACATAGGTTGAAAAAAGACCTCAGTCCATCAAGTTCAACCTTTCTCCACCAATTGTTAATTTTGTCACTAAATTATCTATAACCCACAATGCTATTTGTATTGAGGAAAGCATCCAGCTCTTGTATAAAATCAGTTATAGTGTCGCCCATTACTACCTCTTGTGGTTGGCATGCCACATTCTTACTGTAAAGAACCCTTTCCTACTTAGCACTGGAATCTCCTTTCTTCCACCCATAAACATGTAAATGAGATCTCCTCTGACATGCCTTTTTCTAAGCACCAAACCTGTTTCAAGAGAGTCTAAGAATATGAGATACAGCGATTGACAATTACTGAGCTCAATTCCCTCAATATCCATGGATGAATGCTATCTAGGCTGGGGGGATTATCATGCCGCTGATAATAAGGAACCTGCTGAAAACTGTTCCTGAAAGGACAGAAAGTATCAGACAAAAATAGTCCCACGAAATCTTTTTTTGATACTCTGACAGGAGATGGCTGTGCTACATGTACATGTGGTCAAGAAATGGTTGTGATGTGTATTGCATCTTGGAAGACTTTTGAGAAGAATGCTAAACTTTCCATGTAAACTACTGTATATATATAAGATCTATCTAATAGTATGAATATGATCAAGTGTGCACATAGGTTGAACAATAAATCCTAGTTATGCCTTCCTTTCCAAGTGGTTGGACCAAGCCTGTTACTGCCATCCACAGAGATTCAGTCCTATTCAAGAGATTGAGACTGAGCTGCCGTACTAAAAAATGAACAATGAGAGGACATGGACTTTTTATGGAGATCATCCGGAAAAGTGCTACTGTGCCGAAGAAACACACAAGGGATTTGTGTCTCCAGCTCTTCTGCAGCATATCCATAAGCTTCTGCCTTAGGAATACAACTTTAAGGATGGCTTACTCCTGTCATGTAAATTGGTAATGCATTTCTTGTGTTCTTGTAGCACCATTAAAGTTGATCTACAAGCTTCATTGTTATGTTCCACATACAAAGACTGAAATCCACTTATCTTGAAGGGATGTCACAGTAGCAAAGTATGAGTTTTTCTCCGTCCAGTCAATGTTCTGTATTGATGTCATTAATAGAGAAAAATGTTTCTGTGCTGAAATTAAGTCTTCTAATTGATCTGATATTGTATTGTTTCCAGAAGATTATCTCTTTCTCGGGCCACAGGGAACATTAAAAACATTGCCACCTAATTTGCACAGGACATTCAGGGTGACCTGTAATAAACCTCTGCTTTCTTTAAGCCATTTTCATTTTGTTGCAATGTTGTACATTATTCAAAGCAGTGTATTTTTTTTTTTTTTTTTTGAAACCTGATTTTTTTTTTCTGCAGGTTGGCATAGAAAGATCTCCTCATGTATCTGTATGTAATACAATAGTAACCTTAACATTTAAGCATGAGTTTCATACAGACCTGGTGGTGTGGGGTCGTTTGTGGTCCTGAACTAAAAAAGCTTATCCACTAAATGTAAATTCCACTCATGATTCAGAATAATTATTAATTACCTCTTACACAGCTGACTTAGTAAAATCACCATTATAAATTATGCATGTTAATTGACTTAAAATACTTTAATACTATAGAGAAAGGGGATTAGAGAAGCAAGTTCAGTTGTGAAATGGCAAAAGATCTCTATAGATAAAAGTAGTCGTGGATGGCTCAATTTTGCTCCAGTCCCCATCTGCCCTGAACAGACAAATCTTGTGACAAACTCAGGTCTGCTGAGATTACTTTGGTGTTCCACTCTGCCAGCAGTATACTAGGATCCCGTGACAAACGCAGCTCTGCTGAGTTTACCCTGCTGCTCTACTGCCAGCCAGCTGCTGCTTGCTCTGCACTAGGACCTTGCGACAAACTTAGATCTCCTGAGTTAGCTCTGTTGTTCTTCTATGTATGCCAACTCTGCACTTGTACTTGATGACAAACCCAGCTCTGCTGCTGAATTAACCCTGTTGCTTCTCTCAGCCTGCTCATCATAAAGACACTCAGACAAACACAACTCTGTAGTTGTATCGCTGAGTCCCTACTCATGGGCAAGCCATCAGACATGGTAGTCAGGAGGTCCAAAGTCAGACAGCTGGAGGGCTTGAAGTACAGGAGGGAAAGACAAAGGTGTGGTCAGGAAACAATCTGGGGTCAAATGACAGGAGGGTTAGTCAAAACCAGGGAGTACAACAAACAGAGAGTCAGAGATCGATTCCAGGGTCAGATACCTCATGTCAGAGCACGTCAAAAGCAGAAGGGAGAATCCAAAGAGAAGGCACTGCAAATCCAAGATCCAGCAACAGTGTCAGAGGAAAGAAAAATAGTGCTAAGCAAACACATCCAGCGTAGGCAAAGCTTCAGCTGACATTCACTACAAACAGCTAAATACCTTGTAATTGATTAAACACGGGAGACACCTGAGGAAATGCCCACAGACTAAACGAGATAGAACAGCAGTGCTATCAATTAGAATGCTGACAGCCCAGCATCCCTGAGGATCAGATTTGATGACTGGACTGTCACTCACACAACCAATAGTCCAGCACACTCCAAATTTCATAGGGTAGCTGAGCTGTCGCTCACAGTGTTCCCAGGCCACAGTCAGTTACGAAACCATGATAGTAGCTTTTTGGAATTCTGAGATTTTGTGCCTTTTATTGAATTGACTTCTTGCTTTATAGTTGGGATCTTTGAATCTCGCTTGTTTGCTTCTGATGTCAAGATTTGAACCTAGCAGCTCCTGTGCACCAGTCAGCAGCTCTTCCTTCTGAGCTATTCAGCTTGCTGGACAGTTCCATGCTTATCCAAATACTTGTACCTATGTTGTTGCTGATGTCTCCTCCCTGAGTTTCCTGTTGGTTACCACCCTGAGCTCCTGATTGGCTCATTCTGATTGCACACCCTATTTAAACCTGGCCTTGGTCTCAGTTCCTTGCATGATTATTGAGCTACCTGCCTTAGCTGCCTTCCACCTGCTATACCTTCAAACGACACTGCTGCTCCTGGTAAATGACCCCTGACTTCCTTGACTACGATTCCTGTTTATTCATTCAAGTGACGCTGCTGCTCCTTGTAAACGACCCCTGGCTTCCTTGACTACGATTCCTGCATATTCCTTCAAACTACATTGCTGTGTATCGACTCCTTGGCTATTCCAGACTACGCTATCTGCCCTGTGCTGCCACTAATGGTTGCAATGCCACTACTCCAGCCAGGTCAGTCCGTAACAGATGTGTTACTTTACTCTAGATGGTTTGTCTTTAATCTTTTGTAAAACATCCAGCAATTTGCTTGGTCATGTGCACCTTCTGCATTTTTACACTACTCAGCTCCAGCACAGGACCTTGCCGTCTTCTCCTATTGCCAGCTCCCTCTTTGTTAGTCTATCTGGCATAGTCTAACTGAGTTTCACACAACCATGAGCTACCTGATTGTTAGCACCTTTTTAGAACATGATTTTGAAACAAGGTGGTACAGGGTGGTAGTCATGACCAAGTCCATTTAAAGCATCAGTCCACAAGCACCACGGCCCCTTGTACATAAAACAGACAGGACAGATGCAACCCCAGGCAATTTACCTCATCTCGATGGTCACTGCAGCATGAGCAATAAGCGTCCAGGAACACAACCCAAGCACAACAGGGAAAACAATTTATTGAAGAAAATGAAGATGCAATAAACTGGATAAAACTTCCTGCACCTTCCCTAGTAACAGTCATCGCAGTTTCAGTGGCAGCAGCAGTAGTAGTGGTAGTTCACAAGCCAGTATCTGGACGCTTATAGTCCTCGGCAGGGCACCTATGCTATCTCGGCGCCTGCTTCACTGCCCGGGGGTCCGGGGCAGCACCTTCTCCCCTCCAGGGGAGTCATTAGCTACAGATGCTGCTGAGCACCTGCCCTACTGCAGACAGGAACTCCCTGTTCCTTTTGGGGCTGTTGGCCCAGCCTCCTCAGGTTTACTTCTGTACCTAACTTGGACATAGGCACAGACATCATATTACAGTACATAGACACAGAATTAAAGGGAACTACACATAAATAACAGTAGTACACAGCAGACGTAAGCAGACTACACATGAGACATGACATATCCAACATACAAAAAGCGGTACATAGGCGGCAAGGTGGCTCAGTGGTTAGCGCTGCAGCCTTGCAGCGCTGGGGTCCTGGGTTCGAATCCCACCAAGGGCAACATCTGCAAGGAGTTTGTATGTTCTCCCCGTGTTTGCGTAGGTTTCCTCCGGGTACTCCGGTTTCCTCCCACATTCTAAAGACATACTGATAGGGAATCTAGATTGTGAGCCCCATCAGGGACAGTGATGATGATGTGTGCAAACTGTAAAGCGCTGCGGAATATGTTAGCGCTATATAAAAATAAAGATTATTATTAGCTCCGTGTGTAGGAGAGGGGAGCAAACGAGGGTCTAAGCCACCTCCTTACACCTTCACCAATTTCCCTCATCTTTCTCTAGACTCTGCTCCATTTTTATTTATTTTGCTTACTGATCTAGCACCATCATATTCCACAGCGCTTTGCAGACATCATCATCACTGTTCCCATTAGGGCTCAAAACATAAATTCCCTACCAGTATGTATTTGGAGTATGAGAGGAAACTGGTATATCCAGCGGAAACCCAAAGACAAGGAGAATATACAAACGCGTTACTGATGCTATCCTTGGTGTAATTTGATCACAATACCCCAGCTCTGCAAAGTAGCAGTGCTAATCACTGAGCCAACGTGTTTGTATGCTAGAAAAATTTCTCACCAATCACAATGCTTTTGTTCATTGAGTACTTGCAGGCATACTTGTTGATTTCAAGCTCGCAAATGCTCCAAAGAAAAAGATGAAATGCGCAAGACCATCAGGAATGCCATATGATCTTTTTAAAAATATGGAATTTAAGAAATAATGAAGTTTTAATTGAGGTTTTGGAACAGCTTTTTCTTTGAAGCTCTTACAATCCATGACACAGACACATCTGAAGCAAACAAAAAAAATACAAAAAAAATTAGATACTGACTGTTCTTATCGTCCTACGTTTCAGGAACAAAATCCCAAAATGATTCAAATTGTGCAGCAACAATTCAAAACAGTTTTTCTTGTGTTTTTTTTTGGAATTAAATCTTTACAATGAAATTACTGTACTTGTTTAAAGTCATTTATTTTGGCATAATCTCCATTCCAACTTTTTTATTCTTCATTCGAGGATACAATTTATTCCATGTTTTATTGTAGTCACCACTGGATTTTTAATATTCAGTTATATATGCTTATTTGAAAGAGAGTCTTATAATTCTGGATTTTATTTATGGTTTATTTTTGTTTTATTACAGTTTTACTGCTAATGTATCCATACTTTATTCCAAATACAATAACTGGTTATTAGCTATGCACATTCTAACATCATCTGAATATATTATTATTGCTGTAACGTGAGGATGTGAAGAAACTGGGTGCCCTGTGTATTTAAGAAGCAAATATCGGTGGTTGTTGAAAACGTGGAGAAAACAATGAATATCAGTTGATTATAATTATTAACAATCATTACGGCATAAGTGTTTGCATCACTTATTATTAAATTAGCATGTTACTGATTACATGATTATTCACGTGTGTCATTGAACATTATTAAAATTGACAAATTAATACCGAAGTTTGCAATTTTTTGTTTTTAGATTTTAATCCAATTGATAATAACTAGAATTATTCCTATAATGTCTTGTTTGGAGGAACCATAAAATTGTAACTGAAGAAATGTTATCACTTATCACCATTCTTGTCTAAAGTGATGAGCAAAATATTTTTCCAATCATTTTCTACAGGAAGAACTCAAGACAGTAGATCAGACAAAAAATACTTATGACCTCTTTTCCATAGAAAGTGGTTTGTGTTTTTACTGTCTTTTGGCCATGGTATTTTCTGCTGAATTTCCAGATTCTCAGCCTATTATTATTATTTGCTTCACCCTAGATCAGTGTTTCCCAACTTGACCCCCTGACAAAGGCTCTGGCCGAAACGTACATCGGAGTGGACGCCATCCTAGTGGTGGTAGCTCTTCATCATTTTCATTCGTCTCATATTTTGACCTATATACTACTACATATTAATTTGCCATCTATAATACTATATACCTACTGTTGAAATATTCTTGTATTTCTATATGTACAGTACTTTGCTTTTTTTTTATACCCCTTTTGCATCATTTGTGTATATCCATTTATTATCACTTTCTTGATCTTTAATAAAGTTTTTTCTACTTTTAATGTGTCATTATATAGACTTTTTTGATCGATTGCTCTTCCTCTTTCCTTATTAACTTTTCTAATTGTCCTTATTTTGCAACTAACTGTCCTTTAACATTTTCATGTAGTTTAATATTTATTCTGTATGGTCATAGACTTACTTTATATACCTGTCACCAGAGTAACACTCCAACATGTTATTTCCTTTGTTATTTATTATGAGTAGAGGAACGTCAGAGTGGTGGAGACTACTGTAGAGAAAAGCGAATAAATTAGAGTAGAGTTTAATTCTACTCAAATTTTACAAAAAATTGCATTAGTCAAATTGCAGCTTTTTTAAATTCACTTAAGCAAAATAGGCGGAGCTTACATTAAGGGGTATCCAAATTAGAAGAGAATTAAAAAATCATTATACTCAGCTTGCACTCACGCTGATCTCTCTAGTTGCTCTGCTGCTCACTGCCATATGTCCGTTCCTTGCCGCATCTTCTGATCCCATGCCACTCACGCTGGGATCACCCTGGAAGAGTTTACACATGTGAGCGTGAAGTCATGGCAGATGACATGATGTCATGATACTGTGACTTTCTGCATGCTAGAGCAAATAGCTCTAAAGCCCCACGAAAGTTGGAAGCCTGACTTAACGTGAGAAGCGCTGGAATTCTAAAATGAGCAGTGGGTGAGTCAGAAGATGTGGCGAGAACTGGACAGGTGACAGTGAGTAGCAGAGGGGATGGAGATATGAGCGGTAAAATGAGTATGAGGATGTTTTTTTTTTACATATGATGTTCCGGCACTGGAGACAACGAAGAGCATAATAAGGAACAATAAACTCATGGAGAATAACTTCTTGGTAAATCAACTTTCCAAGGAAAAAAAACTCTTGAACAGCCAAATGACAATTTTGCCTGATCCGTCATCTCTAGTTGAGATGCTGTCATTAATCCCATATGGCTCAATAGTAAAGGAATTGTAATGCGACATGGAACAATACATCTATCTAAATATGAGTCAACAGTGTGATGCAGCAGCTATAAAAGGCGAACAAAGTTCTGGGATGTAGAGAATCATAGTCTAGCTCACATAAAGTTATTATCCCCCTTTACTCCTCCTTGGTCAGGTCTCATCTGGAATACTGTGTCCAGTTCTGGGCACCACGTCTTAAAAAAATCAATAAAAAACTGGAGCAAGTTCAGAGAAGAGCTACCAGAATGGTAAGCGGACTGCAAACTATGTCCTATGAGGAACAGTTAAAGGATCTGGGAATGTTTAGCTTGCAAAAAAGAAGGCTAAGAGGAGACTTAATAGCTGTCTACAAGGGATGTCACAGTGTAGAGGTATCATAATAATAATACATTTTATTTCTGTAGCGCCGACATATTCCGCAGCACTTTACATTTCGGAGGGGATTTGTACAGAAAATAGACATTACAGCATAACAATAATCACATAGATTATAACAAATACCAAGAGGAATGAGGGCCCTGCTCGCAAGCTTACAATCTATGAGAAAAAAAAAATTATTCTCATTTACAAATGGAAACACGAGAAGCAATGGAATGGAACTGAAAGGGAGAAGATTCAGATTAGATATTAGAAAAAACTTTTCGACAGTGAGGGTGATCAATGAGTGGAATGTGCTGCCACGAGAGGTGGTGAGTTCTCCTTCAATGGAAGTCTTCAAACAGAGGCTGGACAGAAATCTGTCTGAGATGGTTTACTGACTCCTGCATTGAGGGGGTTGGACATGATGACTGCAGGGGTTCCATCCAACTCTAACATTCTAGGAATGTCATCATTGAAATATAGTCCAGCAGATATTGAGATTAGACCATCATTGAATGAGACTTCTAAAGATGCTCGGTTGATAACTTCCACCAGGAACCACAGTAAAGGAGTGAGTATGGAGTGTGCAGAGCTCTCATGAAGTTCCTGCTATCAAAATCAATCAAATAAAAAGAAAATACTAATCCGCATAATTCATTTTTTTGTAATGCAAATAACCAAATGAAAGGAGGATGTGAGAACCGATCTGAGCTTTCACACATCGTAAGAAAGTAAACACACTGATTGGACTTATCTTCAGCCAAATTGAAGAGCTACTAATAAAAAGAGACAGAGAGTTTATTTTTAATTAGATTCATTATGCTAATTGAATCTAGCATTAAATGCATGTTAGGTTCCCCAGGAACTGCTATGACTTTCAGAACCAAATCCAAGGTGGGATTTAACTTGCCTAACGAAGCACTATTAATATTTCATAACAAAAGATAATGTATGCCGCACAGCACATGAAGCAAGCGAGCTAATGGGATGGAAAAGGATTGCTTATTTTGGTGTATTGTCTGATAAGTACAGCTCCCGTGGAAAACACCGGTAAAGCTATTGTAAACCTTTTCCGAGGACTTGACCAGTTCCACAATGAGTTTGATAGCATTAATTAAATGCACTTGACTTTGATAAAACAGAAACATGTTCGGCTTTAATGAAATGAGGTTTTAAAGGGCTCTATGAATTCTAATAGATATAGAATTGATTACATATTACTCAAAGTGGATTCATTTCCATGACTCAGCCTGGGGATCGTGACATGTTGATCATTTCTTAACAATATATTAGTACAATTAGCATTCCGAGATCTGATGTGTGATTTATTAGTATAATTAGTATCTAGAGATCCGACATATGATTTATTAGTATAATTAGGAGACAAAGATCAGATGTGTGATTTATTAGTATAATTAGTTTACCCACATCTGATGTGTAAGCAGTTTTATGTTCAACCTCTGGCATACAAAGATTTTTTTTTATCTAAGGTGGCATAATTGGTAGCCGATTTACACCAGCGAGGTGATGAACAGTTTGCACTTTATCAGTAGAGTTGCAGGATGCTCCAGTGGACAAATTAGAAGGATCTGTTGAGGGAATAGAGTGCCAGAACATAAGGTAAAACTCAAATGGAGGAGAACACTGAAACAATTGGTGGTGCTCACCTGGGAGACACAACTACTGAACGAGTAAAGAATACCAGCTGCTTCTGTGACGTGGTGAAGGAGCAAAGGTTGAACATGCCTCTCTGTTTTGCCATGATCACTGAATGTCCATTCATACTTTTAGCTGTGCCAAAGATCCGTCAAGCGCTGCTTTCGACAATCTCCAGTGCTTCAATTATGAATGAATGGAGAGAAAGTTGATCATACACACTGCCCCTCTATCCATTCAAATAGTAGCGCCAAAGATCAGTAGAGCGCTGTGCTTGGCAATCTACGGTGCTTTAATTATGAATGAATGGAGAGAAAGTTGATCATACACACTGCCCCTCTATCCATTCAAATAGTAGCGCCAAAGATCAGTAGAGCGCTGTGCTTGGCAATCTCCGGTGCTTCAATTATGAATGAATGGAGAGAAAGTTGATCATACACACTGCCCCTCTATCCATTCTAATAGTAGCGCCAAAGATCAGTAGAGCGCTGTGCTTGGCAATCTATGGTGCTTTAATTATGAATGAATGGAGAGAAAGTTGATACTGAGCATTGCCTCTTTATCCTTTCTAATGTTAGCGCCAAGGATCAGTTTAGCACTGTGCTTGGCAATCTCCGGTTCTTCCATTATGAATAAATGGAGAGAAGGTTAATTATGCTCATTGCCTCTCTATCCATTCTGATAGTAGCGCCAAAAATCAGTTGAGCGCTGTCCTCGGCAATCTCCAGTGCTTCAATTATCAATGAATGGAGAGAAGGTTAATCATGCACATTGCCTCTCTATCCATTCTAATGTTAACAACAAAGATCAGTTGAGCGCTGTGCTCAGCAATCTCCGGTTCATCAACAATGAATGGAGAGGAGGTTGATAATGCTCATTGCCTCTCTATCCATTCTGGGTCTAGCGCCAAAGATCAGTTGTGCACTGTCCTCGGCAATCTCCAGTGCTTCCATTAAGAGTGGATTGAACGGTAGTGTGCATGATCGACCTTCGCTCCATTCACCCTGGTTCTCGGGATTGCTGAGATTCCCAGCAGTCTGACTGTAACAATTATAAGGGTACTACAGAATCTGACTGCATGGGATAACACGAGACTGAGACCAAAGCTGATGTAAATAAGTGAAATAAGTGAAACAAAACTAACAGAGCACTTCCTGCAATAGTAACGAAAACACAGCACAATATAGAATGATGCAAGTGTAGCAAAACTAACAGAGCACTTTCTGCAATAGTAACAAAAGCATAGCAAATATAGTAATGTCCAGTGAAACTGAAGAGCGGGGTGCGACCGTTAATATGAACCAGTCCAACTGTTATATGATGCAGGTGTGAACTAGGCATTAAATGTGAGAGTCCAGTAGTATATATGAAAGGAAGCACACGGCCCTTAAAGAGGAAGTCCAGCGTAATAATAGATGAGCACGCACATCGCACTAACTTGTAGAAGTCCAATAATCATATAGGTGAAAATGCACATGGCACCTAGATGTAGAAGTCCAGCAATTCACAGGAGTAGCATTAACAGAGGAAGGTCACCACATGTACCTTTTGGGCTGAAAGTCCCACACAAGTCCAGCACCGCAGCCCAACAAACACAGACCAAGAGGAGATGGTGACGTCAGGATTCCTTACTGGCCACAGCAGTTCCAGAGGCGTACAGGTCCTTACTAGAAGTCCAGATAGCAGCTATTATGGAGACGCACAGGGGACTGTAGGCAGCAGAGCATGGAGAGGTGGAGAGCTGAGTAATGAGCAGCAACAGCAGGGAGTCCACCAGTAGACAGGCAGAAGCTGAAGAGCCAAAAGCAACAAAACACTCAGGCAAAGAGGAGCACACGACCTGGACTTAAATCACTACAGGAAGTTCCATGACAGGGCGAGATGCAAGACTTCATCTTGAATAAGGGCAAACAGGCACAAAGGAAAGTCCGGAATCCTTACACTGACCTCCAGTGATCGGAAAGTTATCCCCTCTCCATGGATAACTTGAAAACAGCCCTTTAACGTCTTAACATCCAATGTCGGACATAGTTGGCCGACGAGTTGGCATGACAACCCAGGGTCAGTAGAAGACTTCTGTGGTTGTCACTGCTGCATCGCTATGAGCGCTACCTAGTGATTGGCGCTCATAGCAAGTGAGCATTTCTGATACATATAGCAGGGCTGCATCCCTGCTCTATGTATCAGAGGTGATCAGAAAATTTCAGCTTGAAGTCTCCTATGGAGACTATTGAAGCAAGTAAAAAGTAAAATAAAAAATATAAAACCTCAAATCACCCCTCTTTTGCCCCATTCAAAATAAAATAAAAAATTTAAATATACACATATTTGCCATCGCTGCGTTCAGGATTGCCCGATCTATCAATATATTAAAAGAATTAATCGAATTGGTAAATGGTGTAGCGAGGAAAAAAATCAAAACGCCAGAATTACTTTTTTTTGGTCGCTGCAGCATTGCAATAAAATGCAATAATGATCAAAAAAAGTGTCTGCACCAAAATGGTATAAAAAAAAGTCAGCTCAGCACGCAAAAAATAAGCTCTCACCCGGCCCCCGATCCCGAAAAATGGAGACGCTATGGATCTCGGAAAATGGCAACTTTTTTTTTTTTCACAAATTTTGGAGTTTTTTTCACCTCTTAGTTAAAAAATAACCTAGGCATGTTTGGTGTCTATGAACTCGTAATGACCTGGAGAATCATAACGGCAGGTCAGTTTTAGCATTTAGTGAACCTAGTAAAAAAGCCAAACAAAAATCTAGTGTGGGATTGCACTTTTTTTCAATTTCTCCACACTTGGAATTTTTTTTCCTGTTTTCTGTTACATGACATGGTAAAACCAATGGTGTCGTTCAAAAGTAAAACTCCTCCTACAAAAAACAAGCCCTCACATGGTAATTTTGACCCAAAAATAAAAAAGTTATCGCTCTCGGAAGAAGGGGAGCAAAAAATGAAAATGCAAAACCAAAAATACCCCTGGTTGTTAAGGGGTTAAAAGGGGATTGTATTTGTACATAGAATGATAGCTTTGTTTGCCTATTAATTTGGGAAGTTTATTATTTATTATTATATTTGGATCCTATATGACAACATTATTTAGGCTTTATAACTGCCTTGAAATCCTTGTCCCAGTTGCAGTTTCTGTGACTCCAATTTTTTATGCTATTTTTGCTGTTTAAAATAATGAGAAGCCAGATGAAACTACAGGCAACTGCTGAATAAAATGCCAAGAAAAGCTGATATTGTCATATTTCTAAGCAGAATATTTTTGTCTAAGTTTCTTCCTTGTTGACACAATGGAATGCTGATATCAATAAATCTATCTTCTTTTATGAACCGAGTAGGGACCGTTGATGATGTCGGTGCGCTCTTCCCACATGCTGTGTATCTGTGTTTGCATCTTCGGCACTTTAAAGGAGCTACTATGTCACGTTGACTAGGCTGCATCTTTATTCCCAGGTAAATTAAAATATAAAATGCTAAGATTTTTTTTTTTATTAGAATGCTTTTCTCCTTCTATTATTAAAAAAATAAAGAGACTTTTCTGTTTAAAAAAGAAAAAGGTAGAAACTTTGCCTTGACATAATTTAATTTACAAGGGGAATGCTTCACAAAAACCTTCATCTATTTATTTTTTTCCACCTGGAGAAAGGCTTTTACCATTTTTTGTGTCTATTTTCCGAAAGGTTTAATATTGGTCTCCGAGCGAAGGATCTTAATTTAGAAGTTTGCCACCAGTACAATATTTTTTTTATTTATTATTGTATTCTTTTCTTTTTGGTGACCGTATGAGAAAAAAAAGTGCTGAATTCGTTACATTGGGAAAAGTTGTCTCAGTAACGAGAGTCTTTGAGTTTAAGAAAATGTTTGATCATTCATCGCCTTCCCATAGTGATTGATAACATGCTTTGGATTTCTCTTCACTGATGTCTTATTAAACTTCAATTTTCCCAAGGGCATGACAACATTATGGTGCTGGAAGTTTGGCAGATTAAACAACATATGTCATTCATCCTTGCGCAGTGTACTTCTCCACTTCATTAATGCTATTTGTTTTCCATTAACATCTAATAATAAAGCTAATTATATTTTCTTAATGTGGTTTATTAAAATCAGGATGGAGCCATTTTGATTTCACGTTGGTCTTTTGTTCTGCAGGGAAAAAGATCAAATATGCAAGTCCGTTTGTTTTATGCATTGGATGTTTGACAGGATTTTGAGCATTTATGAGCATGGTCTGCTGGAGTAATTTTTGCTCGATACAGAAAATCCGACATCGGGTTCATGGTGTCATCAGAATACTGACATTTTCAGGTTGCAAAGAAGAAAAGATGAAAGAAAAGCGATGCTAGCAGCAAACAGGATGTGTCGGAAAGAATGGAATGGGGTTATCTATTTTTGGACAAATCATTACTTAGATGATTGAGGGGGTTCTTACTTTTTGGAAGACCATAATACTTTATGTAGGGTTTCATGCTGTCTTTCAATATTGCATATTTGAAGAATAGTTTTATTTTTAAATATCCCAATTGTTACATGTCTTGCTCATTCGTTGGGGGTCATGGTCCTGAGACCTCCATTATTTTATAGTGCACTGCTGGGTAGGCAGAAGCTCTTACATGAGCACACATACTGTGGCGGTGTTCGGCTCTATAAAAAGTCTATAGGGCTGTACACCACTGAGCAGTTTGCTTCAGAGAAGTTATTTTTTTCCAAACCCTACTAATCTTCAAGACATGTAACAAAGACCAAATATTTAAAAATAATAAATGCGGTATGTACATTTCGAAGTTTAGTCTACAAAAGCGATTTGTTCTTCCATACAATTTTGCCTAACCTAAAATTTTTCTAGGAGCTGGAACAAAAGAAACATTCAAATGTTTTCCTCTTTCCGGTCATTGAAAAAATTGAAAAGAGTAAGAGTGTAAGGGTTTACTGTACATGGAAGACTTAATAGGGCTTCCGTGGACAGAATTTTCACAAACCAGTCCACATAACAAGAACTTGACTTTCACCCGTTAAACCCGTGCTAAGTCATATTACAAGACTCGTTAAAGGGTTGATTGTGACTTGTAGGATCGCTACTACCAACAGGTGGCGCTATAAAGTTCAAGTCCTCTTTTTCTCTGAAGAGGCAATTTGCATATTATTTTCCCAGAGGAGCACTGCACGGCGAATAAGCCTCCTTACCTTGACAAGCCAGAGCTGGCATGTCACTCTCCACAAGGAGAAACCTTACCCCTTAGACCTCACCCTTTAAACCCAAAACAGGATTCTGAACTTACAACAGGATCCCCTGGGTTGCGTCCAAGTTGTAGCTGCCTAACTGGTATATCGAACTGGTTGAGGACAATCATCTTGCCAGGTCAAAACCAAAAAAGGCATATTCAGCTGTGTACAGTTTTCAAATTAAAAATTAAAAATTTGATTTCATGGTCAGGTTAACAAATTTGAACAAAAAAGAGAAGCAGAGAGTCTAGATTACGTGAAGTAATCTTCCCTTTCTACTACCTCCTTGGTCAGGCCTCATCTGGAATACTGTATTCAGTTCTGGGCACCACATTTTAAAAAAGACATTGAAAAACTGGAGCAAGTTCAGAGAAGAGCTACCAAGATTGTGAGCAGGCAGCAAAATATGTTCCATGGTTAAAGCATCTGAGAATGTTTCGATTGCAAAAAAGAAGGCTAAGAGGAGACCTAATAGCTGTCAACAAATATCTACAAATAAATGCAACCACATGGGCCATGCCCACAGTGAACAAGCCTGTAGGACAGTGTTCACACCACCAAAAGACTGAAACACAGAAAAATACAGTAAAACAAATGTATAAAAATACTCCATTGTAAAGAAGTAACAGAAAACAGCAAGTGCTAGTAAAAAGATGATAAAAAACAGGGTATTTGGTTGATACGTTTTTTGCAAAAAATGTATACTAAGCCGGTCTACCAAACATCAAGGTATTCCCATCTCAGTGCAGTCCCTAACTGATGTATTTAAAAACCTGATCATGTGTATAGTACCTATATGAGCAGGATTCAGACAGGTTATGACCGATGTGGACACGCTGCAGAGGTATCATCTCCTGAAGAAGAAGTCCTTGAGACTTTGAAACGCGTAGAGAAAGAAAATAAACCATCACTTTCATCTTTACTGTTGGATCGTGATGTGTACAGCAGCGCTGGTTTTTCACCACAAATCTGTTCAGTTTGAATACTATCGTTTGCTCAATATAAAAATAGCATAACGATTAGAAATCTTAGATTATTTTAGACTTTGCAGTTCGGAGACCGTGCCGAAAAGTTTTCAAAAGAATCGAAAGCAGAATATGATCTTATACGGAGCTTAAAAAAATAAATTTGCACTTTTATATTCCTGAATCGTTTGCTGATATTTCCACAACTGGATTCTGCACTGGAATCTGATAACTGGAATTATTTTCTAGTCCTTGAAAATGTGTGAAACATCTGATGAGTGAAGGAAAGTTGAATAACCTGGTAACACTGAGACAAGTGCGATGCTCTTGTTACTATTGCTACAAAGACAGTAAAATGGAAGGAAGTAATACAAAAAGATATACAGTATGTCTTTGCTTCAGATCAAGGTAAGGGCTAAAATTATATTGTGTACATATGTTTGTTGCCTTATTGTGTGAACACGTCATAGATTTGTATGATGGCACGAATAAAAACACTAACAGGAAAAAATATAAAAAAATAATACTAACAAAAAAAAAGCTGAACTTACATTAGACATTCTACTAGAGGTGTCCTGAGAGATTTCTCCTTACTTTTCTGAAAAATGTATATTTGGCTGTAGGATGACTGGCTGCTAGGGATGAGGGGATCTTTTGAAATTTGAATTCCCTGACATTGCAGATTTTTCTCTCAAAAATCGATTCACAGCGAATATATTTGTGTGAATCTCAGTACTGAAAAACTTTTAATTGCTCAGAAAATACATGTGCTGGAGAAGAAAGAAAGGAAACTGCTGACTTTTAACTTACACTCTAAAGAAGAGAGAGGACCTCACTGACCTTAAGAGCGTACACTGTACAGAAGAGAACAAGAGAGGACCTGGCTGACCATAAGAGCTTACACTCTTTGGGACAGAAGGAGGATCTGGCTAACCATAAGACCTTACACAGTACAGGAGAGAGAGAGAGAGGGCACAGCTAATCATTAGAGCTTACACTCTTCATGAGAGAGTGAGAGGAGGACTCCGATGACCATAAGAGCTTACACTCTACAGGAGAAAGAGAGAGGACATCACTGACCATAAAAGCTTACACTCTACAGGAGGGAGAGAGAGGACCCCACTGACCATAAGCACTTACACTCTACAGGAGAGAGAGAGGATTCCAATGACCATAAGAGCTTAATAATAATAATAATAATCTTTATTTTTATATAGCACTAACATATTCCACAGCGCTTTACAGTTTGCACACATTATCATCACTGTCCCCGATGGGGCTCACAATCTAAATTCCCTATCAGTATGTCTTTAGAATAGATCTTTGGAGCTTACACTCTACAGGAGAGAGAGAGAGGACTTCACTGACAATAAGAGCTTACACTTGGGCATTGTTATTGACACTGTTTGTTGGGAATTCAGATTACCGGAGGAGAAGGTGGTTGCTTGGAGGGAGGAGGATGCTAGGGCTTATGGGTTAAAGAAACTGTCTCTGCGTGATCTTCAGTCGCTGTTAGGGAAGCTTAATTTTGCATGTCGGATTATTCCGATGGATAGATTTTTTCGCGAAGGTTAGCCAGCGCTACTGCAGGAGTTCGAGCTCCTCATCACTTTGTCCGGCTTTCAGCAGAGCACAGAGCGGATTTGGTGGTTTGGGGTTCATTTTTGGAACAGTATTATGGTCGTTCATTGCTCATGGAGGAGGCATAGGATAGTGGTGCTTTGGATTTGTTCACGAATGCGGTGGGAGGAAGTGGTTTTGTAGCGTATTTCAGGGGTAAGTTGTGTGTGGCAAAATGGCCGGAGAGTTGGTTTTCATCAGGTATGGTTAAAAATATTGCGCTGTTGGAGATTTTTCCCATTCTGGTGGTGGCTAGGGATGAGCGATATTGCCCAATATCATATCGGAATTCCGATTTCTGATATCGGATATCGGAATTTCCGATTTCCGATATCAATGCAAGTCAATGGGAGAAAAAAATTGGAATTACAAAATGACCACTACAGTGCTATATAATGGATAAAATGGAGGGGAAAAACCTCAGGATAATGGGGAAGGAGTTTGCAGAGGCGCAAAAAATCGCTAGAAAAACGCACAGAGCGAAAACTGTAGCAGAAAAACTGGTCGCCATCTTCTTAACAGCGGTAGTTTTTCTTTGGGTTAGGATTAGTTGGGGTAGGGTTAGGGTTTATGGTTAGTAGGGTAAGGGTTAGGGTAAGGGTTAGGGTTAGTAGGGTTAGGGGTTAGGGTTAGTTAGGGTTATGGTTAGGGTTAGTAGGGTTAGGGTAAGGGTTAGGGTTATGCTTATGGTTAGTAGGGTTAGGGATTAGGGTTATTAGGGTTAGCGTTAGAGGTTATGGTTATGGTTAGTAGGGTTAGGGGTTAGGGTTAGTAGGGTTAGGGGTTAGGATTAGTAAGGTTATGATTAGGGGTTAGGGTTTAGGGTTAGTAAGGTTAGGGGTTAGGGTTAGTAGGGTTAGGGGTTAGGATTAGTTAGGGTTATGGTTAGGGTTAGTAGGGTTAGGGTTAGGGTTAGTTAGGGTTATGGTTAGGGTTAGTAGGGTTAGGGTTAGTTAGGGTCATGGTTAGGGTTAGTAGGGTTAGGGTTAGGGTAAGGGTTAGGGGTTAGTTAAGGTTATGCTTATGGTTAGTAGGGTTAGGGTTATTAGTGTTAGAGTTAGGGGTTATGGTTATGGTTAGTAGGGTTAGGGGTTAGGGTTAGTAGGGTTAGGGGTTAGGATTAGTAGGGTTATGGTTAGGGGTTTGGGTTTAGGTTTAGGGTTAGTAGGGTTAGGGTAAGGGTTAGGGGTTAGAGTTAGTGGTTAGGGTTAGTTAGGGTTAGGGTTAGTGGTAAGGGTTAAGAGTTAGGGGTTAGGGGTTAGGGATAGTTAGGGTAAGGGTTAGTGATTTTTCATTATTAAATTAAAACTGCCAGTGGTGGTGTCAATATGCCCTTTGAATGACATGGCTGCACGGAGCGCTCAGAGGCTGAAGGACTATAGGATTTCTGATTTCCGATTTCCGATGTGAAAAAAATAACGGAATCGGGAATCGGAATTCTGATATCTCAAATATCGGGCCAATTTCTGATATTTCAATATGGAAAGCTCATCCCTAGTGGTGGTGCATTTGTGGAAATGGGAGTTTCAGGACAGGCGGGTGCATTTTAGTTGTGACAACATGAGGGTGGTGTGTGCAATTAACAGTCTTACGGTATCATCACCCCCAGTTGTTCGAGTGCTATGGCAATTGGTCCTGACGTGTTTGTCATTGAATTCGCGTGTAATGGCATCTCACATGCTGGGGATTTGGAATGCCATTGCTCATTCTCTGTCTTGTTCGCAGTGGGACCAATTTTGATTGTTGGCTCTGGAGACGGAGGTCGAGGGACTGGAGTTGCCAGAATAGCTTTGGAGTATGGTCTCTGGGCCACAGAGTCTCTGATTAGGCCTTCGTTGGCTCCCAAGACCTGGGTGGCTTACCAGGCAGTATGGTATTCATGGGAGAGTTTGTTGGCAGCGAACGCAGGTCAATTGTCAGTGGAGAAGCAGGTGGGGATATTGCTTTTGTGGTTGAGTCGCTGGTTGGCGGAAGGTTGGTCATCGGTGAAAGTATCACGCTTTATGGCTACTCTGGCCTTCGGTTTTAAATTATGGGGCCAGTGGGATTTGACTAAATTATTTCTGGTGAAACAGGTGGTTAAGTGTTTTAGGAGGAGTAATAGTCAGGGGGACGTGAGGGTAAGGGATCAGGAGGGTAAGTACAAAAAAAACAGAAGTCTCACGACCTCCCCCCACTATATCAGCATTCTGGTGTGAACTGGCAGCAAAGCAAAAGAGACTAATATAACAGGGGACTGAACAAACTGACACAAACTGTAACATATGGAGCGGGGTTCAGCACTGCCCCAGCAGGGAGCACGCTGAACCCTCACAGCAAAGCAGATAGAAGCAAAACCAGATCAGACACAAAGGATTAGCAAATGAACAACTTAACTGAAAAACGCAGGATCAGCCAGGAGTCAGCAGACCTCAGAATGAACATGAAGAAACTAATCACCAGCAGCCACTGAGGGATGCCTGCTCACTTAAATACTCCAGTCAGTAACTCCTGATTTCCACTGATTTCCAATCATCGTCGTCAGGTGGCAGACTTCGGCCAGCTCCACTACCCACAGTAACCACCAGAGGGAGCCCCGACTCAGAAGTCAGATCGAGAGAGTTCACAACAGTGGTCCAAATGTTATCAGGCCAGAGGGGGTAGTCAGGCCGGAGGGGGAAGTCAGGGATGCCCCCAGCCCAAGCTCCTGCCTCTTTCATTAGTCCCTGCCCTTCATGTCAATAGTGCCTACAACTGACCGGCCGTGAACTGTGCAGATGTCAGGCGCACTGGTAGCTGGGTACAACTCCTAGACTAGGCACAAACTCCCCAAAATCCAGCTGAGAGCACTGTGCCAGCCATTTCCACATCATCCTATAAATCCCAGCAATGATGTCGCTGAGTTGTTCTGTGCGCACAGGACCTGTGATGAGGTCATATGAGGGGAGGAGTCAGGAGTCACATGATCAGCGGCCACAGTGTATTCAGTACTCTGCTGTGCTGGTTGTCATGGTGCTGGATGAGGGGAATTGTATGTGTGGGGTCAGGAGGGGTTTACAGGGTGGATGTAGCAGAGCTGCGTGTGTACAAGGTGTACGGAGTGGAGCCGCATGTGTATGGGGTGTGCGGAGCGAGCTGCGTGTGTACAAGTTGTATGGAGTGAAACCGTGTGTTTACTCGGTGTACGGAGTGGAGCTGCGTGTGTACAAGGTGTACTGAGCGGAGCCGTGTGTGTATGAGGTGTATGGAGCGGAGCCGTGTGTGTACGACGTGTACGGAATGGAGCCCTGTGTGTATGAAGTGTACGGAGCCGTGTGTGTGCGGGGTGTACGAAACAAAGCCCTGTGTGTACGAAGTGTACAGAGCTGAGCCATGAGTGTATGGAGAGGAGCAGAGCCATGTGTGTATTAAGTTTATGGAGTGGAGCCATGTGTGTGCTGAGTGGAGCTGTGTGTGAGCGAGGTGTACGGAGCGGAGCTGTGTGTGTACGTGGCATACAAAGCGGAACGTGTGTGTATAAGGTGTGTGGAGCCGTGCATGTACAAGGTATATGGTGGGGTGCATTCATACCTTCCAACCATCCCAGATCCAGCAGGACTGTCCCGATTTTGAGAGTCTGCCCCACTGTCCCGGCCAGGAGCTTACTTTTCCTGCAGACACAGGAGTACATGGCGGAGCCCCGAGGAGCACTTTAAAACTCGCATGTGATGTTCCACCAGAAGTGATGTGCTGGAAGCTGACCAGAAATTAGATAATTTCGGGAGGAGATTGTGACGGAACTATGGAGGCACTTCAAGGAATGCTTCAGACCCATCACCATGTCTTCCTCCGACAGCGCGGACAGCGGGATCGCCTTGAAATCAGGGATGCCGGCCATGTGAACGGATCATGATATGTCCTGCACCGGGACGCTCAGGTGGGCATTACAATGGGAGCCAGGCTGCTATAGTACCTTTATAGAATATTTCTTTCTCTCTCTGTTTCTTTGTATCTCTCTGTTCTTTCTTTCCCTCACTAATCTTTCTTTCTTTCTCTGTTTCTTTTTTTCTCTCTCTCTGTTCTTTCTTTCCCTCTCTATACTATCTTTCAGTCACAACCCTGTCAGCGCGGACAACTTATTGTGGCTGAACAGGGTAACTCACCTGCAGCTATGAGGGGGCCCGAGGTCTGGTGTCATGGAGGTGTATAGGCAGATGGGACCTGGGGGGCTGGGGTGCATCGGGATGCTGTGATGTATCGGGTGCTGGCAGGACCTGCGATCACGTGACCGCGCGTCAGAGGAAGGAGCGGGGGTTACCGCAAAGCACTACTGGGAACCAGCTGTCAGACAAAGTGAGGGGTCATACACAGAGAGGGCAGCGCAGTGCAGAAGGGGCAGGCAAAGGATAATCGAGATGCAGCCAATGGATCATACACAGAGGGGGCAGCGCAGTACAGAAGGGGCAGGCAAAGGATAGTCAAGACATAGTCAAAGGGTCATACACAGAGAGAGCAGCATAGTACAGAAGGGTCAAGCAGAACTCTTAACAGGAACAGAACTAAATCAGAACCAGACAGATATATAGCAGCACAGGCACAAAGCACAGGCACAACAGGGTCAGACACACGCAGCTGTTGTGAGTTCATTCTCCCCTTCACCTTTGATGTCTGATGAACTCCCTCTGCTGGTGAAGAGAGGTAGTGAAATTGATTGGGATGGGAAGAACCTGTCATCTGAACAGGCGGAGTGTGATTGGACATCTGGAATTTCTGAGTGGATATAAGGCAGCCGACGCCCTGCAGGGCTGCTGGTGATCCTTTCTGCTCTGAGCTCTTGCTTCCAGCTTAGTTCCTGTCTACTAAAAGCTAAGTTTTTGCCCTTCTATTATTCCATGAGATTTTGTCTGGTTTCCATAGTGTCTGGCTGAATTCCATTTTTGTCTCTGATCAGTTGATCTCTTTGCTCTGTTTTCAGAATATACCTGAGTGCTGATATAGTGATTTTGAAGTCTAGCGACTTCAGGGCCTTTTTCCCTATCAGACGGTTGGGACATTTTTGTTAGGGTTTTTTGCGGATTGCAGCCAGCATCTTTTCTGTCCTGTCCTATCTAGTGAGTTGGGCCCCATCATTTGCTCAGCCTGTCTTTCTGTCTGTGTTTGTGTTTTCTTCTGTTTTTCACCGACAATACATGTTGGGGGCTGTCTATTGCTTTGGGGTCTGCTCTGGGGCTGTTTAGATTTCCCCTTTCCTTCTTTAGGCTTATGTAGTTCTCCGGCTGTGACAAGGGGTCTAGGGCACCGTAGGAACCCCCCACGGCTACTGTTAGTTGTGGTGTATAGGATCAGGGGTCTGCAATCCGATAGCTACCAACCTCTCCGGTTTTCTGAACTTTGCTTGTATTTTTGTTTTCTCCTCCTCCGGTGACTCATTCATAACAGAATCACCAGCCATACTGCAGATTCTAGGGTGCTCAATAGCAGGAAAGAATTGTAAAAAAAAATAAATAAAAAGGGTCAGAATTTTTTTTTTTTGGTGTATATTTTTTTCTCTATTTCTCTGAGGCCGTAGGGGGAATTTTTTCTCAATGGAGATTAAGCAATTGTCTGATCATGTGGAGCAGTTTACTGCTGAAGTGCGGGGAATTTCTGCCTGGTTGGGACTGTCTGAATTCCATTTTTGTCTCTGATCAGTTGATCTCTTTGCTCTGTTTTCAGAATATACCTGAGTGCTGATATAGTGATTTTGAAGTCTTGTGACTTCAGGGCCTTTTTCCCTATCAGACAGTTGGGACATTTTTGTTAGGGTTTTTTGCGGATTGCAGCCAGCATCTTTTCTGTCCTGTCCAATCTAGTTAGTTGGGCCCCATCGTTTGCTCAGCCTGTCTGTCTGTGTTTGTGTTTTCATCTGTTTTTCACCGACAATACATGTTGGGGGCTGTCTATTGCTTTGGGGTCTGCTCTGGGGCAGTTTAGATTTCCCCTTTCCTTCTTTAGGCTTATGTAGTTCTCCGGCTGTGACGAGGGGTCTAGAGCATCGTAGGAACTCCCCACAGCTACTGTTAGTTGTGGTGTATAGGATCAGGGGTCTGCAAACCGATAGCTACCAACCTCTCCGGTTTTCTGGACTTAGCTTGTATTTTTGTTTTCTCCTCCTCCGGTGACTCATTCATAACACTCAGCCATGTGTCAGAGTATAAGCGACAAGGAATGGCTCCACAATGAGGCTATAAGAAGCCTCCCAGAATTCCAGTGAGGCCATCCAGGTTAAACCTAGCACTACCTAATCCCCAAAACCCGGCAAACCATGACACTTTCTTTCTCGCTCTCTGTTCTTTCTTTCCCTCTCTAATCTTTCTTTCTTTTTATCTCTGTTTCTATCTTTTCCTCTCTAATCTTTCTTTCTTTCTCTTTGTCTCTTTCTCTGTTCTTTCTTTCTCTCTCTGTTTATTTCTTTCTCTCTGTTTCTCGCTCTCTGTTTGTTCTTTCTTTCCTCTAATCTTTCTTTCTCTCTCTGTTCTTTCTTTCTCTCTCTAATCTTTCTTTTTTTCTTTCTCTCTCTCTGTTCTTTCTTTCTTTCTCTGTTCTTTCTTTCCATCTCTCTCTGTTCTTTATTTCTCTCTCTGTTCTTTCTTTCCCCTTTCTTTCTTTCGTTCTTTCTTTCTCTCTGTTCTTTCTTTCCCCTCTTTCATTCTCTCTCTGTTCTTCCTTTCTTTCTGTCTCTGATCTTTCTTTCTATCTCTGTTCTTTCTCTCTCTCTGTTCTTTCTTTCTTTCCCCTCTTTCTTTCTCTCTCTGTTCTTTCTTTCATTCTCTCTCTGTTCTTTCTTTTTCTCTCCCTATGTTCTTTCTTTCTTTCTTTCTTTCTTTCTTTCTTTCTCTCTGTTCTCTTTCTTTCCTCTCTATCTTTTTCTTTCTTTCTCTCTGTTCTTTTTTTTCTTTCTTCCTTTCTTCCCCCTTTCATTCTCTCTCTGCTCTTTCTTTTGCTCTCTGTTCTTTCTTTCCCCTCTTTCTTTCTCTCTCTCTGTTCTTCCTTTCTTTCTCTCTATCTCTGTTCTTTCTTTCTCTCGCTGTTCTTTCTTTCTTTCTATCTCTCTTTTGTTCTCTCTCTCTCTGCCATCTCTTTATTTCTCTCTCTGTTCTTTCTTTCCCCTCTTTCTTTCTCTCTCTCTGTTCTTTCTTTCATTCTCTCTTTGTTCTTTCTTTCTTTCTCTCTCTATTCTTTCTTTCTCTCTCCCTATGTTCTTTCTTTCTCTCTCTGTTCTTTCTTTCCCCTCTTTCTTTCTCTCTCCCTGTTCTTTCTTTCTCTCTCCCTATGTTCTTTCTATCTCTCTCTGTTCTTTCTTTCCCCTCTTTCTTTCTCTCTCCCTGTTCTTTCTTTCTCTCTCTGTTCTTTCGTTCTCTCTCTGTTCTTTCATTCTCTCTCTGTTCTTTCCTTCTTCCTCTCTCTGTTCTTTCTTTTTCTCTCCCTATGTTCTTTCTCTTTCTTTCTCTCTGTTCTTTCTTTCCCCTCATTCTTTCTTTCTCTGTTCTTTCTCTCTGTGTTCTTTCTTTCTCTCTCCCTATGTTCTTTCTTTCTTTCTTTATTTCTCTCTCTTTGTTCCTACTTTCTTTCCCCCTTTTTCTTTTTCTCTCTCTGTTCTTTCCCTCTCTAGTCTTTCTTTCTTTCTCTCTGTTTCTCTCTTTCTCTGTTCTTTCTTTCTCTCTTTCTTTCTTTCTATGTTTTTTTCTCTCTCTATTCTTTCTTTCCCTCTATAATCTTTCTTTCTCTCTGTTCTTTCTTTCTCTCTCTAATCTTTTTTCTTTCTTTCTCTCTCTCTGTTCTTTCTTTCTTTCTCTCTCTTTTCTTTATTTCCCTCTCTTTCTGTTCTTTCTCTCTCTCTTTTCTTTTTCCCCTCGATCTTTTTGTTTTTTCTTTCATTCTCTTTCTTTCTTTCTTTCTTTCTTTCTTTCTTTACCCCCTCTCTTTCTCTCTCTCTGTTCTTTCTTTCACCTATTTCTTTCTTTCTTTCTTTCTTTCTTTCTTTCTTTCTATCTTTCTTTCTTTCTTTCTGTTTCTTTCTCCCTCTGTTTTTCCTCTCTCTGTGTTCTTTCTTTCTCTCTCTAATCTTTCTTTTTTTCTCTCTCTCTCTTCTTTTTCTTTCTTTCGCTCTCTCTCTGTTCTCTTTCTTTCTCTCTCTCCTTTCTTTTTCTTTCATTCTCTATCTGTTTTATTTTTTCTCTATCTCTGTTCTTTCCTTTTCCTCAGTTCCAGTCATTGTGTCCACAGTACCAGCCACTGTGCCCACAATGCCAGCCACTGTGCCCATAATGCCAGCCACTGTGCCCTCAGTACCAGTCAGTATGATCAGCAGTGCTAAGTGGGTGCAGTTGGGGCATGGACATGGGAGTGACTAGTTGTGAAATGGGTGTGATATGGGGCGTGGCCTAAAATTTGCCACAGCACGCCACAACCTTTGTCCCTCTTTCCCTTCTTCAAAAGTTGGGAGGTATGATGGTGGGCCCCAGGAGTGATTTTTCTCTGGTGGGCCCAAGGTACTCCAGTTCGACGCTGGGGGTAGTTGTGCATTTTAGTGGGTGAAAGGTTTTGTTTATTGTTATTTTGTCCTGCTGTGGGTTTTCAGATCCTTGTTCCTTGATCTCTGTTTTCAGGTTCCAATTCATTGCTTGTGTGGATTTGTGGCCATTCATACATCAATTGGGGAGCATTGTGAGCTGATGTGAGTAAGGAGGGTAGATAGCTCAGTTTTCCCAGGAGTACGGCGGTAATCAGGTTGCTTGGCTTTATGGGGATGATCAGAGTTTTGCAAGAGATACATAGCATTGCTTGGTTGGATAGCGCTCCCAATATTTGGTTTTACATGTGGGCGACAACGATCTGGGGGTTCGGCCATTCAGGGAGTTGGGGAAGGATATGAAGCATGATTTGCTGTGGCTTTGAATGTTGCATTATGGGATCACCACTGTGTGATCGGAGATCGTGCCACAAAAAGTTGGCGGAATGCGAGGTCGGTGGATAAGATCAACAAAGCCAGAATAAAGGTCAACAGGGCAGTGTCTGCTTTTGTTGCTAGGAATGGGGGAATTGCAGCGAGGCATTTTGAATTGGAAAAAGGGGAGGATGATTTTTGGTTGGCGGATGGGGTTTATTTGAACGCGGTGGGTTGTGACATCTGGGCACTTGTTTACAGGAGGGTATCTAAAGGGCCATATCTTTTCAGCATGGGGGGTCTTGGGCCTTTGATGTGTTGAAAGGCCCTCATTGTGGCGGTTGGGGGAGTCCTTGAAGTTGGTTGAAAATTGGTCTGGGGGAATCCATGGGTGTATGGTTTCCTCCTTTTTGGAATTTAATATGGTTTGGATCTGGTGAAATGTGGAGGGGAGTTTCGGCAAGGGTTGTAGTATCCCCAGGAAGTTCGCGAGAACATTGGAACCCTTGTAGTTATGGTGCTCCCGAGCCAGTGGGGTAATGGCTGGGAGTAATGGATGCTAGTTTTTGTGTTCACTTTATATTCAAACGTGTAAATGTTATTTATACTTTAATGTTTTTATTGTTTGTTTTTGTTAAATAAAGGCTGCTGTGTCCCTAATTAACCAAATTATTTTGGTGTCGCTGTTTATTTTAAGGGGTATTATATATGGGATTTGTATGGTTAAAAGGGGGGCAAATTGTATTGGTTTATCCCCGCAGAAACTTCGCCATTATCAGTGTCAAAGAGATAAGCATCAGGAATATCTACTGCCCTCAACTTTTCTCTTAGTGAATGCCATTATGATCTTCCAGATTTCTCTATTGTCTCTTTCTGTGCCTCAATAGATGTCTTTCTTGCCCACAAAAACAGAACATTTCCTGAAATGGTCTCCTTAGAAGAAATAATCCACTTCATAGGGCAATGGTTACCTACTGCATGCTAATAGAACAACAAATGAGCTTGGGTTAGAAAAACAGAAAAATGTACTAATTATTTTATTTTTAATATGCTCTTCCTTTGGATTTGTAGGTACCTGGCTCCTGAGATCCCCACAGGTTGCTCACACTGGTCTAAAATGCCCACTTAGTTTCTGGTTAAGCACATGCATGGAGCAGTGGGCAGGCTCAGGAGGAAAGCTGCACTGGTGGACCAGGATCGTCAATGCATCACAGTGAATTCATTCATATGAATGCTCCTCTTCATGGTTCTTGTCTGACCAAAAGCAGCTAACCCTAATTAATTGGGTTCACTCCATTTGGATACCTCTTAAATTATTACTTTCAGATACTAACAACATTGGTTTAGACCCAACTTTTCAATGAAAACAGCACTGCATTGCAAGTTTCTTACAATTTTCCATAGTTCTTTTAGTGCTCGCAAACCAACAAGAATCATGCTTTCTTATTTTTCTTGGAAAACATCCAAACATAAAATGGTTGTCTAATGCAAACCATTAATACCAAAGCCAGACAAACTGTAAATGCTAAAATAACGTTTGTCACACTTTTGCTGTATTCACTTGCTACTAGTTGGAATATGGATGTCTGCTTGTCAGGACAATTGTTGATATTCTCTTCTGATCACAGACTTCTCACCATGAGTCTGGTGTTACAATTTGGATTCATTGTTTGCAGTGGATGTTTTATGTAGTAAGTAGTGATGGCGAACCAGTGGATGTTCGGATATGGTAGGTTCGGCCGAACATTTAAAAATGTTGGATTGGGGTACCAGAATCGTACTGGAACTCGAACCTGAACCCAGATGAATGAAGGGCCTGAACATCCATTGTTTCCCACCTTGTTATCTGCATGAAAGCTCGAGAAACACAGACTCTAATCAACGGTAAGTTTGTTGCCACACTGTCAGATGACAGCATGTGAGCCAGAAGCTGTGAAAAGGTTACCGCTGTTCACAGGCATTGGTTGATGAGAGTCCTCAAAAAATGGGGTCCCCTCTATTTTTGATAACCAGCACAGGCAAAGGTGACAGCTGTTGGCTGCAATCCCCATCTGTCAGCTTTATATTAGCTGGTTATCAAAAATAGAGGTCACCGTGTTAAGGTTGGCAGATTGCACTAAATAAAAATTAATAATAAAGTGCAATCGCAACCCGGGGACCACCGTGCAAACATGTAAACCTGCTGCTAGTGTGAACAAATGATGGTTAAAAAACTAGAAAATGCACTGCGTTAAAACCATACATAGCGAACAGGTAGCAGTGTACCAAGCTCAGCTTACCACCAAGAGGCACTAAAAATATAAATACCAAACTCAGCTAACCACAGAGTGGCACTGAAAATATAAGTACCCAACTCAGCTGACCACAGAGCGGCACTGAGAAATGAGAAGTGGGCAATACCCTGTTAAACCCGCAGGGAATAAGCACATGGGTAGTGCTTGCCCTGCAACTGACCTGTCCGAACCTCACACGTGGCCGAAACAGGTGCTAAGTCAAGCGGAAAGGCAAAATCTACACTACCTATCTGAAGCAGACCAGTGCTAACCACACAAAAGCCTACAGACAAAGCGGTAGAGTATCCATACAGATACCCATACACACACATGCACGCATGCACATGCACACACACCAAAACATACATGACACACAGATGAAGCTAACATGCCCGCAAGCACCGCTGGAAGCCTTTTATGTGCTAAGCTTCAACCCCAAACACTCACCCCCAGTCGGACAGGGCATTGCCTGTGGGCCAACCCAGAACTGCCACATCACCAAAGCAGGCAGCATATGAGCACCAATGAGAAGGCGTCACATTGCGGACATGCTCAGAAAGATAATTTCTGGACTTAGACTTCAGAGGGTAGGGATGTCTCTGTATACCACTGGTTACCATGGACTTAGCTGGAGAGCAGGCAGTAACCACATGGAAACTACGAAGCAGTGAAAGACGCTGGGACTGACGTCTGAGCAAAGCATCATTCCCAGTGGCCGGACCTGAATGGGGGACAGCAGAGGCAGATAAGGCTTGTGATCTAACCCATACAGCAGGAGGATACTGATTCCTAAAGCACTGTCCCATATTTTTTGTTCTTTAAATAAATCATTTAAAAAAGTGGCGTGTGTTCTGCCATTCTTGAAAACCAGCCAGGCTAAAGCATACAGCTGGGGGCTGGTATTCTAAGACTTGTAAGGGCCCATGGATATTGCCTTCCACGTCAGTCTAAAAATAGCAGCTCACCTCCACCCTTGAGAAGGCGTATCTGCTAGATGCATCACATCTAGTGCTTTGCTTGGCTCTTCCCACTTCCCCTCATTCTCATTCTTAAGTGAAATTGATAAATACTCCTTAATTAATGATTCAATATTTGTCACAAGTAGTGTTGAGCATTCCGATACTGCAAATATTGGGTGTCGGACGATATTCGCTGTATCGGAATTCTGATACCAAGTACCGATATTTTTACAATATCGGATACCAGAATTGGAAGTTTCCATAATGCAATGAGCCAGTGTTGTGGCTGTGATTGGCTGCTGAAATGATGTCACCATGATGCGCGGTCTGTGCGCATCATGATCCGCGGTCTGTGCGGGCCTGCCGGGGCTCTGTGCGGGCCTGCCGGGACTCTGTGCGGGCTGCCGGGGGTCTGTACGGGCCTGCTGGGGGTCTGTACGGGCTGCCGGGGGTCTGTGCGGGATGCCGGGGGTCAGTGCGGGCCTGCCGGGCCTGTGTGCGGGCTGCCGGGGGTCTGTGCAGGCATCGTCCGATGGGACTACAAGTCCCATCGGACGATGCCTGCTACAATGACAGTGATTGACACATTAGCCAATGATGGGACAGTAGTAGTCCCATCATCCGGCTAATGTGTTGAATGTAAAAAAAAAAACAAAAAAAAAACTACATACTACAGTCATGGCCAAAAGTTTGGAGAATGACACAAATATTATATTTTCACATGATCTGCTGCCCTCTGTTTTTTATGTGTGTTTGTCAGATGTTTTTATCACATACAGAAATATAATTGCAATCATATTATGAGTAACAAAAGGTTATATTGACAGTTAGAATGAGTTAATGCAGCAAGTCAATATTTCCAGTGTTGACCCTTCTTCTTCAGGACCTCAGCAATTCTCCCTGGCATGCTCTCAATCAATTTCTGGATCAAATCCTGACTGATAGCAGTCCATTCTTGCAAAATCAATGCTTTTATTTTGTCTGAATTTGAAGGTTTTTGTTTGTCCACCCGTCTCTTGATGATTGACCACAAGTTCTCAATGGGATTAAGATCTGGGGAGTTTCCAGGCCATGGTCCCAAAATCTCTATGTTTTGTTCCCTGAGCCATTTAGTTATCACCTTTGCTTTATGGCAAGGTGCTCCATCATGTAGAAAAAGGCATTGTTGATCGCCAAACTGCTCTTGGATGGTTGGGAGAAGTTGCTCTTGGAGGACATTCTGGTACCATTCTTTATTCATGGCTGTGTTTTTAGGCAAGACTGAGAGAGAGCCCATTTCCTTGGCTGAGAAGCCACCCCACACATGAATGGTTTCAGGATGCTTGACAGTTGGCATGAGACAAGACTGGTGGTAGCGCTCACCTGGTCTTCTCCGAATAAGCCGTTTTCCAGATGTCCCAAACAATCGAAAAGGGGATTCATCAGAGAAAATGACTTTACCCCAGTCCTCAGCAGTCTACTCCCTGTACCTCTTGCAGAATATCAGTCTGTCCATGATGTTTTTTCTGGAGAGAAGTGGCTTCTTTGCTGCCCTCCTTGAGACCAGGCCTTGCTCCAAGTGTCTCCGCCTCACAGTGCGTGCAGATGCACTCACACCTGCCTGCTGCCATTCCTGAGCAAGCTCTGCACTGCTGGTAGCCCGATCCCGCAGCTGAAACACTTTAAGAGACGGTCCTGGCGCTTGCTGGTCTTTCTTGGGCGCCCTGGAGCCTTTTTGGCAACAAGGGAACCTCTCTCCTTGAAGTTCTTGATGATGCGATAGATTGTTGACTGAGGTGCAATCTTTCTAGCTGCGATACTCTTCCCTGTTAGGCCATTTTTGTGCAGTGCAATGATGACTGCACGTGTTTCTTTAGAGATAACCATGGTTAACAGAAGAGAAACAATGATGCCAAGCACCAGCCTCCTTTTAAAGTGTCCAGTGGTGTCATTCTTACTTAATCATGACAGATTGATCTCCAGCCCTGTCCTCATCAACACCCACACCTGTGTTAATGGAGCAATCACTGAAACGATGTTAGCCGGTCCTTTTAAGGCAGCAAGTAATTGCTGTTAAGCTGATCACTCTTTATAACATTCTGAAGTATATGCAAATTGCCATTAGAAAAAATGAAGCAGTAGACTTTGTAAAAATTAATATTTGTGTCATTCTCTAAACTTTTGGCCATGACTGTACATACATACTACATATATACAACATTCAAACAACATACATACAACATACATACTTCATATATACTACATTCATACAACATACATACATACTACATACATACTACATACAGTGGGGAAAAAAAGTATTTAGTCAGTCAGCAATAGTGCAAGTTCCACCACTTAAAAAGATGAGAGGCGTCTGTAATTTACATCATAGGTAGACCTCAACTATGGGAGACAAACTGAGAAAAAAAAATCCAGAAAATCACATTGTCTGTTTTTTTTTCATTTTATTTGCATATTATGGTGGAAAATAAGTATTTGGTCAGAAACAAGCAATCAAGATTTCTGGCTCTCACAGACCTGTAACTTCTTCTTTAAGAGTCTCCTCTTTCCTCCACTCATTACCTGTAGTAATGGCACCTGTTTAAACTTGTTATCAGTATAAAAAGACACCTGTGCACACCCTCAAACAGTCTGACTCCAAACTCCACTATGGTGAAGACCAAAGAGCTGTCAAAGGACACCAGAAACAAAATTGTAGCCCTGCACCAGGCTGGGAAGACTGAATCTGCAATAGCCAACCAGCTTGGAGTGAAGAAATCAACTGTGGGAGCAATAATTAGAAAATGGAAGACATACAAGACCACTGATAATCTCCCTCGATCTGGTGCTCCACGCAAAATCCCACCCCGTGGGGTCAGAATGATAACAAGAACGGTGAGCAAAAATCCCAGAACCACGCGGGGGGACCTAGTGAATGAACTGCAGAGAGCTGGGACCAATGTAACAAGGCCTACCATAAGTAACACACTACGCCACCATGGACTCAGATCCTGCAGTGCCAGACGTGTCCCACTGCTTAAGCCTGTACATGTCCGGGCCCGTCTGAAGTTTGCTAGAGAGCATTTGGATGATCCAGAGGAGTTTTGGGAGAATGTCCTATGGTCTGATGAAACCAAACTGGAACTGTTTGGTAGAAACACAACTTGTCGTGTTTGGAGGAAAAAGAATACTGAGTTGCATCCATCAAACACCATACCTACTGTAAAGCATGGTGATGGAAACATCATGCTTTGGGGCTGTTTCTCTGCAAAGGGGCCAGGACGACTGATCCGGGTACATGAAAGAATGAATGGGGCCATGTATCGTGAGATTTTGAGTGCAAACCTCCTTCCATCAGCAAGGGCATTGAAGATGAAACGTGGCTGGGTCTTTCAACATGACAATGATCCAAAGCACACCGCCAGGGCAACGAAGGAGTGGCTTCATAAGAAGCATTTCAAGGTCCTGGAGTGGCCTAGCCAGTCTCCAGATCTCAACCCTATAGAAAACCTTTGGAGGGAGTTGAAAGTCCGTGTTGCCAAGTGAAAAGCCAAAAACATCACTGCTCTAGAGGAGATCTGCATGGAGGAATGGGCCAACATACCAACAACAGTGTGTGGCAACCTTGTGAAGACTTACAGAAAACGTTTGACCTCTGTCATTGCCAACAAAGGATATATCACAAAGTATTGAGATGAAATTTTGTTTCTGACCAAATACTTATTTTCCACCATAATATGCAAATAAAATGAAAAAAAAAACAGACAATGTGATTTTCTGGATTTTTTTTTCTCAGTTTGTCTCCCATAGTTGAGGTCTACCTATGATGTAAATTACAGATGCCTCTCATCTTTTTAAGTGGTGGAACTTGCACTATTGCTGACTGACTAAATACTTTTTTTCCCCACTGTATATACTACATTCATACAACATACATACATACTACATACATACTACATATATACTGCATTCATACAACATACATACATATACTACATACATACTACATATATACTACATTCATACAACATACATACATACTACATATATACTACATTCATACAACATACATACATACTACATACATACTACATATATACTACATTCATACAACATACTACATACATACTACATATATACTACATTCATACAACATACATACATACAAACTACATACATACTACATATATACTACATTCATACAACATACATACATACATAGTACATACTACATACCTACTACATATATTCATACAACATACATACATACTACATCCATACTTCATATATACTACATTCATACAACATACATCCATACTACATACATACTACATACATACTACATACTACAGACATACATACTACATACATACTACATTCATACAACATACAACATTCATAAAACATGCTAGAGACATACAACATACATACTACATACATACTACATACAATACATTCATACAATACATACATATAGACATACAGTACATATAACATACAGTACATACTCACCATCACTTGTCACTTTGATCCCCGAAGCCAGTGTCATTCTCACTGTAAAAATATTAAAATAACAAACAACCGATATACTCCCTGATCTGCAGAAATCCACGAGTGTCCCACGACGATCTCCTGCACTGCATAACAGAGAGGTTACTATAGTTCACTGGTCTCACTTTATGGCAAAAGCTGCGTGGGAACTTTCTCACACAGCAGTGCCAAAAGTGAGACTAGGGACTATTTTTTTTTACAGTGGCGGAGGAATACAGTGCGGAAGGATACCTACCTCCCGTCATTGTTTTCCTGGGGCTCCTAGAGAGTGGTGGCATCAGCTGATGCTGCTGTTCTCCACGGGAGATCTTCGTGGGACACTCGTGGATTTCTGCGGATCAGGGAGTATATCGGTTGTTTGTTATTTTAATATTTTTTATAGATGACACAATGGCTTCGGGGATCAAAGTGACAAGTGATGGTGAGTATGTACTCTATGTTATATGTACTGTATGTCTATATGTATGTATTGTATGAATGTATGAATGTATTGTAAGTAGTATGTATGTAGTATGTATGTTGTAGGTATGTAGTATATATGTAGTATGTATGTTGTATGTATGTTGTATGTCTATAGCATGTTTTATGTATGTTGTATGTATGTAGTATGTACTATGTATGTATGTTGTATGAATGTAGTATATATGTAGTATGTATGTAGTATGTATGTTGTATGTCTGTAGCATGTTTTATGTATGTTGTATGTATGTAGTATGTACTATGTATGTATGTTGTATGAATGTAGTATATATGTAGTGTGTTTGTAGTATGCATGTTTTTATGAATGTAGTATATATGTAGTATGTATGTAGTATGTATGTATGTATGTTGTATGAATGTAGTATATATGAAGTATGTATGTAGTATGTAGTATGTATGTATGTTGTATGAATGTAGTATATATGTAGTATGTATGCATGTTGTATGAATGTTGTATATATGTAGTATGTATGTAGTATATATGTAGTATGTATGTAGTATGTATGTTTTTTTTTTTTTACATTCAACACATTAGCCGGATGATGGGACTACTACTGTCCCATCATTGGCTAATGTGTAAATCACTGTCATTGTAGCAGGCATCACCCAATGGGACTTGTAGTCCCATCGGACGGTGCCTGCACACACACACACATCCCCCGGCAGGCCCGCAGAGACCCCCGGCAGGCCCGCACAGAGCCCCGGCAGCCCCCACAGAGCCCCGGCAGGCCAGCACAGAGCCCCGGCAGGCCCGCACAGAGCCCCGGCAGCCCGCACAAAGCCCCAGCAGCCCGCACAGAGCCCCGGCACGCCCGTACAGAGCCCCGGCAGGCCAGCACAACCCCCGGCAGGCCCGCACAGACCCCCGAGAGGCCCGAACAGACCGCGCCTGATACTTTTTGGGTATCGGTCCGATCCAATCCGATCCCAAATTTCCCAATATTGGATCGAACCGATACCCGAAAAGTATCGGGTATCGCCGATTCCGATACCGGAAACCCCATACAAGTCTATGGGACAGAAATATCGGAATGCAAAAACCCTTTCTTTCCTTGTACATCCAGTTCGGGAGGGGGGGAGAGTGTGGGCGGTGCGTGGGCAGGCACTGTGCTTGTCTGTGTGTGCGGGCGGAGTCTGTACTGGCCTCTCGAGGGTCTGTGCGGGCCTGCCGGGGGTCTGTGCTAACCTGCCGGGGCTCTGTGTGGGCTGCCGGGGCTCTGTGCGGGCTGCCTGGGCTCTGTGCGGGCTGCCGGGGCTCTGTGCGGGCCTGCCGAGGATCTGTGCTGGCCTGCCAGGACTCTGTGCGGACTGCCGGGGCTCTGTGTGGGCCTGCCGGGGGTCTGTGCGGGCTGCGGGGGGTCTGTGCAGGCCTTTCGGGGGTTGTGTGTGTGTGCAGGCATCGTCCGATGGGACTACAAGTCCCATCGGGCGATGCCTGCTACGATGACAGTGATTGACACATTAGCCAATGATGGGACAGTAGTAGTCCCATCATCCGGCTAATGTGCTGAATGTAAAAAAAACAAACCATACATACTACATACATACTACATACATAATACATATATACAATATTCATACAACATACATACTACATATATACTACATTCATACAACATACATACTACATACATACTTCATATATACTACATTCATACAACATACGTACATACTACAGATATACTACATTCATACAACATACATACATACTACATATATACTACAGTCATACAACATACATACATACTGCATACTACATACATACTTCATATTAACTACATTCATACAACATACATACATACCACATACATACTACATATATACTACATTCATAAAAACATACATACTACATATATACTACATATATACTACATTCATACAACATACATACATAGTACATACTACATACAAACAACATACATAAAACATGCCACAGACATACAACATACATACTACATATATACTACATTCATACAACATACATACATACATAGTACATACTACATACATACAACATACATAAAACATTCTACAGACATACAACATGAATGCAACATACATACTACATATATACTACATACATACAACATACATACTACATACATACTACATACAATACATTCATACAATACATACATATAGACATACAGTACAAATAACATAGCGTACATACTCACCATCACTTGTCACTTTGATCCCCGAAGCCAGTGTCATCTATAAAAAATATTAAAATAACAAACAGCCGATATACTCCCTGATCCGCAGAAATCCACGAGTGTCCCACGACGATCTCCCGTGGAGAACAGCAGCATCAGCTGATGCCACCGCTCTCTAGGGGCCCCAGGAATAAAATGACGGGAGGTAGGTATCCTTCCGCACTGTATTCCTCTGCCACTGTAAAAAAATAGTCCCTAGTCTCACTTTTGGCACTGCTGTGTGAGAAAGTTCCCACGCAGCTTTTGCCGTAAAGTGAGACCAGTGAACTATAGTAACCTTTCAGTGATGCAGTGCAGGAGATCGTCGTGGGACGCTCGTGAATTTCTGCGGATCAGGGAGTATATCGGTTGTTTGTTATTTTAATATTTTTTACAGTAAGAATGACACTGGCTTCGGGGATCAAAGTGACAAGTGATGGTATGTACTCTATGTTATATGTACTGTATGTCTATATGTATGTATTGTATGAATGTATTGTATGTAGTATGTTTGTAGTATGTATGTTGTATGTCTGTAACATGTTTTATGTATGTTGTATGTATGTTGTATGAATGTAGTATGTATGTATGTAGTATATAGTATATATGTAGTATGTATGTAGTATGTATGTATGTTGTATGAATGTAGTATATGTGAAGTATGTATGTAGTATGTATGTATGTATGTATGTTTTATGTATGTTGTATGTATGTATGTATGCTGTATGAATGTAGTATATATGTAGTATGTATGTAGTATGTATGTATGTATGTTGTATGAATGTAGTATATATGTAGCATGTATGTAGTATATGTAGTATGTAGAATGTATGTATGTTGTATGAATGTAGTATATATGTAGTATGTATGTAGTATGTATGTATGTTGTATGAATGTAGTATATATGTAGTATGTATGTAGTATGTATGTATGTTGTATGAATGTAGTATATATGTAGTATGTATGTAGTATGTAGTATGTATGTTGTATCAATGTAGTATATATGTAGCATGTATGTAGTATGTATGTATGTATGTTGTATGAATAGTATATATGTAGTATGTATGTGGCATGTATGTATGTTGTATGAATGTAGTATACATGAATTATGTATGTAGTATGTATGTATGTTGGATGAATGTAGTATATATGTAGTATGTATGTAGTATGTAGTATGTATGTATGTTGTATCAATGTAGCATATATGTAGTATGTATGTAGTATGTATGTATGTATGTTGTATGAATGTAGTATATATGTAGTATGTATGTAGTATCAATGTTGTATATATGTAGTATGTATGTAGAATGTAGTATTTTTTTTTTTACATTCAACACATTAGCCGGATGATGGGACTTCTACTGTCCCATCACTGGCTAATGTGTCAATCACCGTCATTGTAGCAGGCATCGTCCAATGGGACTTGTAGTCCCATCGGACAATGCCTGCACAGACCCCCGGCAGCCCGCACACAGGCTCGGCAGGCCCGTACAGACCCCCGGCAGGCCCGCAAAGACCCCCGGCAGCTCGCACAGACCCCCGGCAGCCCGTACAGACCCCCGGCAGGCCCATACTGACCCCCGGCAGCCCGCACAGAGCCCCGGGAGGCCCGCACAGAGCCCCGGCAGGCCCGTACAGACCCCCGGCAGCCCGCACAGATCCCCGGCAGCCCACACAAACCCCCGGCAGGCCCGTACAGACCCCCGGCAGCCCGCACTGAGCTCTGGCAGGCCCGCACAGACCACGCATCATGATGCGCACAGACCGCGCATCATGATGACATCATTTCAGCAGCCAATCGCAGCCACAACACTGGCTCATTGCATGATGGTAACTTCCGATTCCGGTATCCGATATTGTAAAAATATCGGTACTCGGTATCGGAATTCCGATACAGCGAATATCGGCCGATACCCGATATTTACAGTATCAGAATGCTCTACACTACCTATCACTTAATGTTTTCCCAATCCCTTTGAAAAGCTATAGGCTACCTACTGTCTCAGTCAAAACCTTCCATAAAACGTATCCTTACATACATCTTACCCCTGCACTCTCCTGGTCCTGTGATTTTTTGTTTCAACCACCCCATCCAAAACTGTTCCCTCTTGCCCTTGCCAGTCTTTATTTTTCCCCTCTCCAAGAGGCTCTAGCAACATAGTCTATCCTCTATCCTTACATCTTGTGTTATGAGGGAGTGCCCAGGGACCCTTGAGTGTATGAAGCAAACAAATTTCTGATGGTGGCCTTTCAAGTCAAGCCACGGCTAGTAACCTCTGGCTCAGTGTGTAGACTTGCATAGTTGCTAACATTTTTTGGCCTTCGTATAGGAAAAATGCATTTTACTTGGACTTATTGAGAGTGTCTATTTTTATTATGATATGGAATAAAAATTTTTCATTACTTTAACAAAGAATCAGCTGGAAAATCGTCTATTTGCTATACAGTCTTTAGCCACAATGGGCAGGAGTGGTGTTTCTGTCAGCCTAAGGAAAGTTCTTGGAATCCCCAATCAGGGTTAGCCTTGCCATTTCCTACTTTTACAGAAGATCTGTGTGGTATCTTATAATTTGCTGTAAAATATTCTTTATATTTTACCTCTCATTGAGGAATTAAATATTTGGGTAAGGACCAACCCATAAACTCCATGTCCTGTATTGTATCTTCTTCTTCAATTGACATTGGGTCAAGGATAAGTCAAGATAAGAGTGTCACTGTCATCTTCTGACTAACAGTCTCTTCAAAATTTGCCATGAACCATCACAAACTTTGTTTTTCCTTAATTTTGGGTAGGTCTCTATGGAACACAAATGCAGTATGCATTGCAGATGTAAATAATTTTATTTTTGGATCAAATCAATTTTTCAAAATAGTTTTACCTAATGGTATTTTATTTTGTCTTCTCGCAGACTATTTTATAGCTACTACAATCTCGATGTCCCTGCTATATATTTACTTTGAATTGTGGTGGCTATTATTTGTGCAGTGTCAAAATAACAACAGAAATAGTGTATCAAAGGAAATAATGGTTCTTCTAGTTTGATAAGTGCTATCAAAGGTATGCACTCAAATGTAAAAACTGAGCTGGAAATAATGTGCTTCAAGGGAAAAAATAGTCCAAAAAGCCAAGGCGTCACTGCGGTTTGGGACAGAAATGGTCAGTGTTTAGATGTTTACCTTATCATTAAAAATGGTAAAGGTTAAAAGTAACTGTCTACAGAAAATTTTGAATAGTTCCTTTTATTTTTTTTCTTTTATCCATAATAATTGTAGAAAGTGATAAAAATACTTTAAAGTGTGTTTCCAAATCACATGACTCAATTTCTTATAATAAACTTAAACTGTAGTGATTTTCAGCTTGTGTACATACTGATTTCATAGCTTTTATTCATGTCAGGTAAAATAAAGGTGTAGATTGCTAAATTTTATGCTGCACATATGAAAAAAAACTACTCAAACACTTTGGATGCCATGTAACGAGTAGTCTTCTGGAAAAGTAGTCTCCTTGTTCAAAAGTATCAAGGCTTTTGTGTCCTTTAATGTCTTTTTGTAGAACTTTTATTGTGTTCACATTAATGTACTTTATATTTCCCTAAACAAAATGATGATTGTTGTGTGATAGTTTTAAGTTTCATTTACAGTCTAAGAGATGCATTTTAATCGCTTTTTAATTTTTTTTAAATTGAAATTTGCCCTTTTGTAAGAGTTGGATACAGAAAATCCAATATGGTCACCTTCAAATGTCATGATTTTTCCAGTACTGGAAAGCCAGTACTGTTATTATCCATGTCCATGTGTCTGTGTGTACGTGTGCCATCTGTGTGTAGGTGTGACGTCATCCATATGCTGTCCTTGTGAAACGTACTGGAATAGAATGCAGAATAGAAATATGGAAAGATATAGATAGATATGGAGTATGAATGATGGATAGATAACCAGCAAAGGTAAAGCAGACCGCTCTGAGATGATATTATCATACTGGGAAGGTCCAGGGTTATTGGGCTCTTACCTGCCTAAAAATACCAGCCTGAATCGAGTCCAGAAATGGTGCATCACATTAGATGAATCAATTATGGTGCCTTGCCTCGACTCCTCCTGATTGCCCTGGTGCGTTAGCTGTTGGGGTATTGGGGCTGATGTTAGAAATGGAGAGTTGTCTATTACTAACTCAGTAATCTAAAAAACAAAATACACAAAAAAAAGTACTTTATTTTAATAAACACTCCCCCAAATTTTCCTTGATTCACCATTTTATTAAAAAAAAAAAAGTCCCGGTCTGACGTAGTCCAGTAGAATCAGACTTAACGCACAAATAAAAACAAGACACTCTCAATCGTTCACCAATTTATTAAAAAAAAAAATGGTTCATACACAGATCTGACGTAGTCCAGCGCTTTCCATGATGCTGAATTGCAAAGCACTGCGGAATATGTTGGAGCTATATGAATAAAGATTATTATTATTATTACTCCCCAAATCTGACCGTGGAGACTGTGAATAGCAGTAACACTATTCACAGTCATCGAGGACTGACATCACCGCATACCAGAATCTCTAGCTCACACTGTGCTCCGCGAGACCCAGCAACTGTGAATAGCGTTATTGCTATTCCCAGTCCTCGTGGTTGGATTCAGGGAATGCCGCGGGAATCGCAGGATCCACCAGCGTGATTAGCTGGATTAGCAGGAAGATCCAACCAATGTTTGACTCTTCTTCAAAATATGCTCATTATTGGCTCAAATCAACAGCCAACTCTTGTGCTCATCACGTGAGACATGTAAAGCTAACCAACACATTGTATCCTAACAATGACCAAGCACCAAAGCACAGAAACCCTTTGCCCTGATGGTATTTGACTTTTGACAAATCATTTGTTAGCACTGAAGATGTGGAAAGCAAGAAACCAAGAAAAAGGAATATGTGTTCTTGCAGTTTATTCTCTATGCATTGTGAAGTTAGATCAACTTCTTCCTAAGTAAAAAGGAAAAGCCACAGCATACTTAGTTAAGTATACAATGGTCCTCTTGAAGAACAAGTTGCTCCAAAATGGGGGGGACACAACAGCATTTTTTTAAATTATTAATTTACAGCACAGGCGCTGTCTGATGAATACTTCCATTCGCCGCTCCTGCTCTTACTGTTAATAGCAGCAGCAGGCGTTGGATGATGGGAGCAGTTCCATCAGCCGACACCAATGACCGGAGGTAAACTTTCTACCTCCGATCACAGCTGATGGCTCATGCTGTCATTTGACAGTGTTGGAACCCTGGCTGTCTATCCGGTGGTGATGATTTTACTGCTGATTAGAAGCAGTTTTTGCTGCACTGTCACACGTATGACAGCACAACAAACACCCAGTGTTCAGGGGGCCAAACCTGAATGGTAACACTTCCTGGTGAAGTCCATGTTTGGTGTCCATGCTTGAACAATAGGTGTTTGGTACAGATGCCGAATTTTACTGTTCGGGTTCGGCCATCTCTACTGTGTCTATGCAATAAGCTTGACTATGTTCCTGTCTCTATGCAGTAAGCTTGGTTCTGCTTCCGTCCCTATGCTGTAAGCTTGGTTCTGTTCCTGTCTCTATTCCATAAGCTCAGTTTTGTTCCTATCTCTATGCTGTAAGCTCAGTTCTGTTCCTGTCTCTAGGCAGTAAGCTCAGTTTTGCTCCATCTCTATGAAGTATCTTGGTTCTGTTCCTGTCTCTATGCAGCAAGCTTGGTTCTGTTCCTGTCTCTATGCCATAAAGCTCAGTTCTGTTCCTGTCTCTATGCTGTATGCTTGGTTCTGTTCCACCTCTATACATTAAGCTTGGTTTTATTCCTGTCTCTATCCAGTAAGCTCAGTTCTGTTCCATCTCTATGCAGTAAGCTTGGTTCTGTTCCTGTCTCTATGCTGTAAGCTTGGTTCTGTTTCCGTCTCTATGCCTCAATCTTGATTCTGTTCCTGTCTCTAGCCTGTAAGCTTGGTTGTGTTCCTGTCTCTATGCAGTAAGCTTGTTTCGGTCCCCATCTTTATACAGTAAGCTTAGTTCTGTTCCTGTCTCTATGCTGTAAGCTTGGTTCTCTTTCTGTCTCTATGCAGTAAGCTTGGCTCTGTTCTTGTCTCTATGCCATAAGTTTGGTTCTGTTCTATCTCTTTGCAGTAAGCTTGGTTCTTTTCCTGTTTCTATACAGTAAACTTGGTTCTGTTCCTGTCTTCATGCAGTAAGCTTGGTTCTGTTCCTCTCTCTATGCCGTAAGCTTGGTTCTGAACCTGCTTCTATGCAGTAAGCTTGGTTCTGATCCTGCTTCTATGCAGTAAGCTTGGCTGTGTTCCTGTCTCTATGCAGTAAGCTTGTTTCGGTCCCCATCTTTATACAGTAAGCTTAGTTCTGTTCCTGTCTCTTTGCTGTAAGCTTGACTCTGTTTCTGTCTCTATGCAGTAAGCTTGGTTCTGTTCCTGTCTCTATGCTGTAAGTTTGGTTCTGTTCCATCTCTTTGCAGGAAGCTTGGTTCTGTTCCTGTTTCTATGCAGTAAGCTTGGTTCTGTTCCTGTCTTCATGCAGTAAGCTTGGTTCTGTTCCTCTCTCTATGCAGTAAGCTTGGTTCTGATCCTGCTTCTATGCAGTAAGCTTGGTTCTGATCCTGCTTCTATGCAGTAAGCTTGTTTCTGTTCCTGTCTCTATGCAGTAAGCTTGGCTCTGTTCCTGTCTCTATGCAGTAAGCTTGGTTCTGTTCCTGTCTTCATGCAGTAAGCTTGGTTCTGTTCCTCTCTCTATGCAGTAAGCTTGGTTCTGATCCTGCTTCTATGCAGTAAGCTTGGTTCTGATCCTGCTTCTATGCTGTAAGCTTGGTTCTGTTCCTGTCTCTATGCAGTAAGCTTGGCTCTGTTCCTGCCTTTATGCGAGAAGCTTGGTTCTGCTCTCGTCTTCATGCAGTAAGCTTGGTATTGTTACTGTATCTATGTAATAAACTCTATCCATTCCCATATCAATGTACCAGCCACTGTTACTTTTAAAACTTTCTATCTCTCTTTCTTTATTGTAGAGGCCAGAAATAAGCAGGCTAAAGATAGGCTGCTGCAGCTCAAGGGCCACTGCTTTTGCTTGCCCTACAGGCCAAAGTTTGCCAGCCAGTCCCTGCTGCCTACTCCCAGCCACTGACAGCATGCATGTTACATGCTGCAAGTATTCACAGGTCTGCAGTCATATGGCGTTACATTATGCATATATTATAAATATATATATTTTTTTTTTTAAGTTGGAGTCTTTCCTTACATCAGTGACAGCTGACAATGAAATAAATGGAGCTAAGCTGCTGTACTGTACTGTTGGAATGTATTGTGCAACAAACTAGTTCCCGTCTATGAGTGTTTAGTTGCTAGATTTGTATGCTGTTTATAAAGTTAAAAAAGAAATTCCCAGAGGTTCACACAGGGAGAGCTTGTGACTATATTTCCTGCTTTCCTGTGTCTGTGTATGAGAGAAGCAGCCAGCTGTAGATGGTGCAGAGGTAGAGACACACAAATGATTTATTCCTGATCTATTAAGCTTATCATATATTGTTCCTGATTATTCCTGAATACAGAAGCTCTGTTGTCACACGCTTGGAGAGTATCCTTAATAATCCGTTGCCAACATGTACACAATACCGCACACAACTTCTGGACCAGTTTGATGCTGTTTTTAAAGAAAGTAGGCATAATTTTCCAATTCTATGCTACCCCTTATATGCGTTACAGCATTGTCATAAAATATATTCCCAATTAGGCAATGATTTCAGTTTTTTCAGTGTTGCAATTATAGAACGATGAGCTCAGTACACTACACTATATCTTTGCAATGATCATTTTCTTTATGATTTGTTTCCCAAGGTAATTTATTCAAAGCACAGCAGAAATCAGGGCAATAAATTATTTGCCCCACATGGGAAATTGTCATTCCATTGTTCTTTTCTGCTTTGATATAAACCATTACAACTTCTTATTGAGAAGCATTTTTTAGCATTGCCAATATATATTCAATGAAACAGATTTTTGTCAGCCCAAAGCAATTGTAATGGCAAAAAACAGTAATTCATCTAGTATATTAAATTCCAATATAATATGTAGACTAAAACAGTATAAAGTACAGCGAGGACTTAATGATGGAAGTAATTGGTCATTGTCGTTTTAACATGTCAACATAAGAATCTTTGCAATATATTTTATCAAAGAAATGTACTTCTTTCTCCACCTATTAGCCCCTTCCATTCCACTTCTTACCTCCTGAATTCACTAAAGTCTGAGATAAAATTGAAGCTGCTTATTGAAGTCTTTGAAAAAAGGCAGGAAGGTTGAGCACAGCAAGAAAATATGTAGAGATAGACACAAACAGATCCAGCTGTAGGTTTTCTAGTAATTGTTCATTGCATACTAAAGCTTGATACACAGATACAATGTCCAGCTACATTTCTCAGTAGCTCTAATGTCCTTCATGCATCTGCTGTTTGTGAACATGCGTTATATAAAGAACAGAGAGAGCAGGAATCATCCATGTCTGTGTGTGTGGTATTTGCTGTTTGTGCAATGGCTTCGCCTTAAAATAAGTCAATTCTAATTGAGTTCTTAATAATGAAAACATTGTCAGGGCACCCATAGAAGTAAATGGAGAGGTCACAAAGAGGTGCTGACCAGGATGTATGCACACCCTGGAGATATTTTGCTTGTGTCCTAATGAGCAGGACAGGTGCTTGATACCCGCTGACCATACACTTGCCTGGCAGGCAGCTATTCACACAATGTCATCAGTGTTTCTGATGAAACAGGCAGAGAGGCAGATCATGTTGCAGCTTTCTGGTAAATGTTTAATGGCACCTCAGTGCTGGAATCACATCTACTCTGCTCAATACTATTGTATATTGTCCTCCATGCTGATGCTGCTTATGAACATGTTCTATATAGAGACAGGAGAGCAGGAATCCCCCATCTCTTTTATGTGCTGTGTATGGGAGACATCATAGCAGCTAGTCTCCACCCACTAGATCAGAGTTGTGATGTTTTTTAATATTTTCAATATACATAGAGCAAAATAAACTAAAGTCCATAGCCCGTTGCCTTGTAGATTGTAAGACTTCATGGCAGGACACTTTTTTTATTCCATACATAATGTGTTAAAGAGGATCTTTCACCAGTTGAATGGTAAACTGACCACAACATGTAATTGTGGCTGTAAGGTTCAATAAAATGTTGTCTTTTATTTGTTTATTTATTTTTTTAATTTCACATCTCTGTTATAAAGATATTAGCTAGGAAAGTGAGTTTATATGCTAATATCCACTATAGACAAGGGGGTGTCAGCAGAGATTCTTCACTAGAGGGGTTTACTTTTTTCCGAGACCAATCATAAATCATCTCTCTGCATCTATCCCAGTGATTGGGAAATAATGCCCTGATAGCTGGCACAGATGCAGAACAGTGAGGGTAATAAGCTGCAGCATTCATCTCAGCACACTGTCAGTTCAGCTCCGCTTACCCCCACACTGACAGTGCGGTGAGATGAGAGCTGCAAATTGTTGCTGCCCTGCTTGTAATCACAGTAGATGCTGGCAGTGAGACCTGTGTGACCTGGGAAGAAGAGCAAATCTGTGTGTCTTTACATATTTTAACATCTCGCACAGAAAAAGCAGGTTCTGTCCTTTTCTGGGGGGCATTTTGTTTTTTTTTCCTGCATGAAATTGCCTGTTTATGATTGGTCAATGTCATGCAGGGGATAAAGTAAATGCCCCAGTAACAAATTTATTCTAACTCCCACTTCGTTATAATGGAAACTGGCAAAGGGACTTCACAAGCTAATATCTCCACAAAGAAGTTGAGAAATAAAAAGAAAACTTTTGTTAAAATGTTATAATTTAGCATTTGGAAAACTTTTCTGTGTGGAGTATCGAATCGGCAAGCATTTAATAAAATACAATGTATAAAATTTAAATGTGTTTCTTTATTTGGCATGAGTTGTGAATGCCTAGTTATGCTTGAAAGACTAAAATATTCATATGCCATGGAATCAAATATAGTGTACAGAGAACTTATATTTGGCAAATCTAAGATTTTTTTTCCTAAGTGAATTGCAAATTAGAAGCCAAAAAGGAATACATTTCTATGTAGATATATCATTTGGAACCTCGAATTCTGTAGAACGGAATCAGTAAAATTCATAGTGTATCAGGGTAAAATATTAAACCTTTTAAAGTCTCTTTTGTTTTTATCACAAAAGTTCTATCGGTTTTAGGGATTATTTATGACTGTGTTGAAAGCTAAACAGTTGGAAACTTTACTTTTACTGCTTAGATAGTACCTAATTTAATTGTTTAATTGTAATAGCTGAATGTGTTTCTCAGTGGTCAAAAATATTGATTCATCTCAGTAATCTTAGAAATTAGGGACTTATACCCACAGCCATGTTATGGAGCCATTTTGTCCAGATTAAGAAGCGTAGCTTACGGGGTAAAATTGTCCTAGATCCCACACTTAGAGGGGCCCACCCGGAGCTACAGATAGCCTTAACTGAATCAGTGTGCATAGCACACTGATATAGTTGAGTTCGGTGTTAAAGCAGAGAGATATTATCGCCTTACCTGTATTATTGCTTTCCGCTCTGTAGACTGAAATTCACTTTTTGATTCCATGGTGCTGTACATGAGAAGGGGTTACATACAAATTAGAGACATCACTTACAGTAAACAAACTAACAATCACAGACTGATACAGAGGGATTAGAGGACCCTGCCCTTTTGGGCTTACATTCTACAGGATGGTGGGGAAGGAGACAGTTGGTTGGAGGGTTGCAGCAGCTCCAGTGATGGTGAGGCAGTAGCTCCAGTAGTGGTGGGGGGCAGCGGGGATCATTGCAGGCTGTAGGCTTTCCTAAAGAGATGGGTTTTCAGGTTCCGTCTGAAGGATCCGAGTGTGGTTGATAGCCAGACGTGTTGGGGCAAAGAATTCCAGAGGATGGGGGCTATTCGGGAGAAGTCTTGGAGGCTGTTGGGTGAGGAGCGAATAAGTATGGAGGAGAAAAGGAGGTCTTGGGAGGATCGGAGATTACGTGAGGGAAGATATCAGGAAATTATTTCAAAGATATATGGAGGAGACAGGTTATAGATGGCCTTGTAGGTCAGTATTAGTAATTTGAATTGGATACGCTGAGCGAGTGGGAGCAAGTGAAGAGATTTGCAGAGGGGAGAAGCGGAGGAGTAGCAAGGAGAGAGATGAGTTAGTCGGACAGCAGAGTTAAGGATGGACTGGAAAGGTGCAAGGGTGTTAGCAGGGAGGCCACAGAAAAGGATTTTGCAGTAGTCGAGACAGGAGATGATGAGGGCATGCACAAGCATTTTAGTAGAGCGAGGGTTGTGGAAGGGACGGATTCTGGAAATATTTTTGAACTGGAGGCTGCTGGAGTAGGCGAGTAGAGTTGAGCGACTTTGGTCGGATCAGGTTTCATGAAACAAAATTTGAGTCGGATGAAACTGGTCCGACTAGGGCAAAAAAAAGTTGGAGTTTTGTCCGAAACCCGACCCCAATGCAAATCAATTGTAAATAAAAGTCGGCATTGAGCTGATGACATTCATTCACTCAATGCTGATGGGTTTATGATTTGATGCTTATCTCTCAATGGGAGATCGATATGCTGGAAGGTTGCCAGATTTTGGTCTGAGGCCTACTCGAGTAGCGGAGAACAAACACACACAGAGACAGGGTATGTATCTGCAGGATGTTCCCAATTTCCTGATTTAATTAGGTAGCTTATATGCTCATTTGAGTAGGTGGTAACATTACATCATCACATTTCATTGGACAATTGATCATTCAACAGTAAGCATAAATGGTTTCAACCAATCATATTCATATTCGTTAACCAATCAGATTGTACTCGGCTGTTAATTATTAGTATTTGTGCAGACGTGCTGAAAGCTTTAGTAGGTCTTGTGTAAATTACACAAGACCCCAATATTATTCTCATTAATCTATCCTCATGACGGTTATAGCTCCATTAGCCTCATTAACCTGCCTTACTAAGTATTCATAGCCCCAGTATCTACCTAACATGTGGACGTGTAGTTTCAATGTCCAACTGGGTGCCGTAAGCCGTTTATCCATCATGTACAATTTCTTATGAAGAATAAGGTTATAGGTAATCATCATGTGAGACAGCATTTTCATATACAGAGTATGCACGCAAGACCCCAGAAATACATTGATACTAAAAGGACATATAGAATTCCCTGTCAGTCCCCCCTTTTGAGAACAGATATGACTCTACCATTCACATATAGGTACATTCAAAGGCCTAATGCCAGTGTCGGACTTCCTAAACCCTTCTTCTGCCGAATTCCCCATAGGGAAAGGGAGATCATATCTAATTCTCAACCTCATACCATTTGCTCATAATCATCATTATAAGGTTTCAATGTAATGTACATAGTTTTAGTAATAGACGCATCTATCAATCTTTGAAGTAGTCCTCTGATACATGGTATGCAGCAGCATCCACAGGTCACAAGTACTGCTGCTACTACTGCCAGAGAGATGAGGAGGCTGGACACAAGATGACTCCATCTACCGAACCAGGATTCCAACCAGTCCATGAAGGGATTGTTGATACCCGAATTTTCTGCCAATTCTTCAGACAGGGATGTAAGACCCTCCAACGCCTTGGTGATACTCCCATCTGGACTAGTATTATTGGGGATAAAGGTGAAACAAAATGTTCCAAACATCTTACACACGCCCCCTTTTTCCGCTAGCAACATATCCAAAGCCATCCTATTCTGATGTGTCATTAAAGAAGTTGGGCCTAATTGTTCAGCTATCCCTTTTACTGCATCCCTTGTGTAATTTATAAACCTTTGCTGATTATAATAAATATAATTTATCCAATCCACATTTTTATTAATTGTCACCCACCAAAAGAAAATTGATTCAAAACCTGCTGCTATCTGGTTCCTGGCCTTGTATTCATCAGGTACCCCTCTGGGTACCCCTATATTGTCTATATAAACTCTGGGATCAAAGGACCCAGCAGGTACTGATCTTCTATTTCTGTGCAGGGTTTCAACATTCATTCCACCTCCTTTAATCTCCTCTGATGAAATTATTTTAAATGACATGAGCACTTGAACTAGAGCACAGCTGCCAATCCAACTTAGTGGCAACCTAGGCCTTAATTTCATATCTCCACATAACCACCATATGTCACTCCTTGCTATAGTTTGGTTTTGAAACCAACTGGCTTTAAAACCTCCTTTATCTGTATTTATGGGGATAGTGATGTGACAAAACTCTGAAGTTAGATTTCCTACCCATCTCCCTGGTCCTGTTCTCAGGAAGCAAGTGTAGTCACCTGGATATGCATAAACTCTAGGTGGCACCTGATCAATTTTTGCTATTGGATACCGGACTGATAGAGATTGACACAAAACATTATCACTAGGGTCATATGTGGCATTATACAAAGCTAGAATACACTGTAAGTCTATTTGATCCTGTTCTGAATATCTGAGGGGAATAGTCCCTAAATGGGGCCTAGCGGTTGCACATGCAATACAATCAGTTTTGTTATTTTGCTCTGTAGTATACTTCATCCATAGCAACCATTCATTCCTCTCTGTATAGCCTGTTTCTACGGCTAACTTCTCCTCATAGCCTAATTCCCCAATTCCATCAACATCCAACATTTCTCCTGACCTTTGGGGTTTGTCCTCCTCTTGTTCCTTGTCCTGTGCAGGAACAACTTTTAACCAAAATGTTCCCTGTTGAACCTGTCTACCTGGGATATACAGTCCCAATACATAGAGACCTTCATCTCCAAGAGAGGGTTCATCCAGTGTTATAAGGAGAGGATTACAAGAGAATCTCCAGTCCAAAACCTCTGGATCACAACCCCATTTTGGAATGGGTACAGCAATATTCATCCTCTTGAGGAGAGGCTTTCCTGATGAACTAACACGAGTCATGGCTTCCTCTGGCTTATACCCCCATGAAGTTCCCGTGTTCCAAGCTGCATCTGACCAAGAATTACAGTTCTCATTTCCAGGTCTAGTTACACAGATATATACCACCGCCCCTTCAATTCCTGTTAGATATTTATAATTGGGGTTGCTACTCTTCTTCCCAAATTTAAGATTCCATTGACACTTCACTATCTGACACAAGTCCACCCTAAATGTAGCTGTTGCTGCCTTGGTGTCAAACCACAAGGTTACTGATGTGCTATTCTGAAGTGTCTCGTCCATTTGTCCTTCTTGCAGTAAAGCTGCCAACATCATCAGGGACAGGACCCTCATTCTTCCGCTCCAGGACCTCATAGTAGCTTGTATGGACCGGTCTTCCGTTTAACTCTACGGATGTGGCTTAGCGGGGACCATCAACCAGTGGCTCCAGTGGTCTTCGTGTCTTTTGGTCAGCAACCAATGTCTGGATTAACTAAAATAGAATCAAAAACTTATTTATACACAAATGGGAGTCCCTTTTGGACTCCGGACCTGCTGCAGGGGTTGTCAAATAGTTACAACATCTATGTGGACAAAAGAGTACCTCAGTTGTGGTAGTTTCTGACATCAGGAAGGCTTCCAGTCCCCTGAAAAGAGATCAACACACACGAGCACATACTTCATACATCTTACCTTGGGCAGCCTGTATGAAGTCAATCTGCAGTCATTGAAACGGATAGGAGGGCCCAGGCGCACGTGTATGTCTATGGCATCTTTCTAGTCTATCTGTGTTGTGCGCATCTGATCTATGTTAATGTAAAGCTAAACAGGTGGACCCAGCATCTTTCTTCAGAGCACATAGTTTTTGTCTTCACTCACGTGCGTTGAGTCATGAGCCATCACATGGTGCAAGGGTTTTAGCAAACATACCCGCTGTCCCGCCATCCACGGTTCTGAGCTCCAGCTTCCGACCAGACTTCAGTCTCTTCCACGGTTGGTGACCGAGTCAGAGCCTGTAAGATACTTAAGTCTAACTGGTTATCTTTAATGCTCACCATGACCAGTGGAGGCGCCTCAGGGGTCTCCCAGTACCTTGGTCTTCTGGCTGATTCCCAGCCACTTTGTTTGCTTCGTGCTCCACGGGTTCCTTCTCATATGTACCCTCAAGGTTGGTTCAATCATTCATGCGCAATCATACGTAGCAGCTTTTAGGTTTCTCCCTCCAGCATACGTCTTATGTATCACAAGGATATTCTACGGTTCTTAGCGCTGGTATGTAAGAAGACAAGACTATACTGTACCCCAGAACCGGTTCAGAACATGTAGCAGAGGGGAGACACAGAATTTGTAAGAATCAATGGCTCTTACCTTCACCGGTGATTTTGGTCTGTGTGTCCTCTAGGCCTCAGTCTGCAGGTGCCGGATCTCAGGATACTGGGGTCTTCTGTTGTGACCAGCCCGCCCAATGGGACGCCACTGATGGGTTTATGATTTGATGCTTATCTCTCAATGGGAGATCGATATGCTGGAAGGTTGCCAGATTTTGGTCTGAGGCCTACTCGAGTAGCGGAGAACAAACACACACAGAGACAGGCTATGTATCTGCAGGATGTTCCCAATTTCCTGATTTAATTAGGTAGCTTATATGCTCATTTGAGTAGGTGGTAACATTACATCATCACATTTCATTGGACAATTGATCATTCAACAGTAAGCATAAATGGTTTCAACCAATCATATTCATATTCGTTAACCAATCAGATTGTACTCGGCTGTTAATTATTAGTATTTGTGCAGACGTGCTGAAAGCTTTAGTAGGTCTTGTGTAAATTACACAAGACCCCAATATTATTCTCATTAATCTATCCTCATGACGGTTATAGCTCCATTAGCCTCATTAACCTGCCTTACTAAGTATTCACAGCCCCAGTATCTACCTAACATGTGGACGTGTAGTTTCAATGTCCAACTGGGTGCAGTAAGCCATTTATCCATCATGTACAATTTCTTATGAAGAATAAGGTTATAGGTAATCATCATGTGAGACAGCATTTTCATATACAGAGTATGCACGCAAGACCCCAGAAATACATTGATACTAAAAGGACATATAGAATTCCCTGTCAATGCCGACTTTTATTCCCCATTGACTTGCATTGGGGTCAGGTTTTGGACGAAACTCCGACTTTTTTTGCCCTAGTCGGACCAGTTTCATCCGACTCAAATTTTGTTTCATGAAACCCGATCCGACCAAAATCACTCAACTCTAGTGGCGAGAGCTTGGATGTGCGGTTTTGAAGGACAGGGCAGAGTCAAGGGTTACTCCAAGGCAGCGGACCTCCAGTATAGGCATGATTGTAGCATGTCTGAAAGCAGAAGGGAAGGTACCGGAAGTTAGTGATTGTCAAAGAGCAGGTTAGATGAGAGATGGGAGGAAAGTTCAGCGTGGACGTGCTGCTCCAGGAGTTTGGAAACGAATGGGAGCAGCGATATTGGACAATAGCTGGACATAGCGGTTGGGTCAAGAGTTGGCTTTTTGATGATAGGCATGATTGTAGCATGTTTGATAGCAGAAGGGAAGGTACCAGAAGTTAGTGATAGGTTGAAGAGGTGGGTTAGAGATGGCATAAGAGTGGTGGCGAGGTTGGGGAGGAGGTGGGACGGGATGGGGTCAAGTGCACAAGTGGTGAGGTGTGATTTGAAGAGAAGATGAGCAAGCTCCCCTTCAGTGATGTTGGATAAGGAGGTTATGCGGTTTGGGCATTGGTCTGGTATACAAAGGGGTTGTGGTGGTTGAATAATAAAGACTTGCCTTGTTTGGTCTATCTTGTTTTTGAAGTGCATGGCGAAGTCCTCAGCAGAGATTAGTGAAGTTGGAGGGGGCAGTGGTGGGCGGAGGAGGGAGTTAAAAGTATTGAACAACTGTTTAGGGTTGTGGGATAAGGAAGATACAAGGGATGTAAAGAAGGCCTGTTTAGCAGAGGTTAGAGCTGATTTGAATGCAAGTGTTGCTAGTTTGAGTGCAGTGAAGTCGTCTTGGGAATGCGTTTTCTTCCAGCGCCGTTCAGCTATTCTGGATGCTTGCTGAAGCTTTTTAGTGGTGTTATTGTGCCAGGGTTGTCTATTGATTCGTTGCACTCTGTTATGCATGACAGGGGTGACCGAGTCGATGGCTGATGCAAGAGTGGCATTGTAGAAACTAGTAGCAGTGTCTGTGTTATGGAGTGAGGATATGGAGGATAGTGGTAGGATAGAGTCAGAGAGTGTGTGAGTGTCTAGATGTGCAAGGTTTCTGTGGGGGTGCGCATGTTGCTGGACATGGGTGACAGGTGAGGAGGACAGGTATGAGAAAGTGAGTAGATGGTGGTCAGATAGAGGGAGAGGAGAGGTTGTGAAGTTAGAAAGGGAGCAGAGACAGGTGAAGACCAGGTCTAATGTGTGTCCATCTGTGTAGGTGGCTGATGAGGACCACTGAGTAAGTCCAAAGGATGAAGTAAGGGACAGGAGTTTGGAAGCTGCTGACTGGTAGGTGTCAATGGGGATGTTGAATGATAACCTAGGACGATGTGAGTAAACGGTCAGAGGAGCCCCTGGAATAAGAGAAGAGAGCAGTAGTTTCTTTAGCCCACAACGCGTTTAGACAGGAAAACTGTCTTCATCAGTTGGCAGTTAGATGAAGACGGTTTTCCTGTCGAAACGCATTGTGGGCTAAAGAAATGACTGCTCTCTTCTCTTATTCCTGGCGCTCCTCTGACCGTTTACTCATATCATCCTAGCTTATCATCCTCCATTGGACGTCTACGGCTGGAGCTGCATTGGACCACTAATTCAAAAACATCTTGTCATCACTTCCCTGCGCTCCCCAGTGACCACTATAATTCTGGACCTCTAATGGGGATGTTGAAGTCACCCATGATGATGGTGGGAATGTCAGCAGAGAGAAAGTGAAGGAGCCAGGTAGAGAAATGGTCAGAGAAGGCAGTGGTCGGGCCTGGAGCTTGGTATACGATGGCCCATTGGAGGTTGGAGGGAGAGTAGATGCGGACAGAGTGGACTTCAAAAGAGGGGAGGACAAAGGAGGGAAGAGGTGGGATTGGGTTGAAATGGAGGCCATCATAGCATAGCACAGCAGGGGAGGCAGTGTCGAAGGGTGTCAGCCATGTTTCAATGAGGCCAAGGAAGGAAAAATTGCGAGAAGTAAAGAGGTCGTTAATCACATGGAGTTTTTTGTAGAGGGAGCGAGCATTCCAGAGTGATCCAGAGAGAGGGAGCAGGGTGGTGGGCGTCAAGGGCACGAATTTGAGGTTGGCAAGATTTTGGGTGTTTTTATTGGATTGAGAGCGATAGAAGGGGTAATAATGGAAGGTATGAGCTGTGGGGGTTCAGGATTGGGAGATATGTTGCCAGCAGTGAGAAAAAGCAGAGAGAGGCAGAGCAGGTGGGAGGAGGAGAGTGGGAGATGTGTTTTGTGTGTTAGTAGGAGTGATCTGAGGTTGAGGAGCAGGTCAGCGTAGGAGGTCAGGTGAGGGGGCAAGAGGGAAGGAGAGATTATTACTTGGTTAGAGGGTGCTGGGGTCTGTGGATAGTGAAAGAGAATCAGGAGTAATGGAGGCAAAACCATTAGAGCATACAGTTGTGGCCAAAAGTATTGACACCACTGCAATTTTGTCAGATAATACTCAGTTTCTTCCTGAAAATGATTGCAATCACAAATTCTTTGGTATTATTATCTTCATTTAATTTGTCTTAAATGAAAAAACACAAAAGAGAATGAAGCAAAAAGCAAAACATTGATCATTTCACACAAAACTCCAAAAATGGGCCAGACAAAAGTGTTGGCACCCTCAGCCTAATACTTGGTTGCACAACCTTTAGTCAAAATAACTGTGACCAACCGCTTCTGGTAACCATCAATGAGTTTCTTACAAAGCTCTGCTGGAATTTTAGACCATTCTTCTTTGACAAACTGCTCCAGGTCCCTGATATCAGAAGGGTGCCTTCTCCAAACTGCCATTTTTAGATCTCTTTACAGGTGTTCTATGGGATTCAGGTCTGGACTCATTGCTGGCCACCTTAGAAGTCTCCAGTGCTTTCTCTCAAACCATTTTCTAGTGCTTTTTGAAGTGTGTTTTGGGTCATTGTCCTGCTGGAAGACCCATGACCTCTGAGGGAGACCCAGCTTTCTCACACTGGGCCCTACATTATGCTGTAAAATTTGTTGGTAGCCTTCAGACTTCATAATGCCATGCACACGGTCAAGCAGTCCAGTACCAGAGGCAGCAAAGCAACCCCAAAACATCAGGGAACCTCTGCCATGTTTGACTGTAGGGACGATGTTTTTTTCTTTGAATGCCTCTTTTTTTTCTCCTGTAAACTCTATGTTGATGCCTTTGCCCAATAAGCTCTACTTTTGTCTCATCTGACCAGAGAACATTCTTCCAAAACGTTTTAGGCTTTTTCAGGCAAGTTTTGGCAAACTCCAGCCTGGCTTTTTTATGTCTCGAGGTAAGAAGTGGGGTCTTCCTGGGTCTCCTACCATACAGTCCCTTTTCATTCAGACGCTGACGGATAGTACGGGTTGACACTGTTGTACCCTCGGACTGCAGGGCAGCTGAACTTGTTTGGATGTTAGTCGAGGTTCTTTGTCCAACATTTGCACAATCTTGCGTTGAAATCTCTTGTCAATTTTTCTTTTCCGTCCACATCTAGGGAGGTTAGCCACAGTGCCATGGGCTTTAAACTTCTTGATTACACTGCGCACGGTAGACACAGGAACATTCAGGTCTTTGGAGATGGACTAGTAGCCTTGAGATTGCTCATGCTTCCTCACAATTTGGTTTCTCAAGTCCTCAGACAGTTCTTTGGTCTTCTTTCTTTTCTCCATGCTCAATGTGGTACACACAAGGACACAGGACAGAGGTTGAGTCAACTTTAATCCATGTCAACTGGCTGCAAGTGTGATTTAATTATTGCCAACACCTGTTAGGTGCCACAGGTAAGTTACAGGTGCTGTTAATTACACAAATTAGAGAAGCATCACATGATTTTTCGAACAGTGCCAATACTTTTGTCCACCCTCTTTTTTATGTTTGGTGTGGAATTATATCCAATTTGGCTTTAGGACAATTTTTTTTGTGTTTTTTCATTTAAGACAAATTAAATGAAGATAATAATAACAAAGAATTTGTGTTTGCAATAATTTTCAGGAAGAAACTGAGTATTATCTGACAAAATTGCAGGGGTGTCAATACTTTTGGCCACAACTGTATGTCAGCATGGTAAGAGTAAGTGTGGAGCTAACAGATAGAAATTTTGTATTTTTAAACAGAGTTTAGGCTTACCTTCTGGTCACTTCTGGCTCACTTCAGGCATATTTCTATTGTTATCCTTAAAATGACCTCCTTGTAAGACAGACCACGGTCTAGACAGACCAATCGCTCTGAATTTATAGCAGCTCAAATGCACATCAAACAATCCAGGTGTGATCAGGAGAGAGGGGCAGCAGGGATACTGGTTGCACACACAGGAGGAGATTAATTAGAAGACAGGAAGGAAGAGAATAAAAAACGATCCAAAAGGACAGATAAAGCATTGATAGCAGACAGATACAGGGGTGATTGGAGTTCAGGAAAGATGGGTGATGATGGTATTGCAGCCACGGGAAATACCATTGATAGCAGACAGATACAGGGGTGATTGGGGTGCATGAAATTTGGGTGATGATGGTATTGCAGCCACGTGACATACCATTGATAGCAGACAGATACAAGGGTGATTAGGGATCAGGAAAGATGGGTGATGATGGTAATGCAGCCACAGGACATAACAATGATAGCAGAGAGATACAGGGTTGATTGGGGTTCAGGAAAGATGGGTGATGATGGTATTGCTTTCTGTCTAAAGATGGAAGGGTGATGCAGGGACAGAGGCACCGATGCATGCAAAGTTCCAATGATTTGGAATGAATAGCTGTTTAGGGCTGTGAGACAGGTATTATATGAGTGATGAGAAGTCGGTTTGTTTTGCTGCAGTCAGAATTTGCGCAGCATTTTTACAACTTCTGTTACTGGATGGGCAACTCCGCTCCCTTTCTTTGGCAGCTGTACAATGGTACGCTTTGCAGATGAGGGCCAGAAAGAACATGTGCTCCAGTAGATGGCAAGCGCTGCATTCAGTGGCCTCTACTCCTCTTCATCCACCTTAACATCACACACAGTACAGTCCTCAGTGGTAGCACCCAAATTAACCTTTTTTCCCACACATCACAACTCTCCAAGTGCTAACTGACTGTGGGGAGCCACAGATGGGCCATTCTACAGAGCTGTTCACACATTCTATTCCAAGGGTATGAGAGGTCTGCTCTAAAGATTCACAGAATCAAGAGGAGGAAATCATCTGCACCGATGGCCAAAGTTTTTCTGACTTAGATCTATGGCCGGATGAAGTTTTGTCCTGGCATAGACCAAGCCATTTTCCACAGATAATAATAATAATCTTTATATAGCGCTAACATATTCCGCAGCGCTTTACAGTTTGCACACATTATCATCACTGTCCCCGATGGGGCTCACAATCTAAATTCCCTATTAGTATGTCTTTAGAATGTGGGAGGAAACCGGAGTGCCCGGAGGAAACCAACGCAAACACGGGGAGAACATACAAACTCCTTGCAGATGTTGTCCTTGGTGGGATTCAAACCCAGGACCCCAGCGCTGCAAGGCTGCTGTGCTAGCCACTGAGCCACAGTGCCGTTAACAGATGTTAACCCTGTTGGGTGAAAGTGATCCATTTGTGATGAGACTTAGATATTTAAGGCGCCCGCAGACTGTACTGTTCTGTTAAGGCAGGAAGAGGAGGAGGGTGACTCTCAGGGCGAGGAGTGGGAGAACAGAGAGGATGACAATGAGGTAGAAGCTCACACTTGGTGAAGACCCAGAGGCATGCAGCTGAGCAGATCAGCACAGGAGGAGGAGGAAGATGAGGAGGAGATTACATAGACACAGAGTTATGCAACCACGACAATCAATGCATCCTGAGGCCCAACTCTGGCAGTGGACAGCAGCATTCACGGTTCTGCAGTAGTCTAGCTTGGACCTTTTTTTCAGATTGTCAAAAATCTAAAAAATCATGTTGTCTGTCAATTTTTTATAAAAACGACCTAGTAGAGTAAAAAAATTAAATCAGTACTACAAGCATGACCTGCCACATGTGCGATTAATATGCGTTAATGTAGGAATGTCACTGTGCTAAAATGCAGACTAGTGAGTCTCACCAACCACCATCCACCCCATCAACAGCATCTTCTGATTCTTCCTCCTCTCTCACTGTGGCAAGTGTTGTCACACAGGTCTCCGGCTGAAGAATCTCCACTTGTTTACCACCTACTGTTGGGGTGATTGATAGCCTGTCAGCTGGTACGGAATTGGACATGCCTGCTGACTGATCTTATTTATTGCTTATTTACAATGATGGTACAACCATCTTGAGGAAATGAGGGGTAGATAAAGGCTGCATGAGCCTTTTGGGAATGGTTGAGTTTGATGGTGAATTATGTTCAGAAAAGTAGAGAATAAGGTATATATATATAAAAAGGACTTTGATTAGGGAACATCATAGGCCACCCTAAACACATGTGTTTTTAGGGAGCACCTAAAAATGTCTAAGTTGTGGTTATACTTCTAGGTTCATGGGGGACAAAGGGTAAGAGCTGAGTCATATAGGTTGGAGATTGAACTGAACCGGACAAAGTCCAGATCAGGGGTGTAATTGTCTTTGTGTGTCTCAGACTTTGAAAGTTGTGAGAGGCCACGAGAATTGGCTAGAGATAGAAGGTGGGGTGCAGTTGGGGAGGTGGAGCTGTTGAAGTCTAATAGGATAAGGGCTGTCAATTCTGGAATACCTTGCCTGAGGTGTTGGTGATGGCGAACTCAATCAAGGGGTTCAAGAGAGGCCTGAATGTCTTCCTGGAGAGTAACAATATTGTATCTTACAGTTATTAAGTTCTTTAGAAGGACGTAGATCTGGGGATTTATTCTGATGAAATATAGGCTGAGCTGGATGGACAAATGTCTTTTTTCGGCCTTGCTAACTAGGTTACTATGTTACTATGTAACTCATATCCTGGTCCTCATCCCCATAGTTCTCCTGGGGATGGTACCATCAAGCTAGTGTCTATCCATGCTGCCCGTCAAGCTAGGGCAGCTTTTATCTCCATAACCGAGGAATCCTCTGCCCTCACTATGGTGCAGGTCTCACTCTGGACAAGCCTGCCCAGGCTCTGCTCTAAGAGCAGAAAGTCCCTTCTCAAAGTCCAGAGGCTTTGCACCGTCCTCCTTTTAACTCCTCCCAGCTGGTTAATCTTTAGTACTCTATCCCTAAGCTAACGAATATATTTTATGTTACAGTATTAAACATCACATAAAAGAACATTGGAAAACCGCACATTACATCAATAAAATGTTAAGAAACCACACGCAACACAGGTGCTCATTATACAGGAGAGAGAAGGCAATTGAGGGTCCCCACCGTCTCCTTACAATAGAACTGACTAACTTACTAGCTAAAATCTTGCTGTTAACAGTGGCAGCATCAGGAGCAGCTTCTCTGCGTTGTTATGGTATCAAAATGTCGCTAAAACAAGATATCCGCTATTTATATGGAAAGGGTCATGTGATTTCAGCAGCCAATGACACAAGCCATTGTGTCAGGATATTGTGGGTGTTTCCTGCATCCTGATTGGCTAGCCGCAATGTGCACACATAAAGTTAAGAAAAAGAAATTGACTGGTGTGCTGTGCTTACAAGAATGCCATGCCTCTGGGCTCTGCAAACCCCCTCCCCTCATCAAACACATGCTAAACACTCATGATACACCGATGCTAAAGTGCTACAAATATTTTTGGGGCAACGCAAATATTTTCCTGCACTTTTACCGAATGTTACAGATTTTTACCGATTTTATAAAATTTTGCTGGGGTTTCCGATCACAAATCTGATTATGCCATATTTGTGCCAAATTTATGTTTGGCAATGGTCTCCCAACAAATTTGCCCATCACTAGTCAGGACTCAAGATCCTTGATTAAATGAGTATATTTTTTTTATTTTAATTAAAACATGTGGTGTAACTGTGGGGGCATCATAAAGTATGGGGGGGACTCATATTTTGTAGGGAGGACTGTAGGGACCCTCATACACTGATGAGGCTACTGTGGGGGGACCTCATACAATGCAGGGGCTACTGTATAGGGGACCTCATACAGTGTGGGGATTATTGTGGAGAGGCCCTCATACTTTGCAGGGACTACTCTGGGGGCCCTTATACAGTGTAGGGGCCATTATACAGCTAAGTTGCTGACTTACGTTAACAGTCAGTAGCACTGTAAGGGGATAAATTTCGATGGATGCAGTTAAGAGCTGGAGGCAGAGAAGGGGTTAACAGGATTTACTAGAACAGGTTGTTATACAGGGAATACTCCACGCAAGGAGATGAGATCAGTAATGGTAGCAAAGGGGTTTGCACACAAACACAATACTTGAGAAAAAGGTGTAGGAAAAAGTAACTTATTGCTTGCAGTTCTTGTTGGAGAAAGGCTGGAATATCTCCAGCCGATGTCGCAGATCGTGGACAATGTCTCTAGCTCTGTTACGGAGGAACGAAAAGCACCATCTCCCGACTGTGCTGATGTATCCATTCCCACTTGACTTGGGTGTGCTGGAACGTAGAAACAGCTCTTTATATAGATTCCTCTGTAATGGCGCCGAACATGAACCGTGTGCACACTCGCTGGCCACAGCAGCGTGCGATCCTCTGAAGTAGTCTCTAGGAACGAAGCAAGTCAGCTTATCTGCCACTGTGGATGGGAAGAAGCCATCCAGCAAGGAAGGGTCCAAAGACAGCTCAGCAGTGACACAGTCAGTTTGCAAGTCAGGACGCTGGGGGGATGGATGACATGGAGATAGCATTCGGAGCAGTGGGGAGGGAGTCAACCTTCTCCTTGTTCTCCTGTCGCCTTTGCACCAAGTCTTCCTTATTCCCATGCTCAGTCCCTTTTATCTCCCCCATGCAGCCTGCTCTCCAGTGCTAAGTTCCAACCCTCCCAGAAGAACCTTCCCCTGGCAACAGTGGTGACAGTCCCGATAGTTCCGGCCCCAAAGTGCACCAGGAACCGCTGACTTTGCCTTGGCTCATCTTCTTACAGCACTGTCAGTCCTAAAGGTGAGTATAGTTTTTTTAATTTCTTACACTACTCTGGGCCAATTAAGTTTAACTTTTAAAGTAAGGGTTTAGGAGTCGCCAGATCTTTAAATTTAATTTAATTGACATCCGTGACCCTACAATCAAAAGTAGTAAAGTAGCATAAGGCTATGTTCACACATTGCGCTTTTGCTGCGTTTTGTTCACAGGAAAAATCTGCTCTCTTGGCAGTAAAGAATTTGCTTACAAAAAAGCAGGTTTTGCTGACTTTTAGCTGTTATTTTTGCTGCATATTCATTGCTGCATTTTTGTTGTCTCTTCTGCATGTTAATAAAGTTTAGTGGCCTCCAAAAAGTCTGATTTAACTTCCTTAGATTTTTGCACGAGAAAACACAGCAAAAACTGATACATGCATTTTTTTTGCTGCATTTTTTGCACTTACCCATAGTTTCCTATTGGTGAAAAAATGCTGCAAATAGTGACGTGCTGCAGTTTGCAAAAACGCAGCAGTTTTCCGAATCAGTCAGGAAAGGAAAAAACAATATGTATCCATGAGATTTCTGAAATCTCATAGACTTTTCCCATAATGTAAAACGCAGCTTAAAATTTGCTTTAAAAAACGCTGCAAAAATGCAACGTGTGAACATAACCTACGATGGCATAGAGTAGCAACTTTTTTCACCAAAACATTTTGTAAAAAAATGTATGACTTTTTCATGCTTTAAAACTGTAAACATTGTCCCAAATACGGCGTGTGCCATTGATGCCACCATCATGGAGAGTTATACCATAAAAAGCTGCAGCAGTGTTCACACAACTTAGATTTCAGTAACGATTCAAATGGAAAAAATTGGCAACAGACTTGACTAGTTCAGCAATGGCATGACATGACTGTAAGCATGGCACTTGGCTTCTTTACCTCATCCTCACATAGAAAGGTATATAATAAGGTGGAATATATACAGTATATTCTTGTTTCTTTCCTTGAATTTGCCATTTCCTTCTTCTTGCATTACATAGCTAGCGTTGTGCTATCTAAATCTGAGCTATATTTCATTTCCATCTTACGTGTGTAAGGCATTAGCTTTATTTCCATGAATGCAGGGCTATTGCAGATAAACTGACATTTTATGCGTTTAGGGCAAGCAATTGAAATTAAAAGGAAAAGTAGGACTTAATCCTAATCCATCATTTAAATGGCTTTTTGCACAATGAGTAAGGTTTACATTAATATCCAAAGTACTGGAAGCTTTTAGATTTGCCCTATATACAGTAAATTATTTCAATACCAATACAATTTTATTTATGTGGCTTTTAATTCTGTTGTTGGCAAAGATAATGGTAAGAGTTAAGCCCATGACATAGGCATCACATAAAGAAGAATTTTGTTTGCAAAACCACAACTAGATAAATCATGAGCAGCAATGTCAGCAGCAAAAATGTAAAACTTTCTTGGCCTCCACTACTTCACTCAATTAGACACAATGAGATTAATGTTGAATTAAAACAGTCCATTTTGGACAATCACTTCTTGTTAGGGAAGAGTCAGATGGCCGTATAACTCGAACGAGGATCACAACGCAATGCACCGACTATCCGTCATCTCTCTTGACCCAAGCGTGACAGCTGCCTAGAAATACATGCTTGGGTCAGGAGAGCAAGTCTGAGCATTGTGTTGCGATTCTCGTCCAAGTTATATGGCCATGTGACTCTTCCCTTTGAAAAAAATAAACAAAAAATGTTGCACTCTGTCGTGCTAAAGCATGACAATGTGAAATATATGAAATATGAATAGCAATATTGCTTCTGGATACTGGCAAAAAATGAGATGCTTAGCACATAATTTGGCCAATTCATGCATGCCAATCAACCAACGACAAGGTGGTCTCAAAACTGATTGGTCCTAGCGTGTCTAGTTTTAATTGCAACAGGTTCCTACCTACCCATAAAATCCGACTTGAAAGAGAGGTATTCACATCTATCCAGGAATTCAGACTTCAGTCCTAGAGAGGTATTCACATTAGACACGTTAGGACCCATCATTTTTGAGACCACCTTGTTGTTGGCTGATGGACATGCGTGAGTTGGCCAAATTATGTGCTAAGAGACCAATTTTTTCCTAATGTCCATAAGCAGTATCGCTATTCATATTTCATATTGTTCACATTGACATGCTTTAGCATGACAGAGTGCAACTTTTTTTGTTTATTGTATGCGGAGATAGCTGCTCCTTGATGGCACATGTTCACATTAGCTTGGAAGTGCCAATCAGTTTTTTTGTCATTGTATATCTTCCCTTAGAAAGTTCACTTTGGGCAATCCCAGATGTTATCCATTTTGAACTTGCCAGAAAATGTTCAGTGCTCCCACATTGTCTCCAAAGAAGAGATAAAGCATTACACTGTCAAGACACCAACCCTTTACATATACCATTTTTAACAAAATCCTGTTACCCCAATGAATAGTTATTGATTGCTTAGTAGGTTTCTTATCTTGAAGCATGGGTATTAGCTCTTACACTGTGATGTACCCCCAAGCTGCTGTGAGGTCATTAAATGAGGACGCTTGTGCCGAATGGCCCCAGTATGTGCCAGGCAGCGTCGGACTGGAACACCTTGGGCCCACCAGAGAAAATCATTCTTGGGGCCCACTATGTAGCTGCATAGAGTTAAATACCAGACAACGAATTGTGCGGTAAAATACGCTAATATCCGGGTATAATATAAGGTTGTACATGTCTTAATTATGTAGCAGGAGTTGGGGTAGCCCCCTCATAGACTATAAAGCAGCCCCCTCATAGAATATAATGTAGACCCCTCATAGAATATAATGCAGCCTCCTCATAGAATATAATGCAGCCATCTCATAGAATATAATACTGCCCCCCTCATAGGGTATAATGCACCCCCTCATAGGGTATAATGCACCCCCTCATAGGGTATAATACTGCCCCCCTCATAGGGTATAATACTGCCCCCCTCATAGGGTATAATGCTGCCTCCTCATAGGGTATAATACTACCCCCCTCATAGGGAATAATGCACCCCCTCATAGGGTATAATGCTGCCCCCTCATAGGGTATAATACTGCCCCCTCATAGGGTATAATACTGCCCCCCTCATAGGGTATAATACTGCCCCCCTCATAGGGTATAATGCACCCCCTCATAGGGTATAATGCACCCCCTCATAGGGTATAATACTGCCCCCCTCATAGGGTATAATACTGCCCCCTCATAGGGTATAATACTGCCCCCCTCATAGGGAATAATGCACCCCCTCATAGGGAATAATGGATATAGAGATAGATATAGAGATAATAGCTAGATATAGAGATATGTATAGAGATAGATAGATATAGAGAGAGATATAGAGATAGATAGAGATAGCTAGATAGATAGATGGATAGATAGATATAGATAATAGAGATAATAGATAGATATAATAGATAGATATAGAGATAGATATAGAGATAGATGGATAGATCAATAGATAGATAGATAAAGAGAGAGAGAGAGATAGATAGATAATGAGATATAGAGATAGATATAGAGATATAGTGTTAGATAGAAAGATAGAGATAGAGATAGATAGATAGATATAGAGATAGATAGATATAGAGATAGATATGGATATAGAGATAACAGATAGATAGATAGATAGATAGATAGATATAGAGATAGATATAGAGATAGATATAGAGATAATATATAGATAGATAGATAGATAGATATAGAGATAATATATAGATATAGAGAGATATAGACATAGATATAGAGAGAAACAGATATAGATATAGAGATAGATATAGAGATAGATTGGTAGATAGATATAGAGATAATAGATAGATATAGAGATAGATAGATATAGATATAAAGATAGATAGAGATAGAGAGAGCGGTAGATAGAGAGAGAGATAGATATAGAGAGAGATAGATACAGAGATCGATAAATAGATAGAGAGATAGATATAGATAATGGATAGAGATAGATAGATAAAGATAGATAATAAATATAGAGATAACAGATAGATATAGAGATAGAGTAAGATAGAAAGATATAGAGATAGGTAGATATAGATAATAGAGATAGCTAGATAGATAGACATAATAGATAGATATAGATATAGATAGATATAGACATAGATAGAAAGATAGATATAGAGATACAGTCATGGCCAAAAGTATTGACACCCCTGCAATTGTGTCAGATAATATTTAGTTTCTTCCTGAAAATGATTGCAAACACAAATTCTTTGGTATTATTATCTTCATTTAATTTGTCTTAAATGAAAAAACACAAAAGAGAATGAAGCAAAAAGCAAAACATTGATCATTTCACACAAAACTTCAAAAATGGGCCGGACAAAAGTATTGGCACCCTCAGCCTAATACTTAGTTGCACAACCTTTAGCCAAAATAACTGCGACCAACTGCTTCCGGTAACCATCAATGAGTTTCTTACAATGCTCTGCTGGAATTTTAGACCATTCTTCTTTGGCAAACTACTCCAGGTCCCTGATATTTGAAGGGTGCCTTCTCCAAACTGCCATTTTTAGATCTCTCCACAGGTGTTCTATGGGATTCAGGTCTGGACTCATTGCTGGCCACCTTAGAAGTCTCCAGTGCTTTCTCTCAAACCATTTTCTAGTGCTTTTTGAAGTGTGTTTTGGGTTATTGTCCTGCTGGAAGACCCATGACCTCTGAGGTAGACCCAGCTTTCTCACACTGGGCCCTAAATTATGCTGCAAAATTTGTTGGTAGTCTTCTGACTTCATAATGCCAAGCACACGGTCAAGCAGTCCAGTGCCAGAGGCAGCAAAGCAACCCCAAAACATCAGGGAACCTCCGCCATGTTTGACTGTAGGGACCATGTACTTTTCTTTGAATGCCTCTTTTTTCTCCTGTAAACTCTATGTTGATGCTTTTGCCCTAAAAGCTCTACTTTTGTCTCATCTGACCAGAGAACATTCTTCCAAAATATTTTAGGCTTTTTCAGGTAAGTTTTGGCAAACTCCAGCCGGGCTTTTTTATGTCTCGGGGTAAGAAGTGGAGTCTTCCTGGGTCTCCTACCATACAGTCCCTTTTCATTCAGATGCCGATGGATAGTACGGGTTGACACCGTTGTACCATTGGACTGCAGGGCAGCTTGAACTTGTTTGGATGTTAGTGGAGGTTCTTTATCCAACATCCGCACAATCTTGCATTGAAATCTCTTGTCAATTTTTCTTTTCCGGCCACATCTAGAGAGGTTAGCCACAGTGCCATGGGCTTTAAACTTCTTGATGACACTGCGCACGGTAGACACAGGAACATTCAGGTCTTTGGAGATGGACTTGTAGCCTTGATATTGCTCATGCTTCCTCATAATTTGGTTTCTCAAGTCCTCAGACAGTTCTTTGGTCTTCTTTCTTTTCTCCATGCTCAATGTGGTACACACAAGGACACAGGACAGAGGTTGAGTCAACTTTAATCCATGTCAACTGGCTGCAAGTGTGATTTAGTTATTGCCAACACCTGTTAGGTGCCACAGGTAAGTTATAGGTGCTGTTAATTACACAAATTAGAGAAGCATCACATGATTTTTCGAACAGTGCCAATACTTTTGTCCACCCTCTTTGTTATGTTTGGTGTGGAATTATATCCAATTTGGCTTTAGGACAATTCTTTTTGTGTTTTTTTCATTTAAGACAAAGTAAATGAAGATAATAATACCAAAGAATTTGTGTTTGCAATCATTTTCAGGAAGAAACTGAGTATTATCTGACAGAATTGCAGGGGTGTCAATACTTTTGGCCATGACTGTAGATGTAGAGATAGAAAGATAGATATAGAGATAGAGCGATAGATAGATAGAGATAGATATAGATAATAGATAGAGATAAATAGATAGAGAAAGATAGATAGATATAGAGATAGATATAGAGATAGCAAGATAGATAGATATACAGAGAGATAGATATAGAGATAAATAGATAGATATAGAGAGAGATATAGAGAGAAATAGATATAGATATAGAGATAATAGATATATATAGAGATAGATAGATATAGAGAGAGATAGATACAGAGAAAAGATATAGAGATAAATAGATAGAGAAAGATAGATAGATATATAGATATAGAGATAGAGCGATAGATAGATATACAGAGAGATAGATATAGAGATAGATAGAGATATATAGAAAGATAGCTATAGAGATAGATATAGAGAGAAATAGATATAGATATAGATATAGAGATAGATATATAGATATAAAGATAGATATAGAGATAGATATAGAGATAGAGCGATAGATAGCGAGAGATATAGATATAGAGATAGATAGATACAGAGAAAAGATATAGAGATAGATAACGGATAGATAAATAGATAGATAGGTATAGAGATAGATATATATAGATATTAGATAGAGATATATATAGATAAAGATAGATAGATAATAAATATAGAGATAATAGATATAGAGATAGATAGAGTAAGATAGATATAGAGATAGATAGATAGACATAATAGATAGATATAGATATATATAGAAAGATATAGAGATAGATAGATAGATATAGAGATAGATGTAGAGATAGAAAGATAGATATAAAGATAGAGCGATAGATAGAGATAGATATAGAAATAGATAGATATAGATAATAGATAGAGATAGATATAGAGATAGATATAGATAATAGATAGAGATAGAAAGATAGATATAAGAGAGATAGAGAGAGAGATATATAGAGATATAGAGATAGATAGATAGATAGATAGATAGATAGATAGAGACAGATAGAGAGAGCGAGAGAGATATAAAAAAAAAAACAAAACACAATACTCACCTCTCCTCCTTGCTCCCACGCTGATTCCGGCTTCAGTGTCAGGAGCTGCCCCCTCTGCCAGACACACAGCGGGTGCGCGATGTAGTGACGTCATCGCGCACTGGCTGTGAGCCAGGAGCAGAGAGGACTGAGGGCGGCGCCGGCCCTGATGCAGAGCGGCTTACTGGGCTGGGGGCGGGGCCTCTGGGGGTGGAGACCTGAAATGATATGCACTGCTTCGCGGTGAATATTCATTTCTCTTTAGCAGCGGGGACAGGGGCTCCTGCCTCCTGACACCCGCTGCTGCTCCGCTGGCAGGGGCCCCCATAGCAGCTGCATGGTGTGCGACACACCACTGGCTGGGGGCCCCTGGAGCAGCGGGGGCCCTAGGCAACTGCTGGCCCTGTATGCCAGCAGGTGCCAGGGCCCACCAGATGCCAGGGCCCACCGGAGAATCCACCGGTTCTCCGGTGGGCCAGTCCGACGCTGGTGCCAGGCAATGGGTGCACAGTAGCATCTGCTAGGTTTAAACCATACATGCTCCAAGGGTGTTGGAGAAGATCCAGTCATTGGGTGTGTGATGTAAAAGAACCCTAAGCCATACATTTTCTCCAGTGGAAGAAGTAGATTGGAAGGGAATGTAAGTCATGTCAGCAGACACTTTCAGTCTCAGTGGCATCATTTGACTCAGTGCTTCTCAACTCCAGTCCTCAAGACTCACCAACAGGTCATGTTTTCAGAATTTCCTTAGTATTGTAAAGGTGATGGAATTAATGCTTGAGCAGGTGTTGAAATCACCTGTGCAATGCTAAGGATATCCTGAAAACTTGACTTGTTGGTGGGTCTTGAGGACGGGAGTTGAGAAACACTGACTTGACTGAATCGGTGCTACGAAGATCGATTTGTGTGTGATCTGAGAACTGCCACTGCGTTGTGTATGGGATTCTGGTGTCTCAGCTGTGAAGACTATTTTCTTCCAGCCAGCACAGGACTTGCAAACAGTTTTATGTGTGGTAGTATCAGATGCTAATCCCCATAGAAAAAAAACATCATCCATTTGTGTAGCACTGTTGCTCAGTGTCACTTGCCACATTCACTAGATATGGAGGCCAGTGGTGTTGCTGTCTTGACTCTAGCATAGTGAATGGTCTCACTCACAATCAACGCTTGCAATAGGAATTTAACTTGAATAAAATGCATGTAACAGCAGACATGTCACTCGAAGGAAGGATCACCAAGCTATGACTTGCCTATTTTGGACACATTATAGGAAGAAAGCAATCACTGGATAAGGACATCATGGTCAGAAAAACAGAAGGAACAAGGCGAAGAGGAAGACCAGCAATGCGATGGCTTGATTCTATTAAGATAATGGCGGAAAAGACCCTGGTGGACCAATCTAGGCTTGCCCAAGATCGATCCACCTACAGATCATTCATCCATTAATTCACCATGGCTTGAGATCGAGCTGAACGTGATTAAAAAGCAGAGTTAAACTGGATACTTCTTCAGGTGTATACATGCAAGCCCCACAAGTATATCTTGCTTTTTCTATTGGATTTAAAACCAACCATCTTAGAAAGTTGCAAAAAGGAGATGAATCCAGCGAGCCAAGTTTGAAGTACGTAAAAAATCTTTTTCTTTATTTCAAACGTAGATTAAAAATATTTATCCATAGCAGTATATTATAAATATAGGCAGAGATGGGAAAAATTACTGCTGTAAAGCGCCATCTTAGAAAGTATCTGCAGACAGCAATAAACCCAACAATATACAATTGCTCTAAGTTGTATACGTAGCTCAATGACATCAGTTGAGCAATTGACCTACCTACATGATAATTGTTTTACTTTGGTTGATGCCCTATGTGTGTGGATGATTTTACTTTTTCCCTTTGTAAATTTCAGGTGTTGAACCCCCACTAATCTGTTGTTCATGAATTAACCTAAATCCTGGAAAATGCCTTTAACTTTGGTGTTTTTTTTTATTTGCTCCGTGACTTCCTAAGCGCCATCTGAAGACACACAAAAAAGACAATATATGAAATGCAAAATTAGCAATCAAGATACATTGAAATAAAAAAAGCAATTCCAGATTCCACCTGTTGCCTTCAGACCATCTCACATCTTGTTTCAAGACCTCACAGAGAATCCATGGGTATGAGGGGACTAACCGGGTGAATTACAGGGCTTAAAATTGAGATTTCATTCTTTACTCGCACAGCTGTTCAAATTAATTCGTCACCTTGGCTAAATCTTTCCTGGAAACATTGATTCTTGTTAATACACTTTTGTAAACAAGTAGATAGCCTCTCACCTGGTTGCTAGACAAGTAAACTATGAGGGAAATGAAAGTGCTCACAGGTCTAATGTCCGCCAGCTACATCAGAAATCCACAGCTGCTACAACAATGATATTTCAGAGAGAACCTGTTAGAACAATCAGTAGTCCTATCAGAGTATTACTAGGGGCAGCAGCCAGGGAAGAAAACCTAAGGAATCAGTATTGAAAAGGTTACAAGTGTCTTCTTCTATTAGAAATATAACTATCCGAGGATGGACAACATGGGAAATGGCAACTATTCATAAGCGGGATATCAAGATACATTTAGAAAAATCTCACTGTTTGAGAACTCAATGCCACTGTTTTTAAAGTGCATTGAAAGCGATGATGAAAGAAGACATGTATGATTTCATTGGTATGATTGGAAAATATTAGTGAACATCGAAGTGGTCAGATTTATAGTTTCTGTTCTTAAGGTTCTCAAGGCAAAATGTTAGAAGAAGCTCATCATGTTGCAAATGACTTTATAGAGGCAAAATTTCCTTTTGTCTGCATTGATTTCTTATGGGTTTTTTTTGGCTTATTTCTGATTTCTCTTATTATCTAGAAAAATAAAAATAATGTCTTAATAATAATATAATAATAATTTTATTTTTATAGAGTAATCATATTTCAAAACATTTAACAATTAGGCAGGGACATGTACAGACAATAAAGACAATAGAAAATAACACATAATTCACCAGTTACAGGAGGAGTGAGGGTCCTGTTCACAATCTATATGGAAATGAGGGGTACAATATGTAGAAAATGCTTGACATGTATGGTCCACCCTTCATCATAAGAAAAAGGGCCTTTCAAATAAGCTTCATGAGCCATCATTTGCCAGGATTTGTCTAAGTTCTATTACCAAGTGCTGTTGGGCACATGGTTGATGTGGAGACTAGAGTTGAGCGATACCGTCCGATACTTCAAAGTATCGGATCGGAATGGATCGGCCGATCTTAAAAAAAAGTATCGGTATCGCCGATTCCGATACCGGAAGTCCCATTCAAGTCTATGGGACTTCCGGTATCGGAATAAGAAAAATCCTGTTTTTCCCTTGTACAGCCTCTCTGGGGTCTGTACGGGCCTTTCGGGGGGCTGTGCCGGCCTGCCAGGGGGTCTGTGCAGGCTCCGGTGGTCTGTGCCGGCCTGCTGGGGGGCTGTGCAGGCTCCGGTGGTCTGTGCCGGCCTGCCGGGGGGCTGTGCCGGCCTGCCAGGGGGGCTGTGCAGGCTCCGGTGGGCTGTGCCGGCCTGCCGGGGGGCTGAGCAGGCTCCGGGGGTCTGTGCAGGCATCGTCCGATGGGACTACAAGTCCCATCGGGCGATGCCTGCTACCATGACAGTGATTGACACATTAGCCAATGATGGGACAGTAGTAGTCCCATCATCCGGCTAATGTGTTGAATGTAAAAAAAAAAGAAAAAAATTACATGCTACATACATACAACATGCATACTACATACATGCTACATTCATACTACATGCAACATACATACTACATACATACTACATGCAACATACATACTACATATATACTACATGCATGCAACATGCATACTACATACATGCTACATTCATACTACATATATACTACATGCTACATACATACTACATATATGCTACATACATACTACATATATACTACATGCATGCTACATACATACTACATACATACTACATATATGCTACATACATACTACATGCTACATACATACTACATATATACTACATGCATGCTACATAGATACTACATGCTACATACATACTACATACATACTACATATATGCTACATACATACTACATACTACATACATACTACATATATACTACATGCATGCTACATACATACTACATGCTACATACATACTACATATATACTACATACATACTACATACATACTACATGCATGCTACATACATACTACATGCTACATATATACTACATGCATGCTACATACATACTACATATATACTACATACATACTACATACATACTACATGCATGCTACATACATACTACAAGCTACATATATACTACATGCATGCTACATACATACTACATGCTACATACATACTACATATATACTACATACATACTACATACATACTACATGCATGCTACATACATACTACATGCATGCTACATACATACTACATGCTACATACATACTACATATATACTACATGGATGCTACATACATACTACATGCTACATACATACTACATATATACTACATACATACTACATACATACTACATGCATGCTACATACATACTACATGCTACATACATACTACATATATACTACATGCATGCTACATACATACTACATGCTACATACATACTACATATATACTACATGCATGCTACATACATACTGCATGCTACATGCATGCTACATACATACTACATACATACATACCACATATATACTACATACATACTACATACAATACATTCATACAATACATACATAGACATACAGTACATATAACATAGAGTAACATACTTACCAATACTTGTCACATTGTTCCCCGAAGCCATTGTCTTTTTCGGAATAAATATTAACATAACAAACCACAAAAATACTCACCCACGATCCGAAGCAGTCCACGAGTGTGTCCCACGACGATCTTGGGTAGAGAACTGCAGCATCAGCTGTTGCTGCCGTTCTCTACGGGCTGCAGGAATCCAATGACGGAAGGTAGGTATCCTTCCGCACTGTATTCCTCCGCCACTTAAAAAAAAAAAAATTCCCTAGTCTCACTTTATGCCATTGCTGTGTGGGAAATTCCCACGCAGCAATGGCATAAAGTGAGACTAGGGACTTTTTTTTTTTTAAGTGGCGGAGGAATACAGTGCGGAAGGATACCTACCTTCCGTCATTGGATTCCTGCAGCCCGTAGAGAACGGCAGCAACAGCTGATGCTGCAGTTCTCTACCCAAGATCGTCGTGGGACACACTCGTGGACTGCTTCGGATCGTGGGTGAGTATTTTTGTGGTTTGTTATGTTAATATTTATTCCGAAAAAGACAATGGCTTCGGGGAACAATGTGACAAGTATTGGTAAGTATGTTACTCTATGTTATATGTACTGTATGTCTATGTATGTATTGTATGAATGTATTGTATGTAGTATGTATGTAGTATATATGTGGTATGTATGTAGCATGTAGTATGTATGTAGTATGTATGTAGCATGCATGTAGCATGCAGTATGTATGTAGCATGCATGTAGTATATATGTAGTATGTATGTAGCATGTAGTATGTATGTAGCATGCATGTAGTATGTATGTAGTATGTATGTAGTATATATGTAGTATGTATGTAGCATGTAGTATGTATGTAGCATGCATGTAGTATATATGTAGTATGTATGTAGCATGTAGTATGTATGTAGCATGCATGTAGTATGTATGTAGTATGTATGTAGTATATATGTAGTATGTATGTAGCATGTAGTATGTATGTAGCATGCATGTAGTATATATGTAGCATGTAGTATGTATGTAGCATGCATGTAGTATGTATGTAGTATGTATGTAGTATATATGTAGTATGTATGTAGCATGTAGTATGTATGTAGCATGCATGCAGTATATATGTAGTATGTATGTAGCATGTAGTATGTATGTAGCATGCATGTAGTATGTATGTAGTATGTATGTAGCATGTAGTATGTATGTAGCATGCATGTAGTATATATGTAGTATGTATGTAGTATGTATGTAGTATGTATGTAGTATATATGTAGTATGTATGTAGCATGTAGTATGTATGTAGCATGCATGTAGTATATATGTAGTATGTATGTAGCATGTAGTATGTATGTAGCATGCATGTAGTATGTATGTAGTATGTATGTAGTATATATGTAGTATGTATGTAGCATGTAGTATGTATGTAGCATGCATGTAGTATATATGTAGTATGTATGTAGCATGTAGTATGTATGTAGCATGCATGTAGTATGTATGTAGTATGTATGTAGCATGTAGTATGTATGTAGCATGCATGTAGTATATATGTAGTATGTATGTAGTATGTATGTAGTATATATGTAGTATGTATGTAGCATGTAGTATGTATGTAGCATGCATGTAGTATATATGTAGTATGTATGTAGCATGTAGTATGTATGTAGCATGCATGTAGTATGTATGTAGTATGTATGTAGTATATATGTAGTATGTATGTAGCATGTAGTATATATGTAGCATGCATGTAGTATATATGTAGTATGTATGTAGCATGTAGTATGTATCTAGCATGCATGTAGTATGTATGTAGTATGTATGTAGCATGTAGTATGTATGTAGCATGCATGTAGTATATATGTAGTATGTATGTAGTATGTATGTAGTATATATGTAGTATGTATGTAGCATGTAGTATGTATGTAGCATGCATGTAGTATATATGTAGTATGTATGTAGCATGTAGTATGTATGTAGCATGCATGTAGTATGTATGTAGTATGTATGTAGTATATATGTAGTATGTATGTAGCATGTAGTATGTATGTAGCATGCATGTAGTATATATGTAGTATGTATGTAGCATGTAGTATGTATGTAGCATGCATGTAGTATGTATGTAGTATGTATGTAGTATATATGTAGTATGTATGTAGTATATATGTGGTATGTATGTAGTATGTATGTAGTATGTATGTAGTATGTATGTAGCATGTAGTATGTATGTAGTATTTTTTTTATTTTTTTTTAACATTTAACACATTAGCCGGATGATGGGACTACTACTGTCCCATCATTGGCTAATGTGTCAATCACTGTCATGGTAGCAGGCATCGCCAGATGGGACTTGTAGTCCCATCGGACGATGCTTGCACAGATCCCCGGACATCAGCACAGCCCCTCGGCAGGCCGGCACAGCCCCCCGGCAGGCCGGTACAGACCCCCACAGGGTGCACAGACCACCGGCAGGCCGGCACAGCCCCCCGGCAGGCCGGCACAGCCCCCCACAGGGTGCACAGACCACCGGCAGGCCGGCACAGTCCCCGGCAGGCCGGTACAGACCCCGGGCAGTCCACACAGCCCCCCGGCAGGCCGGCACAGCCCCCCGGCAGGCCGGCAGAGACCCCCGGAAGGCCCGAAATGACGGCGCATCATGATGCGCACACACCGCGCATCATGATGACGTCAGGCTGTCAATCAACTTTGAACTTCCGATTCCGATGCCAACTTCCGATATTGAAAAAATATCGGAAGTCGGTATCGGAATTCCGATACAGCAAGTATCGGCCGATACCCGATACTTGCGGTATCGGAATGCTCAACACTAGTGGAGACACATTAATTAAAGAGACCAGGCTCTGAGGAACATTCAGAAAAAAGGAACAAGGAAGATTCAGATAATTGAAGTGTGATGATAGGCCTGCCTAAAGATAGATGATTTTAAAGCACGTTTAAAAATGTGGGGACTAGGTATTAGTTATATTGTTCCGGGCTAGTGGATTCCAGAAAACTTGTATAGCATGAGAGAAGTTGTAAGGGTCGGCCAGGACTATAGTCTTGGCCAGAGACACTAAAGCATCAGTGTCTCTGCCTTCCCTCACAGAAAATTGCAATCCCCTGTTCAGCGTACCTGCGTCTCCAGGTTTGGGTCCCCCTGGGCACTTCCCAAGCAACGATGGCCCCTCTCTGAGGCAACTCCAGTAACCGAGACACAGTCCATGGTAACTTGAATGGTTTCTTTACTAATAACTTCACTCAAAATATCCACAGCTGGCACATCATGGGATACATATTCATCTGTATTTACATCCTCAGCTTTCCCTACTTTGCTGACACTTCTATATGGCATGTACCCGGACCATCTTGGACTGCGTCCCAGCTTCTTCCTGGCCTAACCTCGCCATGATGACAATTCCTTCAGCCTGTTTCGCCCCAGACTTGAAATCATCCACCACCTGGTTTGGTTGTGTTAGGAACGGCGGAACGCACTAAATAAAAGTAATAATAAAGTGCGTTCGCCGCTCGGGGTCCACCGTGCAGTAGGTGATATAACCGCTGCTAAGTGGTGGCAGAAGCAATATGGTGGAAATGCGCACAGGGTTAAACTTCACCCAGGTGTGCAGAGCAATCTCAGTTAATTCACAGAGATGCCAAATAAGTACAAACACAAAAGACTGAGCCTGTTGAGGTCACAGTACTCAGTAAAAATGCACACGCGGTATCAGGTCACAGGAGTAGCCCAAGACGGCGGCACTATGTCCGTCTAGACCTACCATGTGTGGAGCGTCGCAACTGCAGCGCGGCGTGGACTCTGCTGCTAAACAACAAGGCTTAGGCCCAAGCGCAATGTTGGACACTAGCAGCTGTGGATGTTGCAGCAGAGGAGCGCTGGCGCTGATTCTAACTCAGTCCCTAACCACATACGTAATATCAGAGGGAAGGGGTTTTTTAATGAGTCATTCACCAGAATCATACATCCATCCTCATTCACACAGCAGCAAGTAAGTCTATACTAGAGCATGGCGGAACAGCCATGCATGCCTTTTATAGCAACCGGGACCTTCCGCAAGCTTCCAGATCTCTGAGATGGACCAATGAGATCTGGAGCGGGACCTGAGCACATGACTCCCGATGCTCAGTAGGAGGACAGAAGGACTTAGCCTCAGGAGAGATTTGCTGCAAGGCAATCTCCTCTGCAATCTCCTCTGCAGTAGATAAGCAGCAGGAGACTGCAGAATGTGATGGTCTGGATCCCTGCGGAGTAAACGCAGAAATCCGACGCCTAACAGGTTGCCTCTGGGAAAGCATCCAACCCGTCTGCACAGCTCCCTGCGGAGCTACAGTGTCCTTCTGTTCCTCACTCCATCTGACTCCTGCCCTAAGAGCGTCCGCCCAGGCTACGAGTTGCCACATCTTCTTTACTGCTTTGGTCCACTAAAACTGATGACCAATGGACATGGATAAATTGGACTGTCACTGCTTAACGTTGCATGGCTGCCGTGCCATCATGGTCTTATAGCCCATGTGGACACTTTGAGCATCCTGGCCCCATCTGAACTAACTTCCTTCTCATCTAACCTTAACTCCCAGCAGCCCGCCTCTTCATTCCCAGCTGTTTGAGACTGGACTTTTCTCTCGAGATAAATAAGGGTCCTTATGTTGGTACTCGCATCAATCAGACATTAATAGCATATCCTCTAGATATGCCAAAAGAAAAAGCAAAGCAGCAATCTGGATGGTAACCCCTGACAGAGAATAAAAAAAACATGCTTTTTTAAGCTGGTGACCTTGCATCACTTATCTTGGGATATATTTAGCCAAAAGGTAAGATCTGCATTCTTCCCAAGCTAGCAATAGGGTACAGTCAGTGACCAATTAGTGTCATGGATTTTCCATTTACCTTATACATTTAATGTCTAACAGTCCAATGCATTGATAAAATGGTGCAAATGGTGCAGAGTAAATATTTTTTGTAAAAATATCCATTGCATAATATATTAAGGTTATCCTCATAATTAATGCTAAACAATGTGAAGTACAGCATTCTTTGACTACTTACCATAGATTGCCTCACCATGAATTACACATTGCTCTAAATTGGAAAACAAGGATATGCTGTGTCTACTGTGGTGATGAGCGAACATGCTCGCCACTACTCGGTACTCGCTCGAGTATCGCTATACTCGCGGTACTCGACAAGCACCGAGCATTTCCTGGATTATTCGGTGGGAGCATGGGTCTCCGCCCTGTAATTTGGCTCTCTTTAGAGCGCCAATCAACATGCAAGGCTTGTCTGCTATGCACTGTAATGCTGCAGTCATCTTCGTTGTGGAATTACAGTGACTCGCTGGCTGCACAGCGTCATCAGGTCTACAAGAGACCTGCCGCCGTCCTGCTCGTCACAGTCACGTCCAGATTCAGACAGTGTAGAGAGAGCTGCTGCTGAGATAGGGACAGATTTGTGCTTTTATTAGTTAGTGTGGGTATACCATCATAGAATCCACAAATCCATCTAAACCAACAGTCCTTCTAAGGACTAATTACGGGGTATATAGATTGCAGTGCTAGGTAGGCAGGGAGTGTATGTCCGTATATACACATCAGTGCAAGGCATGCAGGCACTGTATGTGGGTATATAGATATCATTGCATTCATCAAAAGGGTCCATTACTGTCTGCTGCTGCTGCATATTACATATATACCTAGCTCCAGGTATCAGTGGCCAGGAATAATTTTTTTTTGCACCTCAATCCTGATTATTTTATTCCAAAGCAATCCAGAGCCCTTTTTTTGTCTCCATTTTCTTGTTGACACTACCAGCCAGATCCTTTTAATACTATAGTGTGAAAATTCAGCAATTTTAAACAGCTTTGCTCATCCCAGGCATCACATCTGAGTGCGCGTAGTATTTTTTGGAGTGTCTTATAAATTTTTTTGACACCATTTTGCTGCCAAAAAAATATTTAGCTGCCAAAAAATATTTATCTGGCAAAAAAAATATTTAGCTGCTTAAAAAATATTTAACTGGCCAAAAAAAGATTTAGCTGACAAAAAATATTTAGCTGGCCAAAAAAAAGATTTAGCGGCCAAAAAAAATTAGCTGCCAAAAAAATATTTAGCTACTCAAAAAATATTTAGCTGCCAAAAAAATATTTAACTACTTCATATATTTAACATTGTGTTTTATCTGCCACACGTATCGCATATCATTGCGCTAAATATCGCCTGATCTATCTGTGATCTACAAATTGTGGCATTTCAGGCGTACATTCTCCTATTTTGGCTGTGTCTTACCGTAATTCTATACAGTATTTTTCTGTAAAAAACAAACATAAAAGCAACATATTGAACAGTGTGGTATCTCCGTCAGACCCCTGATCTATCTGTGGTCTACAAATTGTGGCATTTCAGGCCTACATTCACCTTCTTTTGCTGTGTCTTACACTAGTTAGATACACTATTTTGGGGGAAAAATTAAAAAAATTCAGGCCACGTATTGATCAGTGTGGTATGTCCATCAGACGCCTGATCTATTTGTGGGCTACAAATTGTGTCATTTCAGGCCTCCGTGAAACATTTTTTTGCTGTGTGTTACCCTATTTCTATACCCTATTTTGCTGTCAAAAACAAAAATACAGGCCACATATTTAACAGTATTTAGTATCTCTGTAAAAATACTTTGGTTTCAAACTGTTATGGCTGCTTCATGACTGTGTCTTAAATGCACCAAATACTATCACCATCATCATCTCCTGCCTAGAGGCAGTTACTGTGCAGATAGAAAGTCTGAGGAGCAGAGGGGAACACTTGGGCGGTGTTGTACTCTGTCTCTGGATTATGAAGGCGAAATCTTCTAGATTAAATCATAACTGGAAGAGCCAGATAATGAGCACGTGGAAGAGCACTTGGCCAGGACTCAAAACTACCATAGCTTGGTGTTCCTGGGCAGGATTATGACAATCCATCACCTACTAATACTGAACTTGTTGGATGAGGACGTCAAGAAGGAGACCCTGCAGTTTCTAGAACAGAAGCTAGAGATTTTGATATTTTGGCTGGATTTCAAGATGTGTCAATGGGAGAGCATGGTGGTCGAAGATGTGACTTCTATGATATGGGTGTTTCCACTAGACAATCCATTTAACATGTTATTGAATCAAAATCTGGTTTTGCTCGCAACCCTATTCAGCTGTGCACAAACTATGTCAAATTGATAGCTAGACCCCAGTGGGTCGTGTCATAGTGCCATGTTGACTACAGTCCACAGATGTTATCTAGATCCCTAATCTCACCTCTACTTTACCAGCATGATGAATTAATAGGCAAAGCAAATGGTTTTGATGGAGCTGTTCTTTTTTGACAAAGAAACTAAGTAAGATCACTGAGGTGGTTAGCTGCACACACAGTGTACAAATAGTAAAGATTACAATTACTTTCACCAATGAGTTACCACCCACTTCACCAACTTGCTTTCATTTTTACAACATTATATTCGGAAGCCATGAAGAAGATGATGAATATATTATGAAGCAAATTGGTATGAATAATTATCACCCAAATGATGTTACAGAAGTCAGAACATACACAACCTATCTGTGTGGCACTGATTTACCACCAAAATTTAGAAGTATGAGACTAGTATCATCTTGTGGATTGATGTGAGCCACAAAGTCCTTTAAAGTGAAACTGTTCTGGATGTAATGTACAATTTGCTCATGAAAATAAGAACATGCCTTCTATGATGCTTGCATTAAAGAACTAATTGGCCAGATATGTTCAGACTCAGGAAGACCAGGGTCAGGGTTCCTGTGCTGTGCCGGGTACATAACTGTCAAGGCTGTGTCCCCTGTTTCCTGGGGGGAAGGAATAGGGGAACGGACAGGCCCCATTGCCCAGCAAGAGGGGGCGTGTTTAGACAGGGAACCTGGCCAGAAGCTGTTGGAAAAAACATGCAAAGCAGGAGTGAGTACCCCCGCTGTCAGCGTTTGAGTAGCAAGGGGGCAGCGCACTATGCACCCGAAGCACCGGCGCTGCGACAGACTGCAGCAGACTGACCTGGTAACCTGGAGGCAGGGGGCAAGCCTAAGAGAAAGCGGGCACAACAGCAGAGATTTTTGGCAGGGACAAGCAGCAAGTAGGAGGCTGAGCAGCGAGTTCCGTATTTAGAGCACTGGTGCCAAGAAGGACTATTCCCGTTGGCTCCCACCACTCCAAGCGGTACTGCCAGAGAGCGAGGTGCCGTGTGCCCAGTGACCGCCAGAGAGCGAGGCGCTGTGCGCTCCATGACCATGACTACAGCGCACGTGCACAGTAGAGAGAGCCAGTTCATGCCACGTGTCCAGCTTGGATAACCAATAATTATAAGGTACAATGAAATGAAGGAGAATATTGGTACAGTCACCAAGGTACTCCCTGAGCATCTTCCAAAACTTTGCACTCCTTATGAGAGTACCCCGCGCCTCTGGCCAGGGCGATGGGAGGGTCTGAGAAAACTCTCCCATAACTTTGCCAGTGTTCCACTGCCTCTGCTGGATTGGAGTTGTGTCTCTCTCATCTCTACTCCTTGGTTGTCCAGGGAACTGTGACCTCTGCTGCCAGTGTTTTGAGATGGGACTTTTTTTTTAATAATTCTGCAAGAAGGGCCTCTGGTACTGCAACATTTTTGTACACCTGTCTGCCTCTGGAATAAGAGATATCAAGTTCTCCTATTAGCATGTGTCTAGAAGTGGCACCAATCAGTATTGACTGGCTGTCAGCTAAAATTTGTTGAACACGAGGGTCAAGGGAAAGGCAGTGTAACATAAACTCAACCAATGCATGCCAGACAGCTAACAGGCAAGACTTTCATGTCCTCACCAAGAGGACGACTGACCATGCTCTCCTCCTCCTTGTCCTTAGGGCATCCATGACTTTTGACTAACCTCTGCACTATCATTGTAAATACATCAATGTAAATACACCCTTGTACTTTTTTTTTTATCTCCCCCACCACATTGTAGATTGTAAACTCTCACGAGCAGGGTTGTTTTCTTTGGATTTAATTATTGTATTATTGTTAATGTTGTTATTGTTACTTATGACTGTTGTGTTTGAAAATGTTAATCTGTAAATATGTTTGCACTATATAAATAACGATTATTAGTATTATTAGAACACAAAGGCGCGGGATGGTGTCGCTAATTAAGGCGTCATCGCCTCTCACCATCTTGGTGGATTCCTAAAGTTTTGGAGGATGGTACATATGTCTGACATCCATGTTCACTCCTGACATCTTACATTTAAAGTCTAGACTGAAAACCGACAGGCTTGTTTATGCTAGTTGTCAGCAACTGCCCTCTTCTGTTCACAAATCCTTTCCAAATGTGGTGTGGAGTTCCAACGCGTGGGCACATGACACACCAGTCGGTGAGCTGGAAGCTGCAAATACTGCTGAAGCACATCAAGGGTTGATGAAGCTGTAGCTGACTTTCTAAAATGGGCACGCAGGGTGGCATACTTTCACAAACAGATCCGGTAGCTCTGGGTCACTTTTTAGAAACCAATGAACAACGAGGTTAAGCACATGAGCCAGCCATGGTATGTGTGTGAGCTCACCTCGCCTCAGAGCTGCCACCAGGTTCCGGCCATTGACACACATAAACATCCCTGGCTGTAGGTTCAGCGGTATCTGCCACACATCTGCCTGCTTTTCAGAGCTGTCCACAACTCTTCAGCATTGTGCGGTTTGTCACCTTCAGCATATTAGCTTCAGCACAGCCTGTTGCAGCTTGGCTGAGGCAGTGATGCAGTGCTTCAAGCTTGTTCATTTCTGAGCTGGAGGCTGAAGAAGAGGAGGAAGTGCATGAGCTGTAGACTGGGGGCAAGCGTGATTGATGTAGGACCCGCAATCCTCTGTGTCGGGAGGACGTGTTCCATCACAATGTCCGACTGGGTCCCAGCATCCATTACGTTAAACCAGTCAAGCAACACTGGAGGAGGGAGGAGGAGTTTGTGTTTCTTGACATTAACCTTCCTTCTTTGATGGGGTGTCACTTAATCTTAGAAGTATGGGCTGGTCTGATGTTATCGCACTACCATTCAAAGGAAGATTGCATTTCATTAGTTGTCCATCTAGGTATCTGTTGTTGTACTTTTTGTAGGCATCAACTACATCTTCCTTTCTTACAAACACAACCTCTGCAACTCCAGAACTCAACAAGCAGGTGCGCTTAAAGGCACCGCATACACAGAAAAGCTCTACTCAATCTTCCTCGGTGACTCTTGGATGCAAATTATTAATGGTCATTTTTGTGCCTTCTAAAGACCTAAAGACAGACTTTTTATGATTGGCCCCAACTGATGAACTGGCCTCCTTTGTGACAAGTGTCCGTGACACGTTGGTTAGAGCCTTTGTGTGCAATAAAGGTGGCGATTAGCGAAGTGTGGTGCTGAGTAGACATGGGAGCTGTGTATGCATCATTCTGTACCACTTTAGTAAGAGATAAAGTTTGCCAAAGAGAAAATGAATTTCCTGACAAGCCTTTTTTGAACATTGTTTGCAGTTGTGATCTTCATCTTCTTGGTGGGGTTGTGTTAAAGTTCCAAATCGTCATCAATACCATAATCGTCCAGATCTTGTAAAGAGGAAATCAGTTGTTTCCTAGGTTCGTGGTTAACTAAGTTTATTGGCATTCCTTTAACAGTGTTCGTTTATGACATTTGGATATTATTGGTAATATGTATGGGTGAAGATGAAGAACCTTGTGCCATGGGTGTGTTGATAGTAACGGCCGGTGCACTCCTCTTTCAACTTAGCATCCATCAGTTTGTTTCCTCCAACATTGATCTGCTTTGTATAATTCAGCATCTCACGAGCATGTTGCACTTTGCCCTTTATATGGACACGTGCATCTTTGGCAACATATTTCTTAAGGGCATCTATTATGCAGAGCTTCAGATGCACATCTGTTACACCGATCTTATGACAGGCATGAAACGCCTACATTGTAGGCTGTATCCTGGATCTCATACCTCCCATAGCGACCGCTGTTATTAATCCTGTACGTTCCCATTCCTGCTGTCACCATGCCCCTTTTCCTGATCATTTCATTCAATGATTCGTCCGCCATATTTTTGCTAAAAACCTGTAGCAACTGTAGGAAACCACGTTACTGTTTCCTTGAGTGTTTATGATGCCCGTAAAAAAAAAAAGTTTACACACTATGTTGATGTGTACCCCCCAGGGGGAAATATTTGTCAGCCCATACACTTCGAGTATATGCATTACAAGTATAGGAGACCAGCTCCTTTGTAATGGGAAAATTTTTTTATGAAGCCCTCCTCCACGTTTCTTCCAAGGGGGTGTCACGCCACCTCCGCATACTCACCCGGCCTCCACTCCCACGCCCAGCCCCCCGCCGCCCGACAGCCACGGCGGTCCTTTCTGACAGGCTCACGGCCGACGGGGTCTCTGCATGCAATGCACATGCGCCATAAGCCGTGGCCGCGCCTCTCTCCTGTTACTTGTGCTCTGGCAATGCCCTGAACCTGAAGCACCTACGGACCAATGGCAGACCTGACAGGGCCATATCAGGCCGCTCCCCCCTGAGGGAGGCGCCTGATTGTTGTTTGCTAGCACACTGGGCCCTGTTTCCTAGTGTGCTCTCTGCAGTCTCACAGTCCTGCCTTCCGTGGTCCCTGCAGTAGCCCCGCAGTCCGGTGCTCCATGAGTCCAGCTATCTACACTCCAGTCCTGCCTCCGGTGTTCCTGCTCCACCCTGCTATCCTCACTCCAGTCCTTCAGTCCTACTCCAGTCCTGCCTCCGGTGTTCCTGCTCCATCCTACTATCCACACTCCAGTCCTTCAGTCCTACTCCAGTCCTGCCTCTGGTGTTCCTGCACCACCCTGCTATCCACACTTCAGTCCTTCAGTCCTACACCAGTCCTGCCTCCGGTGTTCCTGCTCCATTCAGCTATCCACATGCCAGTCATTCAGTCCTACTCCAGTCCTGTCTCCGGTGTTCCTGCTCCATCCTGCTATCCACACTCCATTCCTTCAGTCCTACTCCAGTCCTGCCTCCCGTGTTCCTGCTCTGTCCTGTTGTCTATGCTCCAGTTCTGCAGTCCTACTCCGGTCTAGTCTCCAGTGATCCCACTCTGTTGTCTACACTTCAGTCCCGCACTCCTACTCCAGTCCGTCCTGAGCCGCCCCTCTTGGTACTGGCTATCATGGTACCCGAAACCCTGGGCCTGCTCCTAACGATACCTGTATAGGGGTCAGATCCACCAGGAAGCTCGCCCGGGGCCCCTCGGTGCCACGTCCAGAGGGTCCACTCCTGGAGATTTGTCTCCTGACCAGCCGTGGTAACAGTACGATCAGGTCATGGACTCCGCCGGTACTGCTGCTGCTACCCAGAAGGAGTTGCTCTTTTTGCGGGAGAATCAGTGACGCCTCATGTCCGTCATGAAGTCTATGGACATCCGTTTGTCGGCCCTGCAGGTGGCAGATCCTGGAAATGCCACTCAACTGGCCAGTCTTCAACAGGAGCTGGGTCAGTAACGAGATACTCAAGCCCATATTCTGAGTTACATGGCCTCCTTTGATAGCCGCTTGTCAGTCCTCCAGTCTGCCACCACGATCCCGACTCCTCCCCCCGTGTCTATGTCTACAGCTCTCCCGGCGCCCAGCCTCGCCAAGCCGCCGCGGTTTACTGGTGATCCCAAACTCTGCAGGGGGTTCTTAAATCAGTGTAGCCTCCATTTTGAATGGTTGCCTCAGCAATATCCCTCTGACCGGGCCAAAGTGGCCTTTATTATGTCCCATCTGGAGGGATAGGCCTCTCTGGGAATGTGACGATCCCGTTGTCTCAAGTCTTCCGGTCTTCTTGGATACTTTTCGCAGGGTTTTCAACGAGCCGGGTCGGTTAGCCTCTCTCACTGAGTCTCTTTTTAACCTACATCAGGGTTCTATCACGGTCGGGCATTATGCGATTCGCTTTCGCACTCTCGCCTCTGAGCTCAGCTGGAACAATGCGGCTTTAGTAGGGGTATTTTGGCGCAGCCTTTTGAGCAGAACAAAGGATGAACTCACGGGTCGGGATACCCTGACCACCTTGGAGGACCTTATCTCGGTGGCCACCTGCATTGACCTACGCTGACAGGAGCGTGCCCGAGAGTCAGCGAGAGACAGGAGGTCCACCAGGCCAGCGTCATTTTCCATCCGGTCTGTCAGTCCCCGTCCTGCCGGGTCCTCGTCTCCCTCCTCAGTCGAATCCATGTAGGTAGATCGCCTCAAGTTGGCTGAGCTGCATCGGAGAGAGAGGCGGGCACAAGGTCTATGCCTCTGTTGCGGAGGCTCGTCACACTTTGCCCTTACCTGTCCTGAGAAACAGGGAAACTCCTCCACCTAGGTCAGGTAAGAGAGGCCTCCCTAGGTGCTATTGATTCCTCTCAACCTCTTACTATATCTGTTATTTTGGTTTCAGGGGAGAGACGTGGGTCCGAGGTGGCCTATGTGGATTTGGGCTCGGCAGGTAACTTTGTCCGGCGTGAAGAGGTGGACAAATACCAGATTCCCGTGGTTACCCTATGTAATCCTTGCCTGATTGCTGCAGTGGATGGCAAACTGCTACAAGAGACCATCAACTTGGTCACTGAGGAAGTGGAGTTGCAAGTCGGAGCCTTACATCGAGAGAAGATAGCCTTTTAAGTTCTGCCCAAGCTCTCCCATGCGATTCTACTCGGTCTTCCATGGTTAAGGACTCATCAGCCTGTCCTCGACTGGTCTTCAGGGGAGATACTCCGCTGGGGGCACCCGTGCCAAGCTCGCTGTCTCACTCCTGTCCGTCTAGTGGACGCTCCTCGGCCACCCCCAGACCTTCCGGACCTTCCTTCAGCCTACAGTTCCTACGCTGATGTCTTTGATAAGAAGGAAGCAGAGGTTCTTCCTCCACACTGGCCTTTTGACTGCCCAATTGAACTAGTCCCCGTTGCATCCCCCCAAGGGGCAAAATCTACCCCCTGTCTCCCGCAGAGACCGTAGCCATGTCCGAGTACGTCCAGGAGAACCTCACCAAAGGTTTTATATGGAAGTCCTCCTCGCCCGCGGGAGCCGGGTTTTTCTTCGTCAAGAAAAAGGGCGGATCTCTACGGCCATGCAGTGACTATAGGGGCTTGAACGAGATTACCATCAAGAACAGGTACCCTCTTCCACTCATTCTGGAGCTGTTTGACCGCCTCAGAGGGGCTCGGGTCTTCTCCAAGCTAGACCTCAGGGGAGCCTATAATCTGGTCTGTATCCACGCAGGTGATGAGTGGAAGACGGCTTTATCATCGTATCGTGATGTTCCCCTAACACTTTTAAGCGTAGGTGTAGTGGCACAAATGATTTATTAGAAGGCAGATCCGGCGGTACCTCCTCCTGAGCAACAGCAATCTCTGCCTCAACCTCTGTCGTGAGAGCCAAGACCACAACTCCCTTTTGCAGGATAGGCACCGGATCCTCACGTGGCTCTCCACCCGGAAAACATCTGGACAAGGCGTCTGCCTTAGTATTCTTAGAACCTGGTCGGTATGTCACAAAAAAATTTAACCGGGTGAAGAATAACGCCCAGCGAGCCTGTCTGGGGGACAGGCGTTTAGCAGACTCTAAATAAAGCAGATTCTTATGGTCTGTTATAACAGTAATCTGATGGACAGCCCCCTCCAAGAAGTGTCGCCATTCCTCAAATGCCAACTTGATGGCCAACAATTCCCTGTTACCAATATCGTAATTACGCTCGGCCGGCGACAGTTACTTGGAGAAGTAGGCACATGGATGCAATTCGCCCAAGGATGGACCCTGAGACAGTACCGCCCCCACTCCAACCTCAGATGCATCCACCTCCACGGTAAATGGTAGGGAGACATCAGGCTGAACCATGATGGGAGCTGAAGCAAAACTGTTTTTGAGGAATTCAAACTCGCGCACAGCAGCCTCAGACCAGTCAGAAAAATTGGTACCTTTTTTAGTCATGTTGGTGAGCGGCTTAGCAATCATAGAAAAATTCTTAATAAATTTCCTATAATAGTTTGAAAAGCCCAGGAATCGCTGAAGCGCCTTGAGATTATCAGGCCGCTCCCACTGCAGCACCGCTTGCACCTTAGCGGTGTCCATTTTAAACCCTGAGGCGGAAATTACATAACCCAAAAAAGGTAATTCTTGGACGACAAATACACATTTCTCAAGCTTGGCATAGAGCTTGTTTTCCCTGAGCAACTGCAACACCTGCCTAACATGCTCTATGTGTGCATCACGGTCACGTGAGTATATAAGAATGTCATCAAGGTATATAATAACAAATTTCCCCAAGAGATGAGAAAAGACATCATTTATGAAATGTTGAAATACTGCTGGCGCGCTCATCAACCCAAATGGCATCACCAAATTCTCAAAATGACCCTCAGGGGTATTAAATGCCGTCTTCCATTCATCCCCTTGACGGACTCTTATGAGATTGTACGCCCCCCTGAGGTCAAGCTTGGAAAACCATTTGGCACCAGACACCTGGTTGAACAAATCGGGTATCAGTGGCATCGGGTAGGGGTCATGAACCGTAATCTGGTTGAGTTCCCTGAAATCCAGACACGGGCGTAATCCGCCATCTTTCTTCTTGACAAAGAAGAACCCCACCGCCAATGGAGAAGATGAAGGCCTGATGTGCCCTTTGCTTAGACTTTCTGCAATGTATTCTTCAAGAGCTTGCCTCTCAGGACCTGAGATATTAAACATCCTGGCTTTTGGTAACTTGGCCCCCGGTTTTAACCTAATAGCACAGTCATAGGGTCGGTGCGGTGGCAGCTCTGAACAACCTCTTTCAGAAAATACATCAGCAAAGTCCAGCAGTGGCTCTGGGATGCTGGGAGTCACAGCGGAGATACATGTGGCCAGACAACTCTCCTGGCAGTATCTGCTCGACTTAATTATGTCCTGGGTTTTCCAATCAATCACCGGATTGTGCATAGACAACCATGGAAACCCCAGAACTATCTGAGCAGGTAAATTACTGAGCACCTTACATGTTACCCGCTCAGAGTGTAGGACCCCAATGTGGAGTTTTACATCAGCCACAAACTCTTTAATCTCCCATTGTGAGAGAGGGGAGGCATTGATGGTAACCACCCGGATAGGATTAGGCAGCGTCTCCACCTTAAATCCCGCAGTACGTGCAAACTTTTCATCAATGAGATTAGCGGCTGAACCACTATCTACAAATACAGTAATTGACAGCTCTTGGCCCCCAATAACTACCTTGGCAGGGAGCATACACTGGGAGACCACCACGGAGGATATGCAAAGGCTCAGACTAGACTCCTCCAAACCCTCTGAGCCTAGCAGTTTTCCGCCGGCATGTCTTTCTTAGGTACCAGGGGGCAAGCATTAATAAAATGTCCTTTTTTGCCACAAAAAAAACAGACCCCTTGCTTTCTGGGCAAGGGACATTTATGCTTGTTATTATGTGTATGTGATATACCAGCGATCTGCATAGGTTCCACGGATTCACCAGAGGCAACCTCACCAGAGACTGCCCCTCCCCCCACAGGCAATGTCTCCTGCGACCTCTGACGAAAGCAGCGATCAATGCGTACTACAAGCACCATAGCAGCCTCCAGAGAAGCGGGAGTCTCATACATTAGCAGAGCTTGTTTAACCCTTTCAGAAACCCCATGCAAAAATTGACTCCTTAGTGCAGGGTCATTCCATTGCGTGTCCACAGCCCAGCGACGAAATTCAGTACAGTAATCCTCCGCCAGTCGCTCACCCTGGAGTAGAGAGCGTATTTTAGATTCTGCTAACGCCAGTCTGTCAGGATCGTCATAGATTAAACCCAGAGCAGAAAAAAAAAAAGGTCTACGGACTCAAATGCAGATGAATCAGAAGGTAGTGAAAACGCCCATGCTTGTGGGTCACCACCCAGCAAGGAAACTACCAAGCCCACACGCTGAGCCTCATTTCCTGAGGAGAGAGGACGCATGCGAAAATACAATTTGCATGATTCACGAAATACAACGAACTTACAGCGATCACCAGAAAATCGATCAGGGAGAGGTAACTTAGGTTCAGCTGCCCTGACTGCTGCCTCAGTTTGCACAGCAGGAACTGAGAGGCCTTGTTGCTGGACCGCCCCCTCAGTTCAGTGACCTGTATGGACAGAGCCTCCAGCTGCTTGGTTATGGAGACTATAGGATCCATGGTAAATAATTCCTTTTTTTTTTTTTTTGGGACGACTATAATGTCATGGGAAGCCTAGGTAACTTTAGGCTGAAACCCCGGGGCCCCTGCGGTGTCCCTCAGACTAGGGGAAACCCTGTCTGTCCCTCAACCCAGGGTTTACACTGAAGGTGTGCCTGCCTGGGCCTCCACCCTGTCCTTGTCTCCTGTCCAGCCCTAAGCTGAACCCACCACCCTCCACCCAGTGAGGAGACCAAGCACCAGACCCCACAAATAAGTATGGACAGGGATAACGGAGATGCACCACACCGCGTACACACAGGGGAATACAGTAATGTGCAAGGGCAACCAAATAATGCAACACAGGGAGGCAAAATGGCAACAATGGAATATACTACACCAGAAACCGTATTCTCCTTAGACCACCACTACAGACCGGTATTGCTTAGCACAAGGCAAGAGCTATAGTTGGCGACGCCCATAGTCACACAGGGCAATTTAAAGACAGAGGGCGTGGCTAAGCCCTTAGCCAGAATGACAGCCTGGTTAACCCAATCCAAGCTGGATCAGAAGACCAACCAGCACCGCTGAGAACCATGTGGTAGGATGGGGTATTACTGCTGTCTGCCGGACACCCTGGTGCGAACAGTGTCCGACATGACACTGAGTTGGCCAAAGTTTTCATCCATCAGATCTTCAAACTCCATGGACTACCTCAACGCATTGTGTCTGACTGAGGGGTTTAGTTCACCTCCAAGTTCTGGTGGGCACTTTGTAAGCTCATGAACGTTTCCCTCGACTTCTCCTCTGCCTACCATCTACAGTCCAATGGGCAGGTGGAGCGTACCAACCAGACATTGACTACGTCATTTCTCCAACGCCCACCAGAACGACTGGCTTGACTTACTCCCCTGGGCTGAATTCACCTATAACAACCATGCTGGCGAGTCCTCGGCAAAGTCTCCATTTTTCATTGTGTTTGGCAGACATCCTGGTGTTCCCCTTCTGATAACCCCTGCCTCCGAGGTACCCGCGGCCAACGCCTTGTCCTCTGAATTTTCCAAGATCTGGGCTGAGACCAACACGTCACTCAAGAGGGCCGCGGATCAGATGAAGAATTATGCCGACAAGAAGAGATTGGATTCCCCATCGTATCGTGTCGGGGACAAAGTCTGGATCTCATCTAAATTTATCCGGCTGAAACTGCCTTGAAATTCTTGGACGTATCAACGAAGTCGCCTACAAATTGAGGTTGCTTGTGTTAGGGACGGCGGAACGCACCAAATATAAATAATAGGAGGTGCGTTCGCCGCCCAGGGTCCACCGTGCGGTAGGTGTAAAGACCGCTGCTGGATAATGGCAGATTCGCCAGAGGGCGGAGTACAGCGCTCAGGTTAGCGTCACCCGAGGTGCTAGGAGCGGCTCTGTTTAAGGCACAGAGATGCCCTAGAGTAATTTAGAAATAAACACTGGGCCTGTTCACATCACAGGGCCAGCCAGCGTGTGGCGTAGCAGCCGCGACGCCAAGAGGTGCCGCTGACTGCAGCGCAACGTAATCAGAAATCGCTTAACGACAGTGCCGGAGGAGCAGGACACTGTCGGACGCTAGTGCTAGGTGCGGAGAGCACAGTGGCATATAGACTGCCACTCCCTGGTGCTGACTAGAACCAACACTCTGTCACCATTCGTATTATCAGAGGGAAGGGGTTTCTAAATAAGTCAGTCACCAGAACATGCATCCATCACCGTTCACACTCAGCATAATATGCTACACTAGTGCATGGCCGAGCCGCCATGCAGGCTTTTTATAGCCATGCGCTTCCGGGACCTTCCAGGACCCTGGAAGGAACCAATCAGATCCGATGCAGGACCTGAGCACGTGACCTCTGCTCTCCAGTTAGAGGTCAAGTTGCGGGCATGCTCAGTAGCACGGCACGAGAACTTAGCCTCTGGAGCGGTTCCCTGCTGAGCAGGTTGCACTACCATTGCTGCATCAGAGGTGGCAGCAACATCCAGGCCCACAGAACAAGTCTGAGCAGCACGCCTGGCTCGCCGTGATTGCTGAGCAAAGCCCGGAGCGGAATGGGAGACTGCTGAATGTACAGCTCTGGATTCCTGCTGTGCAGAGCCAGAAATCCGACGCCTAACATTACCCCCCCTCCTAGGGCCCCCCCACTGCGATCAAAGGCCGCAATCAGGAGCCGTGCGTGGATGTTTTCCACCGGCTCCCTGGTTCGAGCCTCGGGCCCATGACCCTTCCAATCCACTAAATACATTTTTTTGCCACTGACAAACCTGCGCCCTATGATGGCATTAACCTCAAACTCATCAGACGATAAGTCTGATGACCCGACCGATGACTCAGAAAACCGGGCCATGTGAACTGGTTTGAGGAGGGACACATGAAACACGTCCGAAATGGCTAAATGTGGAGGAAGAGCCAGGCGATAGACCACCAAGCTAATTCACTTGAGGACCTTGAAAGGTCCAATGTAACATGGCGCGAACTTGGGGGACTCGACCCGCAGTTTGATTTTTCGGGTGGAGAGCCACACCATGTCGCCAGGGGATAAGCTTGTAGGGGGCCACCGATGCGTGTCGGCAGACGCCCTCATCCTTTCCTTAGAAGCACGGATAGCATCCTGAGTGCGATCCCAAATGTCCCGGGCCTCCACTGCCCAGTCTGCCACCCTGGAGTCAGTGGAGGACACTGACATCAGGACAGGGACACGTGGATATTGGCCGTAGTTTAGGAGAAAGGGCGTCTGACCAGTGGAATCCGCCACAGCATTGTTTAGGGCAAATTTGGCCCATGGTAGCAAGGATGCCAAGTCATCCTGCCTAGTAGAAACAAAATGCAGTAGGTAGGTGACCAAGGTCTGATTGGCTCTCTCGACCAATCCGTTTGTCTCGGGATGGTAAACCGAGGACAGATTTAGCTCGATGCTGAGTAAGCTGCAGACCTCCCTCCAGAACCGAGATGCGAACTGGGGACCTCGATCACTAACAATTTTGTCCGGCATGCCATGTAAGCGGAATACGTGCTTGATGAACAAAGTGGCAAAACCACGAGCGGACGGCAACCGTGCGAGTGGCACCAAATGCACCATTTTGGAAAAATGGTCGGTGACCACCCAGATGACCGTACTGCCACCAGACTTGGGCAGGCCAACCACAAAATCCATGCCAACCATCTCCTAAGGTCTATCCACCACTGGCAGGGGATACAGCAGCCTCTGTCTAGAGGATCTGTTCCAAGCACACGAGATGCATGCTTGCAAGTATTCCTTAACATCTCGAGCCATATGTGGCCACCAATATGACCTTGCCAGGAGTTCGGTGGTCCATTTGTTACCAAAATGACCACCCACCCTGGAGGCATGTGCCCAGGCGAGAACCTCAGGCCGTAGCTGAGGAGGCACCAAGGTCTTGCCTGGTGGCACTGACTTGAGAGCCACTGGAGCCACGGTCGTAAAACTCTCCGGCGGGAGGATCAACAGAGGCTCAGCCTCCCCTTCCTCCGCCGAAACCACCGAGCGCGAGAGAGCATCCGCACGGACATTCTTCTCTCCTGATAGGTAATGCAAGGTGAAGCGGAAGCGGGAGAAGAAGAGCGACCACCTGGCCTGACGAGAGTTCAGGCGTTGGGCCGTCTGCAGGTAGACCAGGTTTTTATGGTCCGTATAGACCTGGAAGGGAAACCGAGCTCCCTCCAGGAGATGTCTCCACTCTGAAAAGGCCAACTTCATGGCTAGCAGCTCCCTGTCTCCGATGGAGTAATTCTTCTCCGCCGGTGCGAAGGTCTTTGAGAAGAAGAAGCAGGGATGCTTCCGACCTTGAGCATCCTTTTGGAAAAGAACTGCTCCTGCACCGACAGAAGAGGCATCTACCTCCAGTATAAATGGTTTGTTCACATCGTGACGGTGTAAAATGGGAGCGCCAGCAAAATGAGATTTTATAGCCGAGAAGGCCTTGGAGACCTGTTCAGTCCAAGCATTAGGGTTAGCTCCTATCTTCCTGAGAGCTACCAAAGGAGCAACCATTGTGGAAAAATGAGGTATAAATTGGCGGTAATAATTGACGAACCCTAAAAAGCGCTGCACCGCTTTGAGTGAATGGGGTTCTTGCCAATCCATTACCGCTTGCAGTTTGGCCGGATCCATAGCCAACCCCTGGGCCGAGATGATGTAGCCCAGGAACGGCAAAGACTCCTGCTCAAACTGGCACTTTTCCAGCTTGGCGAAATCGAGTTCGCCCATAGTCGGTTGAAGACCCTGCAGACATCTCTCCGGTGAGTGGCCAAATCTGGCGAAAAGATGAGAATGTCATCCAGATAGACCACCACCGAGGTAGAGAGCATGTCACGGAAGACGTCGTTGACGAAATCATGGAAAACAGCAGGCGCATTACAAAGGCCGAAGGGCATGACCAGATATTCATAGTGGCCATCCCTGGTATTAAAGGCTGTCTTCCACTCGTCTCCTTCGCGAATGTGGATCAGGTTGTACGCCCCCCGTAGATCTAGTTTCCTAAAGATCCGGGCCCCTCGCAACCTGTCAAACTGTTCAGAGATCAGCGGAAGAGGGTATTTATTTTTTACAGTTATGGCATTGAGACCTCTGTAGTCAATGCAGGGACGTAACTCTCCGCTCTTCTTCTGAACGAAGAAGAACCCCTGCACCAGCCGGCGACACCGACTTTCTAATAAAACCTCTAGTCAGGTTCTCCCGGATATACTGTGACATAGCTTCTGTCTCGGGGAGTGATAGTGGATAGACACAGCCTCCAGGAGGTTCTGTGCCTGGCATGAGGTATGAGCAATTGTATGGACGGTGCGGCGGGAGCATCTCCGCAGATTTTTTGGAGAAAACGTCCGCGTACTGGTGGTAGGGTTAAGGTAGCACGGAGAGATCCGCAGGCACTTCAGTGGAGGCCACCTGAAGACTGCCCATCAGACACCTTCCCTCACAGTCCTTGCTCCAGGCGAGTATCTTCCCAGTCTCCCACTCAATATGAGGAGAGTGGCAACGGAGCCAGGGAACCACGAGAAGCAGCTGATTGATGCCATCTGGCAAGACGAGCAGGGACAGAGTCTCATGATGAGAGGGTGAGATAGAAAGCCCAAGTGGAGCTGTCTGATGGGTCACCTGAGAGGGTAACGGTGCTCCGTTAACCACCCTGATGGTCAGAGGCTGTGGTAATAGTACCAGGGGAATGGAGTGTTTCAGGGCGAAGGTAGAAGACATAAAGTTCCCCTCGGCCCCGGAATCCACGGTAACCTCTGCCTCCCAGTTGGAGGACCCACTGTCTAAGATGCCCCGGAATACCGGTTTGGGTGAGAAGGGTTTCATATTAGACTGCCCACCAACTACGGCCACTGGACGTGAACGTTTTTTCGCCCGCAGTGGACAAGTGCTAGCCGGGTGACCAAACTGTTGGCACTGATAGCAACGTACAGAGCTTCGCATCGGCCTTGGCTTTGAGCCAGTGCGAGACACCTCCATAGGTTCGGAGGGCGAAAGCTCCTGTGCGGGGTATGTTAGCGGCTCGGAGAATGTGGGAGCCAAGTGAACCCTGCATCTGGATTGTGCCCGTTCCAGCCTGCGCTCCGTAAACCGGAGGTCTATGCGGGTGGCAACGGCAATCAATTCCTCCAGACTTGCGGGAACCTCTCTGGTAGCTAGAGCATCTTTAACGTGCTCATCTAACCCTCTCCAAAACACCGGGACTAAAGCTTTGTCTGGCCACTCTAATTCGGACGCCAATGTCCGGAACCGGACGGCGTAATGGCTGACCGAGAGTGACCCCTGTGTTAGGGATAGTAATAGGAGAGAGGTATTGTGCGTGATCCGTGGTCCCAAAAAGACCTGCTTCAGGGCCACGAGGAACTGAGCAGCACCATGAACCACTGGATCATCACATTCCCACAATGGTGTAGCCCACTGTAAAGCCTGGCCAGACAAGAGTGACACAATAAAGCCCACCTTAGCCCGCTCTGTAGGAAATCGTGCAGCCAGTAACTCGAGCTGAATTGATCACTGGCTCACGAATCCCCTACAGGTGGCGCTGTCACCCGAAAACTTGTCGGGAAGCGGGAGGCGAGTAATAGTCGGCGTGGGCAAAAGCGCGGGCACACGTGAGACAGCCTCAGCGACTGTCTGAGCGGCAGCTAGCGCAGTATTCGCAGCTGAGTTGACGCTCTCAATAGCTGCCAACCTGCTCTCCAGCTGCCGAATATAGCGCTGCAACTGCTGCACGTCTGCCATTACCAGCCAGACCCTGGCGCTAGTGTAATGTCAGGGACGGCGGAACGCACCAAATATAAATAATAGGTGCGTTCGTCACCCGGGGTCCACCGTGCGGTAGGTGTAAAGACCGCTGCTGGATAATGGCTGATTCGCCAGAGGGCGGAGTACAGCGCTCGGGTTAGCATCACCCGAGGTGCTAGGAGCGGCTCTGTTTAAGGCACAGAGACGCCCTAAAGTAATTTAGAAATAAACACTGGGCCTGTTCACATCACAGGGCCAGCCAGCGTGTGGCGTCGCAGCCGCGAACACCAAGAGGTGCTTCTGACTGCAGCGCGACGTAAACAGAAGTCGCTTAACGACAGTGCCGGAGGAGCCGGACACTGTCGGACGCTAGTGCTAGGTGCGGAGAGCACAGTGGCGTATAGACTGCCGTTACCTGGTGCTGACTAGAACCAACACTCTGTCACCATTCGTATTATCAGAGGGAAGGGGTTTCTTAATAAGTCAGTCACCAGAACATGCATCCATCACCATTTACACTCAGCATAATCATAGAATCATAGAATCGTAGAGTTGGAAGGGACCTCCTGGGCCATCTGGTCCAACCCCCTGCTCAAAGCAGGATTGGCTAAATCATCCCATTCAGATGTCTGTCCAGCCTCTGTTTGAAGACTTCCATTGAAGGAGAACTCAACACTTCTCGTGGCAGCTTGTTCCACTCATTGATCACTCTAACTGTCAAACAGTTGCCTTGTCTATTCCATACTTAGTCATTTTTTCAATAAGGATTGTATGAGATACTTTGTCAAATGCTTTGCTGAAGTCAAGATATACTATATCTACAGCATTTCCTTGATCCACCCAATAAGTGATTCCATCATAGAAGGAAATTAAGTTAGTCTGACATGACTTATTAGTTACAAACCCATGCTGACTCTGTTTAATCACTTCGTTCTTATCCAGGTACCGACATACATGTTGTTTAATTATTTATTCAAAGATCTTTCCTGGTATAGAAGTCAGACTCACCGGCCTATAGTTGCCTGGGTCCACCTTCTTCCCTTTTTTGAAGATAGTAACATGCTACACTAGCGCATGGCCGAGCCGCCATTCGGGCTTTTTATAGCCATGCGCTTCCGGGACCTTCCAGTACCCTAGAAGGAACCAATCAGATCCAACGCAGGACCAGAGCACGTGACCCCTGCTCTCCAGTTAGAGGTCAAGTTGCGGGCATGCTCAGTAGCACGGCACGAGGACTTAGCCTCTGGAGCAGTTCCCTGCTGAGCAGGTTACGCTACCATTGCTGCGCCAGAAGTGGCAGCAACATCCAGACCCACAGAACAAGTCTGAGCAGCACGCCTGGCTCGCTGTGATTGCTGAGCAGAGCCCTGAGCAGTCGGAGCGGAATGGGAGACCACTGGATGTACAGCTCTGGATTCCTGCTGTGCAGAGCCAGAAATCCGACGCCTAACAGCTTGCTTTGCTCCGGGTCCCGAACACCTTCCACGTCTCTCTCCTGAAACCTGTGGTACTGAATCGCTGCCATTCTGTGTCTGATCCTGGTTCTCAGCCGGTTGGTGCTGATGATGTCTTTGAGGTGGAGGACATCATCGCCATGAAGAGGGTTAGAGGTAGGACTCTTTTTCTTATTGACTGGAAGGGCTTTGGTCATGAGGAGAGATCCTGGGAACCTCGGGAGCATATCAATGCTCCCCGTATCCTCAAGAGATTTTTTGCTAATCTCAGGGGAGGGCGGCTTAGGTGAGTGGGTACTGTCACGCCGCCTCTGCATACTCACCCGGCCTCCGCTCCCACGCCGCAGCCCCCCGGCCGCCCGACAGCCACGGCGGTCCTTTCTGACAGGCTCGCGGCCGATGGGGTCTCTGCATGCAATGCGCATGCGCCATAGGCCGCGTCTGCGCCTCCCTCCTGTTACTTGTGCTCCGGCAATGCCCTGACCCGGAAGTACCTACGGACCAATGGCAGACCTGACAGGGCCATATCAGGCCGCTCCCCCCTGAGGGAGGTGCCTGATCATTGTGTTTGCTAGCACACTGGGCCCTGTTTCCTCGTGTGCTCTCGGCAGTCTCGCAGTCCTGCCTTCCGTGGTCCCTGCAGTAGCCCCGCAGTCCGGTGCTCCGTGAGTCCAGCTATCTACACTCCAGTCCTGCCTCTGGTGTTCCTGCTCCACCCTGCTATCCTCACTCCAGTCCTACTCCAGTCCTGCCTCCGGTGTTCCTGCTCCATCCTGATATCCACACACCAGTCCTTCAGTCCTACTCCAGTCCTGCCTCTGGTGTTCCTGCTACACCCTGCTATCCACACTTCAGTCCTTCAGTCCTACTCCAGTCCTGCCTTCGGTGTTCCTGCTCCATTCAGCTATTCACATGCCAGTCCTACAGTCCTACTCCAGTCCTGCCTCCTGTGTTTCTGCTCCGTCCTGTTGTCTATGCTCCAGTCCTGCAGTCCTACTCCGGTCTAGTCTCCAGTGATCCCGCTCTGTTGTCTGCGTTCAGTCCCGCACTCCTACTCCAGTCTGTCCTGAGCCACCCTTCTCGGTACCGGCTATCGTGGTACCCGAGCCCCTGGGCCTGCTCCTAACGATCCCTGTATAGGGGTCGGCTCCACCTGGCAGCTCCCCCGGGGGCCCTCGGTGCCACGGTCCAGAAGGTCCACTCCTGGAGATTTGTCTCCTGACCAGCCGTGGTAACGGGGGGCATGGAGTGCGTGCAAATTTGGACGAAGCCTTGCATTCACTTCATGGGCAAACTTATGGTAGTAAAAAAAAGAAATAATGGGAACTTTTGTTTCATGTGGCCATTCAGTATGTGGGTTAAAAGGCTTATTGTGGTGCTGGTGAATTTGGTGCAGTAGTAGAAACAACAAGGCACTCAAATATTGATTTGTTCATAGAATGTTCACAAGTAGGGTCTCCAGCCCACTTAGTAAGCAATACAAAAAACTTGGCACTCATAAATTGGTGAAAAATTGATTTCTCTATTTATTGGCATCCAGATAAATATTTGCTTAACGTTTTCGGTCCAATAATGGACCTTCATCAGAGATTCTCTGGATGCTGGATTTGAGGGCACAAAAGCAATGAAGCGCTAGGGTATTGCGACCTGAGCCGCTAGTAGTATGCGCTGTGGCTGACGGCCCCTTCAGCGCGTGGAGTATGCCGCTTTGTGGAGGACGCCAGAGAATCTCTGATGAAGGTCCATTATTGGACCGAAAACGTTAAGCAAATATTTATCTGGAAGCCAATAAATAGAGAAATCAATTTTCACCAATTTATGAGTGCCAAGTTTTTTCTATTGCTGAATTTGGTGCAGGACAGGCCTCTCCTGTGGCCATCCAGTACGTTGTTTCAAAGGGTTATTGGGGTGCATTTAACTTTGTGCCAAGGCAGGCCTTGCATTCAATGCATAGACTAACAGTATGGAAGAACCAAATGAATAATGTGAACTTGGTTTTCCTGTGGCCATCCAGTACGTGGGTTCAAAGGCTTATTGGGGTGCATGTGATTTTGTGGCTGGGCGGGTCTTGCATTCAATGCATAGGCTAACAGTATGGCAGTACCAAATAAAAAATAATGGGAACTTTTGTTTCATGTGGTCATCCAGGACGTCTGTTCCAAGGGTTATTGGGGTGCATGTAACTTTAGGACAAGGCAGCCCTTGCATTCAATGCATAGGCACATACTATGGGAGACCCACTTTCTTATAATGGGAACATTATATCAAGTACCCGAGTATTCCAATTTGCTCGACCGAGAATTTTAGTGCTCGCTCATCACTAGTCTACTATATATTGCATTGTTTTTATGGGTGCACAGTATACAATTAGTTCAATTACTCACTCTAGTACAGACTGATACCATCATATAATATTTTATATGGTCACTGCCATTTCAACAAACTTTGCATAAATCAGTAGAATAAACAAATATAAGAATCTTCTTAATATATCTTATCAGAAAATATATTATTTTTATCCACATATGACACACTTATTTCCTCCCTCACATATCTTGAATTCATAATTCCCCTCTGAAAAACAGCTTCCTATGAAAGTGAATGGCACAGGGAGGATCAGAGCAAGGCCATGATCACACGTTCAGTATTTGATCAGAATTTTACATCAGTATTTGTAAGCCAAAACCTGGAGTGAGTGATAAATGCAGAATTGGTGTTGTGCTTCTATTCCACTTTTCCTCTTATTGTTCCACTCCTGATTTTGTCTTTCCAAATACTGATGTAAAATACTGACCAAATACTGCTCATCTGGACGTGGCCTAAGAGGAATACATGTGCATATGATGCTGCTGCCTTCTAATAAGTGTTTATCTCATCAAAGTGATGGGTTTACAGTTACACTGCTCAGTACTACTGTATAATATAATCTATTTTGCTTTTTAAAACATATCATGGAGAAATGAGGGTTGGTTGGTGCTCTCTTCCGCTGTCCCGCCTGTCTTTAGAAAAACCGCATAGACCAGGGCTCATCCCACTGAATGGCCATACTCCTACTCAGACAACACAGGATGAGGGTAAAACAGTACGGTAATAGTTTATTGAACCACCAACAAACAATAACATATAGAACAGTCCCAGCAAGTACATAAGATGGTGCAAATTACAGAGTCCCACCCTTTCGCTGGCTCGCCAGGGTTAGAGCAGCTGTGACTTTGGGGCTTCCATGGCCAACTACCCCCACCAGTGGTACCCCGCTTTTGGCGAACACTCACAGAGAGGAGGTAACAATAAGCTTAGGAAGCTAACAGTCATTGAGTTACATGGCCAGGTGACTGGATGCTCTCAACCAGGCTTCTCTGAATGTCTTCATGGGTTCAGTAATGGTCAGTGGATCAGATCTGTTTTCCTCCAGCTGGGCCTATGGTCCCTTAAGCTGTCTTCATGTAGAGTGTCTCAAATCTGTATCCCTCTGGTTGTAGCCATGGCATCCTGGCTGCTGTTCTGTAGAGTCTCCTTGCAGGAGGATAAAGGTCCCTTTTTATACCCATATCTGTCCTTCAGGTCATCATCCACACGTAAGGCGGAAGGTGGGATGAGGTCAGCTCTCATTGTTTGAACATTTAATCAATCTGCATAGCTTTTCCTACTCTGCTTGTAGGTCAACAAGCTACATGGTGTTATACAATGGGTAATCAACATATTAGCAAACATTGATTGTTTAATGTCCCTGACTCCCTGTACTCCATGGATAGCAGCACAATAATCAATTCAAGAGTCAATGTTTAGTGGTTCTGCAGGTGGGGACCACAGACCACATCTCAGTACCAATGCTTTCTGGCTGATGTTTTGGTCACTTTTGAATGTTGGTTGTGCTTTCACACTCGTGGTAGCATGAGACAGACTCTACAACCCACACAAGTGGCTCAGGTAGTGCAGCTCATCCAGGATAGCACATCAATGCGAGCTGTGGCAAGAAGGTTTGCTGTATCTGTCAGTGTAGTGTCCAGAGGCTGGAGGTGCTACCAGGAGACAGGCCAGTACACCAGGAGGCATGGAGGGGGCCGTGGGAGGGCAACAACCCAGCAGCAGAACCGCTACCTCTGCCTTTGTGAAAGGAGGAACATGAGGAGCACTGCTAGAGCCCTGCAAAATGACCTCCAGCAGGCCACAAATGTGCATGTGTCTGCACAAACGGTTAGAAACCGAGTCCATGAAGATGGTCTGAGTACCCGACGTCCACAGATGGGGTTTGTGCTCACCGCCCAACACCGTGCAGGACGCTTGCCATTAGCCACAGAACACCAGGATTGGCAAATTCGCCACTGGTGCCCTGTGCTCTTCACAGATGAAAGCAGGTTCACACTGAGCACATGTGACTGACGTGACAGAGTCTAGAGATGCCGAGGAGAGCGATCTGCTGCCTGCAACATCCTTCAGCATGACCGGTTGGGCAGTGGGTCAGTAATGGTCTGGGGTAGCATTTCTTTGGAGGACCGCACAGCCCTCCATGTGCTAGCCAGAGGTAGCCTGACTTTCATTAGGTACAGAGATGAGATCCTCAGACCACTTGTGAGACCATATGCAGGTGCGGTTGGCCCTGGGTTCCTCCTAATGCAGGACAATGCCAGACCTCATGTGGCTGGAGTGTGTCAGCAGTTCCTACAAGGTGAAGGCATTGAAGTTATAGATTGGCCCGCCCGTTCCCCAGACCTGAATCTAATTGAGCACATCTGGGACATCATGTCTTGCTCCATCCACAAACGTCACGTTGCACCACAGACTATCCAGGAGTTGGCGGATGCTTTAGTCCAGGTCTGGGAGGAGATACCTCAGGAGACCATCCACTGCCTCGTCAGGAGCATGCCCAGGCGTTGTGCAATAGGGAGGGCACACAGGCACATGGAGGCCACACACAATACTGAGCATCTTTTCCTTGTCATGAGGCATTTCCACTAAAGTTGGATCAGCCTGTAATTTGATTTTCCACTTTGATTTTGAGTATCATTCCAAATCCAGACCTCCATGGGATATTCATTTTGATTTACATTGATAACTGTTATGTTTTATTGTTCTGAACATATTCCACTATGCAATGAGTAAAAATTTGCAACTGGAAAATGTCATTCAGAGATATTTAGGATGTGGTATTTTAGTGATGCCTTTATTTTTTGAGCAGTTTTCCCCAATGAAGCTAACATTAAATGATTCAGAAATACACTCTATACATTGTCAATGTGGTGAATGATTATTCTAGCTGCAAACATCTGGTTTGTAATGCAATATGTTCATAGGTGTATAGAGGCCCATTTCCAACAACCATCACTCCAGTGTTCTTATGGTACTTTGCATTTGCTAACTGTGTAAGAAGGCTAATGGATGGTTAGAATACCCTTGAAAACCCATGTGCAAGTATGTTAGCTCAGCTGAAAAAAGTTTGGCTGATTAGAGAAGCTATAAACCTGACCTTCCTTTGAGCTAGTTGAGAATCTGGAGCATTACATATGTTGATTCCATTAAACTCTCAAAATGGTCAGAAGAAAAGAACTTTCATGTGAAACTCGACAGTCTATTCTTGTTCTTAGAAATAAAGGCTATTCCATGCGAGAAATTGCCAAGAAACTGAAGATTTGTTACAACGGTGTGTACTACTCCCTTCAGAAGAGAGCACAAACTGGCTCTAACCAGAGTAGAAAGAGAAGTGGGAGGCCCCGCTGCACAACTGAGCAACAAGACAAGTACATTAGAGTCTGTAATTTGAGAAATCGACGCCTCACAGGTCCTCAACAGGCAGCTTCATTAAATAGTACATGCAAAATGCCAGTATCATTGTCTACAGTGAAGAGGCGAATCCGGGTTGCTGGTCTTCAGGGCAGAGTGGCAAAGAAAAAGCCGTATCTGAGACTGGCTAATAAAAGGAAAAGATTAATATGGGCAAAAGAACACAGACATTGGACAGAGGAAGATTGAAAAAAAGTTATGGAAAGACGAATCCAAGTTTGAGGTGTTTGGATCACACAGAAGAACATTTATGAGATGCAGAACAACTGAAAAGATGCTGGAAGAGTGCCTGACGCCATCTGTCAAGCATGGTGGAGGTAATGTGATGGTCTGGGGTTGCTTTGGTGCTGATAAAGTGGGAGATTTGTACAAGGTAAAAGGGATTTTGAATAAGGAAGGCTATCACTCCATTTTGCAATGCCATGTGGACAGCGCTTGATTAGAGCCAATTTCATCCCACAACACTACAGTGACCCAAAGCACACCTCCAAATTATGCAAGAACTATTTAGGGATGAAGCAGGCAGCTGGTCTTCTATCTGTAATGGAGTGGCCAGCCCAGTCACCAGATCTCAACCCCATTGAGCTGTTGTGGGAGCAGCTTGACCGTATGGTACGCAAAAAGTGCCCATCAAGCCAAACCAACTTGTGGGAGGGGCTTCTGGAAGCATGGGGTGAAATATCTTCAGATTACCTCAGCTAAATAACTGCTAGAATGCCATAGGTCTGCAATGCTGGGGATTGCTGCAAAGGGAGCATTCTTTGACAGTATATATATATATACTATGGATATAATATATGTATATATTTGTGTGTTTTGAAGAATATATTCATTTTAAAATGATGTTTAAATGACAGAGAAGTGCTCTATGTAAAAGCTCGTGTTAAAATCGCATTGCAGTCTGATGTAAATCGGATGCTATGTGTGAAAAATCTGATTGTACTCGCACAAAAAATGCATGACACTCGCATGACAATTGCATTACACTCGTCCGACTCTCCTGCATCAAAATCGGACCGTTTTTTAATCGCTAGTGTGTCTCTGTATTTGGTGGTTTGCTTACCCCAGTATTTGTAAGCCAAAACTGGGAGTGGGCGAAAAATGCAGAAGTGGTGCAAATGTTTCTATTATGCTTTTCCTCTGAACTTTCCACTCCTGGTTTTGTGACTTACAAATACTGGGGTAAAAAATTCACCAAATACTCAATGTGTGCACGTGGCCTTAGAGATAAAGTCTGCAGAAGTAACTATGATGGAAAATACCTTTACAGGTGATTTGGAGATCCTTATCATAAAAAGAAAACCTTGGACACCATACAGAAATCTTAAAAAAAATAAATGGACTAGAATTTGGGACTTAATTAGATAAAGAAACACACAAAAAGAAACAAATGGTATTCTATTTGCCTTGATGGATAGGGAGGAGTGTAAAAGAGTTATGAGTTACCTTAAAGGATTCATGTCTTTTGGTATTTGGGAGATTTCAGCTTTATTGAGCACATCTATGCTTCACACTAGTTTATTATTATTATAGCTACATATAAAGATGTAAGTCATAATGTTTCACAGGTAAGCAGAAATGTAATTTCTGTTTTTTTATGCAGTCAACGTGTTATCTTATTAAATCTGTACAGTCTGTACTTTTACTTAAGGCAAACACAATATTATAAAAGATTATTTATAGTTAAGTGGTAAAATACCAGAAGAGATAATGATGCGGTGTGGAAATAAAGAATATTGCTGCATTTTCCAGGTACAGAAAGCTGTGGACATGATTAGCAAGTGTTTTGAAGAGACTAGCACTAATTTACACCCCCTCAGCTTGGAAAGCCACTGACAGTCTGTAGGTCTAACATCTACTGCTGTACTTGTTGGCACACAGCGGCATAAGGGAACAGCTTTACTGCACTTTTTAAATTTTTACTCAAATAAAATCAATACCCACGTCTGCATTAAAATCACATTAGGAGAAAGTATCTCTTAGCATTACCAAGCAGTCCAATCTCACTGCAAAAAAAAAAAATGAAACAATTAAACCATTCCTGTTATTTCAGATGACTTTTCAGAATTAACTGTCATGATTGCAGGAAGAATACCATTAATTCTGTCCATTATATGACTTATTTCCTGCATTTTCACCAGTTTTCCCCTCTGTAGACTCTTTCTCTATTTTTCAGTTGTCTCTAAGCTAGTGTGTATAAACATCACATGGATATGAGAGTTTTCTTTTTCTCCCATCTTTATGTAGTACACAGAATTAATAGCAGCATGGAGAACATTATACAGCAGTACTGAGCAGTGTATAGATGAATCCAGCCCTTCTGGTGAGATCAACACTTTCTAGAGAGCAGAGCAAGCTTTGTGTGTTTCTTGCTCTCACACTGCTTCTCACCCTGCTTCCTACTCCTGCTTCTCCCTTCAAGCAGCTGTAATCTGACATCTCAATGATCGGGCTGTTTTTTGAAGATAATTTGACCTCAGTAATTTCTACAAGTTATTTAACACTTTTTTTTTTGAGCAGGTAACATGTCGTCTTTAAATGAAATGTTTGGCTTGCAAATAAAAGAAGGTATACTCATTGGGAGTAACCACTGTCACTTTGTGGTCTTTACCATTTAGAGATGAGTGGATTCATTTAATGCAAATCAAATTTTTTGTTTAATTTTTTTTTAGTATATTTGTTGGAATTATTATTTAGTAATTCCAACAAATTGCAATTCACTTTGCCTAACATGACCACCACCATTTTCTACACTATAAAAGATTGCTTTAGCAAGAAAAAGCTGACATGACCTTGAGTAAAGCTGAGTGGACTTCCCCATATTGCCTTGCAGCTTTCGCATCACATGTTATAGTACAGCCAATCAGGAAGGAATATCATAACCTGTATAAAAACAGAAGTAGGGAATGCAGCAGATATTTTGTGGTGAATCTTAATAATAATCTTTATTTTTATACAGCGCCAACATATTCCGCAGCGCTTTACAGTTTGCACACATTTTCATCACTGTCCCTGATGGGGCTCACAATCTAAAATTCCCTATCAGTATGTCTTTAGAATGTGGGAGGAAACCGGAGAACCCGAAGGAAACCCACGCCAACACGGGGAGAACATACAAACTCCTTGCAGATGTTGTCCTTGGTGGGATTCGAACCCAGGACAACCACTGAGCCACCGTGCTGCCCAATAATGAAAGGACGTCATTGCTCACAGCTTAGCCACATGAAGAAAAAGCCATTCAATGTACAGATTGTTTGTTTCATAGCATAGTATTACAGATTTGAGTAAGAGGACAATAGAATATTTATCTATTTTACTCACAGTTGTGCTCAAAAGTTTACATACCCCGGCAGAATTTTTGATTTCTTTGCCTTTTTTCAGAGAATATGAAAGATAACGCCAAAACTTTTTCTCCACTCATGGTTAGTGGTTGGGTGAAGCCATTTAATGTCAAACTACTGTGTTTTCTCTTTTTATTTTCTCAGATGGTAAAACTGCCCACTCTTCTTGGCAAAAAGCCTCCTGTCCCTGTAAGTTCCTGGGCTGTCTAGCATGAACTGTGCGCTTCAGATCTCCCCAGAGTGACTCAATGAAACTGAGGTCAGGAGACAGAGATGGCCACTCTAGTACCTTTGCTCTGTTCTGGTGTAGCCAATGACAGGTCGACTTGGCCTTGTGTTTTGGATTGTTGTCATTTTGGAACGTCCAAGTATGTCCCATGTGCAGCAGTATTTGCTGTTAACATGCTTCATTCATCTTTCCTTCAACTCTGACCAAGTTTCCTGTGCCTTTGTAGCTCACACATCCCGAAAACATCAGCAATCCACCTCCGTGCTTTACAGTAGGAATGGTGTTCCTTTCATCATAGGTCTCTCTCTAAATGTAATGTTTATGGTTGTGGCCAAAAAGTTCAATTTTGGTCTCATCATTCCAAATTACCTTCTTCCAGAAGTTTGGAGGCTTGTCTGAGTGTTGTTTTGCATATTGTAGGCGAAATACTTTGTGGCATTTGTGCAATAATGGCTTTCTTCTGGCGACTCGGCCATGCAGCCCATTTTTCTTTAAGGGCCTCCTTACTGTGCATCTTTAAACAGCCACACCGCTAGTTTTCAGAGAGTCCAGTATTTCAGCTGTTGCTATTTGTGGGTTTTTCTTTGCATCACAAAAAATATTCCTGGCAGTTGTGGACAACATTTTTGTTGGTCTACCTGACCATGGTTTTGTTTTTAAAGATCTGTTGATTTTCCATTTGTTAATCACAGTTTGAACGCTGCTGACTGACATTATCAATTCCTTGGATATCTTTTTGTATCCCTTTCCTGTTTTATACAGTTCAACTCCCTTTTTCCATAGCTCCATTGACAATTCTTTTGCTTCCCCCATGACTCACAATCCAGAAACGTCAATGACCAGATGAAAGATGCAAGAGTCTGTCTGGATCCCAGAAACTCACTCAGCTGTTATGCACACACACTGATTACAAGCAAACAGGTCACAGTTTAGGATGTTACCTTTATTAGGCATTCAAACCCATTTGTGTCAACTTCTGTGCATGTTATCAGGCCAAAATCACCAGGGTATGTGAACTTTTCATCAGGGTCATTTGGATGTTTTGGGTTGACATTATGATTTAAAAAGAGAAAACACAGTAGTTTGACAATAAATGGCTTCACCCAACCACTAACCATGAGTGGAGAAAAAGTTTTGGTTTTATCATTCATATTATCTGAAAAAAGGCAAAGGAAGCAACAATTCTGCCAGGGTATGTAAACTTTTGAGCACAACTGTATATAGCGCCATTAATTCCACAGTGCTTACTCATCACCACTGTCCCCATTGGGGCTCACAATCCACATTCCCTATCAGTATGTCTTTGGAGTGTGGGATGAAACCGGAGAACCCTGGAGGAAGCCTACGCAAACACGGGGAGAACATATAGACTCCAGTTATGTTGTCAAATCTCATCAGACATTATTCACACGGATGAACACAACCAAAAGGTATTAGATATTCAGAAAAAAGGGAAAGGAAGGAATGTGAATAAAAATGAACTTGCATTTATGAATTATTAATAATATGTGTTTTGTTAAAGCAAATTCACATATATCCGGGTAAGACTGTATATTGATTAATTGTATTATGTTATAATCACAACTGTGAGCTACTAAAGTCCCGATACAAAACCTAATTACAGAGATACAATTAAATAGGATCCCGAACCATTGTCCCTTATAAATTATTGGTTGTTTTTTATATATCCATAAATAGGGTGTGAGATTTAATGCCGGAAATGGATTATATAAATAAGTGATACCCGACTGACCTGCTACACAGGGTAGAGATGTATAGTTGACCTTTTAGGTGATAAGTAATATGCACTGTCAGATACATTATAAAGCGGTGTAATAATAACTAGTGCATTATTAAACATCAGGATTGCCAAAGTAACATGCAATCAAATGGGGAAACGGCATATATGTGTATTGCTGCCGCACTCCACTATAATTGGCGCCAAGACTCTAGCATGCTGAACACATCTGTATTTCTGCAGTTAGCGGAGGGTATTTTCGAATGAATTGTGTGAGCTAATTGTGTGATTATTCTGCCAAGTTAGCCAAGAACTTCGCTGTATAAATAGATCGTAACAGTGTCATTACAGTGTCTTTTTGTATCCCTTTTCTGTTTTATACAGTTCAACTCCCTTTTTCCGTAGCTGCAGAAAGCAGTATACATGTACAGTGGGGAAAAAAAGTATTGTCAGTCAGCAATAGTGCAAGTTCCACCACTTAAAAAGATGAGAGGCGTCTGTAATTTACATCATAGGTAGACCTCAACTATGGGAGACAAACTGAGAAAAAAAAATCCAGAAAATCACATTGTCTGTTTTTTTTTTCATTTTATTTGCATATTATGGTGGAAAATAAGTATTTGGTCAGAAACAAAATTTCATCTCAATACTTTGTGATATATCCTTTGTTGGCAATGACAGAGGTCAAACGTTTTCTGTAAGTCTTCACAAGGTTGCCACACACTGTTGTTGGTATGTTGGCCCATTCCTCCATGCAGATCTCCTCTAGAGCAGTGATGTTTTTGGCTTTTCGCTTGGCAACACGGACTTTCAATTCCCTCCAAAGGTTTTCTATAGGGTTGAGATCTGGAGACTGGCTAGGCCACTTGAAATGCTTCTTACGAAGCCACTCCTTCGTTGCCCTGGCGGTGTGCTTTGGATCATTGTCATGTTCAAAGACCCAGCCACGTTTCATCTTCAATGCCCTTGCTGATGGAAGGAGGTTTGCACTCAAAATCTCACGATACATGGCCCCATTCATTCTTTCATGTACCCGGATCAGTCGTCCTGGCCCCTTTGCAGAGAAACAGCCCCAAAGCATGATGTTTCCACAACCATGCTTTACAGTAGGTATGGTGTTTGATGGATGCAACTCAGTATTCTTTTTCCTCCAAACACGACAAGTTGTGTTTCTACCAAACAGTTCCAGTTTGGTTTCATCAGACCATAGGACATTCTCCCAAAACTCCTCTGGATCATCCAAATGCTCTCTAGCAAACTTCAGACGGGCCCGGACATGTACATGCTTAAGCAGTGGGACACGTCTGGCACTGCAGGATCTGAGTCCATGGTGGCGTAGTGTGTTACTTATGGTAGGCCTTGTTACATTGGTCCGAGCTCTCTGCAGTTCATTCACTAGGTCCCCCCGCGTGGTTCTGGGATTTTTGCTCACCGTTCTTGTGATCATTCTGACCCCACGGGGTGGGATTTTGCGTGGAGCACCAGATCGAGGGAGATTATCAGTGGTCTTGTATGTCTTCCATTTTCTAATTATTGCTCCCACAGTTGATTTCTTCTCTCCAAGCTGGTTGGCTATTGCAGATTCAGTCTTCCCAGCCTGGTGCAGGGCTACAATTTTGTTTCTGGTGTCCTTTGACAGCTCTTTGGTCTTCACCATAGTGGAGTTTGGAGTCAGACTGTTTGAGGGTGTGCACAGGTGTCTTTTTATACTGATAACAAGTTTAAACAGGTGCCATTACTACAGGTAATGAGTGGAGGAAAGTGGAGACTCTTAAAGAAGAAGTTACAGGTCTGTGAGAGCCAGAAATCTTGATTGCTTGTTTCTGACCAAATACTTATTTTCCACCATAATATGCAAATAAAAGGAAAAAAAAACAGACAATGTGATTTGCTGGATTTTTTTTTTCTCAGTTTGTCTCCCATAGTTGAGGTCTACCTATGATGTAAATTACAGACGCCTCTCATCTTTTTAAGTGGTGGAACTTGCACTATTGCTGACTGACTAAATACTTTTTTTCCCCACTGTATATGTTCTTGCTGTAATCTGATGTAAAAGCTGCCGACACTATCCCGCTAGCCGCAGGTCAGGTGTGTCAACCATGCACGTGGTCTCCCCTAATGAATGAGCACGTCGGTCGTGCAGCCTTCACTGTTGTAAATTATACAGCTACATGAGGATCAGCTGTGCTATGACTTCAAATGAAAGAACCAGTATAGTGGCGTGCATAGGCATCTACCCGGCCTCCGATAATTCTCTGATGTCAAGTATCTAATTGGGACATACGACTCCGACGCGCATTTTGCCAGGGATGCCGGCTTTTTCTAAGGCATACAAGCTCCATGCAGATGTTGTCCTTGGGGGATTTGAATCCAAGACCCCAGCGCTGTGTCATACTCATCTTTTCAGGGTAATTGGAAGCTTTGGAATACTTTTGCTTCACAGCAAATTAAATTTCCTAGGGAATTTCTGGGAAGCCGATGGATTGGAATGGCAAAAACCTTGTTCATCTCTAATTCTATTCTGTGGTAAGGCCTCAGGAGTCAGATGACCCAACTATATAACGTACTGGTGGAAACCACTGCCAAGACCTACAGTGATATCAATGGGTGTTAGAGCTGCTGAGCATAAATTTTTATAGTTTTTTAAAGGTGTTGTCCCGGACTTTAACATTGATGATCTATCCTTAAGCTCCCGTCACACTCAGCGACGCTACAGTGATCCCTACAACAATACGACCTGGTAGGGATCGTTGCTGCATCGCTATGTGGTCGCTGGTGAAATGCCAAACAGTCAGATCTTCCCAACGACGCAGCAACAATACGGCGACCCATAGCGACCTTTGTAACGATGTCGGCGGTCGTTGGGACCCTGTAACATAGAAGCTACTCTGACGATTCAGACCTCGAATCAACACAAATCCACGCCTATGTGTCTCGCTTCTGAGTCGCTAACAAGGTCGTTGGTAAGGTGTCAAACATACCGATGCATGCTACCCAGCGGGACCTCAACGATCAAAAAAATGTCAAGGTCATTCCGACACAACCAGCGATCTCACAGCAGGGGCCTGGTTGCTGCTACCTGTCAAACATAGCGAGATCGCTGCTGAGGTCGCTGTTGCGTCACAAAACTTGTGACTCAGCAGCGATCTCGCTAGCGTTCTCACTTAAGGGCATGTCACACTAAGAGATATCGCTAGCAATATCGCTATAACTAGTGACGTTATAGCGATATTGCTAGCGATATCTCTGTGTCTGATACTTACCTCCGACCGCTCCCCCGCTGGTTATCGCTGATCACGCGAGAACGTTCAGGACTGTTTCTCGTCGTCAGCTTCCTGTGGCGCTTCCTGCTGTGAGGACGAGCGACGCGTGGAGCCGGGCGGGAGGACGCAGGATCGCCTGGTGTGACAGGTAAGTAGCGATCCCCGTCCCCTGCGATGTCGCTGGTGAGATCTGCCTGTGTGGCAGCTCACTAGCGACCACTTAGCGATGTACCAGCGATCCTGACCGCATCATATCGCTGGTCGGGATCGCTGGTACATCGCTAAGTGTGACAGTACCTTTAGTGTGACGGGGGCTTTAGGATAGGTCACCAATGTCTGATCAGTGGGGTGCCGCACCCCCGTCAATCAGCTGTTCCCAGTTTTGGCGGCGGCTGGAACTGCTCAGTTATGGAGCAACACAGCTTCATCACCTATATAGTGGCAATGGTTGGATACTGCACATCTGCCCCCTATTTAAATCAATAGGGGATGGATATGCAGTACCTGGCCATTGTTGCTATGTTGTTGATGGAGCTGTGCAGGTCTTCAGCTGAGCAATTCCGGCTACCGCCAACACCAAGAAAAGCTGATTGGACGATTTGCCAGATGTCGCACCCCCACGATCAGCCAAGCCCTAGACAACCTATTTAACATTTCTTGAGACACAGGTGTAAGCACTAGTCTGAAGCTTCTAACAAAGACATTGCTGATCCATAATATTAAATGTCACGACAATCTCTGGTATTAATTGTATAGGAAAAGGCTGGTGAGATCATTAACTATCCCAACATGCGGACTCCACATTTTTGATGTAGAGAGCAAAGAAGTATAGGACCATGGAGAGCGGGCATATTTTTATAAAAGGTAGTGAGTATAATGCAAAATACAATCCTTGATACTGGAGTTTTCACAACACAATATCTATATGTTTAATGTTGAAGTGAATCTGTCTCCAAGTTTTTGCTATGTAATCGGAAATCAGCACCATGTTTGGGCTGAGAGCCCGATTCCAGTGATGTGTCACTTACTGGCCTGTGTGCTGTAATTTCAATACAATCAGTGTACACAGGAAGCTGCCAATCAGGGGTGTGGGCGGGGTTATATACAGCTCAGCATTCTGTGCTCCGATACATCTACAGCAGAAAAAACAGGGATTCTATCAAAACTTCACCAAGAACCAGTATGTGATACATTGCTGGAATCAGGGTCTCTGTCCCTACATTATGCTGCCCCACCTTACATAGCAAAATCCTGGTGACAGATTCCCTTTAATAAATGGAAACATTTCTATTCACCTCAACAAGAATGTCATTGACATCAACAGCAAATATTAAAAATGGAATGGAATGGAAGCACAGGGTACATATTAGAAAGTGAAGCAATGAACAAGATTTTTTTAAACAAAACATTAAAACCCTTTAAAATCTTTTACAGATTGATATTTTCTCTATGGTTCATAGTTGACTCCTTCCTTTGGGGGGCACATCCAGTCAAAAATAATGACTCTAGTTGCTCTGCTGTGCAATGGGATGTAGGTCGACTCTTGTTGAAAAGAATCATCTCACAGTTAAATATTGATTGAAATTTGTAACATGTTTGCCCTCCTTAGATGTTCCCCATCAGGGGTTCATGCTTCTCCATTGCTTCCTTCCCATTGATTCTTCTCTACGTCGTGTACAGCGCAGTAATCGAGCGTTAAATCTTCCATGAAAGTGTAAAGGGACCATCAAGTTGGTGAAGGGTTTCCTAGTGACATCGTCCTATGAATACAAATTTATAGGAAGGGTTGTTATCCTGAATATTTTATAATCTCATCTTCACATAACAATAACTGTGGCACAAGCATTGGGAAGCGTTCCAGTAGTGTCATCAGAATCGAAACCCTGGTTGAGCGATCAGGACGAGCAGATTTGCAACTCTGCTTTCCATGCCAACATATTGTGCTGATGGTGTCTCTGGCAAAGGATACTAATTATATCCATTGTGTTTTAAAGGATTTACATAATTATCAGCATTATTGCTTACTAATCACAACGCTGGAAAATTGCAAATTAAAATAAAAATGACCCCACCCAGTTGTCCTCCATTTAATAAATATCCAAAGAGAAGAAATAACCTCTCTTTTTAGGAAATTCCATGTAATGACCTTCTGTGGTGTAGATGACACAGCTTCTTTTACTCTTATTGTGCTACTGTCACATTTTCCTAAATGCAAAATAATGTCCTCAGTTTTTTGTGTCACATCCAATTCATTTTTAATGAAATCTTGCAACTTTATAGGCTATGTTCACTTGTCAAAATAGAAGTTTGTCTCTGTATAGAGCATAACGGTAGGACTACTGATCATATGTACAGTATTTGTAGACAAAATAACTTTTTACGCATACATACTGTATATAGGCTGTATGCTAACATGATGGTGTTATATCAGGGTGACTAACGCATAGACAGCACTATAATGTGATATTGAAATGGTGTGTATTTCTGTTTGTAGCCTGTTTTTTGGCTAACCAGGTTTGGTGGATCCTCCAACCCCAACATCCAGTTGGGCACATGGGCTACTGGCATCAGTACAGCAAAATAGGTGAGACACACAGCCAGGACATGTGTAGCTGGAGTAATAGAAACAACAGGCAACCGGGAGATGTTCACAAGACCACAGACAAGCAGCTGGGATGCTGGAAACCGCAGGCAGGAGACATCCAGGAGACCATGGACAGACAGCTGGGATGCTGGAAACCGCAGGCAGGAGACATCCAGGAGACCATGGACAGGCAGCTGGGATGCTGTAAACAACAGGCAGGAGACCATGGATGGACAGGTTGTTGGGATTCTGTAAACTACAAGTAGTAGACATCCAGGAGATTATTGACAGGCAGCTGGAATGCTGGAAACCACAGGCAGGAGACATCCAGGAGACCACAGACAGGCAACTGGATGCTGGAAACCATAGGCAGGAGACATCCAGGAGACCATGGATGGTCAGGTTGTTGGGATTCTGTAAACTACAAGCAGTAGACATCCAGGAGATTATTGACAGGAAGCTGGAATGCTGGAAACCACAGGCAGGAGGAATCCAGGAGATCACAGACAGGCAGCTGGGATGCTGGAAACCACAGGCAGGAGACATCCAGGAGACCACAGAGAGGCAACTGGGATGCTGGAAACCACAGGCAGGAGACATCCAGGAGATCACAGACAAGCAGCTGGGATGCTGGAAACCACAGGCAGGAGACATCCAGGAGACCACAGAGAGGCAACTGGGATGCTGGAAACAATAGGTAGGAGACATCCAGGAGACCATGGATGGTCAGGTTGTTGGGATTCTGTAAACTACAAGCAGTAGACATCCAGGAGATTATTGATAGGTAGCTGGGATGCTGGAAACCACAGGCAGGAGACATCCAGGAGACCACAGACAGGCAGCTGTATTCTGATGTCACAAATGTATATACAGGAGAATGCACTCTTTTGGAACAAAAAATGTTATTGCATGATGAAACCCTGGAATTGTTTATGCTAGGCCAAGTCTTTCAGCCAGAATGTTTCTACACATGCGCAGGAATGTCCTGGGCCTAGTCATGGAAGGAAGTCCCAGCGTAGAGTGCATATTGCATGATAGCAGTGCCCGTCATGAGTCTGACGTCACAACAACCTTACATGTATACACACAGATTTCCTGTGCCTACTTGCAGCTAGAAGAAGCTTAGGGTTTCAGCACTCGGGGACGGTTGGAAGAGGCAGCAAATGGAGGTGAGTGGGAGGTGAATTGAGAATTAGTTTTTAGATTTTATTTCAACCTTTTTCTGACACCCCACGGCTTAGCAAAATGGCACCCAACCGGTTGCCATCTTGCTAACTATGCACAGAGCTAAATACAAAAAAAACTTCATTCTAGATAATACAGAATGTAATAATTAATTCTACTCAAATAAATTTGCACAACTATACTAAAAACGCTTGTCAAGCAGAGGTGAATAATTCTAAGACATCAGTAAAAGTTGCATTTTGCGCTGAATTTGGAGAAATGCCTTGTTTTCTATGTTGTGTTGAGCAATTTGCATTGTTCTTTTGTTACCACAAACAGAAAAGTTTAAAAATATTTCTAAAAGAACTAATTTGCAATAGGGTATTGAATAATTTTGACTGTAACCGTGCATACAATCCAATAAAAATGAGTTCAGCCAAGTGAACTGTAAAAAAATTATTTTATAGATTCACAGTGATCATTGTAGAGAAGTAGTACAGCAGCTGTGCTATCAAAGCATCAGAAGTAGCACTTTAAAAGTTAATTGCATATTGTCTTTATAACAAGATATACGAACTTACTATCGGTCTCTTTCAAACAGTTTTATGTTTGCAGCATGATTTTTTTCTTCGAAAAACATGCCATATGTTTTATGAATATTTTATTTTTTAGACATTTCTAATTTAAATTTTTATATAACATTCACACTGTGACGGTCTTGGGTAAGGAAGGAGGGTCTCAAACTGCCCCTGGAACTTGGATCTTAACTATCCCTGACACAGGGGAACTCTTGAAAGTAGAGAAGCCTGAGTCTCCGACCTTACTATGCTCCTGTTAAACCCTGATTTGTCCCCTTTCCCACTCCATGAGGCATGGGACAGAAATGTAATGGAAACAAGACACAAAGACAAAACAGGGATAACAGAAAACCTCTATTATACAAAAGTGCTAACCAACAATAGGGAGGAGGATAGGGACAGGGAGGAATAAACTAAATGGGATCGGGGACAAGGAGATAAACACACACGTACTACAGAAAACTACAGAACACTACTACAACTCAAGTTTATATAGGAAAAGGTAATGACCAGATCAGAAGCAGCTGAAATACAGCTGCATGTTTCTGAGATACATAGATAGATAATAGATAGATAGATAGATAGATAATAGATACATTAGATAGAGATAGATAACAGAGACATGGATAATAGATCGATATATAGATAGATAATAGATAGATAATAGATAGATAGACATATAGATAATAGATAGACAGATAGATAGATAAATCAAAAAATAGGGCAGCACTACCAAAATTATACAATTGGTGCAGAACCTATTCAGCAGTATCCAAACAACCGATTTAATAAATCAAGAAAAATAGGCAACACTCCAAATTAAATGTGAAAAAAGTGGATACTTTACTGATCCTCAGGTGGCGACATTTTGATGGTGACCTGTCTTTATCAAGCACCGTCACCGTCGAAACGTCGCTACCTGAGGATCAGTAAAGTATCCACTTTTTTCACATTTAATTTGGAGTGCTGCCTATTTTTCTTGATTTAAATAGATAGTGTAATTCAACTCGCTCAGGAGCCACGGGAGTCAATCAGGAGGCACGTTCCTTTTAAAAGCTCACAGGGTTTATTGCTTCATAACTAGAGATGAGCAACTTTGCCTTTTTTCAGGTCAAATCGGGTTTCATGAAACCCGACTTTCTCAAAAGTCGGGTCGAACGAAATTGGCCGATTATCATGAAAAGTTGAAGGGTGACTGAAACACGAAACCCAATGCAAGTAAATGGGGAAGCAAAGTCGGCAGGGAGTGGAGGATATTAAACACACCTACAATGCCCATTTGAATGGCAAAAACATCAATTTTTATTACTGAAGCTTGTCAACCTTAATTTACTTCATAACAATAGTTACACACTGAAAACTGGGGGTTATTTGGTTAAAGTTGTGGAGGGGTAAGGCTGGCTCCAGGTTTTCATGTGCCCTGGGCCAAAGAGCGCCCCTTTAGCACATACCACAACTCATAATGCTCCGATACGGTAGAGAAATAGCGGTATAGTACAATGAAAAATACTTCACTTTTTACATCTCATGACTGATATCCATTTTAAATTCTCCAATAGCTCCAAAAACGGACAGTATATTACTCCATACAGTATTATGGGCACCGCATAGTGCGCTATACAGAGTAATGAGGCCCATATATTTCTCCTTACATAATCATTGGTCCCATATAATGTTTGAAACAGTATATGATGAGCTCCACATAATGCTACAGTATATGTTGGTCCCCATGGATGAAGCTCCACTGACTTATGGGCCCAAATAATGCTCCATATATAATGGGCCCCATTTCTAATGCTCCAGTGAATAATGGGCCCTGTAAATGCTGCTCCAGTCTCTGATGTCCACCTTTGGAATGCTCCAGCGTATGGTGGGTCCCATATATCATTCTCCAAAGTATAGTGCTCCCCAAAAATTGCTGTCTCAACATTGAAAACAATTAAATAAGTCTCCTCGCTAGGGAATCCCTGTACTAGTCTGGACTCCTCGTCGTCCCCATCTTCCATCTCACTGCACTTGGCAGAGGGCGTACAGACGTGATGATCAGAATATCAGTGTCAGGACACATGGAAGACGTCATGGCGGTGGAGCAAGGAGAGCTAAGTATTTCAACTTTGCAAGTGCTGTGATCCGGAGCAAGCAGAGGGGCCCACTCGTTGGCGACGGCACTGCCACTGGGCCTCTCATAGTACGGTGGTGTGTCTGATGGCGGGTGTGCACCCCCACTGTCAGAGACACTTATTGCACTATGAGGGACCCTGTGCCAGTGCCCGCGCCCAAGAGTCGGCCCACCCACCTGTCCAGGGCAACGGCACTCGCACGGTTGGGTGGGCTAGGTGGTGACCCCCGCCATGGGGGGAGGCAGCCCAGATAGGGAGGTTTACAAAATGGCATATGTTGATGTTGGACATTCAGCTGCTGCAAAAGGCGAAATTGGGCAAGTGCGAGGAAGAGGAGGACCAAAGCAAGTTATTTTTCTGGCAACCTAGGTGTCATCAGGGGAAGGTGGGACAAAATCCTTGGAAACCCATGCACGGTTCATTTTAATGAAGGTTAGATCATCCACATTTTGGATCGACAGACGGGTCCTTTTTTCTTTCAGGATTGATCCAGCTGCACTGAAGACTCTTTCTGATAGCACACATGCAGCTGGGCAAGCGAGCTCCTGTAAGGCATATTGTGCCAATTCAGGGCAGGTGTCCAGTTTAGTGGCCCAATAGTCAAATGGGAATGACCTGTGTGGTAGATCCTCGATATGGGAGGAGAAGTAGTTTGTAACCATAGTTGACAACTGCTGTCTCCCGTCACGTTCAATCGATGCAGTATTACCAGTCATGTGAGCGGGACTTGAAAAATCAGTCCACAACATGGTCATGAAACCCCTGTCTCCAATGCCACTTCTGAAGTGTGCACCACGAACACCTCTTCCAAGCTGCCCCCGGCCCCTACGGCTCGTGTGAGAACCATCACCGCTGCTGTGTGCTGGGAATGCCTCAACCAACCGGTTTACCAGAGTTGCTTGTTTGTTAGCCAATATTAGGTCAAGGTTCTCCTGTGGCACTATGTTTTGGAATTTGCCTGTATAGCGTGGATCCAGGATGCTGGCCAGCCAGTAGTCGTCATCGTTCATCATTTTGACAATGCGGGGTCCCTTTTTAGGATCTGCAAGGCATAATCTGACATGTGGGCCAATGTTCCCAGTGTCAATGATGCACTGTGAGTGCAAGGTGGAGGAGCACTTTATGGCAAAACCACATCCCTCCAGTCACGCACAAACCCTGTACCAGACCTTGCCACGCCAACATTTTCTCTTGCCCCACGAGAGGCTTCCTCCTCCCCTAAATAATCATCCCCATCATCATCCTCCTCCTCCTCCTCTTCCTCTTCTTTCTCCACCTCGTCCAGGAGAGGTCCCGGAGCAGACAATGGCTGACTGTCATCAAGGCTTCTTTCCTCCTCTTCCTCCTCATCTACCTCGACTGCAGACGCCTGCTCCTTAATGTGCGTCAAAGTTTGCATGAGCAGACACATAAGTGGGATGCTCATGCTTATGATGGCATCGTCTGCGCTTACCAGTCGTGTGCATTCCTCAAAACACTGAAGGACTTTACAGAGGTCTTTCAGCTTCAACCACTGCACACCTGTCAACTACATGTCTGCCCTCAAAGTGCCTGCCCGTGTATCCTCCCACAAATGCAATACGGCCTGCCCCTGTTCGCACAGCCGCTCAACCATGTGCAGGGTGGAGTTCCACCTTGTTGCAACGTTGATAATTAGGCAGTGCTTGGGAAGGTGGAGCAATCGCTGCAGCTTCTGCATACGACTGGAGTGTACCGGCGACCGGCGGATGTGCGAGCACAGTCTTTGAACCTTATGGAGCAGGCCTGCTAACTCCGGATAATTAGTGAGGAAGCATGGTACCACCAGGTTCAAGGTGTGAGCCAAGCAAGGTATGTGTCTGAGTTTTGAAAGGGCTATGGCTGCCACAAAATTCCAGCCGTTATAACTAACTACCTTGCCTGCCTAAAGATGTAGACTGTCCAGCCATGACTCAATTTGTCGCTGAAAGTAGTCGGCCAGTACCTCCGCGGTGTGTCTGTCGCCCAAACACATCATCTGCAACACAGCCTGCTGACGCTTTCCACTAGCTAATCGATAGGGGGACACCTCGTGTGCAACACTGGCAGCTGCGGATGGAGTGCTCGTGCGACTGCGCTCTGTGGATGAGCTTTCGCTTCTGGAGGAGGAGGAGGAGAGTCGAACGCCTACAGCCAACTGTTTCCTATACCGTGGGCTAGGCAGCACTGTCCCACCACCGCTGTCCCCTGTGGACCCTGCATCCACCACATTAACCCAGTGTGCAGTGATGGACACGTAACGGCCCTGGCCATGCCTACTGGACCATGCATCAGTTGTGAGGTGCACCTTTCCACTCAATGATTGTTTGAGTGCATGGACAATGCGGTCTTTCACATGGAGGTGGATAGCTGGGATGGCTTTGCAAGAGAAGAAGTGGCGACTGGGTAGGTAGGTCATAGTGTGGTACTGCGTAGGCCATGAGTTTGCGGGAAAGCTGTGCTTTCAACCAACCGGTAGGGCATCATCTCTAACGAGATTAGTTTGGCAATGTGGGCGTTCAAACCCAGTGTACGCGGATGAGAGGATGAGTACTTTCTTGTCCTACTCATAGTCTCTGGTAAGGTCAGCTGGACTTGAGAGCTGCATATGGTCGAACTAGCGGTGGACATGGCGGACTGAGAGAGGGTTGATGATGGTGATGGAGTTGGTGTTCTTTCTGATGGCCTATATTCAATCTTTCGTTGATATAACATTGTGATTCTCTGACTGCTTTGGCCTTGCGACGACACCTCAACATTTGCTGCTGGTGGTGTGCTAACCGGTGGGCTTACAGTGGGGGAAACAATGTAGCGTTGCTGACTACCTTCTTTGGGAGCAGTTGCACATGTGGTACGTGAGGCTTGGTATTCCGTCCTTGCTTGCAAGTGCATGGTGGTTAAATGTCTAAGCATGCAACTGGTATTCAAATTTCTCAGATTTTTCCCTCGGCTAAAGGTCTTTGCGCACTTCTTACAGATAACCTTTGCCTGATCATTAGGATTTTGTTCAAAAAAGTCCCACACTGCACTCTTCCTACTATGGAAGACATTTTGAGGCCTTGCACGGTGTGCTATTTTGACCGTCTGGCCAAGCTGTCCTGCCACTATTTTGCATTTTGTAACCTGTTTTTGGACTGCTCCAGGCCTGCCAGATAACAGCTGTTGCGATGTCAATGCCTGCTGCGGATGCTCCTCCTCCTCTTCTGAGCTATTGGCAGCGGCACCCTCTTCCCCCAATGGATGCCAATCTGGGTCAACAACTGGGTCATCCATCACCTCCTCTTCAATGTCATGTGCACCTTCCTATGTGTCACCGTGTATGGTGGTATAGTATGCGGGAAGGGGCACCTGAGTTTCATCAGGGTCAGATTCTGGCTCAGTACACTGCGAGGACAATGTAGTGCTCTGATTGAATGTACCAGCAGATAAATCTAGCAGTGGCTGTGCATCAGTGCACTCCATGTCAGATTCATCTTGGACTGGGGAATTCACGATTTGACTTGATAACCCAGGCATGGTATGAGAAAAGAGCTCCATGGAGTAATCTGTAGTGTGGCCTGCCGCATCCTTCACTTTTGGTAGGGGTGAAGGACACAAGGAAAGGTGTTGTTCCTGACCAGGAGCCTCCACTGGCGACGCAGTGCTTTTATTTTTTGAAACTTCAGAAGAGGAGGCGATAGAGCTGGAGGCTGTGTCAGCAATGTAAGCCAAAACTTGTTCCTGAAGCTCCGGCTTTAAAAGCGGTTTACCTACTCCCAGAAAAGGGAGCCTACGAGGCCTTGTGGAGCCAGACAATGACACCGGCTCACCACCTCCTGCTTTAGATGCTATTGTGCTTCTGCCACAACCAACAGAAGCACCACCACCAACACCACCATCAGGACCAGCTGGCAACCCCCGCCCACTTCCACGGCCTCTTCCACCATACTTCTTCATTTTTTTGAAAAAGGTACCCAAAATAACAACAGCTATATGGTACTGTAAAACAAGGTAAAGGGTCTATAGAGTATTGGTGAGAATTTGAATCTCACTGTAGATTGGAGGACGCTGAACTATTGTCTCAGGCCCAGTATAGATTACACCGCAATGTAACAGGCAGAAATTGGCTGGTGTGTGAGAAGGCAAAAGCTGTATATAGTATTGGTGAGAATTTGAATCTCAATGTAGATTGGAGGACGCTGAACTATTGTCTCAGGCCCAGTATAGATTACACCGCAATGTGACAGGCAGAATTTGGCTGGTGTATGAGAAGGCAAAAGCTGTACATAGTATTGGTGAGAATTTGAATCTCAATGTAGATTGGAGGACGCTGAACTATTGTCTCAGGCCCAGTATAGATTACACCGCTATGTGACAGGCAGAAATTGGCTGGAGTATGAGAAGGCAGAAGCTGTATAGAGTATTGGTGAGAATTTTAATCTCAATGTAGATTGGAGGATGCTGAACTATTGTCTCAGACCCAGTATAGATTACACCGCAATGTGACAGGCAGAAATTGGCTGGTGTATGAGAAGGCAAAAGCTGTATAGAGTATTGGTGAGAATTTGAATCTCAGTGTAGATTGGAGGACGCTGAACTATTGTCTCAGGCCCAGTATAGATTACACCGCAATGTGACAGGCAGAAATTGGCTGGTGTATGAGAAGGCAAAAGCTGTATAGAGTATTAGTGAGAATTTGAATCTCAATGTAGATTGGAGGACGCTGAACTATTGTCTCAGGCCCAGTATAGATTACACCGCTATGTGACAGGCAGAAATTGGCTGGTGTATGAGAAGGCAGAAGCTGTATAGAGTATTGGTGAGAATTTTAATCTCACTGTAGATTGGAGGACGCTGAACTATTGTCTCAGGCCCAGTATAGATTACACCGCTATGTGACAGGCAGAAATTGGCTGGTGTATGAGAGGGCAGAAGCTGTATAGAGTATTGGTGAGAATTTGAATCTCAATGTAGATTGGAGGACGCTGAACTATTGTCTCAGGCCCAGTATAGATTACACCGCAATGTGACAGGCAGAAATTGGCTGGTGTATGAGAAGGCAGACGCTGTATATAGTATTGGTGAGAATTTTAATCTCACTGTAGATTGGAGGACGCTGAACTATTGTCTCAGGCCCAGTATAGATTACACCGCAATGTGACAGGCCGAAATTGGCTGGTGTATGAGAAGGCAGAAGCTGTGTATAGTATTGGTGAGAATTTGAATCTCAATGTAGATTGGAGGATGCTGAACTATTGTCTCTGGCCTAGGACAGATTACACCGCAATGTGACAGGCAGAAATTGCCTAGTGTATGACTAACTACAAGGTGTATATAGAATTGGGCAGAATTGGAATCTCCCTAGAGTGTTGGTCTGTAAGAACGGACAAACTCCTCAGCTTTTTCTTACAGAGTCACACACTGATAGCTTCAATTTGGCCGTGATAACAGCAGGTACACCTTACTGTGTGAGGATCATATACTGCTGTACGGTGTGTGAAAAAATGAACGCTCAGTAACTCACTAGGACAAAACAGTAAAATTTGGATTGCTTTGAAAAAAACAGTTTGCTCAGCAGTGTGAAAACAGCAATGCAGCTATCAGGGAGCCTTAAAAGGCAGCCTAATAACCAACAGAGCTGATGCACCGAAATATAGCCTCCCCTTGCACTGCACAGTAACTGGTGTGTTGTACAGGCAAAATCGCTAGCAGCAGAAGTAGATTTTGGTATCTTCTTCCCTGCCTAACGCTCTCCCTACAGAATCAGCAGTAGCGGCAGCTCTCCCTATTCTGAGATCAGCATAAGTAACATGGCGGTCGGCGTGCACGCCCTTTTATACCCCCTGTGATGCCACACAAAGCAAGCCAATCACTTGCATGCCCTTCACAAACATGGTGGTAACCGCTGCCTATGTCATCACGTTGCCCACAGTGTCCGTTATTCCTGATTGGCTGAAAAATGGCGCTAAAGCATCTTTTGAAACGCGACTTTGGCGTGATGGTCGCCGACCTCGTGGCCGACCTCACACTAAAATCGGGTTTCGTTTCATGAAACCCGACTTTGGCGAAAGTCGGCGACTTTTGAATTTTTTCGACCCGTTTCGCTCAACTCTATTCATAACCCATAAACCAGCACATAACATAAGGAATAGCTTTTAGCTCAGGCGAAAGTAAGTATAAGTGTCCATTGTTTCAGGCTCAGTCCTGGAGCCTCAGCAAGCACAGGAGGCTTATCCCTACTCACATACAGCCAATATACACAGGCCTCACCGGGTCAGCAGCCTCAGCACGTGGTCTTCAGGAAGGTAGCACACCTTCCTTCACATAGGCCTGCCGGGACCTTCCACATGGCCCAATCAGATCCATGCGCTCTCATGTGACCGGACCTCAGGTACCTTATATGGTCCATAACCACACCCACAGGTGATAACATGGCTATGACCTCACTAAAGGTCCTATTACACACAGCCATACATATACTTTATTATGACACTCTTAAACAAACCCCTGGGTGGTTTTGTAGGTAACCATGCCAGCCCAACTCTCTAGTTACCTGGAGACTTCTCCCTTATACATTGAAGCAACACCTCAGCAATATCATTGCTGAACAACACATAAGTCTCCATCCCAAAGCCACCCACTTTTGGATACATAACGGCCATTCCGTATTCTGACATTCATCCTTTCTCCTGTGACATTCACACAGCTCCCCCTAGTGGACTCAGTGGTTACTACACCACATACCTCCCCCCCTCTGTTCAAACTTGTGGGGTTGAACACACAACATTACACCAGGGTCTCGCGACCGGGCACTCACTACACCTTGCCCCACAGGTCGAGAGAACCGTCTCCATCTGTCATACGGCCTCGTTCCTACGTTAGACCTCCCCCGCCTCCAGCGGTCAGAATATTGGTCATTGGCATTGACCCTCCAGTCACGATCTGTCTGCATCGTCAGACACTGGTTAGTCACCATCCTTTCTCTATCTACGGGTCTTGTAACAAATGGTACCCCACCACATCTAAGTTTACTTGTCAGTGCATTAACCTCACAGTTCTATGCATCTGCTGTCTCTGTAGCAACCTCCAGTTCACACTGTAATCTACGGTGCAACGTATTGTCACGTTGAGCCTCTTTCTCTGCTTCTTCCACCTGGCGTTTCAACTGTTTCAGACGCACATTATTTCCCTCCGCCAGGTCTTGGTACTGCTCAGAATTACGCCTTTCATCTTCCATTTGCCTTAGTACAACCTTCAGTTTTTTCTCCGTACGACGTACTTGTTTGCTAGCAGTTTGTCGCACTTTAATTTTTGCATTAAGCTGTTCCTCCAGTAGTGCAACCTTTGCTTCTAAGTCCTTATTCTGGCGAACTAATTGCTGACGGGCATTCTCATTCTTCTGAGCATTACTACGTTCTGTCTTCAGATCAGCATCCATCTGGTCAACCTGAAGTGTGGCCTTTCTCAGCTTGTCATTGGCTAATTCAACGTTGCCGTGTTCTTCCTCCACTTCTTCTTCAAGCTGAACAATGTGAGACTCTAACCGCCTCTTTTCTTCCAGGGCCAGAGCACTTTCACCTCTGTTGTTGGCAATCACATCAGCCAGTTCATCTTTTTCCTGCTGTGCTTGTCTTTTAGCACACTCTGCAGCAACCAGCTCCATCTGCAAACAAATCACCTCTGCTTCCATACTTTCCAGTTTCTTTTTGTCTTCACACTGTTCCTCACTCGGGCCTGGCTGCTGTAAGTCTTCGTCCCACTTCTTCTCCTTCAGAAGACCTCTTACAGTTTCAGTCAGTACTCCTACCTCTTCTCTGAGGGACTTATTCAGACCTTGCCACGATGCCAGGTGACCTTTGAGCTCGAAGACTTCTTTCTCTAGCTCATCCAGTCTGTGCTCCCTTTCTCTCTCAGAGCCACAGTCACACCTAGAGTCTGAGTCACGCCGATCATCTGAGTCAACCCTCCAGTTACCCTCTGACCGTCTGTCCACTCCAGTCACCTCATCTCCCAGCCCACCATCTGTCTTGTCACGAGACGTCAGGTCCACCAGTTGGGCAGATGTACTTCTTTTCCCGGTCAGTTCTACCTCTGACCTCTCCATGTCACAGTCGAAACGTCTCCATCGTCCGACCATAAGTCATCAAACAAAACAAAGTCCCGGCCCTTCTCCAAGGCATAGACTAAGGCCTCTTTCACACATCAGGTTTTCGCCGTGAGGCGCGATCCTGCTCTTTTGACAAAAACCGGATCCGGCGAAATGCAATGCCGGATCCGGTTTCCCCCCCATTGACTTGCATTTGCGCCGGATCGCGCCGGATGGCCATGCGTTTTGTCCGGTTTTCACCGGATCTGGCAATGTGTCGCAATCCGGCTTCTGGAAAAAATGGCAACTTAACGTTTTTTGTCTCCGGCGAAAAAGCCGGACCCACCGGATCCGGCGCGTCCGGCTTTTTCACACAATGAAAGTCTATGAGCGCCTCAATGCGCCGGTGGCCGGATCCGGTTTTTTGGGTCTGAGCATGCTCAGTAGCTCTGCGAACAGCACACATATATAAAACCATGACAGTGGGACCCTCAGCCACACCCAACATGCCACCCAAGACAGGAACCAGACGCAGGAGAAGGCAGGAGACCACTGCAGCACCATCAGCACCATCACCACCCCAAATGGAGCAGCAAAGCGAACATGCTGAACAACGGGAGGGGAGTCCACCAGCAGATGAGAGACGGTAATTATCAAATCCCCCATTCCTCAAAACTAGGGCCATGGAATATCAAGATATTCATTGGCCCTTTGTTTCTCTTTATTCAACAGCCGCCCAAGAGATCCAGCAGCAGCAGCAGCACTGGCAGCACCAGCAGCAGCAGCACCACCACCCACAGGCATGGAGTCTGGCCAGCAGGAGGACACCACATCTTCTTCTGGGAGCCCTCCCTCGCATCGTCAGCGTTTGACTGTAAGTTTTTATTTCCAAAATCCATCATCTCTGTAATATATGTCTATTCATTGGCTTTTATTTCAAAACAGGAATCACAAGCTGAAGAGGAGCTCCCAGAAGAAGAAGGAAGGGGTGGACAGACACCTGGAGTGGGCTCACAATTGGTAAGTTTTTTGCATCAAACGCAGAAACACAACATCACACTACACACAACACATAGAAAACAATGTACCGCAGACATCACACAGCAAACAAATATGCCAACATCCAAACACATAAATTTTTTTTCTTTTCTTCTCTAGTCTTCCCAATCTGGTGCTCGGCCAAGAGGTCCTCGCAGTGCCTCCCAGGGTTGTTGGCGACAGCAACGCGGCGGTCACCAGCGTGTAAGTATAATATTTAAGTTAAATTTTGGTACACTTTTTATTTCATGTCTTAAAGTGTGGTGCCTAATTTTGCTATTTTTCTCTTTTACTTTAACAGCCTTCACAGCGTGCTCCCAACTCTGACGGTGAGGATGGAGGAATAGATGTGGACCACCTCATCGATCTCGTCAGAGAAAGGGAGCCGCTATGGAATATGCCTGACCGCCGCCATGCTGACCTGATAGTTCCCCGACGGCTCTGGGAGGAAATCTGTTCGCTCCTTGTGGACCGCTGGGAGGACCTCGAAGCTCGGGCCCAGATTAAAGAGCGTAAGTATATACAGTACCAGTTGCTTGATGTAAACCAGTGTTTCCCGAACTCCAGTCCTCGTGGTCCCCATGGATCATGTGTTCAGGATTTCTATTTACTATGGAAATCCTGAAAACATGACCCCTGGGGACCATGAGGACTGGAGTTTGGGAAACACTGATGTTGTATACTAACCACTTTGTCCTTTCTTGTTTCAGGGGAGAGAATTGTGAAGCGGTGGCGGTCTGTGAGGGATCGTTTCAAGAAGGAGTTCAATAAAGAGATGCGGGCCCCGAGTGGATCTGGAGGACGCAGGAGCAAGTACAAGTACGCACGAGCCCTGTCGTTCCTCCGGGATACAATGGTCACCAGAAGGTAAATATTACACACCACATGTAAAAAAAAAATGTTTAGATGTAAAAAAAATTTTTCAGCCAGGGCCATGCCATGTCACTATTTTAATTGTTTTTTTTTCTCTTTATTCCACAGCATGGTGAGCAGCACTCGGGAGCCTGCACGGTTGGACCCTTCTGAGGCAATCCCCGAGGAGACCGGCACCGAGGGACACTTCGACCGCCCCGGTACATCTGCACCTTCCCAGCCTTCCCACACATTAGACCCATCTGTCCCATCCACCAGCACCGGAGCATCGTGGCCGACAACATTACATGGAGCTGCTGGTGAGGAGATCGCTTTCCCTTTACCCCACCCTTCTGCCCCTGCCACCTCTAGTACACCTGCGGGTACTGGGCGGCAGCGGCAGAGTGGTCAGGAAAAGACTTATGCGCCAGAGTTCTTGCATCTGAATGCATCTTTCCAGAACTGTCTAAAAGTCTTGTCAGAGCAAATCTCCGCAGGCTTTCAGCAGATCAACTCCAGCATTCTGGAGGTGAAGACACTTCTGCAAACCATGCATTCAGAAGCACGATCTTCACCAAACCACACCTTTTTCAGGTCTGATGTGGAGCGCATGGAAACGCTCTCTCCTAGCCAGCAGATGCATGTAATGCATTCGTGCCACGGTACTCTCCAGGACGTAACCTCCCAACCTCCTCCTCCCACCCCAGTAGTTCCTCCACCTGCACCCCCTCCAGCCACTTTCCATCCTCCCCCTATTACATACCAGCCACCTCCCCAGTACCAGCAACCTCCCCAGTACCAGCAACCTCCCCATTACCAGACATCTCCTCACTTCCAGCAACCTGCCCCATACCAAACTCCTTCCCCGTACCAAACTCCTTCCCCATACCACTTTCCATCCACATCATCTGCTCCTACAGTCCCTGCCCAACCCTCCACTCCACCACCCACCACCTCTTCTGCCTCCCACATGTCCACCCATTCTCTAGCTTTTTCCACACCTTCACCTCTAACTGTTCCTTCCCCACCACGATCCCAGTCCTCTCTCCACACTCCCAGTGTCGAAGTGTCCCGCAGCCCCTCCAGCAGTATTTCCACCCCACACTACACAAATTTATAATATGTGTGTATTTTTATAAAAATGACCAGTTTTATGGTTTCAAAGCTTTCTTAAAAAAGTTAATTAAATTTAAAAACAGTTTACTCAAAAAAAAAAATTTTCAATAAAAGTTAAATTATTGTTTACACTGGTTGTCTGTCATTTCTTTCTGCGGCGAAATATGTTAAAAAAAAAGGTTAAATACAGGGTATTTAAAAGGTAAAAAGGTATTCAAAACCAGGTATATAATTGCGGGTAAAAGGTAAATAAATTTTAGCTTTTTGCCACAGTTGTGTTCCTGGTTGTGTTTGAAGCAAAGTATTTCACCTAAAAAGTTGTGTTTATTGTTGGTGATTTCCTAACAATGTACACAACTTTTGTTAAAAGGTGAAATACTTTGCATAAAACACAACCAGGTACACACCTGTGGCCTAAAGGTAAAAATAGTAAGACCATGACAAGATTGAAAACTTTGGTTGGCAAAGGTATATACTGTTGGTACAGAAGGTACACAAGTTTGGTTAAGGGCACAAATCTTTCACACTCTGTCATCCTGCCAGTGTACTCTGCCTTGAGGTGACATAAAGTATAGTGCAAAATTGTCCCTCATTACTGAAACCGTCACAGAACTTCTAGTGGTAATGTCATGGTAATCTTGCAAGGTGGTTTCTTCAGAGGTGTCCTCAATGGAAATGGGTTCCTTGCAGCTAACAAAATTGTGGAGTACCATGCAAGCTTTGATCACCTCGTCCACAGTTTCTGTCTTGAGGTTGATCGCAGTCAATAGGACCCGCCATTTGGCTGTCAGAATACCAAAGGTACATTCAACCATTCTTCTTGCTCTTGTGAGGCGGTAATTAAAAATGCGTTTTGTTCTTGTCAATCCTCTGCTAGAGTACGGTTTCAAAAGGTGTTCTGACAGCTGGAAGGCTTCATCCCCTACACAGACAAATGGCATAGGTGGACCAGATGTTTGCGGCAGCGGTCTAGGGGGTGGGAACTGGAAGGTGTTTCCATACAGTTTACGCCCCATGGCAGACAGTTTGAAAACTTGAGAGTCATTTGAGCGACCATAGGCCCCAATATCAACAGCAATAAATTTGTATTCCGTGTCAGCGATGGCCATGAGGACATTTGAAAAATATTTCTTGTAATTGAAATATTCCGATCCCGATCCAGCTGGCTTTACAATGCGGATATGTTTCCCGTCCACAGCGCCCAAGTAGTTCGGAAACTGCCATATCTGTAGAAACTTTTCAGAAATTTCAATCCACCTCTCTGCTGTGGGCTCTGGTAAAAACTCTTCAGCTAAGGAGTCCCACAGTGCACGGCATGTGTGCTTCACTATTCCAGATATGGTGGAAATCCCGAGTCTGTACTGGAAATGCAAACATTTCTCGGTCTACTGCATAGTTCACCATGACCCCATGTTTACAGCGAACCCTGGTGTTTTTCCCGGTCAGAGATAAAACGAGCGGAGTTCCTGTCAGAGTTACCTGACTCTTTGTGTCCAGTCTACCAAAGACTCCTTCATGGTGCAGCATCACGGTACACACCTGTGGCCTGTCATTATCCGTAAAATACATGCCGCACTCCTCAAAACTCATACAGACACACTGCGGTTCCCCAGACATACCCACTGAGGCAACCAGTGCTGTCATTTCCTGAACCACCTCAATTTGGGTTGCCGCCCCCCGGGACTCCACCCCTTTTTGGGTTACCACCCCAATTTGGGTCACCGCCCCCTTCTGGGACTCCACCCCTTTTGGGTTACCACCCAATTTTGGACTCCACCCCCTTTTGGGTTACCACCCCAATTTAGGTCACCACCCCCTTTTGGGACTCCACCCCCTTTTGGGCTACCACCCCGATTTGGGCCACCGCCCCCTTTCTGGGACTCCACCCCTTTCTGCAGAACTTCTTTTGCCACAGTTCACACAGTACAGTTTATGTCTTTTTGGGCTGGTATTGGCCCTTTAAGCACAACACCACACCAGTTCCTTCTGGCACTGCCACAGCTCCTGCTGTCACAAATCACCGGCACCTCTGGCTGCCGTTCACAAGCAGCTGCTGGTGTCACTGCATCTCCTGCTGCGCCGTCTTCGTGGACCCTCCAATCCATCGGAAGCCGCATGTCCCCTTCGTATCCCTGCCGAGCTACCAGAAGCCGCTTGTCACCTTCGTAACATGTGGGCATGCCAAGGTCAGGTACAGGGTTTGTGCATGACTGGAGGGATGTGGATTTGCTAGAAAGTGCTCCTCCACCCACCACTGGCAGTGCAGCATTGACACCTGGAACATTGGCCCACATGTGTGACTATGCCTTGCGGATCCTAAAAAGGGACCCCGCATTGCCAAAATGATGAGGGATGATGACTACTGGTTGGTCAGCATCCTCGATCCACGCTATAAAGGCAAATTATGCAACATCATGCCACAGGAGAACCTAGAGCTAATATTGGCTAACAAACAAGCAACTCTGGTAAACAGGTTGTTTGAGGCATTCCCAGCACACAGCAGCGGAGCTGGTACTCTCACGAGCCGTAGTGGGCAAATGGAAGAGGTGTTCGTGGTGCACACAGCTGAACTGGCATTGAAGACAGGGGTTTCCTGACCATGTTGTGGTCTGATTTCGCAAGTCCCGCGCACACGACAGCTAATACAGAATCGATAGCAAGTGACAGGAGACAGCAGTTGTCAACTATGGTTACAAACTACTTCTTCTCCCATATCGAGGTTCTCCCTCACAGGTCATTCCCCTTTGATTATTTGGCCTCAAAACTGGACACATGGCCTGAATTGGCACAATATGCCTTAGAGGAGCTCGCTTGCCCTGCTGGTAGTGTGCTATCTGAAAGAGTCTTCAGTGCTGCTGGATCAATCCTGACAGAAAAAAGGACCTTTCTGTCGACCCAAAATGTTGATGATCTAACCTTCATTAAAAGGAACCATGCATGGGTTTCAAAAGATTTTGTCCCACCCTCCCCTGATAACACATAGGTTGCCAGAAAAAAGGCTCGCTTTTGTCCTCCTCTTCCTCTGACTTCTCCAATTCCTCCATTTGCAGCAGCTGAAAGTCCAGCCTACACATCAACATATGCCATTTTTTAAACCACCCTAAATGGGCTGCCCCCCCCACCCCTGGCCCGGGATCAACACCTGCCGCACCCGGGCAAGTGCTGTTGCCCTGAACAGGTGTGTTGTCCCACCCTTGGGTGATGGCACTGGCACAGGGCCTCTCATTGTACAATAAAGTGTCTCTGATGGTGGGGGGGCGCACTCGCCGTCAGACACACTGGCGTACTATGAGGGGCCCTGTGCCAGTACCAGTGCCCACGAGTGTGTTCCCCCTGCTTGCTCAGGGACACAGCACTTCCAATACTTACCTCTCCCTGCTCCACTGCTGAGTAGTCTGGCCAGTTAATCCGTCACAGGGACGGCCACTACACATTTGGTGTACTGATCGATGATGGTTAAGATGTAGCTATGTCCTGTCCTGCTGGCCTCTACTTTTAGATTACCAATGGCTACCATTTGTAATGGACGTCAACTCCCAATTGGATGCAGTGGTGCTTTATGATCACCTTTCACATTTTTCATCGTCACAGACATGTAACACTCCTGCCACAATTTTTCAATGTCTCCTCTCATGGAAATCCAATAGAATCCCCTATGGCCTGTAGCTTGTGTGTTTTGCACTCCAAAGTGACCAGACACATCATGATAGGCAGTGAGGATCATGTCTACAGCTCTCCCTGTGATCACAATTTGATGGAGACGAGTTACGGTGATGGGATCGACGCTACTGCAATACAGCAACCCATTCTTCACTAATTTGCGGTTTAGCTGTATCCACAGTTAGAGTTATTGAGGGTCAGCATCGCCTCTGCAAATTCTCCCGTGAGGTTTTCCCGTGATTACTAATTCCAAATCATCTAAAATCAATCGATGCAAATTCTCCCGGGAGGTTTTCCCGTGATTACTAATTCCAAATCATCTAAAATCAATCGACTTTACTTCTGTACTTTTATCCATCTACCTTCCTCTAGCGGAGAGTCTGGACTGGCAGACTGACACTGAAATATAAACGAAGATTTCAAAGTACTCCAACACTGTATACTGGTGTACGTTTCGAATACATTTCCCTTTTTCTCATTTTCCTATTCTGGTGTAATCCATACTGAGCCTGTGAGAGTTTGTGTCTTACTCTGGTAAAATATAAGGAGATTTAAAATGACACCAACACTGTATGCAGCTGAACCATTGTAAAACATTACCCTTCTTCAAGTTTTTATATTCTTGTGTAATCCATACTGAGCCTGTGATTGTCTTTGTCTGAAGCCTGAAGTATAGATGGAGATTTACAATTACCCCTAGACTGGAAACACATGGGATCTGCTGATACAGTACCTTTTCCAAACATTTTGTATTACAGTTAAATCTTTACTGACTCATAGATCGACCAAGTAACAGAAGACAGAGATGCCCGTATGAAAGGTTCTGCAGCCCTGAGACCACCTTCCAAAGCCCGGCTGGACTCAAAGAAACCCGCTTCTCCCGCATCCGGGGACAATTACAGAAAATGCTACTATGAGAGATCAAGAATCAGCAATGGAATTCCTAATACCTGCCACCTGAGAAGCCGTCACATGAGCATTAAGCGTTAAACAAGTCAAAATTAAGTGCCGCAGGACTCGAATCACTGGAGGAGAGGATGCCGTCAAGCTGTTAATGGAACACACAACTAAACAACTAACTTAACAACTAAATTAACCTCCTTCCCCAACTGTTACGACACCACCTCAGCATATTGGTCAGCTGACCTCAGATTGTAAATCACCCGTGGTATCTCAAAAGGAAGGGCGGGAATTTTAAAATCGTCACTGAAAACGGACAACAGTTCCGACTTAACCCCACCAGGAAAACAACTTACATAAGGTATCGTCGCGGCCATGTTCAATAGTGTCTACCCCTTTTGAATTTGCACTCTCACTCTGCTTCTCCTTTCTGCTTCCTAAAGCATCTGGAACCACCATGCGAGGTTCCTTTGCAATGGGATCAAAGGTGCTTGAATTTGCAGCAATGTAGCCCAAAATTTACACTGGCCATCATTCAATTGTCAGCAGACACCCTGCTTCTGGCTGACCGATTGCCCCGAGTGACCCTCTTGCCCCTTGTCCACTGCTTTATGCATTTCAAGAATGGGCACCCCCGGCACCCCCAGGAAAGGAATGGTCAAACTTAGTCAGCGTCATAACCTTCAACCACAGATGTAGGTCTTTCTTTTACCACCGAATTGCTGGACGAAATGCATTCCTATGCCTAAACTGTTTTCTGTAACAGAGCCAAGCCTTAACCCCCTACACCCTATAAGCCTCCCCTATTGAATCAAAAAAACAGAAAAGAGGAGAACAATTCTCAGGCACCTTCTCTCCAAACACGCTAGCCAAACTATCGAATGCCTGTAGCCAACTAGATAATCTGTGCAGAATCAATCACCATCTCCGTTTCCCTACTACTCTTTTTGGCTATCATCCTTCTTCCCTTTGTCCAAGTTTAACTTTTACAAATGAAGCAGTGACAAAATTGCGACATATTTGTCCTTCTATATCTTTTCCCGCACCTCCTTCTTACGATGAGCGCCCAGTGGGCCCTCAAAGCATACATATACCTCCCCATGCACCCTGTCATCTACATTGATCCGAAATTCCTTTTCCTTCTCAGTCTGAACCGAAACAGACATGGGGTCAGTTTGGCCAGCTGACACCCCGATAACCGCCCCTGACAAACTGGTCCCTCACTCCTGCGACCCCACCCAAGCGGCTAAATGCGCCGGGTGCGCTCCAAATCCCTCCATCCGCGACAACAAATCCCGCATGGAAGCCAACATCTCCCCCAGCCCCCCAATCCATGAAGGAACTTGGTCCACAACTTCCTGACCTAACGCTACCGGCCAGACCCCCAACCCACTCCCGACCGCAGGGGACCTCACTAGAGATAAGGACAAACAAGACATGGAGATATACTCACTGGGCTGTGATGACGCTGTGACTGCTCCAGCTGCCAATCCCATATCCCGCTGGCCGTCGACTACGGAGCTTCCCCTCAGACCCTCTGTCCCTCAGCCCTCTCACAGCAATCCTGCTCTTACTCTGTCCTGTCACCGACTGACAACTCTCTAGAAAGATCCATTTAACTCAGACTAGCTCCACCCATCAACTGTCAGCTTGCTCTCTCTGATTGGATGCCCACAATCCCTCCACTACCTAAGCTCCTCCCACTGTACCTACCTTCCACACCAACCCCCAATACCCTTTCCTAGTCAGTCTGGGATGAGGCCATCCTCCCGCCGGGTACACCCAGAAAGCACTGACTAACTAGTGTGTGTGTTGAGTGCAGGGTTAGGAGTCCTGAGTGGTGATCCCTCCTTACCTGAGTGTGGGATACCACACCTTTGGATGAGGTGCAGTACCTCTGTGGTGACCGTACCCTCAGGGGCGCCATAGTACCCTTTCTCAACTTTCTATATTGTTGTCGGATCCATACTGGGCCTCAGAGCGTCTGTGTTTGCCTCCTGAAATGTATACGGAGATTCAGTATGTTTAAACTATACTATATACCTTGCATCCAGTGATACTGTACCCTTTTGCAAATTTTTATATTATTTTCTAATCCATACTGAGCCTGTGACCATCTGTGTCTGACACGAAATTTATATGGAGATTTACAATTATCCCTAGACTGTATAGAGCTGTCCACTCCTGAAACAGTACCATATATCTGCTGGTATTTTTAGTCCATTTTCACAAAAATTATTACGTATGGTGGAAGAGGCCGCGGACATGGGTGTGGGGGGCCGGCTGGTACTGATGGTGGTGGTGGTGCATCTGCTGGTATTGCCAAAAGCACAATAGCAGCCAAGGCAGGAGGTGTTGAGCCTGCATTATCAGCTGGCACAAGAAGGTCTTTAAGGCTCCCTTTTCTGGGAGTAGGTAAACTGCTTTTAAAGCCGGAGCATCAGGAACCGCAGGAACTGGTTTTGCCTTACATTGCCGAAAAAGCCTCCAGCTCTATCGCCTCCTCTTCTGAAGGTTAAAAAAATGCAAACCCTGAGTCGTCAGTGCAGGCTTCTGGTCGGGAACCACCACCTTTCATTGTCTCCTTCACCCCCACTAAAAGTAAAGGATGCAGCAGCCCACACTTCAGATTACTCCATGGAGCTCTTTTCACAGGTCATGCCTGTGTTATCAAGTGAAATTCTGAATTCCCCAGTCCAACATGAATCGGAGATGGAGTGCACTGATGCACAGCCACTGCTAGATGATTCTGCTGGTACATTCACCCACAGCACTATATTCCCCTCGCACTCTACAGAGCCAGAATGTGACACTGATGAAACTCAGGTGCCCCTTCCTGCATACTATACCACCTTACATGGTGACACAGAGGAAGGTGCAGATGAAAGTGCCAGTTCCTTGAGCAGGTGGAGGGTCCTACTCATGGGCGATGGCAGTGGCACAGGGCCCCTCATAGTACGCAAAAGTGTCTCTGCCAGTGGGAGGGCCCACTCACCATCAGACATACCGTCGTACTATGAGGGGCCCTGTGCCTGTGCCGTCGCCCACGAGTAGGCCCCCCCATGCTTCCTCAGGGCCACAGCAATTTCAATACTTACCTCTCCCTGCTCCACCGCCGTGACATCTTCTGCCTTTCCTGACAGTGACATTCAGGTTACAGAGCGCGATGACATCACGTCTGTATGCCCTCTACTGAAACAGTACAAGTGCAGAGAGCTTTAAAATGGCAATGCTGAGGAGTCCAGAGTAGAGCAGTGCCCAGCGAGGAGAGGCATTTAATTTTTTTAAATGTTGGGAGCATTTTTTGGGGAGCAATATACACTGGAGAATGATATATGGGGCCCATCATACACTGGAGCATCATCCATTTGGCCCATCATTTACTGGAGCATTCCAAATGGGGGATATCAGACACTGGAGCAGCATTTACAGGGCCCATTATACACTGGATCATTAGAAATGGGGCCAATTTTATATGGAGCACAATTTGGGCCGATAACACACTGGAACATCGTCCATGGGGACCAACATATACTGGAGCATTCCAAATGGGGGACATCAGACACTGGAGCAGCATTTACGGGGCCCATTATACACTGGAGCATTAGAAATCGGGCCCAATATATATGGACTCTGGAGCATTATTTGGGCCCATAAGACAGTGGAGCATCATCCATGGGGACCAACATATACTGTAGCATTATGTGGAGCTCATCATATACTGTATGGAACATTATATGGGACCAATTATTCTTTTTGGAGAAATATGTGGGGCTCATTATTCTGTATGGCGCACTAGGTGGTGGCTATAATACTGTATACTGAGTAATATACTGTCCGTTTTTTGAGCTTTTGTAGAATTTAAAATAGATATCAGTCATGTCATGTAAGCAGTGAAGTATTTTTCATTGTACTATACCTATATTTCTGTGCCGTATCGGAGCATTATGAATTGTGGTATGTGCTAAAAGGGCGCACTGACACTCTTTGGCCCATGGCACACGAACACCTGCCGCCAGCCCTACCCCCCCACAACTTTAGCCAAATAACCCCCAGTTTTCAATGCATAACTATTATTATAAAGTAAATTAAGGTTGACAAGCTTAAGTAATAAGAATTGATGTTGTTGGCATTGAAATGGGCACTGTAGGTGTGTTTACTGTCCTCCACTCCCTGCCGACTTTGCTTCCCCATTGACTTGCATTGGGTTTCGTGTTTCAGTCGGACCCCGACTTTTCCCTATAGTTGGCCGATTTCGTTTGACCCAACTTTTAAGAAAGTCAGGTTTCATGAAACCCAACTCGACCCGAAAAAAGGCAAAGTCGCTCATCTCTAGTGGTGACCATGGCGTCCTTTTTGAAGTTGGCCACTTTGGATCCAACTTTATTCTTTTTTAATGGGCAGAGGGTCATGTGACACATCAAACTTATTGAGAATTTCACAAGAAAAACAATGGTGTGCTTGGTTTTAACTTAACGTTATTCTTTCATGAGTTATTTACAGGTTTCTCTTTGTTTACAGCCATTGACATGTCACAGAGGTTAACCCGTGATAGAAATTGTGTTGATGTCTGGTGAATGCAGTACCCAGGTCATTGCAGCAGATTTCAATGCAATACACCCTACGCAAGAAAATTGTCACCATTCTCATTTTATTTAGGTGTATCCATATAAATGGCCCACCCAAAAAAGATTGCCTCATCACTAAACATAATGTTCTGTGTAAACTGAGGGTCCTGTTTCAATTTTTGTTTTGCCCATTCTGCAAATTTAGCGCACCGATCTGGGTCACCAACTATTCCCATTTTATTTAGGTGTATCCATATAAATGGCCCACCCTGTATATATATTACCTCCTATGTCTTATAATGTATAATGCAATGTACATATGTTAATGTGTAGGGAAAGTGTAGGATTTAGATTAGCCCACTGGGGGGGGGGCACAATAGAATACAACAGAGTAATATAGGATCAAGTTAGACTAATGGGATTTAGTTAGGAGAGGCCAACTGGGAGTAAGTTAGGGAGCTTCCTGAGTTCAGTTAGTTCGGGCTGGGAGCCAGGACAGGACAGTTGTGTCCTGCAATATTCAAGCTGAGGCTCTAGGTTGGAGTAGGGAGACCTGCAGTTGAGGCATTGCGGCATGCAGACGCCCTTCTGAGCCCAGCCTTAAGTGTATGCTATAATTTATAATTAATCCCTTTCTGACATGAGATGTACTATCCCATCCATGATATCCGGGGCCCCAATGACCGGGGGTGGGATAGTATGTCAAAGCGATCAGCAGTGGTCCCATGGTGTCAGCTGATTATCACAGCTGACACCCGACACTATGTGTCAGGGGCAGTCACGGACTGCCCCCAGCATGTTAACCCCTGGCACACTGCAATCAGACATGATCGCAGTGTACTGGAGGATTAGGGAAGCATCGGCAGGGAGGGGGCTCCCTCCGTGCTTCCCTGAGACCCCCGGAGCAGTGCGATGTGCTGCACTGCTCTGTTGGCCTCCTTCCCTGCAGGCCACCGGATCCAAGATGGCAGAGATCAGGCAGTGAGGTAGTCTGTGCAGCACCTGTCAGATCGCTGATCTGACAGAGTGCTGTCCAAACTGTCAGATCAGCGATCACACATTACAGTTATGTCCCCCCCCAGGAAAATAAAATAAAGTAAAAAAAAAGTGTAAAAATAATTTATAAAAAATCCCTAAATATATAAAAAAAAATATTCCCTAATAAATTCATTTTTTAAAAATAAAAAAACCCAATAAAAGTACACATGTTTAGTATCTCCGCCCTATAAAACTGTCCCACTAGTTAACCCCTTTAGTGAACTCCTTAAAAATTAAAAATAAATAACAAAGCAAAAAACTATGCTTTATCATCATACCGCCGAACAAAAAGTGCAATAACGCACGGTCAAAAAGATGGATATAAATAACCATGGTACTGCTGAAAATGTCATCTTGTCCCACAAAAAATGAGCCATCACACAGTGTCATCAGAGAAAAAAATAAAAGCGTTATAGCTCGCAGAATAAAGCGATGCAAAAATAATAATTTTTTATATAAAGTTGTTTTCATTGCATAAAAGCGCCAAAACATAAAAAAAGACATAAATGAGGTATCGCTGTAATCGCACTGACCCGAAGATTAAAACTGCTTTATCAATTTTACCACATGCAGAACAGTGTAAACGCAACCCCCAAAAGAAATTCATGAAATGCTGTTTTTTTGTTCACTCTGCGTCCCAAAAATCAGAATAAAAAGCGATCAAAAAATGTCACGTGCCCGAAAATGGTACCAACAAAAACGTCATCTCATCCAGCAAAAAATAAAACCTCACATGAATCTGTGAGTCAAAATATGGAAAAATTATAGCTCTCAAAATGTGGTGATGCAAAAACTATTTTTATAATAAGAAGTGTCTTTTAGCATATGACAGCTGCCAAGCATAAAAACCCGCCATAAATAGTAAATCAAACCCCCCTTTATCACACTCTTAGTTAGGGAAAAATAATAAAATTAAAAAAATATGGATTTATTTCCATTTTCCCATTAGGGTTAGGGTTAGGGCTAGGATTAGAGTTAGGGCTAGGGTTAGGGCTGAGATTAGAGTTAGGGGTGTGTTGGGGTTAGGGTTGAAGATAGAATTTGGGGGGTTTCCACTGTTTAGGCACATCAGGTGCTCTCCAAACGCAACATGGCATCTGATCTCAATTCAAGTCAATTCTGCATTGAAAAAGTCAAGCGGTGCTTCTTCCCTTCCAAGCTCTGCCATGCGCCCAAACAGTGGTTTATCCCCACATATGGGGTTTCAGCCTGCTCAGGACAAATTGCAAAACAACTTTTGGGGTCCAAATGCTCCTGTTACCCTTCGGAAAATAAAAAATTGGGGGAAAAATATTATTTTTGTGGAAAAAAATATGATTTTTTAATTTTATGGCTCTACGTTATAAACTTCTGTGAAGTACTTGGGGGTTCAAAGTGCTCACCACTAGAGTTGAGCGATACCAGCCGATACTTGAAAATATCGGATCGGAATGGATCGGCCGATCTTAAAAAAAGTATCGGTATCGCCGATTCCGATACCGGAAGTCCCATTCAAGTCTATGGGACTTCCGGTATCGGAATTAGAAATACCCTTTTTTTCCCACGTACAGCCTTTCGAGGGTCTGTACGGGCCTTCCAGGGGTCGGTGCCGGCCTGCCGGGGGGCTGTGCCGGCCTGCCGGGTGTCTGTGCCGACTCCCCAGGGGTCTGTGCCGGCTCCGGCTCTGATGCCTGCTACCATGACGGTGATTGACACATTTGCCAATGATGGGACAGTAGTAGTCCCATCATCCGGCTAATGTGTTGAATGTAAAAAAAAAAAAAAAATTACATACATACTACATAAATACATGCTACATACATACTACATACATGCTGCATACATGCTACATACATGCTACATACATACTACATACATGCTACATACATACTACATACATGCTACATACATGCTACATACTACATACATGTCACATACTACATACATGCTACATACATACTACATACATGCTACATACATACTACATACATGCTACATACATACTACATACATGCTACATACATAATACATACATGCTACATACATGCTACATACTACATACATGCTACATACTACATACATGCTACATACATGCTACATACTACATACATGCTACATACTACATGCATGCTACATACTACATACATGCTACATACATACTACATACATGCTACATACATGCTACATACATGCTACATACTACATACATGCTACATACTACATACATGCTACATACTACATGCATGCTACATACTACATACATGCTACATACATGCTACATACTACATACATGCTACATACTACATACATGCTACATACTACATACATGCTACATACATACTACATGCATGCAACATACATATATACTACATACAATACATTCATACAATACATACATATAGACATACAGTACATATAACAGAGTACATACTCACCATCACTTGTCACATTGTTCCCCGAAGCCCTTGTCGTCTGAGGATTAAAAATTAAAATAACAAACCACAAATATACTCACCCTTGATCCGCAGAATTCCACATATGTCCCACGACGATTTTGTGTGGAGAACAGCAGCATCAGCTGATGCTGCCGTTCTCTACGAGCGCCAGGAATCCACTGTAAAAAAAAGGCCCGAGTCTCACTTTATGGCAAAGTGCCATAAAGTGAGACTAGGGACTTTTTTTTTACAGTGGCGGAGGAATACAGTGCGGAAGGATATCTACCTTCCGTCATTGGATTCCTGGCGCTCGTACTCACCATCACTTGTCACATTGTTCCCCGAAGCCATTGTCGTCTGAGGATTAAAAATTAAAATAACAAACCACAAATATACTCACCCTTGATCCGCAGAATTCCACATATGTCCCACGACGATTTTGTGTGGAGAACAGCAGCATCAGCTGATGCTGCCGTTCTCTACGAGCTCCAAGAATCCACTGTAAAAAAAAAGGCCCGAGTCTTACTTTATGGCAAAGTGCCATAAAGTGAGACTAGGGACTTTTTTTTTACAGTGGCGGAGGAATACAGTGCGGAAGGATATCTACCTTCCGTCATTGGATTCCTGGCGCTCGTAGAGAACGGTAGCATCAGCTGATGCTGCTGTTCTCCACACAAAATCGCCGTGGGACATACGTGGAATTCTGCAGATCAAGGGTGAGTATATTTGTGGTTTGTTATTTTAATTTTTAATCCTCAGACGACAATGGCTTCGGGGAACAATGTGACAAGTGATGGTAAGTATGTACTCTATGTTATATGTACTGTATGTCTATATGTATGTATTGTATGAATGTATTGTATGTAGTATATATGTATGTTGCATGCATGTAGTATGTATGTAGCATGTATGTAGTATGTAGCATGTATGTAGTATGTAGCATGTATGTAGCATGTATGTAGCATGTATGTAGCATGTAGCATGTATGTAGTATGTAGCATGTATGTAGTATGTATGTAGCATGTATGTAGTATGTATGTAGCATGTACGTAGCATGTAGCATGTATGTAGCATGTATGTAGCATGTATGTAGCATGTAGTATGTATGTAGTATGTATGTAGTATGTATGTAGCATGTATGTAGTATGTATGTAGTATGTATGTAGCATGTATGTTGCATGCATGTAGTATGTATGTAGCATGTATGTAGTATGTGTGTAGCATGCATGTAGTATGTGTGTGGCATGTATGTAGCATGTAGTATGTATGTAGCATGTATGTAGCATGTATGTAGCATGTAGTATGTATGTAGTATGTATGTAGTATGTATGTAGTATGTATGTAGCATGTATGTAGTATGTATGTAGTATGTATGTAGCATGTATGTTGCATGCATGTAGTATGTATGTAGCATGTATGTAGTATGTAGCATGTATGTAGCATGTATGTAGCATGTATGTAGCATGTAGCATGTATGTAGCATGTATGTAGCATGTATGTAGCATGTAGTATGTATGTAGTATGTATGTAGCATGTATGTAGTATGTATGTAGTATGTATGTATGTAGCATGTATGTAGTATGTATGTAGTATGTATGTAGCATGTATGTAGTATGTAGCATGTATGTAGTATATATGTAGCATGTATGTAGCATGTAGCATGTATGTAGTATGTAGCATGTATGTAGTATATATGTAGCATGTATGTAGTATGTATGTAGCATGTATGTAGCATGTAGTATGTATGTAGCATGTATGTAGCATGTATGTAGCATGTATGTAGCATGTAGTATGTATGTTGCATGCATGTAGTATGTATGTAGCATGTATGTAGTATGTATGTAGCATGCATGTAGTATGTATGTGGCATGTATGTAGCATGTAGTATGTATGTAGCATGTATGTATCATGTATGTAGCATGTAGTATGTATGTAGTATGTATGTAGTATGTATGTAGCATGTATGTAGTATGTATGTAGTATGTATGTAGCATGTATGTTGCATGCATGTAGTATGTATGTAGCATGTATGTAGTATGTAGCATGTATGTAGTATGTAGCATGTATGTAGCATGTATGTAGCATGTATGTAGCATGTAGCATGTATGTAGTATGTAGCATGTATGTAGCATGTATGTAGCATGTATGTAGCATGTAGCATGTATGTAGCATGTATGTAGCATGTATGTAGCATGTAGTATGTATGTAGTATGTATGTAGCATGTATGTAGTATGTATGTATTATGTATGTAGCATGTATGTTTTATGTATGTAGTATGTATGTAGCATGTATGTAGTATGTAGCATGTATGTAGTATATATGTAGCATGTATGTAGCATGTAGCATGTATGTAGTATGTATGTAGTATGTAGCATGTATGTAGCATGTATGTAGTATGTATGTAGCATGTATGTATGTAGTATGTATGTATTTTTTTTTTTTTTTTTTTTTTTACATTCAACACATAGGCCGGATGATGGGATTACTACTTTCCCATCATTGGCAAATGTGTCAATCACCGTCATGGTAGCAGGCATCGCCCGATGGGACTTGTAGTCCCATCGGACGATGCCTGCACAGACCCCCGGAGCCTGCACAGCCCCCCGGCAGGCCGGCACCGACCCCCCGGAGCCTGCACAGCCCCCCGGCAGGCCGGTACAGACCACCCGGAAGGCCCGAATTGACGGCGCATCATGATGCGCACAAACCGCGCATCATGATGACGTCATTTCGGCAGCCAATCAGAGCCACAAAAGTGGCTCTGTTCAATTTGGGACTTCCGATTCCGGTATCCGATATAAAAAAAAATATCGGAATCGGTATCGGATTTCCAATACGGCAAATATCGGCCGATACCCGATACTTGCGGTATCGGAAAGCTCAACACTACTCACCACACATCTAGATAAGTTCCTTGGGGGGGTCTAGTTTCCAAAATGGGGTCACTTGTGGGGGGTTTCAACAGTTTAGGCACATCAGAGGCTCTCCAAACGCGACATGACACCCTCAGACCATTCCATAGTCTGCATTCCAAAACGTCCCTACTTCCCTTCCAAGCCGCAAGGTGTGCCCATACAGTAGTTTTCTCCCATATATGGGGTATCAGCGTACTCAGGACAAATTGGACAACAACTTTTGGGGTCCATTTTCTCCTCTTACCTTTGAGAAAATAAAAAATTGGGGACTAAAAGATCATGTTTGTGGAAAAAATATGATTTTTTTTATTTTCACGCCCGGGTGTTATATACTTCTGTGAAGCCCTTGAGGGTTCAATGTGCTTACGACACTTCTAGATAACTTCCTTGCAGGGTCTAGTTTCCAAAATGGGGTCACTTTTGGGGATTTCCACAGTTTAGGCACATCACGGGCTCTCCAAAGGCAACATGACACCCGCAGACCATGCCATCAAAGTCTGCATTCCAAAACATTACTACTTCCCTTCCGAGCCCCGACATGTGCCCATACAGTAGTTTTATCCCACATATGGGATATCAGCATACTCAGGACAAATTGGACAACAACTTTTGGGGTCCAATTTCTCCTGTTATCCTTGGGAAAATGAAAACATTGGGGACTAAAAGATCATGTTTGTGGAAAAAATATGATTTTTTTATTTTCATGCCCGGGTGTTATAAACGTCTGTGAAGCACTTGGGGGTTCAAAGTGCTTACCACACATCTAGATAAGTTCCTTAAGGGGTCTAGCTTCCAAAATCATGTCAGTTGTGGGGGTTTCCACTGTTTAGGCACATCAGGGGCTTTCAAAACATTGGCATGGCGTGCGATCTCAATTCCAGCCAAAAAAATCAAATGGCGCTGCTTCCCTTCCGAGCTCAGCCATGCACCCAAATAGTGGTTTACCCCCACATGTGGGGTATCAGCATACTCAGGACACATTGCACAATAACTTTTGGGGTCCTGTTACCCTTGGGAAATTAAAAATTGGGAGTGAAAATATCATTTTTTGGAAAAAATATGATTTTTTAATTGCATGGCTGTATGTTATAAAATTCTGTGAAGCCCTTGGGGGTTCAAAGTTCTCACCACACATCTAGATAAGTTCCTTGGGGGGTCTAGTTTCCAAAATGGTGTCATTTGTGGGGGTTTTCCACTGTTTTGGCACATTAGGGGCTTTCAAAAACACGACATGGCATCCGATCTCAATTCCAGCCAAAAAAGTCAAATGGCGCTGCTTCCATTCTGAGCTCTACCATGCGCCCAAATGGTGGTTTACCCCCACATGTGGGGTATCAGCGTACTCAGGACAAATTGCACAATAACTTTTGGGGTTCTGTTACCCTTGGGAAAATAAAATTTGGAGGTGAAAAGATCATTTTGTGAAAAAAATATGATTTTTTAATTGTACAGCTGTACGTTACAAACTTCTGTGAAGCCCTTGGTTGTTCAAAGTTCTTCCTACATATCTAGATAAGTTCCTTGGGGGTCTAGTTTCCAAAATGAGGTCACATGTGGGGGGCTTCCACTGTTTAGGCACATCAGGGCTCTCCAAACGTAACATGGTGTCCAATCTGAATTCCAGCCAATTTTGCAGTGGAAAAGTCAAACGGCGCTTCTGAGCTCTGTCATGGACCGAAACAATGGTTCCCCTCACTTATCAGGTATCGGCGTACTCAGGACAAATTGCGCAATAACTTTTGCCATCCAATATCTCCTGTTACCCTTGGTAAAATAAAAAAATTGGGCCTGAAGTAATTTTTTTGTGAAAAAAAAGTTAAATGTTCATTTTTTTAAACATTCAAAAAATTCCTGTGAAGCACCTGAAGGGTTAATAAACTTCTTGAATGTGGTTTTGAGCACCTTGAGGGGTGCAGTTTTTAGAATGGTGTCACTTTTGGGTATTTTCTATCATATAGATCCCTCAAAGTGACTTCAGATGTGATGTGGTCCCTAAAAATAAAACGATGTTGTAAAAATGGGAAATCGCTGGTCAACTTTTAACCCTTATAACTTTCTAGCAAAAAAAAATTTTGGATCCCAAATTGTGCTGATGTAAAGTAAACATGTGGGAAATGTTATTTATTAAGTTTTTTGTGTGCCATATCTCTGTGATTTAAGGGTCTTAAAATTCAAATTTGGAAAATTGCAAAATTTTCAACATTTTTGCCAAATTTCCGTTTTTTCACAAATAAACGCAAGTTATATCAATGAAATTTTACCACTAACATGAAGTACAATATGTCATGAGAAAACAGTGTCAGAATCACTGGGATCCATGGAAGCCTTCCAGAGTTATTACCTCATAAATGGACAGTGGTCAGAATTGTAAAAATTGGCAGGTCATGAATGTGCAAGCCACCCTTTGGGGTAAAGGGGTTTTCCACAAATAAAAGTTCTTTTTGTTCAATAGATCTTGGAATAGTAATAATTTCCACATTTGGCTGTGTTTAAATAAAATGTTCCTGTGCTGAGATAATCTTATAATTGTGCCCCTGCTGTATACTGTGCAATGGTCATGTCTGACCATACAGGAACATGGTCTGATCATACCACAGCTCTTGGGCAGGGGGGGGGAGAAAAAGAGTATACAGATATTAAAGCACGGGATCACAGCTGATTCTTTTTATGAGTAAAACATTTCCCTGCCTGTTTTTAAAGACTGTTTTACTTCAAAGAAAGAATCAGTTGTGATCCCATGTTGTAATGTCTGTATACTTTTTTTCTTCCCTTCCCTTGTTCAGGAGTTGTGGTATGATCAGATAATGTTCCTGCACGGTCAGACACGGCCATTACACAGTACACCGTACATTTATAAAATTATCTTAGCACAGGACCATTTTATTTAAAGACATCCAATTAAGGAAATCATTATTATTCCAAGATCTATTAATTAAAATCATTTTATTTTTTCATGGGAAAACCCCTTTTAGCAGAATACATCTTGCAGCTATTTTTTGATACTGATAATATTTGTAATTTTGTATTTTTATATTTTTAAAGCATTATTAAATGAATCGTTACTTGCAAATTGATGAATTTTAGGACTCATTTTCCCACAATATATAGGATATTGCATGTTTTTGATTGTCGTAGATTACAACTCTTTTTTGAACGGACTATGATTTTTATTTCTACCCAGTTTTATATTTGAAAACAATAAAGAGTTCAATTCCTCAGCTCCATTGTTGGTGACATTACCTTTATAAATATTTTTTAGGCTTCTTCAGCCTCATTTATAAACATGAAAAATGTGAACTGCAGTACAGTACACGGCGGTAAATGTTCCTGTTTACATCTACTTTGCCAGCTACAGAATTCTCAGTTTTTTGGAGCCATCCTTAGAAAAACCAATGTTCACCTCAATTTTCAGAAATTGAGATTTACGTTGATTTCGCAGAGTAAAATGTCATGTCAAAGTTTTGCTTTTTATTATATGTAATCTGAGTAAGAGCTTTTTCTGAACCTGATTACCCCCTTAGGGACGCGGCCAATTTTCAATTTTTTTTCTATGAACGTTTATAACATTTCAGTGTATGATGCTAACAAATAAGTTGTGATTTTACTCCATCCACCTTTGTAATATAGATATATATATATATATATATATATACATATATACAGTTCTGCAATATTTTCAGTTTGTCTGATTTTTCTCTTTATAGGTATATTTTTGAGTAAAATGCTTTGCCTGGGGCTCTACTCATCTTGTCTGGGTAAGAACCTGCCCAATTTGAGCTTTTAATTTACCTTTCTACTGAAGAATATTACTAGGTGGTTCTACTCATCTACTAACACACTTGCTCTTTTTTAGCATCACAGGATGCATGGGATTTGTGCTACATTGATGTATTTATGAGTAGTTTCTCCATGGGTCTTGCTGTTTCCTGAAAGGTGTCATGTTATATTTTAATTGTTATGAATTACTTTAATAAACATTAATTTTTTTTCTATTTCATTCACCGGTGTACTCCTTATTATCCTATGCTTCTAAACTTTCTTGGAGTTGGTGTATATCTTTATTGCAGGTAGACCACCATTGTGTGGCATTACCTAGCATATAGCATGCAACTGAGGTTTTTCTCTGCAATATTTTTGAGTAAAATGTAAATTGCTCTTTTATTCTATAAACTACTGACAACATGTCTTCGAATTTCCAAGCACTAAATTTTGTATTATTTTCAGAAAATGAGAAATGGCCAAAAGAACAAAAAAACGCAGTGCTTGCAGTCCTCAAATAATGCTAAGAAAACAAGTTCATAATCATTTAGAAACAACAATACTAATGTTTTATCTCAGGAAGAGTTCAGAAATCAATATTTTGTGGAATAACCATGATTGTTAATCACAGCTTTCCTGCGTCTTGGCATGCTTGCCACCAGTCTTTCACACTGCTTTTGGGTGACCTTATGCTACTCCTGGTACAAAAATTGAAGCAGTTCTTCTTTGATGGCTTGTGATTATCTATCTTCCTCTTGATTACATTCCAGAGATTATCAATGGGTTCATATCTGGATATTGGGCTGGCAATGACAGGGATTTGATGTGGTGGTCCTTCATCCACACATTGATAGACCTAGCTGTGTGGAATGGCACATTGTCCTGCTGGAAATGTAAGTCCTCAGAGTTGGGGAACATTGCCTGAGCAGAAGGAATCAACTGTTTTTCCAGTATAACCTTGCATGCGGCTTGATTCATATGTCCTTTGCAAAAATCAACCTGCCCAATTCCAGGCTTGCTGATGTATCCCCAGATCATCACCGATCCTCCACCAAATTTCACAGTGGGTGCAAGACACTGTGGCTTGAACGCCTCTCCAGGTCTCCGTCTATCCATTAGGGGACCAGATCTGGGCACTGAGACGCTGCACTGATTATACATGTCGGCATGCCTAGATCTATAGGTGCACATAACACATAAAGAATTGCACTGGCAGCATATTTGCATGTGTCATTTGCACATTTATTTCAATTTCAGCAGATCTGTACTGCACATATCTTCAACACAGAGATTTCTAACCCAGGATCACCAGTTTGTTCCATTTAATATTGGCTCTGGTTTAATGTTATTATATCTTATTGTTTTCCCTATCATATTTTTGAAGTAAGTGAAGTGAATTTATATCTTTTGATAAATTGGTTCAATTTCTAGCAGGTTTGCACAGTTCCTGTTTTTTCACTTGCGGCTACTATAGTCCTCTAGTCCCAGGTGCGCCAGTGTGTATTTTCTATATTGCTTTTTTAAAGTATAAAATTTGTTTTGGTGAGAAATTGGAATCCTTAGCCAAATTCCAGAAAAGCAGGGTATTAATTAAATCTCCACTTCAGTGTTTTTTTTATTACACCACTGGAATGGTGCTTAATATCCGAGTCCCCTGTCCCCTGTTGGATACTCACCTCCTGGTGTTTTAATCTATTTTTTTTGCCACCGCTCCAGTCCATCTCCTGCAATTTGTGACCTGCAGGCTACTCCAGTGTTTCATGGAGGGTGCCGAGGTCTCTAATCAATGTTAGTCTATGAGAGCCTCATTCTCGCTCTTATAGACTTGTATTGAGATCTTGTGACATAGCTACTGAGTTCCGGCCAATCTGAAGCTACTCTCACAAGATCTGACCACAGGACTGCAGCAATGCTGAAAAATGGGGAAAACACCGGAGGGTGAGTATATGACTGGGGGCAGAGGACTTACATTTAAAGCACCACTTCAGTGGTGAAAAAAAAAACAACAAAATGATGGAGTGGTGCTTTAAGTGCTAGTCCTCCCATCAGGCCCTGCCTAGCTTGGTCGCACTATTGTGCAATGCCTTTGAAATAGTGCTGAATGAGCAGTAGTGTTCTGTTTTTGTACCATGGGCGAGCATATCATTGATGCATCCTAGAAGTGAGGGGGCCCATTTTCACATCCAAAGCTTGTGGAATTTTTCATTACATATGATGAACTATTGGACTGCAAAGGGCCCATATACTGTTCTTGTACGGGGGGCCTCTTCTGTCTGTTTTTCACGGTGTTTTGTACTATGGTACCCTTCTGAAAAAAGTTTTTGATACCATTAGTAGAAGAGTATCTAAATCTATTTGAACATGCTGCAGTAAATATTATCCACATAGATGATGGAATAGCTAGAAAATTTCTAAATTAGAGATGAATAAATCAATTCAGGGAGAATCGAACTCGCTATGAATTTCGCAAAAAAATCTTCACCATTTTAATTGATTTAAAAAGAATTAGGGTAACGTTAAAAAAACAAGCAAAAATGAATACTCAGCTGGACTTCATCTGTCTTCTTCAGTGTTGTCACACCTGCGGTCTTCACTGGTCCATCTCCGGTGTCTGTCACATCTGTTTGAGGCCACAGGCTCAAAAAGGCAGTCTCAGACAGACTTGGCACAAGCTACTCCATCTGGAAGATTACAGAGGAATCCCAAACTTCACCCTTTTACCCATGTACAGTTATCTGGTCTTACAATGGGGTCTACTGAATTGCTTTTGCTGAAGGGCTGCTGTCAGGAGGAACGAACCAGAGGCAGGAAGGGATGCCAAGCAATGTCAGAGCCAAGAGGTCACCATGTCAGAAACAGAATCTTAAGACAAGAGGATGGTCAAAACTAACACCGAGATAATAAAACAGGAGGAATCAGGAAACCACCACAATCAAGGACAAGAGCTCAAGTCAGGTAGCATAAAATAATTGACTGGCAGTGGAAGTCAGAGACTCAGGACTTTAAATAGCAGAAAGCCCCTCCCAAGGATCTCAGAAAGGAGTAATCAAAAAAATAGACATTCAACCCCATAGCTCCCTGATCTAGTGGCACCAAAAGTCCCGGGAATTATACAGGAATAATTCTGCACGTGTCACCCGCAACAAAGGCATGGTGGCTCGAAGCAGGGACAAAAGGGACAGGAACCGGCACAGATGTTACAATGTCTGCCTGCAACCGGCATCTTTCGCATCTCCTGCACGAACAAGGCTATGACACATGCCACCCAATGTTATGAAGTGCGTTACTTGACGTTGCAACATTACAGTCTAGTCAGCGCAGTAGACAACCAAAAATAACAGGCACTGGATGATGGGTGGCAGAAAATACCCAGTGAGGGCAATACTGATGACCGGATCTAAAAAGATGACTGGACCAGAGAAGAGCTGCTTGGTGGGACAAGTGAGGGAAGAGTGAGTATAACTTATTTTTAAATATATTTATTACCTTTGTGGTGTGGAGAGACTTCAGGACATAGTACTATACATTTGATTCATCATCACTGTAATAACTCTGCCGGCATCACTGCATGGCTTCCCATCTCCCTTCTTACTCACCACTCCGGTCCATGCTGTGAGTTCTGTCCTCTGCTGGTTCCTTGCTGTGGACCTCATGTCCTTGCTTGCTATATATTTACTAGCTGTCTGCTTAGGCCGGCGGCCCCGACACTTCCTTGTTCTTATAGAGAAAGTGTGCACCTTCATAAGGTGTTCCCAGCCAATTTCTAAGAGACCTCAGGTACTTAAAGCATTCCCACCTATTGGAGGATGCCTGAGCAACAAACTCTTTCAGTCTGTCTTTGGCTACTGAGTTGCCAGGTCCTGTCCTGATATTTCTCTTGTTCCGCCTTCCAGGGGGCTGGTATCCTCTGTCCTGTTCTTGTCCCGCGTCCGTCCTTGGCTGTACTGTGTCCTATACCTATACCCGTACCTGACCCTGTCTGTACTAAGTCCTATACCTGTGTCCATTTGTATCCTTGTCTGTAGCCTACACTATTACGCTGTGTGCTTCCTTGTGTTCACTCCTTCTGCTCTTTGCTCCTCATCCTGCGGTTCTGCTCTTTGCTCTGCATCCTGCGGTTCTGCACTTTGCTCCGCATCCTTGAGGTTCTGCTCTTTGCTCCGCATCCTTGCGGTTCTGCTCTTTCCTGTGCATCCTTGCGGTTCTGCTCTTTGCTTCGCAACCAGCGGCTCTGCTCTTTGCTCCGCATCCCACGGTTCTGCCCTGCACCGCAGCCTGCTGTTCTGCCCTCTAGTCTGTACTGGCTCCTTCTGGTTCCTGTCCCTCCTGTCTGAACTAGTTCCTAGTCCTACCTCTTCCCTTATCCCGCTCGCACCTGCCTGTGTTCTTGTCCTACTCGAAGCAGTTCCAGTCCCACTAGCTGTGCCCGCCAGCCTGAAAGAGTGTCAGCCGTGCCCACCCGCCAGAGTACCAGCCGTGCCTGCCAGAATACCAGTCGTGCACGTCTGTACTTGCTTGCACCTGCTATTAGTGTTCAGTCCCTCAGTGGGATCAGCTGTCACAGCCAGACACCGCCCTGGAGTGGTATCTGGCAGCTACATGCCGCACAAACCTGACCTCACCATCAGAGGCTCCAGTGAACACCAAGCTAGATGCTTAGTCACGCCAATTCCATGGTAGTCTGGTTTTTGGCACAGTGGGGCCACTATCCCACGCGCGTGCCCACCATTCAGAGTGCGAGCGTTACAATCACTACTGTTAATATCTCATGACCATATATCATAAACATAATACTGGATTTTTACGAAGTTGCAATTTTTGGTCCCAACGCCTCCAGAGAGTTATGTTAAAGAACATAAGAGATTACAGTATAGAAACCGCCTTCAGATTTAATTTTGACTACAGTACACGCTGTTTTCATAATATCAATAGCAATGCATTAACCCAACGAAGGTTACGCTTCGTAAGCCTTATTCCAACACTAAGATGTCGTTTTCCCAAGAGCAGTAAAAAAATACAAGGGCATTGAGAGCAATCGAGCCCTTCAACCTCCTTCTCAGATCTGCAGTCCTTGTGACAGGGGATGTGCCTGACAGCCCCTACAATGCACAACTTGTACAAATGTGGCTGATTTATCATCTGACGTTCGTGCCATCTGTTTTCATATTGCTTCCAGCAGAAGATAAGTGGCTCTTGACCATGTGCTGCCGAGCTGAGTAGATTGCAAAGTTCATGAGTTAGCAGAATTTATGATAGGATGGAATTTTTTTTACTCGGGGCATCAGTCATCTGAGCAGAACCCAGAACGGACAAAGTCCTGTCCAGATGTTTTCATTCTGGGAGAAGCTTTGATTGCTTCGAAGATGCTTGGTCAGATCTTCAGTACTGGCGTAGACTCTTTGCACAATCTGATATCTTAACTGTTGAAACAAGACTTTGCTTGGTGGAATAATTTCTTTCAAAGAAAGGGTTTTCAATTTTCTTTTTTTCTCTGCGAAACATTGAAAGAAAAATAATTGAAAGACATATTTGCATGCTCCGCACTTAATTACTGTATCAGTGAATTCTTGGTTTTGTTCCAATGTCCTTTTTCATTTTTTTTTCATGAATACCTAAGGCAAGCAGCTTTTGCTCTCAGTGTAAAAATGAAACATTTCCAATGCATGTAAAGAAGCCCGTCTTGGTGAAATACCGTCTCCATTTTAGCGTCTGTTCTAGTAATCTCTACCAGTCCGCTCTCCGCGTGATCGAATGATGCAGATGTACAGAGAGCTGATGTCCTTGTGTACTCCTACACTTGTAAAAAGTGTCACACATGTGATAGATGGCGAGGCTTTTGCAGTTAAGCATTTTCTTTTATTATGTTACCGATGCTGGCAGCAAGTACAAAATATGTAAAAATATTTATGCCGACACATTTGTCAAGTTGCATATGAGACACTTTTGTCATTGTCTATCTCGTTAGGCGGGGGAGACGTTAACCCATACATTCACATGGTGGGAGAGTTCTTAGGATGACAAATGCATCCATCAACACCAGACATTTATTAAAGATCATTTACAATCTTCTAAATATTCAGGCAGTCAGAAAATTTGGTTTTCTTTGACTGTTCCTAATTGTGTGCCTTTGAGACAGCCAGGAGTAACCCAAATGTACTTTATTCACATTAAAGGGGTAGTCCGGGACTTTATCATTGATGGCCAATCCTTAGGTTATGTCGTCAATCCGGCAACCCCCCGCCGATCAGCTTTTCCAGGACTAGAACTGCCTATCTACTGAGCTGCACAGCTCCGTCAAAGAAATAGTGGCCGCAGACAGGTATTGCACATGCACCCCCTACTGATTTGAAAAAAGGCACGTACGGTACCCAGCTGCGGCCACTATACAGCAAACGGAGCTGTGCTGTGCAGCTCCGTAACTGAGTATCTCAGGCCACCACCAACACTGGGAACAGCTGGTCGGCGGAGGTGACGGATGAAGCACCTCCACCAATCTCACATTGATGACCTAACCTAATGATAAGACATCAATGTTAAAGTTCTGGACAAGAGGTCATTTGTATGGCAAGTCACCTTGACACTTGCTGATTGTGTTTTTTTTCTGCAGTAGCTCTAAGAGGGTACTGTCTCATGTGACATAACAACCTCATGTGAGCGCCAAGAATACGAGTGTCAACATTGCTGGAATGGTGTCGACACTGGAGATGTGTATAAGCGTTTTTATTTTAACAGTGCCAAACATGAAGAATAAGAAGGGGTTGTACTAGTAGTGGACAATTCCGTTAAAAACAGCCTTTTTTACTGTAAATCATTAGCTGCAGATTGAATTAACTGACAATTTGTCAGTGAGATCGTTCTTATGGGAAGTTTCTAACTCTTTTTCAACTGTGTTTTTCTTAACTCTTTTGCGCTGATTTATCACTAGAGACCACATCATAGTTGATTTGAACTTTGATGTGGTCATAAATCAGCTAAAAGGAGCTCAGAAAGGATAAAAAAAACAGTTACAAGTTTCCCTGCCAGAAGGAGCTCAATAGATTCTGAAACCTAATAGCACAAAAATATTCCAAAAGAAATGCATTTAGATAAAATAAATGCTTCCTAGAGTGTCAATATCTTTTAAGCAACATTTTTTTTTGTACAACCCTTCTCTATAACCCTTAATTAGACACATAAATGTGAAAGATGGGGTACCATGCATGACCCATTTATTAGCTAAATCTATTACATGCCTGCCAATTTAAAGGAATATTACACCTTAAAACTGGGCTTCCATGGAAAGACTTTGTATACCCACTCCATTTAGCAGGATTCATGAGCACCCTAGCTTTTATCTTTCATCAATATACAGGTGTTAGGGCTGGCGGAATGCACCAAATAATATAAAGATGGTACTAAGGTGCGTTCGCAGTCCGGGGTCCACTGTCAGATGTTAACTGCTGCTCGGTAATGGCTGACACTAAATGGCAGTATCGCACCGGACACACGTGAGTTAGACGCCACCCAGTATGTAATAGCGACGGGCTCTGTTGCTTCACAGAGCCATGGTACTGCATAAGACAGATACTGTACCCTGTTGACTGTCATAGGGCACAGCGGAGTCAGCGCTAGTGTACGGTCCCAGAGGATACGAGGTAAGAGGCTCTCTAGACCCACTAAGCACACGGTGTCGCACATGGGAATACCACTAATAGACGCTGGCTACTGTGGAGTGCAGACCAAGTGTACAGTGGCATACAGGCAAAGCCACTACTTGGCGCTGAAGCTAGTCCCTAACTCTGCCTCCTACCTGCACTATCAGCCTAGGCACTAACTGGCAAGGCTAAACAACACATGCGTACCAAGGGTATGGGTTTCAGAATGAGTTAGTCACCAGAGACATTTATATGTGCATTCAACACTCACTCCACATGGACTATACTAGTGCCCGGCCGTGCGATCCTTTTATAACCACAGCCTTCCGGGACCTTGCTGATGGGCCAATCCGAGCTGCTTGAGGACCTGAGCATGTGACTTCCGATCACCAATGAACGGTCATCTCACGGGCATGCTAAGATGGAGAAAAGCAGGACTTAGTCCCAGGAGCATCTGCTCGCCGCTGAGTAATTCTGAATGCTATAGTTGAACCTGGGGCAGCAGCAGCAACCACATGCATAGCATTAGCCTTTAGCAAGACACTGGGACCAACGTCTCTGCTGAGCAGGAACCTCTTCAGCTGCAGAAGAATGGGAGACCGCAGAGGAGATGGCTTGAGATTCCCCCCAGTGCAGTGGCGGGAGCTCGATGCCTAACATACAGGTACCTGTTTTTTGAAGCCTGGACCTCTGAGTTGCATCCACGAAGTAACTGTGCTCAAGAATATTCATGGAGTGTTTTGTGGAAGTTACATACAGTATGTTGATAAGAATGCATGCCTTCCCTGCCATTAGCCTCACCACAGTTCCCCAAAATATTTATTGTGGAACTCAAGAATTCTTTAATATGCACTTTAGGAAGACAAAATGCAAGTGGTTGAGTCTGGAAGCTGAAAGATATGTGCACATTGTGTTCATCTTCCTCTCTCTCTGCCTGTGCCCTGCACTTATTATATAGTGTCAGGTAAGGAGAATGAGAACTGTACAGGTGCACAGTTCTCCAAGTTATGAGGAACCCTCACATGCATATCCTGCTCCATATGATCTCCCATTTTGCCACATTTGTCTCCATCCTGCCCCCCATATGCTCTCCCATCCTGCCCCATATGTTCTCCCACCCTGTCCTCATATGTTCTCCCATTAAAAAAATAATAATGATAATAATAATTATCATGATAAAAAAAAGATAATTAGCTGGAATTACCCGGAGAGAAAACAAAATGTAAATAAAATATATTAAATGTTTATTTTAAATATGAGAAGATGTAAGGTGCCATTCTGTGGTCGGGAGGGGACCCACACACTTTTATTTGCACAGGGAATTGCCTTATTCATTACGCTGTACATCTGTGTTGCAGCATTGTATTTTCTGCACTCTGATTTTCAGGACAGCGGCGATCATTAATAATAGTGCTGGATATATACATCCATATTTTAATGGACCCCAGAAAACAGTTTAAGCTGAAAATGAAACAAAACAAGAAGAAAGATTGATTCAAAGGAATGTGTTGAGGAATGTGAGCATCCATTATCTAGCAACATCCTGATCTGAATAGGTCTTATTCACGGGGCGCAATGATTTCCCATCTCTCAGACGTAAGTCAGTTTGAATGACAGGAGTGGCCTTGGGTGTGTGAATAATTCTCTGCTAAGCCGCAATTTGTTTAATAGGCGAGATGTATGCAGCCATCCACAATAAAGCAGGTCACTCATGCTCAGTATTAAAGTCTTCCGCTCGGTGTGCATAAAAGCATATCTTCGGGGTTAGCCACTTTCAAGGGTGTGTATTGTGTGTAAAGATTCTGTTTCCGATCCAAGGATTTTAATGAAAGCTCTGGCCACTTCCATCAATGACTCATTGGTAATATTTTAAAATCAGACTGTATTTGATTAAATCTGAGATTTGCATGTACAGAAATTCCTTAATATCTGCCTATTACTGCAATCACAAGTGGGATTAAAAACCAGTCTGATAAAAAAAAAGAATTAAAGACCAGTCTGATAAAAAAAGACAAGTCTGATAAAAAAAAGGCAGTATTCAAAGGGGTGGAATATTTCTGGTATCGCCGCTCTCTTTTAGCAGGTTTATTAACAGTGCCAATAGAGAGTACCCAACTACCATGTTTTGAAGACCTTAAAGGATTCTTCTCCCCCTAAATGATTCTCACACCACCAATTCTGCTTTTGACTCCTGTACTTGTGGAGAAAACTCTTGTCTACTGAGCACTTTCCCGGCAAGGTTGGTGCTTAGAATATGTTGTGGTTAGAGTTGAGCGAAACAGGTTGGTCAGATTCAAAAATCGCCGACTTTCGCCAAAGGAGGGTTTCGCCGATCGAAACCCGACCCTAGCGTGAGGTCGGCCATGAGGTCGCCGATCAGCGCGCCAAAGTCGCGTTTCAAATGATGCTTTCAGCGCCTTTTCTCACCCAATGATGGAGGACGCACACTGTGGGCAACGCGATGACATAGGCAGCGGCCAGCACCATCTTAGAGAAGGGCATTGAAGTGATTGGCTGGCTTTGTGTGGCGTCACAGTGGGTATAAAAGGCTGTGAACGCCGACCGCCATCTTACTTCTGCCGGTCTTACAATAGGGAGAGGTGCTGCTGCTGATTCTGAAGAGGGAGAGCGTTAGGCAGGGAAAAAGAAAAAAAACTGCTTCTGCTGATAGCGCTTTTCACTGTACAGTTAGTGTGCAGTGAAAGGGGAGGATTTTTGTTTTGTGCAGCAGCGCTGGTGGTGATTAGGCTGCCTTTTAAGGCTACCTGCTAGCTGCATTGCTGTGTGCACATTGCTGTTCAAACTGCTTTTTTAAAGCACTCCAAATTTTATTATTTTGTCCTGGTGAGTTACTGAGCGTTCATTTTTTCACACTCCGTCTAGCGGTGTACCCTCATCACACACTACTGTGTACCGGCTGGTATCACGGACAAATAGAAGCTATCTGGGTGTGACTCTGGAAGAAAAAGCAGAGGAGTTTTTCCAGACCTACACCTTAGAGTTGTGTCCGTTTTTCAAACAGTTTCGTATATCTGTTGTTTGATTACGGTCTAAACTAGACAGAGACAGCCTGTGTCAGTCCGTATACAAATACACGGAACTTGACAATTTTACATACACACCGTACAGTGGTGTAAGCTCCTCACATACTACCGTGTACCGCCTTCTAGCACGGACAAATAGAAGCTATCTGTGTGTGACTCTGGAAATAAAAAACGAGGAGTTTGTCCGTTTTTCCAGACCTACGCCTTAGAGTCGTGTCCGTTTTTCAAACAGTTTTGTATATCTGTTGTTTGATTACGGTCTAAACTAGACAGAGACAGCGTGTGTCAGTCCATATACAAATACATGGAGCTTGACAATTTTACATACACGCACCGTACAGCGGTGTACGCTCCTCACACAGTACCGTGTACCACCTTCTAGCATGGACAAATAGAAGCTACCTGTGTGTGACTCTGGAAAAAAAACAAGGAGTTTTTCCATTTTTCCAGACCTACACTTTAGAGTCGTGTCCGTTTTTCAAACAGTTTCGTATATCTGTTGCTTGATTACGGTCTAAACTAGACAGAGACAGCGTGTGTCAGTCCGTATACAAATACACGGAGCTTGACAATTTTACATACACACCATACAGTGGTGTACGCTCCTCACACACTACCGTGTACCGCCTTCTAGCACGGACAAATAGAAGCTACCTGTGTGTGACTCTAGAAAAAAAAGCGAGGCGTTTTTTCATTTTTCCAGACCTACACCGTAGAGTCGTGTCCGTTTTTCAAGCAGTTTCGTATATCTGCTTTTTGATTATGGTCTAAACTAGACAGAGACAGCGTGTGTCAGTCCATATACAAATACACGGAGCTTGGCAATTTTCCTTACACACATCGTATAGAGCTGTCCGATTCTCCAACAGTATTGTATATCTGCCGTTCTCATTACAGTCACTTTTATACCTAGTCAGCGTGTGTATGTGACACTCCGTAAATACATATACGGAGATTGTTAGTTGCACAAAAATCGGATACAGCTGTACACTTCTGATACAGTTCCGTATATCTGCTTGTTGGATTACGGTCCAATACATACTGTGGGAGCGTCTGTTTCTAACATGATATATACGTTGATTTAATTTGTTTAATACACCTTACACAGCTGGACGCTCCTCATATAGTACCATCTCTTGGCGTTCCAAGGTCAGGGACAGTGTTTGTGCGTGACTGGAGGGATGTGGATTTGCCAGAAACTGCTCCTCCACCCACCACGGGCAGTGCATCATTGACACCTGGAACATTGGCCCACATGTGCGATTATGCCTTGCGGATCCTAAAAAGGACCCCCGCTTTGCCAAAATGATGATGGATGACGACTACTGGCTGGCCAGCATCCTCGATCCACGCTACAAAGGCTAATTACAGAACATCATGCCACAGGAGAACCTAGAGATAATATAGGCAAACAAACAAGCAACTCTGGTAAACCGTTTGTTTGAGGCTTTCCCAGCACACAGCAGTGGTGCTGGTTCTCCCACGAGCCGTAGTGGGCACAATGGAAGAGGTGTTCGTGGTGCACACAGCAGAAGTGGTGTTGGAGACAGGGGTTTAATGACCATGTTGTGGAATGATTTCTCAAGTACCGTTCACACAACTGCTAATACTGCATCAATTAAAAGTAACAGGAGGCAGCAGTTGTCAACTATGGTTACAAACTACTTTTCCTCCCATATCGATGTTCTCCCTCACAGGTCATTTCCCTTTGACTACTGGCCCTCTAAACTGGACACCTGGCCTGAATGGGCGCAATATGTCTTACAGGAGCTCGCTTGCCCTGCTGGTAGTGTGCTATCGGAAAGAGTCTTCAGTGCTGCTGGATCAATCCTGACAGAAAAAACGACCCATCTGTCGACCCAAAATGCTGATGATCTAACCTTCATTAAAAGGAACCATGCATGGGTTTCAAAGGATTTTGTCCCACCTTCCCCTGATGACACATAGGTTACCAGAAAAGTCCCTCATTTTTTTCCTCCTCTTCCTGAGACTTGCCCAATTATGCCCTTTGCCCTTACAAGCGGATGCAGTGGTGGTTTATGATCACCTTTCACAGTTGTGATAGTCACAGACATGTGACATTCCTGCCACCATTTTTCAATGTCTCCTCTCAGGCCAATCCAATAGAATCGCCTACGGCCTGTGGCTTCTGTCTTTTGCACTCCAAAATGACCAGACACATCATGATAGGCAGTGAGGACCATGGGTACCTCTCTCCCTGTGATCACAATTTGATGGAGATGAGTAACGGTGATGTGATCCACGCTACTGCGAAGAAGCAATCCTTTCTTCACAAATAACCTTTTTCGCTTTCTTCACAGACACAGTAATTGAGGGTCTGCATCGCCTCTGCAACATCTACCGGGAGGTTTTCCCGCGATGAGTAATTCCAAAATTTCTGCTAACACTCAACTTTGCATCTATACTTGTATCCATGTAGTTTCCAGTAGCGGAGATTCTTGACTGGCTTACTGAGATTGAAATATATACGAAGATTTAAAAGTACCACAACACTGTATACTGGTGTACGCTATGAATACCTTTCCCTTTTTCTACTTTTGTAAGTCTGGTGTAATACATAGTGAGCCTGTGAGTGTCTGTGTCTGACTCCAGAAGTATAGACGGAATTTTAACCCTAGACTGGACACACCTGGTATGTGCTGATACAGTACCTTGTTTCAAAAATTTGTATTACGGTATCATCTGTAGGATAACCAACTGTGGGGGGGACCCTCTTCTTGCCGCAGACAAACACGAGACTGAGACAGAGATTGTATTGAACAGGTCCGTTTTTAGTGCCCATCCTTCTGTCGACAACAGCAATTCACCACAGCCGTTTCACATTTCTCTGTACACAGGACCCGAAACCTTCACTTCCTTTGTAACTATAATCATGGCGTCCTCTGTGGCTCTTCCACTGTGGCTGGCCTAGGCCCAACCACCACAGCGCTGCACCAGTCTGAGCACACCGTCCGTATGATAGCCCCAGGCCGTCTTCGTCTGCGGCTACCGTCCTCTGGGCCACCCCCCCGTGACCGCCTCAACTGTCAGTCCTCTCTGGAGCCTTTCCACTGTCTCTATTTCCTCAGCAGAACTTCCTCTTTACTGTGCTCCCTTCGCTGACTGACTCTTCCAGAACCTTCTCTCAGCCTTTTATACTTCCAGTTCTGGTATCTCCGCCCACCATCACCTAACAGTTTCTCTGACCAATAGCAGTTATTCAGTCCCACTCCTACACTCTCCACTGCCCTCCAATGGGCAAGCTAAAACACTGCACCCTTTCTCTTTATCTTAGCGGTTTCACACCTACACTGCGCTACACCTCTGCTTCTCACTACATGCTGGTTTGTCTGTCAGTCCACCTTCCCTACATCATCCATAGTGAGTGAGTGTGTGTGGGTTACACCTTCTATATATACGGTGAATCGGAGAAACAATTTTTTACACTATACTCGATACAGCTTGTATCTTGTTATACAGTACCTTTGTTCGACATTTAGCATTACGATCAAATCCATACTGTGTAAGCATCTGAGAGTGACTACGGGACTATTTATACGGAGATTTCATTCAATTGTACCCTAAAAAATATATAATTAATATCTGGTTATCCAGGACCTTTTTTACAACATTTTTTATTATGGTCAAAACCAAACTGAGTGAGCGTCTGGGGGTGACTACGGAAATATATACCGATATTTTCAATTTGGCCAACACTGTATACAGCAGAACGCTTCTGATATAGTAACCTTTTTAGCTATTTAGATGCTGGTGTAATCCATAATGAGCCTGTAAATGTCTGTCTGTTACTCCGGCAATATATTTGGAACTTTAAGATTACCCCAACACTGTATAAAGCTGTACGCTTGTGTTACATAACCCATTTACAGCTTTTCATATTCTTGTGTAATCCATACTGGGCCTGAGAGCGTTTGTGTCTGCCTCCTGAAATGTATACGGAGAATCATAATGTTTACACTATGCTATATATACCTTGTATCTGGTGATACTGTACCCTTTTTCAACTTGCTATTTTATTGGGTAATCCATACTAAGCCTGTGAGCGTCTGTGTATGCCTCATGAAATATATACGGAGATTTACTGTTATCCATAGACTGTATAGAGCTGTACGCTTCTGATACAGTACCATATATCTGCTGGTATTTTGGGTCCATTTTCAAAAACATGAGGAAATATGGTGGAAGAGGACATGGATGTGGGCATGGAGGGCCACCTGGTACTGATGGTGGTGGTGGTGCATCTGCTGGTAGTGTCAAAAACACAATAGCAGCTAAGGCAGGAGGTGTTGAGACAGCGTCATGGTGTAGCTCTGGAAGACCTGTAAGGCTCCCTTTTCTGGGAGTAGGTAGACTGCTTTTAAAGCCGGAGTATCAGTAACTGTTTGTGGCTTACATTGCTGAAACAGCCTCCAGCTCTATCGCCTCCTCTTCTGAAGTTGTAAAAAATGCAAGCACTGAGTCGGAACTGCAGGCTTCTGGTCAGGAGCAACCCCTTTCCTTGTGTCCTTCACCCACACCAAAAGTGAAGGATGTGGAAGCACACACCTCAGATTACTCCATGGAGCTCTTTTCCCGTACCATGCCTGGGTTAATTAAAAATATGGCCCATCATGTACTGGAGCAATGTAAATGGGGCAGATCAGACACTGGAGCAGCATCTAAGGCTACTTTCACACATCAGTTTTTTGCCATCAGGCAGGATCCGGCTATTTTTAGAAAAAACGGATCCGGCATAAATTTTGGAGAACTGTAGTAACGGATCCTTTTTACTGCAGGATCTGTCTAGCAGGTTATATCTGTTTCCTAGGGGCAAGCCAATTGGATCTGAGCATGCGCAGACTTAAAAAACGGATCCGGTGGCTGGATCCGTCTTTTTCTGGATCCGGCGCATTCCGGCGCCCATAGACTTTCATTGTGGCAATAAGCCGGAAGTGTCGGATCCGGCGCTTCCGGCTTTTTCGCCGGAGACAAAAAACGTTACAGTAGCCGTTTTTTCCAGATGCAGGAATGAGACAAGTAGCCGGATCCGGCAAAAAACGGATGAAGCACAATGCCATCCGGCGCGATCCGGCGCTAATGCAAGTCAATGGGGAAAACTGGATCCGGCATTGCATTTCACCGGATCCAGTTTTACAAAAAAAAGCCAGATTGCGCCTGACGGCGAAAAACTGATGTGTGAAAGAGGCCTAAGGGGCTCATTATACACTGGAGCATTACAAATGGGGCCCATTAAATATAGAGCATTATTGGAGCCCATCACACACTGGAGCATCATCCATGAGGCCCATCATGTACTGGAGCATTGTAAATGGAGCAGATCAGACACTGGAGCAGCATCTAAGGGGCTCATTATACACTGGAGCATTACAAATGGGGCCCATTATATATGGAGCATTATTGGAGCCCATCATACACTGGAGCATCATCCATGAGACCCATCATGTACTGGAGCAATGTAAATGGGGCAGATCAGACACTGGAGCAGCATATAAGGGGCCCTTTATATACTGGAGCATTACAAATGGGGCCCATTATATATGGACCATTATTGGAACCTATCACACACTGGAGCATCATCCATGAGGCCCATCATGTACTGAAGCATTGTAAATGGGGCAGATCAGACACTGGAGCAGCATCTAAGGGGCACATTATACACTGGAGCATTACAAATGGGGCCCATTATATATGGAGCACTATTAGGGCCCATGATACACTGGAGCATCATCCATGAGGCCCTTGGTGTACTGGAGAATTGTAAATGGGGCAGATCAGACACTGGAGTAGCATCTAAGGGGCAAATTATACACTGGAGCATTACAAATGGGGTCCATTATATATGGATCATTATTAGGGCCCATGATACACTGGAGCATCATCCATGAATCCATGAGGCCCATCATGTACTGGAGCAATGTAAATGGGGCAGATCAGACACTGGAGCAGCATCTAAGGGGCACAATATACACTGGAGCATTACAAATGGGGCCCATTATATATGGAGCATTATGTGGAGCTCATCAGATAGTGTATGGAACATTATATGTGACTAATTATTTGGTATGGAGAAATATATGGGGCTCATTATTCTGTATGGCGCACAATGTGGTGGCCATAACACTGTATGGAGTAATATACTGTCCTGCTTTTGAGCTATTGTACAATTTAAAATAGATCAGTCATGTCATGTAAGCAGTGAAGTATGTGTCATTGTACTATACCTATACTTCTGTGGCGTATCGGAGCATCATGAGTTGTGGTATGTGTTAAAGGGGCGCACTGACACTCTTTGGCCCAGGGCACAGGAAAACCTGGAGCCAGCCCAACCCCCCACAACTTTAGCCAAATAACCCCCAGTTTTCAATGCATAACTATTATTAGGAAGTAAATTAAGGTTGACAAGCTTCAGTTATAAGAATTGATGTTTTTGGCATTGAAATGGGCACTGTAGGTGTGTTTACTGTCTTCCACTCCCTGCCGACTTTGCTTCCCCATTGACTTGCAATGGGTTTCGTGTTTCAGTCGGCCTCCGACTTTTCCCTATAGTCGGCCGATTTCGTTCGACCCAACTTTTGCGAAAGTCGGATTTCATGAAACCCAACTCGACCCGAAAAAAGGCAAAGTCGCTCATCTCTAGTTGTCTTTCAGAGTGGCTCTACCTTAAGTTCTTACAGAAAGGTCAAGAAAAGAAGACCACCTTTCAAGATGTCCATACCCTCTGATAAGGCATGAGATAGACATTATGAAATATCACTTTTAAATATAGCCTTTCACATATGGAAGTTAGCAAATGATCACGTATTCGCAAGAGCCCCATTCTCGAGATTGGTAGAGGTCCGATAGGTTTGATCACTAGCAGTTAGCAACTTATAGCCTATCCTTTGGGCCATCTACAAAATGTATACTAGGAGCCAACCTACCCACTTTCATTTAGATTACTCTCATCTTCTTAAATGGTAGAAATGCCTTTGGACCCCTTTAGTTAATCGGGACAGTTGTTAATGCTTTCTTCGCACCCTTTATAGCTTTGCAACAGTTTCTAGGGACAGATACAATGCCAGACATTGTCTCTGAGGAAGAACCTGGTGTAAGGTTCGACACGCGTCAGGCGTGGGGGTCTGTTTTCCCCTTTATGGTTTTATCATGAAATTATGTGAATAAAACTTTTCGTGGATTTTATCAAGTCTCCAGTGCCGGATCTTCCTTTTCTCTTCATGTTTACAATGCCAGGCACATTGGTGCTCATTTCAGAAAGGGCGTCACTGCGGATACACAAGGCCCACCACTGGGGCTTCCCTGGTACATGGGGAAATGAAACATGGGTTGAATGGGGACACAGTCTATATCTATGAAGAACAGATTTTCCTACTTTTATTTTTACCTAAAGCAAGTTTTTTTCTTTTTCTGTACACATTTTTCAAGTTCCCAATGCCGTTTTGTGTATGCCACTCTATCACCCAATTATACATAGAAGCAGGGGCTGACATATCATTGCATCTGCACAGGTCCCCAAGAGGTAAGTTGCCCATTTGCCCCTTCTAAGGATGAGGAATTGTGCAATATGATGAGAAGGTCCTGAAAAGGACCCTTATATTGTTTTTGCATAGGGGCCCTCTTCTGTGTGTGTGACCGCCAATACGTTGAAGAAAAGGGCCTCGTTGCACCTCCAAGGGATGAGCAATTGTGCTTTATGATGAGATATTTAACTGAAAAGGACCCATATAATGTTATTGCATAAGGGCCCTCTTCTGTGTGTGACCGCCAATGCGTTGAAGAAAAGGGCCACGTTGCAAAACTTAAATAGGCTAAGCATTTTGACTTTGCCCTCTAGGACTGAAGACTCTGGTTCTTCTTTACTTCTACATGCCATTTTGTTGCCCCATGAGTCAACATTCCACCCTCCTTGCAGTTTCCTTGTAGAGGGCTGTTCTGCATGGGTTTAGACAGGGATGATCCATTAATTACTCCCATGCTCCCCTTTCCATAACCTTCTTGATAAGTTTCCTATAAGAAATATTTCTTACAGTTGTTGTGTTGCTAAAGACGTGTCCTTAGAATCGGGTGCAAGAATAAACTTGTCTGATTGTAACACAGCAATATACTCCAACTATGTGTAATGTAAACACTTATAAAGCACCAAAAATGGACGTTCAGCAGCGCACAATCTATAAGCTACTGGGAAAGGTTATTTTCAAGTGTTGGGACAGTAAACAAATTGTAGCTAATACTCTTCCCATTAGTACTAATGAGTATTGAAAAAATTAAGTGTAATCTTCAAAGTTTACAAAGTAAATAATGAATATAAAATACAGCGGAGGCTTGGTAATAAGGGTATTGATCTGTCGTGTGCTTTATCAGTATACACTTAGTAGCATAGAAATATAATGCTGCGAACTTAAAGGAACAGTAGTCCTGGAAATTGAATGCTTACATTATACAAGAAATATGGTCGTCCTCCTTGTTTGTTAGTCTGCATCATTTTCTGTACGATCCTGAGACGATCAGTCATGTAGAAATCCTGTGGGGAACAGGGGTTAATCTTCTCCTGTTCAGCTCCATCTTTTCCAGTTAACTAACTGAAGCCCCATTCTTTAGAAAAAAGGGGTCGTCTTTGCAATCTCATATCCTACTGCATGCAAGGCAAAGGGGAGAGGCTCCTGCTGCAGCCAATTGTTTTACAGTACAAAGCAGGACAGTGAGGAAGAGGAGGAAAAGGAGGAGAGGGAGCATAGCCTTGCTCCTGACACATAAGTTTTCTCCTTAGTTTTACTTGTAACATGAACCAAAATGGGAGCAATGAAAAGGAGGAGGTTAAGGATGGAAATGTTGGAACTTTTTTATATATTTTTTTTTCCGTGTCATGTTCTTTTATATGTGACAATAGAAAGAATATGATCAGGAAAAATTGAGCAGCTTTTTCAGTTTGTAGTGGACTATTTTCTGGACGTCCTAAATAACCAGTATCAAGGTGTTGATGGCTGAAGGTTTTTCATGTCTAATCTTACGTGGAAGATGAGAATGAAGTGCTATCCCTATTTATTTAAATTCCTATCAGTTTGGGACAATCAAGGATTGTTCACATGGACTATGTGTCTTACTGCCAATGATGCTGGAGGACTCGATGGAAAATCAACCTCTCAGGCTAGCTCTCAGGTAAACCTCTCTTACCAGCATCAGTGCCACAGAGCTTCCCTCAGTCTTCTGCTCTGCAGCAGGACTACAGGTCTTTCTTCTCCTTTTTGCCATGTGCAGTTGACCCAGTTGCCCGACTAGCAAAGACTTCTGTCTAAACTCTTATTGTTGACACTACCTTGAGCTTAGCATGCGATTACTTGTGACGGTCATGAGCAGGTTCGGCTCCTGGTTTTTGAGGGCCCTGGGCGAAAAAGTCTCAGTGGGCGCCCCCCTTTAACACATACCATGATTCCTGATGCACAGATACAGCAGAGAAATATAGGTATAGTACAATGCCAGATTTCACTTCTTACATGAGTGATAGCTATTGTAAATTCTACAATACCATACAGCAGAGGGGTTTTATATAAGTCAACCTTTTATATGCCAATTTTTGGGACCTACTCCGTCTTCCTCAGTTACTAGTAGGCATTTTATTGTTAGCTGAACTTGCTGCAAAGAAAAAACTGCATACAGTGGGGAAAAAAAGTATTTAGTCAGTCAGCAATAGTGCAAGTTCCACCACTTAAAAAGATGAGAGGCGTCTGTAATTTACATCATAGGTAGACCTCAACTATGGGAGACAAACTGAGAAAAAAAAATCCAGAAAATCACATTGTCTGTTTTTTTTTCATTTTATTTGCATATTATGGTGGAAAATAAGTATTTGGTCAGAAACAAGCAATCAAGATTTCTGGCTCTCACAGACCTGTAACTTCTTCTTTAAGAGTCTCCTCTTTCCTCCACTCATTACCTGTAGTAATGGCACCTGTTTAAACTTGTTATCAGTATAAAAAGACACCTGTGCACACCCTCAAACAGTCTGACTCCAAACTCCACTATGGTGGAGACCAAAGAGCTGTCAAAGGACACCAGAAACAAAATTGTAGCCCTGCACCAGGCTGGGAAGACGGAATCTGCAATAGCCAACCAGCTTGGAGTGAAGAAATCAACTGTGGGAGCAATAATTAGAAAATGGAAGACATACAAGACCACTGATAATCTCCCTCGATCTGGTGCTCCACGCAAAATCCCACCCCGTGGGGTCAGAATGATCACAAGAACGGTGAGCAAAAATCCCAGAACCACGCGGGGGGACCTAGTGAATGAACTGCAGAGAGCTGGGACCAATGTAACAAGGCCTACCATAGGTAACACACTATGCCACCATGGACTCAGATCCTGCAGTGCCAGACGTGTCCCACTGCTTAAGCCTGTACATGTCCGGGCCCGTCTGAAGTTTGCTAGAGAGCATTTGGATGATCCAGAGGAGTTTTGGTAGAATGTCCTATGGTCTGATGAGACCAAACTGGAACTGTTTGGTAGAAACACAACTTGTCGTGTTTGGAGGAAAAAGAATACTGAGTTGCATCCATCAAACACCATACCTACTGTAAAGCATGGTGGTGGAAACATCATGCTTTGGGGCTGTTTCTCTGCAAAGGGGCCAGGACGACTGATCCGGGTACATGAAAGAATGAATGGGGCCATGTATCGTTAGATTTTGAGTGCAAACCTCCTTCCATCAGCAAGGGCATTGATGATGAAACGTGGCTGGGTCTTTCAACATGACAATGATCCAAAGCACACCGCCAGGGCAACGAAGGAGTGGCTTCGTAAGAAGCATTTCAAGGTCCTGGAGTGGCCTAGCCAGTCTCCAGATCTCATCCCTATAGAAAACCTTTGGAGGGAGTTGAAAGTCCGTGTTGCCAAGCGAAAAGCCAAAAACATCACTGCTCTAGAGGAGATCTGCATGGAGGAATGGGCCAACATACCAACAACAGTGTGTGGCAACCTTGTGAAGACTTACAGAAAACGTTTGACCTCTGTCATTGCCAACAAAGGATATATCACAAAGTATTGAGATGAAATTTTGTTTCTGACCAAATACTTATTTTCCACCATAATATGCAAATAAAATGAAAAAAAAAAACAGACAATGTGACTTTCTGGATTTTTTTTTCTCAGTTTGTCTCCCATAGTTGAGCTCTACCTATGATGTAAATTACAGACGCCTCTCATCTTTTTAAGTGGTGGAACTTGCACTATTGCTGACTGACTAAATACTTTTTTGCCCCACTGTACATTGAATATGACAATTTTTTAATGGAAAACTTGTTAAAGTAAACATTAGAAAGTATTAACATTAAACATTTGTAAAAGTGCAAAATGGGATGCAGCATCAAAACACATCAGTATTCGTTGTCCCATTGTTTTGAATTCACTGTCGATTTGTAGTGCTGATGACTGACCCCAAAAAGTGACATGTGCAAAAATGCAGCTTAAGAGCTATAAAAACAAGAAAACAAAAAAAATAAGCCAGTAGTGCAATTCGGTGGCAAATCAAAGACTTGATTTGAAAATTGCTAAAAAGCTTTTCTCCTGTTTTTTTCAGCAGCGAAACAATCTATAACTTGATTAAAATCTACACATTCTGCTTCTTGTGACTCAATTGAAAGAATTGCCAATGCATTTAACCTTTCTTGAGACATCTGGGACCTGAGGAAGTTTTTAATAAGCTTCAGTTTACTGAAGCTTCTTTCAGCTGATGCAACTGAAACGGGCACTGTTAGCAGGAGCTTCAATGCCAATACCAGATTTGGGAATGCCAGGTTCAGTGAGTTAGAAAACTGATTGTCATGGTTAGGACATGGTTAATGTCCTGTTCTGACAGGGTTAACATTGCCGGCCTCTCTTTGGATCTGGGAGGGGTATTTATGCTCACTCATACTGGCATTCTCTGTCAGTTATACTGCTATGCTGGTGTGTCTGACCCCTGGTGTGTGTGTACTCTGTATTGTTTGTTTGCTTCCCGTGTATGACCCGGCTTGTTCCTTCACTCTGTACTCCGTCTCTCGTTTTTCGTACCATTGTCTTTTCTGGTTCTGACCTCCTGGCTTGGCTATTGTTACTCCGTTACAGTTTACCCCTATTGTACCGTCTATTGCCCGTTCTGGTTTTCTGATCTATTGCTACGTCCTGACTATTCTTTCTGTCTAATCCCTTTGGTACTGTCCTGCTATCTCGTGCTTTGACCTCGGCTTGATCTGGTTTCTGTCTATGCCCCTTGGTAACATTGTCCTGTAGTTACCCTTCTAGGAGTTTCCCTGCAGCTCCTAGCTCTGTGGAGCTTAGGCCACGCCCCCAGCAGTCACGTGATTCAGGTCCTGGAGCATGCATTGTCACCACTGCTGCTCGCTCCGCAGGTATCTTTTTGCACAGTCTTTGTACTCAGGACACGTGCCCTGGCTCAGTGAGCAAGTGCAGTGCGGTGTTCCTGACATTATAACTGACCGTGCAAAAAGATACCTGCGGAGCGAGCAGCAGTGGTGACAATGCATGCTCCAGGACCTGAATCACGTGACTGCTGGGGGCGTGGCCTAAGCTCCACAGAGCTAGGAGCTGCAGGGAAACTCCTAGAAGGGTAACTACAGGACAATGTTACCAAGGGGCATAGACAGAAACCAGATCAAGCCGAGGTCAAAGCACGAGATAGCAGGACAGTACCAAAGGGATTAGACAGAAAGAATAGTCAGGACGTAGCAATAGATCAGAAAACCAGAACGGGCAATAGACGGTACAATAGGGGTAAACTGTAACAGAGTAACAATAGCCAAGCCAGGAGGTCAGAACCAGAAAAGACAATGGTACCAAAAACGAGAGACGGAGTACAGAGTGAAGGAACAAGCCGGGTCATACACGGGAAGCAAACAAACAATACAGAGTACACACACACCAGGGGTCAGACACACCAGCATAGCAGTATAACTGACAGAGAATGCCAGTATGAGTGAGCATAAATACCCCTCCCAGATCCAAAGAGAGGCCGGCAATGTTAACCCTGTCAGAACAGGACATTAACCATGTCCTAACCATGACAGTACCCCCCTCTTAATGGGGGGCCACCGGACCCCCAGGTTTCTCAGGGTACCTGGCATGAAAAGCCCGCACCAGTTGATCAGCGTGCACCGAACTGGCCGGAACCCACGATCGATCCTCAACGGAATATCCCTTCCAATGGATAAGGTACTGAAGTCTCCGGCGCACCCACCGCGAATCAATGATGCGCCCTACCTCGTACTCCAGAACCTCCTTCCTCCATTCTTCAACCGGGAGTGGTTGTAGCCGAAATCTCCTCTGAGTTACAGAGAGAGATACTGGAAGCACAAGCACAAGCCCCCAGGAATAAACCCCCAGGTAAATTGTTTGTACCCGAACAATTCCGTCCCACACTCTTTCAAGAATTTCATGACTCTATGTTAAGTGCACACCCTGGTATTGCAGCTACCCGGGGGGCAGTGGCTAGGGGTTTTTGGTGGCCCTCTATGGGTACTGATATAAAAAGGTTTGTGAATACTTGTGGGGTGTGCGCGCGCTCTAAAAGATCTCCGTTTCGGCCGGCCGGGGAATTGGTGCCTTTGCCAATTCCGGATAAACCATGGACACACCTGTCCATGGACTTTATCACTAACCTTCCACCTTCCAAGGGCAACTCAGTGGTATGGGTAGTGGTTGATAGATTTTCTAAGCAAGCCCACTTTGTGCCATTACCTGCGTTACCATCTGCTGAAACCTTGGCTCGTTTGTTTATACAGCACATTGTTCGACTGCATGGAGTGCCTGTGAACGTGGTGTCGGACAGGGGTGTGCAATTTGTGGCCAGGTTTTGGAGAGAGTTTTGTATGAAGTTGGGGGTCACGTTGTCATTCTCTTCTGCCTATCACCCGGAATCTAACGGACAAACGGAACGCACCAACCAGTCATTGGAGCAGATTCTGAGATGCCTGGCCTCCTCCAGACAGGAAGACTGGTGTGATGTATTGCCCATGGCAGAATTTGCATTCAACTGTCGGGTTAATCAGTCTACCGGAAAGCCTCCCTTTCTGGTCAATTATGGGTTTGTTCCGCAGTTTGGGGAATTCTCCCGTATGGATTCGGATTGCCCTGGTGCCGAGGGGATGGTACAACAATTAAAAACCCTCTGGAAGGAGGTACAGGGGAACATCTCCAAAGCCCAGAAGAAGTTCAAACATTTTGCAGACAGGAGGAGGGGGGTGGTTCCTGCATTGACAGTGGGGGAAAAAGTCTGGTTGTCCACTCGTAACATCAAACTTAAAATACCCTCTATGAAGTTGGGCCCCAAATTTATTGGCCCATACAAGATTGTAGAGGTGATCAACCCGGTGGCATACAGATTACAGTTGCCCACCTCCTTCAAAATCTCTAACGTCTTCCACAGGTCCCTATTAAAACCTGTGGGGACAGTTAGAGAAGATCCCAAGATCCCTCATCCGTGGCTCCACCAGTGTTGGTAGAGGGTCAACTGGAGTACGAGGTAGGGCGCATCATTGATTCGCGGTGGGTGCGCCGGAGACTTCAGTACCTTATCCATTGGAAGGGATATTCCGTTGAGGATCGATCGTGGGTTCCGGACAGTTCGGTGCACGCTGATCGACTGGTGCGGGCTTTTCATGCCAGGTACCCTGAGAAACCTGGGGGTCCGGTGGCCCCCCATTAAGAGGGGGGTACTGTCATGGTTAGGACATGGTTAATGTCCTGTTCTGACAGGGTTAACATTGCCGGCCTCTCTTTGGATCTGGGAGGGGTATTTATGCTCACTCATACTGGCATTCTCTGTCAGTTATACTGCTATGCTGGTGTGTCTGACCCCTGGTGTGTGTGTACTCTGTATTGTTTGTTTGCTTCCCGTGTATGACCCGGCTTGTTCCTTCACTCTGTACTCCGTCTCTCGTTTTTGGTACCATTGTCTTTTCTGGTTCTGACCTCCTGGCTTGGCTATTGTTACTCCGTTACAGTTTACCCCTATTGTACCGTCTATTGCCCTTTCTGGTTTTCTGATCTATTGCTACGTCCTGACTATTCTTTCTGTCTAATCCCTTTGGTACTGTCCTGCTATCTCGTGCTTTGACCTCGGCTTGATCTGGTTTCTGTCTATGCCCCTTGGTAACATTGTCCTGTAGTTACCCTTCTAGGAGTTTCCCTGCAGCTCCTAGCTCTGTGGAGCTTAGGCCACGCCCCCAGCAGTCATGTGATTCAGGTCCTGGAGCATGCATTGTCACCACTGCTGCTCGCTCCGCAGGTATCTTTTTGCACAGTCTTTGTACTCAGGACACGTGCCCTGGCTCAGTGAGCAAGTGCAGTGCGGTGTTCCTGGCACTGATATTACAGTGTTTCCACACATTACCACCACATAGTGACTGAATAATACCATGTACAAGGAACAAATAGTGCCACACCATGACCAGACCACATATTACCACCACATAGTGACTGAATACTACAATACTAATCATCAATTTAAAAAAACACAATACTAAGTGCCATTGTATACAGGAACTCTGTATTTACTGTCAGTGTAGAGGTAACACACTGACTCACCAGTGACGTCTCTAGCTGAAGTCCTTCATCTTTGGTTTTCTTTTTCATCCAACACAGACCGCCATCACTTCTTCCAGCCATGACTTGTCTCTGCATAAAATAACACATTTACCTAGAGCACCACTTCCAGAGCACATTCCCCACTTTTTCCCTTTCTTCTACACTACACATCTGAATACAGAGATGCACACACAATCAATATATAATTGGTTATTATGCAACCCACCATTCCAAATATAAATTATAATCCACCTCTGTGCACCCACTAACTATAAATGCCGCTTTCCCCATTTAATATATAAATTAATTATCACCTGTACTCTTTCCCCCAATTCATTGCCAGACACTTCAACTTCAAAGCCCCCCACTATGTACCTTCCGCTCTAACCCTAACCCTGATTCATTATATTTACATGCCTCTCCTGCCTCAATTCATTGTCATGTCTTTCTCTCCCACCCTCTATTCAATATCAACTGCTCTACCCCACATTTTTTACATCACTTACTCCCCCACACTCAAAATTCTTTATTTGATCTCCAGATAGATCATTTGCTCTTCCCACCCCCACCTTCAATTCATCATTTGCTCTCCTCACCCCCACCTTCAATTAAATTGCTGTGCCCCGTCACTCACACTGAATTCATCATTTGCAGTCCCCGTCCTATCCCCCACATCATCATTTGCAGTCCCTCCACTTTAATTTGAAGTCCCATTACTTCATCCGTTGCAGTCCCCTATCACCCCTCACTTCATCTGTAGTGCATCTTCATCATTTGCAGCCCCCATCCCTCTTCCATTTCATCATGTGCAGTCACCCTTACCCCCCACTTCATCGTGTGCAGCCCCACTCCCCCCACTCCATCATGTATAGCCCCACTCACCCCCCTTCATCATGTGCAGTCTCCTTACCCCTACTTCATCATGTGCAGCCCTACTCCCCCTTCATCATGTGCAGTCACTCTTACCCCCACATCATCATTTGCAGCCCCCATCCCTCTTCCATTTCATCATGTGCAGTCACCCTTACCCCCCACTTCATCGTGTGCAGCCCCACTCCCCCCACTCCATCATGTACAGCCCCACTCATCCCCCTTCATCATGTGCAGTCTCCTTACCCCCACTTCATCATGTGCAGCCCCACTCCCCCTTCATCATGTGCAGTCACTCTTACCCCCACATCATCATGTGCAGTCCCCTTTACCCCCCAATTCATCCTGTGCAAACCCCCTTACCCCCACTTCATCTTGTGCAGTCCCCCTTACCCCCCTCTTCATCATGTGCAGTCCCCCTTACCCTCTACTTCATCATGTGCAGCCCCACTCCCCCCACTCCATAATTTACACCCCCAATCCCTCCACGCCATCATTTGCAGCCCTACTCCAACATGTGCAGCCCCACTCCCCCCTTCTTTATGTGCAGCCCCACACCCCACTCCATCATGTGCAGCCCCCCACCCCCCTCCATCATATACAGCCCCATTCACCCCCCTTCATCATGTGCAGCCCCTGCACCCCCTCCATCATGTACAGCCCCATTCACCCCCCTTTGTCATGTACAGGCCCATTCATCCATCCCATCAAGTGCTGTCCCCTCACCCACTGAATTCATTTAATTTAAAAAAAAATGTTTCCTATACTTAACTCACACTCACAGCCGCTCCCCAGCAGCGCCTCTCTGCATCCAGCGTCCAGGTGCATGGCGGTGCCTGCGCGATGACGTCATTGCGCAGGCCCGACACCTGACCTGGAAGTAGAGAGGGAGCGGGAGCTGCGCAGCTGTTAAGGTGATGGCCGTGCACAGCTCCCAGCCCCCGTGTGATACACTGTGAAGCGGGCGGTTGTGTCTGCTGCTGGCCTCATCACAGTACAGTGGACACGGCCGCCCACAATTTGCTGTGCGGCCGGGCCAGCCCTGTACAGGTGCAGGGGGAGTGGCCCAGGAAGCATTTGCCTCTCTGCCAACCGGCTGAGCCTGCCCCTGGTGTGCTCCCCCGTCTCACCAGGGCGCTGACGCCAGCCCTGGTCATGAGGTCTGTCAGCATCTGTATGCTCCAACAACCTGGACACTCTTCTTCATTAATGACTGGTGTAGCAGAACTGGAACAGCAATGAATGATGTAGCATAACTGGAACAGCAATGACTGGTGTAGTGTAACTGGAACAGCAATGACTGATGCAGCAGTGCTGGAACAGCAAAGACTGGTATAGCATAACTGGAACAGCAATAACTTGTGTTGCAGAGATGGGACTGAAATTGCTGATGTAGCAGTGTTAGATGAGCAATGTCTGGTGTAGCATTACTGGAACAGCAATGACTGGTGTAGCAGAGCTGAAACAGCAATGACTGGTGTAGCTGAGCTGAAACAGCAATGACAGGTGCAGCAGAGATGGGACTGTAATTACTGGTTTAGCATAGATTGAACAGCAATAACTGGTGTAGCAGAGCTGAAATATCAATAACTGATGTAATAGAGCTGAAACATCAATGACTGGTGTAGCAGAGCAGGAACAGAAATGACTGGTGCAGCAGAGCTTGAGCAATGATGAACAGAATGGCAGAATTGTAGCTGCAAGTGATGATTTAGCAGTGCTGAACCTACAATGACTATAATGGCACAGTTTATGCAGTGGAGTGGAATTGATGCAGCAGTGTTGAACTTACAATGGTGGTAAAGTGTAATGGTAGGAAGGAATGTACCTGAATACTCCGGCAGGCTCCCACCACCTGAGCAGGGTTAAATGGCCTAATGAGATGATGTCACAGGAGAAGCCTGATGCACAGGAATACACAGCTGAAGAGGATGGAGGATGCAGAACTCATCACTGGAGCCAGGAGAGGTGAGTAACACTTCCATTGTGTGCGACCCATCTATTCCAGAAAATGACAATCCCAAGAGTTAACTGACCTTCCAAGTTTTCATTATGTATACATATAATTCAAATTACAGTACATGTAATGAGAACGCAAGACTAGATCATCCACGTGTTCTTACTCTTCACAGTTCACCTGATCTGTCTGCGCGATAGAAATTATCTGGGGTGTGATGTATCTGCAGTGCTTGCAGTGGAATTTCATTTCCATTGACGTTGGAGGCACTTACAGATAGATGGTCATGCTCATTACAATATGTGATTCTGAAGATACAAAGACTAATTATCTTAGCAAGTTCTGGAGTGGCTAACACTGATTATTGCTGCAAATTCTGGAATGGGTAGGAGTTGATTATCCCTACAAATGCTGAAGTTGGAAAGTGATCATCAAGCCAAGGACTCTCTTCTGGGAAAAGTACAGACCCTTTATCCCTTTATTCATCTGACCCAGATACCGTCATGTACTGAAAGCTCATTTTCTGAAACAAGTCGTTCAGTTCAGCCCCAGTAAGCACTCATAAAAGCAATATCTTTGCTACCTGTCTCTCACTCCTGCATTGCAATATGCAACACGATCAATAATCAATGGATTTTCAATGACTTGCTTTTCACTTTTCAGGAATATAATTGCACTCGAACAGTAAGGTCCATATGTCAAAGGCTCCCGTTAAGCCTCTATCTACTGTAAGGATATGATTAGGTTTAGCGGCGTGATATATACTCTGTGGTCCTATGAACTAAGGCAACATTGGATGAAAAATTACTTGACCTGAAAATAGCAATGAAATTGCTTATGGTTATACTAAGCATCAGTCTGGCCTTTTCACCCAATAAATACGTAAACCGTGGCGAAATCTATGAAATTGAAATACTGACTTGATTTTTAGCTCAAAGTTAGAAACCAGGGTCTGTATTCAAGCCAAGTAATAGGATGAAGTTTATTGCATCATATTGCATCGCTCCGTACATAGTAATCTCTAGCTTGACTCTTCTATATCTTGATACAACACAGATAAGTGGAAAAATGATGAAGTGTTGAGTTGACCATGTAAATTTTTGGACATTAGTGGGATTTTCCAATTTTCCACTGCATCGATATTGCTAATCTATTTTACTATGCTTGCTTAAATAGCACCATTATATTCTGCAGAACTTTCCAGGTATCATCATCGCTGTTCCCAAGATGAACCCCATGCAAACACAGAGAGAACATACAAACTCCTTGCAGATGTTTTTCTTGGTAGGATTTGAACCCAGGTTTCCCGAGCTGCAGAGCAGCAGTGCTAACCACTGAGCCACCATGCTGCCCAAAAGAGCTGCTCTGTAGTTCCCCGGAGCTGTCACCTACCAATGAAGGGAGTATTGGTATTCCCACCTTAAACTGCTTACATCCAGTTACTGACCGATGGGGCAAATCTGTCAAAACTCGAATTCACCAAATGTGCTTGAATTTGGTACTCACGTCCAATTTATTCTATGAATATCAAATTGCTGATAAAAAGACATCTCTGTTTCTCTGAGTTCTATCCAAAATCCAGATTAAAGTAAATGGATGGGTTAAAAAAACATTACTCAGCTTACCCCTTAGCCGTCCTGGTGCCACAGCTCTCCTCTCAGTCCTCCACTGTCATGATGCCTAGTCAGGCTAGTTTCACACTAGCGTTTATTTCCTGCAGCGCACGGCGCCGCTAAGCCCCGCCCCCTGCTGGCTCCCTGTCCGCCCCATCCGGTCATCGCCGCCTACTAGTGCACATGGGCGCTTGCGATCTGCGCACCCTATCTTTAGCATAGGGTGCGCAGATCGTGCGCTGGCCGTGTGCTAGCAGGATTTTGCCGTGCACTGCGCACTTTTGAAGGTGCGTCCGTGTGCTCCGAACGCAGCATGTTGCATTTCGGCGCGTACGGCGCACCTTCAAAAGTGCGCAGCGCACGGCAAAATCCTGCTAGCGCACGGCCAGTGCACGATCTGCGCACCCTATGCTAAAGATAGGGTGCGCAGATCGCAAGCGCCCATGTGCGCTAGTAGGCGGCGATGACCGGAAAGGGCGGGCAGGGAGCCGGCAGGGGGCGGGGCTTAGCGGCGCAGTGCGATGCAGGAAATAAACGTTAGTGTGAAACTAGCCTCAGTGCTGTAGGCAAGGAAGAGTGAAGATGAACACAGAAGAGAAGACCAGAGCCAGCAAAAAAATGTCCAGTTAGCTGCAGTGCGAGGTAGGTGAGAGGTTAGATGAAAGTAATGATTTTTTTTATTTTTTAAACACTTCCTGTCCTTAACCCCTTCACTACCAAGGGTGGTTTGCACGTTAACTACCGGGCCAATTTTTACAATTCTGACCACTGTCCCTTTATGAGGTCATAACTCTGAAACGCTTCCGTGGATCCCGGTGATTCTGACATTGTTTTCTCGTGACATATTGTACTTCATGTTAGTGGTAAAATTTCATTCATATAACTTGCGTTTATTTATGAGAAAAATGGAAATTTGGCGAAAATTTTGAAAATTCCGCAATTTTCCAACTTTGAATTTTTATGACCTTAAATCACAGAGATATGGCACACAAAAATGTTAATAAGTAACATTGGCCACATGTTTACTTTACATCAGCACAATTTTGGAACCAAAATTTTTATTTGTTAGTAAGATATAAGGGTTAAAAGTTGACCAGCGATCTCTCATTTTTGCAACACCATTTTATTTTTACGGACCACATCACATTTGAAGCCACTTTGAGGGGTCTATATGATAGAAAATACCCAAAAGTGACACCATTCTAAAAACTGCACCCCTTAAGGTGCTTAAAACCACATTCAAGGAGTTTATTAACCCTTCAGGTGCGTCACAGGAATTTTTTGAATATTTAAAAAAAATTAACATTTAACTTTTTTTCACAAAAATAATTACTTCAGGTTCAATTTTTTTTATTTTACCAAGTGTAACAGGAGAAATTGGACTGCAAAAATTATTGTGCAATTTGTCCTGAGCACGCTGATACCTGATATGTGGGGGGGAACCACTGTTTCGGCGCATGGCAGAGCTCAGAAGGGAAGGAGCGCCGTTTGACTTTTTCAATGCAAAATTGGCTGGAATTCAGATCGGACGCCATGTCACGTTTGGAGAGTCCCTGATGTACCTAAACAGTGGAAACCCCCCACAAGTGACCCCATTTTTGAAACTAGACCCCCTAAGGAACTTATCTAGATATGTGGTGAGAACTTTGAACCCACAAGGGCTTTACAGAAGTTTATAATGTACAGCGGTACAATTAAAAAATCATATTTTTTCCACAAAATTATCTTTTCACCCCCAATTTTTATTTTTCCAAGGGTAACAGGACCCTAAAAGTTATTGTGCAATTTGTCCTGAGTACGCTGATACCCCATATGTGGGTGTAAATGACTATTTGGGCACATGGCAGAGCTCGGAAGGCAAGCAGCGCCATTTGACTTTTTTGGCTGGAATTGAGATCAGACACCATGTCGCGTTTGGAAAACCCCTGATGTACCAAAACAGTGGAAACCCCCCACAAATGACCCCATTTTGGAACCTAGACCCCCCAAGGAACTTATCTAGATGTGTGGTGAGAACTTTGAACCCCCAAGTGCTTCACAGAAGTTTATAACGCCTAGGCGTGAAAATAACAAACATTTTTTTTTCCACAAAAATGATATTTTTGCCCCAAAATTTTTATTTTCCTAAGGGCAACAGGAGAAATAGGACCCCAAAAGTTGTTTTGCAAATTGTCCTGAGTAGGCTGATGCCCCATATGAGGGGGTAAAACACTGTTTGGGTGCATGGCAGAGCTTGGAAGGGAAGGAGCACCATTTGACTTTTTCAACGCAGAATTGGCTGGAATTGAGATCAGATGCCATGTTGCGTTTGGAGAGCACCTGATGTGAGCAAATAGTGGAAACCCCCAATTCTAACCCTAACCCTAGCCCTAACCCTAGCCCTAACCCTAACCCTAGCCCTAACCCTAGCCCTAACCCTAGCCCTAACCCTAGCCCTAACCCTAGCCCTAACCCTAGCCCTAACCCTAATGGGTAAATGGAAATAAATACATTTTTTTAATTTTATTATTTTTCCCTAACTAAGGGGGTGATAACGGGGGGTTTGATTTACTATTTATGGCGGTTTTTATGTTTGACAGCTGTCGCACGCTAAAAGACGCTTTTTATTGTAAAAATAGTTTTTGCATCACCACATATTGAGAGCTATAATTTTTCCATATTTTGGCCCACCGAGTCATGTGAGGTCTTATTTTTTGCGGGACGAGTTGACGCTTTTATTGGTATCATGTTCGGGCATGTGACGTTTTTTGATTGCTTTTTATTTCGTTTTTTGGGACGCAGAATTTACAAAAACCAGCGTTTCATGAATTTCTTTTGGGTGGTGTGTTTACGCCGTTCCGGGTGCGGTAAAATTTATAAGGCGGTTTTATTCTTCGGGTCAGTACGGTTACAGCGATACCTCATTTAGGTCGTTTTTTTATGTTTTGGCGCTTTTATGCAATGAAAACAATTTTATATAAAAAATAATTATTTTTGCATCACTTTATTCTGCGAGCTATAACTTTTTTATTTTTTCGCTGATGATGCTGTATGGTGGCTCGTTTTTTGCGGGACAAGATGACGTTTTCAGCGGTACCATGGATATTTATATGCGTCTTTTTGATCGCGCGTTATTGCACTTTTTGTTCGGCGGTATGATAATAAATCATTATTTTTTGCTTCGTTTTTTATTTTTATTTTTTAAGGGGTTCGCTTAAGGGGTTAACTATTGGGACAGTTTTATAGGGCGGGTTGTTACGGACGCGGCGATACCAAATATATGTACTTTTATTGTTTTTTTTTTTTATTTCCAAAAAATGAATTTATTGGGGAATATTTTTTTTTTTTTTTTTATTTATTTGGCGATTTTTTTAAAATTATTTTTACACTTTTTTTTATTTTTTTTTTACTTTATTACAATGTCCCAGGGGGGACATCACTGTCCTGTGACAGATCGCTGATCTGTCACATCACAGATCACTGTGACAGATCAGCGATCTGTCACAGGCACTGCACAGGCTTCCTCATGCCTGCGCTTTGCAGGCACTGAGGAAGCCAGCGTCCTGCAGGCCCCCGGAGGTCCCCGTCGCCATCTTGGATCCGGGGACCTGCAGGAAAGGAGCCCCCCGCAGCAGCGCTGCACATTGCGCTGCCGTGGGGGGCTCAGGGAAGCACGGAGGGAGCCCCCTCCCTGCCGATGCTTCCCTTTAACCCCCGGTACACCGCGATCGTGTTTGATCGCGGTGTGCAAGGGGTTAACGTGTCGGGGCGGTCCGTGACCGCCCCTGACACATTGTGCCGGGTGTCAGCTATGATAATTAGCTGACATTCGGCCGCGATCAGCGGCGCTCACCACGTGGGCGCCGCTGATCGCGATGACGTAATATTCCGTCCATGGTAATTAGGTCCATGGTCACATGGACGGAATATTACGTCATTTGTAGGTAAGGGGTTAAAAAAGAAGCAAGAAAAATTCTTCCCGGCTGGCCACAATATTGCTTGATATTCAGGAAATGAATCATAAAAAAGTTGGGTCCCTAGCAAATCTGTATTTTTGTGACAAGAAAAGCAAAATTGATTAATTTTTAATGATAATAGCTAATATCAAATAAGTGCCAAATGTTGAACATCCACCAATCTGATATTGTAGACTTTTTCTGGAGGATAGGTTATCGACAGCATTCTAGTGGAAACCCATATGTTCTTATAAATTCTTGTTTTTAAGGACTGAAATTTATGACCTATAAAATTGCATAAAATAAATTAGATGAACCCTTTATGACCTCCTAAAGGACATAATAAGAAAAAATGTGCAACAAAATGCCCCCTCCCAAAAACAAAAGAAAAATGTTTTATTTGTGTGATTAAAAAAATAACTCTTGAAGTTCCTTTGCAAGTTTCCTTTTTTCACAGCTCTGTCCACTGTGGAGTGGCTGGTGGCTGCTGCCAAGAACTGCTGTTAACTCCTATTCAATAAACAACTGATTCCACATAGGGATGGAAAAAGGCTTAATCTGGCTGTGGTATATTACCATAATAAAAAAAGGAAGTACTGTACCTGTATAGTCACTCTGTGTGATATATAGGGAAGCACTGTACCTACATAGCCATTCAGTGTGATATATAGGGAAGTGATGTACCTGTATAGTCACTCAGTGTGATATATCAGAAAGTGTGTACCTGTATAGTCACTCAGTGTGATATATAGGGGAGCACTGTACCTATATAGTCATTCAGTGCGATATGTAAGGAAGTGCTCTACCTATATAGTCAATCAGTGCGATATAGAGAAGTGATGTACCTGTATAGTCACTAAGTGTAATGTAAAGGGAAGTGCTGTACATGTATAGTCACTCAGCATGACTGTGAGTTAATTAATCTACAGTATAATATGCTGCAAAGAAGGAGGGCAGTTTTAACCCCTCAATGCTAATTTTGCTACTAAAACAAAATTGTGAATCCAAGTCTTGTGTGTTACAGAAAGTGTGCTTCCTGCACTGTAAAAAGGGCATGCAATAAATCTATTTTGTTTACATCTAAGATAAAAATCTCCAGCCATACCAACCCCTTTGCTTACAATCTTTTTTTTCTAGCCAGATTGGATGAGGTTTAATAAAGTCCTAAGAGACCTTAGAACACTATAAATATATTTTCCAGGCAATTAAAGGGTTATTAGTATTAAAGTTTGTAGCAAATTTATTTGATACAAATCGAATCTTCTGGGAAAATTCTGTGAAGTTGTAAAATTAGAATTTTTGGCCATCCACTCATCTCTGCTCCTGTACTCTCCTGCTTCCCACACACCACTTTGTCTGCAGACAACCATCTCCTTCTGTCCCAACCTTCTTTCAGGCACTAAACTGCATTCATTAGCAGGAGGAACCTTCTATGGTTGTAACAAGCACTGGTCTTGTAGGAGAGCAGGACCTTTTTTGCCCCCGGACAGGTAGGTCGGCATCTGCTCTGCAGAAGCTGTCTTCTGGGATCTCACCAGAACCGATAATAACTGATCAGTAGAGGTGCTATATCTTGGTCTCTATCAATCTGATATTGATGACTTCTACAGGAAGAGTCAGGGTATCGCAACGTAATGTTCAGACTGGCCGTAGACTCTCCTGACCCAAGCGTGACATCTGCATAGAAATACATGTTGTCACGCTAAGTTCAAGAGAGTAGATGACCAGTCCGAGAATTGTGATACAACCCTCGTCCAAATTATATGGACATCTGGCTCCTAAGGATGTGTAATTAATATTATTAGCCCGGACAAGCCCTTTTTAATAATTGTATTTAGGTCAAATTCAGACATCTGTGAAACCCATGTATGGATTGGTCCAGTGTGTACATCACGATCCGCACACAGACATTGTTCTACAGACATCTAAATTCATGTGATTAGTAACAGCTATAAAATATCTTGCTTCTGTAGACATTTTTTTAAAAGCCTTTTCCAGCACAGTTCATTTACGTGAACTCATCCTGACCAAGAAAATAGTTTTGTCCAAATTCACGCTAAAATTACACACCCAAAGGCAGTGTTCTTACAAATCATCTGATTGTTCTGTTTTGTACCCTATGGTTGTTTCTAGTCTTTTATGAAATCCAATTGCTTATTGTTTGTATGTTCTTTTTTTCTCTGTAGCCATCAAGGGAGATTTCTGCCTATGAAAAACCCTCAATTTCCCAGTTCTCTGTTGTTGAAAAGGTTCTTTTATCAAGCAGTATTGTATAAAGAACATTTAAACAGGGATGTGATAGGCAAAACGTCAGCACTTCACAAGTCACCAAAACTGCAGAGCCTGCAGCTAATGATGGCCCGGACGATCCAGCCTTAAAGTGAATCTCTGCTTTCTATCATGTCGTTGAGGTTAAAACTTCAGTGCTGATTAATTTCTTAATATTTCTTTACAGTAATCAGAGCTTTCTTTTTTCAAATATTCTCTAAACCATAACATTATGCATATTCGTGTAACCTATCAGTTGCATCAACAATGCAAATTACAGATGCAGCAAAATTTAACTTGATATTTATTGCATCGCGTGGCGTTTACGTAACAGATTGCTACATGGGTGTATGTTATGGGTAAAATGTCAATTTACACTTTGCAACATCTGTTTATGTAAAAATCAAACATACAAATGATGGGGTAGATTTTTTTTATCCGGTCCAAAAATTTAGACTGTGTAGACCTAAAGTAGACAGTCAATGTGTCAAATTTATCTTGGTGCTTTAATAAAGCACTTTGGAATGCTCGGGTGCTCAATTTGAGTGTCGAGCATAATTTACTCCATATCAAGCATTTCTCCATTAGACTTTTACTCGATGGCCGAGGGGCCAGAAGAGAGCGTGGGAGGAGAGAGGGAGAATTTCAATTCCTGGCTTCAGTGAGCACTCGAGACCTATGCGATACTCGCCACTGCTTGGTACTTAATCCACAATCAAAACGCTCGGTCGAGTATCAAGCAGTGGCGAGCAAGCTTGTGCAACACTATTGCTCTGACGTAATGGATCAAGAAAATGCACTGCAATAAAGGAAATGTCTACAATGCAATTTTAACTGTCCATGTGGTATTTGTTATCTTCTAGACTGGTATTGAAAATAGTCAGGGATGTTTCTGATAAGGAATTTCGAAAAGTAGACATTTCACACTTATTGGTACTTGAAACAGTGATGGCAATCACTTCAGCAACATCTCCTTCACTCAGACAATCTTTTGGCCTCTTTCATAATGCTGCACACATCCATAGTCTTGGTCACAGCCCAGAGAGACTCAGCACAGGGAGAGCGGAAAACAAAACAAATCTAATAGCTAAGAGGGTCTCCAATCCTTTTTTTAATAGACCTGTATATTTTGTTGTAATTCAATTTATCCCATATTTATGTACTAGAGAAGATAGAATATATTTCAGTGAAATTAAATTCAACTTAAATATTACAAAAATGTTGCATTTGACAAAAAGTCATTTTTTTAGAGTACTTTAGAGTAATTTAGAGTACTGAAGGAGATAGCAGAAGAAATTTTTGAACTCCTCTCCATAATCTTTGAAAATTCTTGGAGAACAGGAGAAGTCCCAGAAGACTGGAGAAGAGCAAATGTTGTTCCTATCTTCAAAAAAGGGGAAGAAGGTGGACCCAGGCAACTATAGGCCGGTGAGTCTGACTTCTATACCAGGAAAGATCTTTGAACAAATTATTAAACAACATGTATGTCAGTACCTGGATAAGAATGAAGTGATTAAACAGAGTCAGCATGGGTTTGTAACTAATAAGTCATGTCAGACTAACTTAATTTCCTTCTTTGACAGAATCACTGATTGGGTGGATCAAGGAAATGCTGTAGATATAGTATATCTTGACTTCAGCAAAGCATTTGACAAAGTATCTCATACAATCCTTATTGAAAAAATGACTAAGTATGGAATGGACAAGGCAACTGTTTGGTGGATTCATAACTGGCTTAGTGATCGGACCCAAAGAGTGGTCATAAATGGCTGCACATCCAGTTGGAAGAATGTCTCAAGTGAGGTACCACAGGGCTCTGTCCTGGACCCTGTATTGTTCAACATCTTTATCAATGATTTAGATGAAGGAATTGAGGGTAAACTGATTAAATTTGCTGATGACACAAAGCTAGGAGGGATAGCTAATACTAGAGAAGAGAGAGAGAGGATTAAAAAAGATATAAATAAAATGGAGAAGTGGGCAGCAACTAACAGAATGGTTTTTAACAGGGAAAAATGCAAAGTACTACATCTGGGCAATAAAAATGAAAAAAGCATATACAGAATGAGAGGAATAGGGCTAAGCAACAGCACATGTGAAAAAGACTTGGGTATACTAATGTCGAGGTAGCTATTTTGGGAGGGCTAAATTAACCCTTCACGGTTGATCCAGTGATTTCCAAATTATTCCAGTGTTGCTAGCAACTCAAATGACCACACGGAGACTGGGGTCTCTATACGGGAGGATCAAGGCAGATCACTAAGCCCCTTTATTTTAGTCACATCTTTTATAATCTTTTGCTTAATTATGCAAAGTTCTCATCTACCAATAAAATCATTTCACTTTATAAGCCAATAATATTGCAAGAAAACCGGAAACTACATATATGTCCGTACCAAAATAGCGTAGAAAGTAGTATAATGGCATATTCTTCAGAGTTTTACACCCCCGCCTCCCTTATCTTTGTACCTGATGAGAACAGTCTGGTTTCATGACAGCCCATGCCAAATATAAAAATGTATCTTACAGCAACAAAAACGGAGAAACGAAACCTCCAGAGAATGGATAAAACGAAACTTCAACTCTGATTTTAGTATTAACCCTTCACATTCCCCCCTAGATAAATTTTTTTAACACATATGCAGCATCAGAGGTGCTATCCCAAGCTAACGGCTTGAGGGGTACTGGTCTTCACATGACTGATGCCGTGTTATCTGTCATGGCTGTTGCGGCGCACCCGTCCCCCCTGTATACTGCAGTTCACGAATAACAATTTTTGATGACGGTGGTGGGGATCTTTTGTAGGTAGGCATGTGCTTGGCTTCAACATCTTCATCAAGTAGCCTTTTGAGATCGGTGCAGAGAAGAGCAGGGGCAACGACACCTTTGGTATCATCATTAGCTGTCTTAGTGCAGAATTACCTAATACATACAGAAATACACCAAAGAACAAGTTTTAGTATCACATATACAACAAGGATACAGGCAGCAATGTGTAACAAGCTTTGTAAGATCCCAACTATCCAGCCCCCTATTCCCTTAAACCAATTGGTTGGATTGAGAAAGGAGAAGGTGTCTGACCACCAACTGTCCCTTCATTTGCTATTGGCTTGTTGGGGTGATGAGAACTTGATAGGGACCATCATACAAGGGTTCTAGTCCGTGCTTCCTGACATGCCTCTTCACGACTACCAAATCACCAGGCTTCAGGTTATGACAGGTGTCGGTTTCTGCTGAATCTGGAAAAGAAAAGAAAACTAGAACATAGGCGTTAGCAAGATTTTTACTAAGCAGAATAACATATTGAACAGCACGGTCAGTCTCTTCTGATAACTGCTGAGGCTGAAAATTTGCAACTGGGGGCCTAGCACCAAACAATATCCCATATGGGGACAGGCCATGTTTTGCAATAGGGGTAGTACGAATGTGGTAGAGTACAATGGGTAGGACCTCTGGCCATGGAGCCGTAGTCTCCTGCATCATTTTGGTCAATTGTTCCCTCAGTGTGCCATTCAACCTCTCAACTTCACCACTGGATTGTGGGTGGTACGGAGTATGGAGGGCTACAGTGGATCCAAGCATTGTCAGAACTTCTTGGTACACATGAGAAGAAAAGGCCGGGCCTTGATCACTTTCAACAACTTCTAGAACCCCATATCTGCATATAACTTCCATCACCAGTTTCTTCGCTGTAGTTTTTGCAGTCATGTTGGTAACAGGGAATGCTTCCGGCCAACTGGAGAACCGGGGCCCAGTAGAATTTTTGCACCAGTGCGAGGGCCTGATTCTTGCCTCGATGTGTAGGCCCATGTGCTCATGTCGCAATAGCAGGGTACATCCGCTTAGGGAGACACACAAGTCTGTCCTTTTTCCAGAGACCATTATCCATTCGTGCCCCATCAGTCTTCCATTGCTTCACCTCTTCCTTTGGAGACATTCTCTGCATCGTCATTAAGCGGTCTCGCAGGGTTCGACAGAAAACTTCAGTCTGTTGTAGATCATCAGGTTCTTGTAGGGTCAGTGCTTCTTGTAACTGTTTATGCTGAGAGCGTGTGGTCACCATAGTTGGTACGGTTGGTTCAACGGGTAAGAGAGCGGCGGCTTTTGCTTGCATATCTGCAAATGTGTTGCCAACAGTCTGTGGACTGTTCCTAGGACCGTGCGCCTTAATTTTGATAATGGCCACCTGAGTAGGTAATTTGATCGAGTCCATGAGGGTTTTAACAGCTTCAGCATTTTTCACTGGGGTTCCGGCAGTAGTAATAAACCCTCGATTGGCCCATAGAGCCCCAAAATCGTGAGCAATACCAAATGCATACCGTGAGTCCGTGTATATATTAGCCCGTCTGTTCTTGGCCAAAGTACATGCAGTAGACAGAGCCTGGAGTTCTGCTTCTTGTGCTGACTGTGAGGGCGGGAGCGCAGCTGCGTGCACTACAGTGTCCCCTGTGGTAACCGCGTATCCCGTGTGGAATCTACCAAACTCGTCAGCATATCTTGAACCATCCGTGTATAACACCAGATCGGGATTTGGGAGTGGATTCTCACTGACATTTGGTGGAGCAGTTGTTTCTTCTGTCAGAAGTTGGGAACAATCATATTGGAGATATTCCTCATCACTGCCATCTTCCCTTATAGTTCATTATACGTCTTTCAAGGCGTTGTAAAGGGGTTGCATTATGCGGGATGCATCCGGTATCCACTGACAAAAATAAGTGCACAGTCCAAGAAAGCGCTGGAGTTCAGCTTCATCTTTTGGGAAAGGAAGGGAGCTGACAGCTATTTTTCTTTCTTCTGCGAGGTGTCTGGCACCCTGAAGGAGACAGTGACCCAAGAATATCACTTGACCAAGGCAAAACTGAAGTCCCGAGGCCGAAACCCGACAGATCAGTGCTGCCAGATGCTTTAAGGAGGCTAACAATGGCAACAATGGCAAAAGACACCTGCTCATATTTTTTTTTGCAAACTGTTTGGGACTGTTTTGGGCCCCTTGTGGCATAACTGTCCATATTAACTGTCGTTCCTGATAAGTGAATGCAAATAGAAACTGGCAGTCTGGGTGTAACGGAATGCTAAAGAAGGCATTGGTAAGATCGATGACTGTAAACCAAGCAGCATCCTGGGGTATTTGGGACAAAAGAGTATGAGGATTAGGCACCAGGTTTGAGAAACACTTTTCCAGGTTCTACAGGCATTTTCCCTATATCATTTGACCCTTTTGACCAGAGTTTAGATGGTATCTCTGAGAGGTATGGGGTGAGGCGTTGGTCCTCAGGCAATACTGGGGGTGGATCTGAGCCTATCAGGGCCATCATAACTGTGGGAAGGGCATGCAAAATACAGATTCCCTCACTTTCTTCATCTACATAGGGATTATATAACAAAAAAAACCATCTGACCATCATCTTGGAATTGTATTCCAGAGCAGAACTGTGATAATGAATCTACCCCTAGTAAATTTACAGGACATGTGGGAGAGATCACGAACTGAGCAGTAACCTCGGGGAAAGGTCCTACAGGGATGGGTTTTGTAAGAGTATGTTTATTGGGTCTGCCATCTACTCCAATTAAAACAAGCTCTTGATCTGAGAATTGAATAGGGATATTCATAGGTACATCTGATGACTTGATTATAGAATTGGCGGCCCCAGTGTCTACCATGAACTTAACAAGGGTGTCCCCTACAGGGAGCGTGACGGATGAGCATGCCCCAGGTTTGGCGGAGGACATTGTGATGGCAGACCCTGGTTGGCCACCCTTTCAGTATGGACAATTATCAGGATTTTGGGGCTGTCCGTAACCGGGGTATCCTCTGGGGTTCCCAGTATTTAGATTACGATTGGAAGAGGGAACTTGAGGGTAGCATCTATCAGCGGGAGTGTGACAGTCTCTCTGAAAGTGACCAAATCATCCGCAGTGCCAGCATTAGCAGGGAGGGGCTGAGGAGCAGGGTTCCCACTAGCTGAAGTGTGAGGAAGGGGGGCGAGAGTTTGCTGTGTGGGCTGAAGGGCACACTGTGTGCTCGCAGCTGCGGTGGGGGCGAAGGGGGATATGGTGTGGGCTAAGATGGGAGGGGGTACTGAAGCAGCTGCAGCTGCTAGCTTGCTTTTTTTTTCTCTCTCTCTCTCCTGAACACAGCAGGTTAAAGTCTTCTGAAAACTTTTTTTTTTTCCTTGGATCCCCATAACCACTAGCAATATTAGGCATAGCGGGGACTGAGGCTGGCAGCGGTGGCTTATAATAGGTGCCGTAAACAAAAGTGGGGGCTGTGACTCTCAGTCTCCTTGTACAATTGTCATCTAGCAGGGAGACCTCTTCTTTCAAATCATCACTTTTAACTATTCGACTGCCTGACACATTGTCTGGTTCTTAGTTCCTTCTTTAATCAATCACATTCTCACACCACAGTCACTTTCTTGAACCATAATACATCCCGTCCCTGTCATAACAGACAATTTTTCCTTCTTCAACATAGCAGTAACACAAACAATCAGAATTCACTTGCTGTTCAATTTCCACATAACCTTCATTATACAATTCATGTGCCAAGCCACGGAATTCCTCAGCGCCTTTAAGTAATCCATCATCAGTCAATCTTTTAACTCCTTCATCCCATAGCGTAGACTGTAGCCTCCCGCCCTTAGGAAATCCCAGAATCGAAAATATTTTTCCTGCATTCCTGACACTTCTTTCCTCGTCTTTGAATCATAAGACTAACAGTATCTGATCCTTCACACAATTCCAAACTTTTCTTTTTCTTCCACAGAAACATAATTTTCTCCTTTAGAGCTAAATATCCTGACAAATTGTGCACAATACTGGAGCGGCCGTCTCCGTTTGTTCCACAGGGTCAACCCCCTCTGGGAAGCCCAAAATTCGCGGTACTCAGTGAAAGGAGGAGGGCGTCTCAGACTATCCCTCCGGACACCTCTGATTATATATATCTATCTATATATACCTGAGTTACATATCCTACCCATCTTCGATCACTCACCATGCCTGATAACTAACAATGACCAGGAATTCAGGATATTTTGACTATAAAGAGAGCCACAATCACTGGTCAATCCGGGGTGTCCGTCCCTTATGAGGTACGGTTCGAGCACTGGGCCCCCAACGGGACTGCACCTCTATATGATTCCACCCATGAATCACCCCACCAGGGGACAAACCTCAGATCCTCTTTGCAGCAACAAGCACAGGAAAACCACACCAACGGTCAGTCTGAACAGTATAACTGCCAACTTACCGTGGTTGTGGGGAATGATCAGTCCCAATTTTCCAGCACCTGTGTCCGCTCCGAGGGTCCTTTGTCTTGTTGTCCTCCAGGGGCAGAGGCGTCCCAGTTCGGGGGCCCCACGTTGCGCACCACTGTCGAGGTAGCTATTTTGGGAAGGCTAAATTAACCCTTCACGGTTGATCCAGTGATTTCCAAATTATTCCAGTGTTGCTAGCAACTCAAATGACCACACGGAGACTGGGGTCTCTATACGGGAGGATCGAGGCAGATTACTAAGCCCCTTTATTTTAGTCACATCTTTTATAATCTTTTGCTTAATTATGCAAAGTTCTCATCTACCAATAAAATCATTTCACTTTATAAGCCAATAATATTGCAAGAAAACCGGAAACTACATATATGTCCGTACCTAAATAGCGTAGAAAGTAGTATAATGGCATATTCTTCAGAGTTTTACACCCCCGCCTCCCTTATCTTTGTACCTGATGAGAACAGTCTGGTTTCATGACAGCCCATGCCAATTATAAAAATTTATCTTACAGCAACAAAAACGGAGAAACGAAACCTCCAGAGAATGGATAAAACGAAACTTCAACTCTGATTTTAGTATTAACCCTTCACACTAATAGATCACAGACTGAATATGAGTCAACAGTGTGATGCAGCAGCAAAAGAGGCAAATGCAATTCTAGGATGTATTAACAGAAGCATACAGTCTAGATCACGTGAAGTCATTATTTCCCTCTACTCCTCTTTGGTCAGACCTCATCTGGAATATTGTGCCCAGTTTTGGGCACCACATTTTAAAAAAGACATCAACAAACTGGAGCAAGTTCAGAAAAGAGCAACCAGAATGGTGACTGGTCTGCAAACCCTGTCTTATGAGGAAAGGTTGCAGGATTTGGGATTGTTTAGTTTGCAAAAGAGAAGACTGAGAGGAGACTTAATAGCTGTCTACAAATATCTAAAGGGCTGTCACATTGTAGAAGGATCAACTTTATTCTCATTTGCACAAGGAAAGACTAGAAGTAATGGGATGAAACTGAATGGGAGGAGACACAGATTAGATAATAGAAAAAACTTTTTGACAGTTAGAGTGATCAATGAGTGGAACAAGCTGCCACTAGAAGTGGTGAGTTCTCCTTCAATGGAAGTCTTCAAACAGAGGCTGGACAGACATCTGACTGTGATGATTTAGCGAATCCTGCTTTGAGCAGGGGGTTGGACCAGATGGCCCAGGAGGTCGCTTCCAACTCTACGATTCTATGATTCTATGATAATTCCAAGCAGGTTCAGCAAAACTAGTGGCCCCTGGATGCCATTTTTCTGAACTATAAAGGGCCATCAATAGGTTAAAAAACTAAAAAAATATCTACAGTAACTCACCTCTCTGGACCTTCTGCTTCTCATCATCTTCTATCCAGTCTTTGCCGCATGTTCTTATCACCATCACGAGTGCTAAATCTCCAGGGCTCCTCATGTTAGGCTAGGACTTCTAGCTCTGATGAGGCTTGGGATGGTTCTGCGCATGTGTGTGCAAGATCCTGGCACACAAAGTAACATCATGATGTTGTAGCCTCTAGGCATGTGCACAGAATCCTCCTGAGCTTCATAAGAGCCGGAAGTCCTGGCCTAACCTGAGGAGTCCCAGAGAATCAGAGCTCACGGCAGAAGAGGACAGAACAAGTGATGGTGGAGCAGTGAAGTGAGTATCAGTGTTTTTTATATTTTTAAAATGTTTTGTTTTTCATGCTCTTGGTTTTATAGCTATTTAACTCTATTCTATTTCATTTTCTGAGCTGATTTATGACCACAACAAAGTTGAATTTGCAGGAAACGACGAATGTGTAAAGCATAATTGGTGCAAAAGTTTTAATGAAGCCCAACTGCATTTTTTTAATCTCCAAATACATGCATACAGGTTTAAAGAAAATGTTTCCAAAGGATCAGTACCACTTTTTCTTCTCTACATCTCCAGTATAAATGTTAAAAAGTGTAAGTGAGAGAAGCCATATTTTGATAATCCAACCTTTTCCTATAGTTACGGCTAGGTACAATTGGAGCTGTGCAGTGTAGGCTTTATGTGTCACTCAGTTGCTATGGCAATGTTACAAGCAAGTGTACCCAAAAAAATCTCCAACTTCAAACTTCAGGTGGGAGACCCTGAAAAGATCAAATGATAGTGACCTTTTAATATCATGTTCCCAGCAAATAGCAATCATATCGGCACAGAAATAAATAATCATTTCACCTGATGAACAAAGTTTGCACACAGGTTATAAGCAGTCACACTGCCCCGTCTGTTATGAATGGGTCACCGAGGAGGAGAGCGCAATAGGCTATGCCACCAGAACACCAGAGAGGTTGGTCGCTCAGCGGATTGCAGACCCCTGATCTTAACAACACAAATAGCAGTAGCCGTGGAGCGTTCCTATGTTGCCCTAGATGCCTCGTCACAGCCGGAGGACTAAATAAGCCTAAACATGCAAAACACAAGCCGCAGAGACACCATCACATGTTTCTCAACGTAAGCAATGACTAGCCAGGTCTTTCCCCGGGAAGGAACAACCACGGGAAGGGAAGTCTCCAATGAAGGAAACCACCTATGCCAAAACATGGTATCCATCCACAGACAGCTGTTTCAGGGTATTGCCCCTCATCAGTGTGGAGTAGGAAACTGGCCGGTAGGAGCAATGCCTAGTAGAAGACTGTGAAAAATGAGGATGAATGAACTCATGGAGATCAACATCCAACACTGCGGAGACACCATCACATGTTTCTCAACGCAGTGATTCTAGAGCAATGCCCCCATCCCTTATGGGAAATATGTAAAAACATGCAAAACACAAGCCGCGGAGACACCATCACATGTTTCTCAACGCAAGCAATGACTAGCCAGGTCTTTCCCCGGGAAGGAACAACCACGGGAAGGGCAGTCTCCAATGAAGGAAACCACCTAGGCCAAAACATGGTATCCATCCACAGACAGCTGTTTTGGGGTATTGCCCCTCATCAGTGTGGAGTAGGAAACTGGCCAGTAGGAGCAATGCCTAGTAGAAGACTGTGAAAAATGAGGATGAATGAACTCATGGAGATCATAGATCATAGATCATAGAATCGTAGAGTTGGAAGGGACCTCCTGGGCCATCTGGTCCAACCCCCTGCTCAAAGCAGGATCCGCTAAATCATCACAGTCAGATGTCTGTCCAGCCTCTGTTTGAAGACTTCCATTGAAGGAGAACTCACCACTTCACTTTGCGTTGGGAAATATGTAAAAACATGCAAAACACAAGCCGCGGAGACACCATCACATGTTTCTCAATGCAAGCAATGACTAGCCAGGTCTTTCCCCGGGAAGGAACAACCACGGGAAGGGCAGTCTCCAATGAAGGAGACCACCTATGCCAAGACATGGTCTCCATCCACAGACAGCTGTTTCGGGGTATTGCCCCTCATCAGTGTGGAGTAGGAAACTGGCCAGTAGGAACAATGCCTAGCATGTTTTTACATATTTCCCATAAGGGATGGGGGCATTGCTCTAGAATCACTGCGTTCAGAAACATGTGATGGTGTCTCCGCAATGTTGGATGTTGATCTCCATGAGTTCATTCAGCCTCATTTTTCACAGTCTTCTTCTAGGCATTGCTCCTACTGGCCACTTTCCTACTCCACACTGATGAGGGGCAATACCCCAAAACAGCTGTCTGTGGATTGATACCATGTTTTGGCCTATGTGGTTTCCTTCATTGGAGACTGCCTTTCCCGTGGTTGTTCCTTCCCGGGGAAAGACCTGGCTAGTCATTGCTTGCGTTGAGAAACATGTGATGGTGTCTCCGCGGCTTGTGTTTTGCATGTTTTTACATATTTCCCATAAGGGATGGGGGCATTGCTCTAGAATCACTGTGTTGAGAAACATGTGATGCTGTCTCAGCAGTTTTGGATGTTGATCTCCATGAGTTCATTCATCCTCATTTTTCACAGTCTTAACTAAGCCTAAAGACAGAAAGGTGAAATCTAAACTGCCCCGGAGCAGATCCCCAAAGGATAGACAGCCCCCAAACATATATTGTCAGTGAAACAAGATGAAGCACAAACACAGACAGAAAATAGACTGAGCAAATGATGGGGCCCACACTGATAGGACAGGACAGAAAAGGCACTGTCTGCAATCACGCAAAAACCCTAATAATTCCAACACGACTGATGTACAAAAATACTAAGGTTTGAACAACCTCGCCCCCACTATATCAGCACTCAGGTGTGAAGTGGCAGCTAGCAACAGGCTAATACAGCAGGGGACTGAGCAAACAAACACAAGATACAAAAATGCAGGGCAGCAGCCCCAGGGAGAGCAAGCTGACCCCTGACAGCAAGGCAAAAACAGATGCAAAGGGTTTAGCAAATGACACTTAGCTGAAAAAATACAGGATCAAGCAGCAGACAGAAATTCTCAGTAAGCAAAGAAAGGAGTATCACCGGCAGTCACTGAGAGAAGTCTGCTCGCTTATGTAGTCCCAGTCACTACCACCACTCCTCCAATTATCTTCTACAGCTGTTGGGTTAACATCATGTTGACCAGCACCACTACCAGCAGTATCCACCAGAGGGAGCCTTGCCTCAAAATTCGGATCAAGAGAGCTCACAACACCCATCCAGAAAAAAACAAAGTGTCCATGTATGGCTCTAAGCCACTTTACAGCTGACTTTTCGAATAAAATATCTGCAAAATTAAAGCAAGTAGTGGACTAGGAAAGAAGGTTTCATCCCACCCAGTACATCGCAAATCCTTCAAGTGCCACATGACTTTCGAAACTTAGGTACAACACATATGTCATCTATGACTTTTCCAGTCACTGCCTTACAGTATAGTGGTAGGATTACAAGTTAAATAATTAAATGAAAGGTTCCTTGTGTCAAAAATAATAAATTAATACCTAATAATTATAATTTTATAGACAATTATAGAGTAAAATATCTGAGGCGAATAGCAAAAAGTTACGAGTTTCACTCAATAGCTTCATCAGGAGTAAATACATTAACCCCTTCCTGACATCCGACGTACTATCCCGTCCATGGGACCCGGGCCCCTATGCCCATGGATGGGATAGTACATCTACCGCGATCAGCGGCGTCCACGTGGTGAGCGCCGCTGATTGTGGCCGGGTGTCAGCTGATTATCACAGCTGACACCCGGCACAATGTGTCAGGGGCGGTCACGGACCGCCGCCGACACGTTAACCCCTTGCACACCGCGATCAAACATGATCGCGGAGTACCGGGGGTTAAAGGGAAGCATCGGCAGGGAGGGGGCTCCCTCCGTGCTTCCCTGAGCCCCCCACGGCAGCGCAATGTGCAGCGCTGCTGCGGGGGGGCTCCTTTCCTGCAGACCCCCGAATCCAAGATGGCGACGGGGGCCTTCGGGGGCCTGCAGGAAGCTGGCTTCCTCAGTGCCTGCAAAGCGCAGGCATGAGGAAGCCTTCTGCACTGCCTGTGACAGATCGCTGATCTATCACAGTGATCTGTGATGTGACAGATCAGCGATCTGTCACAGGACAATGATGTCCCACCTGGGACTATTTAATAAAGTTAAAAAAAAATAAAAAAAAGTGTTAAAATAATTTAAAAAAAATCGCCAAATAAATTAGAAAAAAAAAAAATATTCCCCCAATAAATCCATTTTTTGGAAATAAAAAAAAAAAAAAGAAAAGAACACATATTAGGAATCACCGCGTCCGTAACGACCCACCCTATAAAACTGTACCATTAGTTAACCCCTTTAGTGAACCCCTTAAAAAATAAAAATAAAAAACGAAGCAAAAAATAATGATTTATTATCATACCGCCAAACAAAAAGTGTAATAACGCACGATCAAAAAGACACATATAAATATCCATGGTACCACTGAAAACATCATCTTGTCCCGCAAAAAACGAGCTGCCACACAGCATCATCAGCGAAAAAATAAAAAAGTTATAGCTCGCAGAATAAAGCGATGCAAAAATAATTATTTTTTATATAAAATAGTTTTCATTGCATAAAACCGACAAAACATAAAAAAACGACCTAAATGAGGTATCGCTGTAACCGTACTGACCCGAAGAATAAAACCGCTTTATCAATTTTACCACATGCGGAACGGTGTAAACGCGCCCCCCCAAAAGAAATTCATGAAACGCTGGTTTTTGTTCATTCTGCGTCCCAAAAATCGGAATAAAAAGCGATCAAAAAATGTCACGTGCCCGAAAATGGTACCAATAAAAACGTCAACTCGTCCCGCAAAAAATAAGACCTCACATGACTCGGTGTGTCAAAATAGGGAAAAATTATAGCTCTCAATATGTGGTGATGAAAAACTATTTTTACAATAAAAAGCGTCTTTTAGCGTGCGATAGCTGCCAAATATAAAAACCGCCATAAAGAGTAAATCAAATCCCCCGTTATCACCCCATTAGTTAGGGAAAAATAATAAAATAAAAAAATGTATTTATTTCCATTTTTCCATTAGGGTTAGGGTTAGGGCTAGGGTTAGGGTAGGGTTAGGGCTAGGGTTAGGGTTAGGGCTAGGGCTAGGGTTAGGGTTAGGGCTAGGGTTAGGGCTAGGGTTAGGGTTAGGGCTGAGATTAGGGTTAGGGGTGTGTTGGGGTTCGGGTTGGAGTTAGAATTGGGGGTTTCCACTGTTTGGGCACATCAGGGGGTCTCCAAATGCAACATGGCGTCTGATCTCAATTCCAGCCAATTCTGAGTTGAAAAAGTCAAATGGTGCTCCTTCCCTTCCAAGCTCTGCCATGCGCCCAAACAGTGTTTTACCCCCACATGTAGGGTATCAGCCTACTCAGGACAAATTGCAAAACAATTTTTGGGGTCCAATTTCTTCTGTTACCCTTAGGAAAATAAAAAATTGGGGGCAAAAATATCATTTTTGTGGAAAAAAATGATTTTTTTATTTTCACGTCTGAGAGTTATAAACTTCTGTGAAGCACTTGGGGGTTCAAAGTGCTCACCACACATCTAGATAAGTTCCGTGGGGGGTCTAGTTTCCAAAATGGGGTCACTTGTGGGGAGTTTCAATAGTTTAGGTACATCAGGGGCTCTCCAAACGCACATGGCACCCGCAGACCATTCCATCAAAGTCTGCATTCCAAAACGTCACTGCTTCCCTTCCGAGCCCCGACGTGTGTCCATACAGTAGTTTTCTCCCACATATGGGGTGTCAGCGTACTCAGGACAAATTGGACAACAACTTTTGGGGTCCAATTTCTCCTGTTACCCTTGGGAAAATGAAAAAATTGGGGACTAATTGATCATGTTTATGGAAAAAATACGATTTTTTTATTTTCATGCCCGGGCATTATAAACTTCTGTGAAGCCCTTGGGGGTTCAAAGTGCTCACCACACATCTAGATAAGTTCCTTAGGGGGTCTCGTTTTCAAAATGGGGTCATTTGTGGGGGTTTCCACTGTTTAGGTACATTAGGGGCTCTCCAAAGGCAACATGACACCCGCAGACCATTCCATCAAAGTCTGCATTCCAAAACGTCACTACTTCCTTTCCGAGCCCTGACGTGTGTCCATACAGTAGTTTTCTCCCACATATGGGGTATCAGCATACTCAGGACAAATTGGACAACTTTTGGGGTTCAATTTCTCCTGGTACCCTTGGGAAAATAAAAAAATTGTGGACTAATTGATCATGTTTATGGAAAGAATACGATATTTTTATTTTCATGCCCTGGCATTATAAACTTCTGTGAAGCCCTTGGGGGTTCAAAGTGCTCACCTCACATCTAGATAAGTTCCTTATGGGGTCTAGTTTTCAAAATGGGGTCATTGGTGGGGGGTTTCCACTGTTTAGGTACATTAGGGGCTCTCCAAAGGCAACATGACACCCGCAGACCATTCCATCAAAGTCTGCATTCCAAAACGTCACTACTTCCCTTCCGAGCCCCGACGTGTGCCCATACAGTAGTTTTCTCCCACATATGGGGTATCAGCATACTCAGGACAAATTAGACAACAACTTTTGGAGTCCAATTTTGCCTGGTACCCTTGGGAAAATAAAAAAATGGTGACTAAAAGATCATGTTTGTGGAAAAAATATGAATTTTTTATTTTCACGCCCGGGCGTTATAAACTTCTGTGAAGCACTGGGGGATTCAAAGTGCTCACCACACATCTAGATAAGTTCCTTGTGGGGTCTAGTTTACAAAATGGTGTCATTTGGGGGGTTTCCACTGTTTAGGTACATTAGGGGCTCTCCAAAGGCAACATGACACCCGCAGACCATTCCATCAAAGTCTGCATTCCAAAACGTCACTACTTCCCTTCCAAGCCCCGACGTGTGCCCATACAGTAGTTTTCTCCCACATATGGGGCATCAGCATACTCAGGACAAATTGGACAGCAACTTTTGGGGTCCAATTTCTCCTGGTACCCTTGGGAAAATAAAAAAATGGTGACTAAAAGATCATGTTTGTGTGAAAAATACGAATTTTTTATTTTCACGCCCGGGCGTTATAAACTTCTGTGAAGCACTGGGGGGCTCAAAGTGCTCACCACACATCTAGATAAGTTCCTTGGGGGGTCTAGTTTACAAAATGGTGTCATTTGTGGGGGGTTTCCACTGTTTAGGTACATTAGGGGCTCTCCAAAGGCAACATGACACCCGCAGACCATTCCATCAAAGTCTGCATTCCAAAATGTCACTACTTCCCTTCCGAGCCCCGACGTGTGCCCATACAGTAGTTTTCTCCCACATATGGGGTATCAGCATACTCAGGACAAATTGGACAACAACTTTTGGGGTCCAATTTCTCCTGGTACCCTTGGGAAAATAAAAAAATGGTGACTAAAACATCATGTTTGTGGAAAAAATACGAATTTTTTATTTTCACGCCTGGGCGTTATAAACTTCTGTGAAGCACTGGGGGGTTCAAAGTGCTCACCACACATCTAGATATGTTCCTTGGGGGGTCTAGTTTACAAAATGGTGTCATTTGTGGGGGGGTTCCACTGTTTAGGTACATCAGGGGTTTTCCAATCGCGACATGGTGTCCGATCTCTATTCCAGCCAAAAACGTCAAATGGCGCTGCTTCCCTTCCGAGCTCTGCCATGCACCCAAATAGTGGTTTACCCCCACATGTGGGGTATCAGCGTACTCAGGACAAATTGCACAATAACTTTTAGGGTCCTGTTACCCTTGGAAAAATAAGAATTGAGGGTGAAAAGATAATTTTTGTGGAAAAAATATGATTTTTTAATTGTACGGCTTTATGTTATAAACTTCTGTGAAGCCCATAGGGGTTCAAAGTTCTCACCACACATCTAGATAAGTTCCTTAGGGGGTCTAGTTTCCAAAATGGTGTCATTTGTGGGGGGTTTCCACTGTTTTGGTACATCAGGGGTTTTCCAATCGCGACATGATGTCCGATCTCAATTCCAGCCAAAAACGTCAAATGGCGCTGCTTCCCTTCCGAGCTCTGCCATGCGCCCAAATAGTGGTTTACCCCCACATGTGGGGTATCAGCGTACTCAGGACAAATTGCACAATAACTTTTAGGGTCCTGTTACCCTTGGGAATATAAAAATTGGGGTGAAAAGATCATTTTTGTGGAAAAAATATGATTTTTTAATTGTACCGCTGTACGTTATAAACTTCTGTAAAGCATTCAAAGTTCTCACCACATATCTAGATAAGTTCCTTGTGGAGTCTAGTTTCCAAAATGGGGTCACTTTTAGGGGGTTTCCACTGTTTAGGTATATCAGGGACTCTCCAAACATGACATGGCGTCCAATCTGAATTCCAGCCAATTTTGCATTGAAAAAGTCAAACGGTGCTCCTTCCATTCTGAGCTCTGCCATGCGCCAAAACAGTCGTTCCCCCCCACATATCAGGTATCAGCGTACTCAGGACAAATTGCACAATAACTTTTTGCAGTCCAATTTCTCCTGTTACCCTTGGTAAAATAAAAAAATTGAATCAGAAGTATTTTTTTTATGAAAAAAAGTTATGTGTTCATTTTTTTTAAATATTCAAAAAAATTCCTGTGACGCACCTAAAGGGTTAATAAACTTCTTGAATGTGGTTTTGAGCACCTTAAGGGGTGCAGTTTTTAGAGTGGTGTCACTTTTGGGTATTTTCTATCATATAGACCCCTCAAAGTGGCTTCAAATGTGATGTGGTCCTAAAAATAAAATGGTGTTGTAAAAATAAGAAATCGCTGGTCAACTTTTAACCCTTATAACTTCCTAACAAAAAAAAATTTTGGTTCCAAAATTGTGCTGATGTAAAGTAAACATGTGGGAAATGTTAGTCATCAAGTCTATTGTGTGCCGTATCTCTGTGATTTAAGGGCATAAAAATTCAAAGTTGGAAAATTGCGAAATTTTCAAAATTTTCGCCAAATTTCCATTTTTCTCACAAATACACGCAAGTTATTTGAATTAAATTTTACCACTAACATGAAGTACAATATGTCATGAGAAAACAGTGTCAGAATCACCGGGATCCATGGAAGCGTTCCAGAGTTATGACCTCATAAAGGTACAGTGGTCAGAATTGTAAAAATTGGCCCGGTCATGAACGTGCAAACCACCCTTGGGGGTGAAGGGGTTAAAAACTATAGATATGCTATTATTTTTATGTACAGATATAGCATTTTTTCTTAACAAACATTACATTAATTGTAATGTCACAGACAAATATCTTGATGTAGAAAGCTGTAAATGGATATTTAATGCAGCAAAAGCCATTGAACCTGTCAAGTTAGGTTTTGAGTTATTCGAGAGACGAGATTCTAATTTGCTGAATTCTACAGATTTTACTGGTAAATTTGATTTTCAAAAAATGTATTCACAGCAAATTGAGTGTAACTTATTATGCTATGAGATCTGTAGAGACTCCAGAGAATAAGCTTAACATGTACAAAAAAATCGACACCCAATATTCACCTCACCACTGACCTCTGCTGCTCACTGTCCCCCATATGGTCCTCTTATTTACTGTTGCAGCACTCTGAACCCCTCACACCTTCACGATAAACTGAGATTTCCAGCCTCAACTAGGTCAAGGATTTCCCCGACATAATCGCAGCAGTAGACCTAGCCTGGAGTGCCCATTGTATGGTCACTGTGCACTTCCTGACATCATGACATTACTGTGATCCTATGACATGCATGCACAGAGAGTTCTCGGGTCGGAATGTGCCTGGAAGTTCCGACCTAGGTTAAAGAAGCCCTGAGTTTCATTGCAAGGTGGCAGTAAAAAGAGACGGCCAGTACCGTACGTGGGAGAGCATGGTGGAAAAGTGGATGTGTGTATTACTTTGTTTTTTGCTTTTTTTTACCCTCTATGGTTCAGTAAATTGATGGCCAGCCAGATGTTATCTTGTAAGGACTGGGACTGTGTACCTGTTTTGTCTGCTCTTGCCCTTAGTTCGGTTGGATTCTGCCCTTAACCAAAATGGAATTGCTGGCATCACTGGGGCCATCTTGCTTCCTGTCTGATACTCCTGGCTTCCTGTCTGCTGTGTATGTAAAGGAACTCTGCATATTGTACCTTGCTTGTGTATCTTGTACCTTGCTTGTGTATCTTGTACCTTACTTGCTGCCAAGCTGGAAGGACCTGCAACCTGCTTGCTTCTTCTAATCTTCGGGATACCCCTCCTGCTTTTTGATCTATGTACCACGGAAGGACTCTGTTGCTTTACACCCGCTCTGCACCCACCTCCGCTACAGTCTGCTTTCCTTTAGGAGCTGGTCCGGGCTCTGGGCCCCGGACCCTGCATTGCTGGACTGGTCTGTACTACTACATCTGCACACTTTGAGACTGTCTTATTTGCCTGCTTATCTGTAGATTCACAGTTTGCATCTCATCTGAAGTTCATATCTCTGCAATATATATATATACATCTGGAACTGTGATATACCGTGTCTGTCTTCATTTTTGACCCACATCATTGGGCTCCATAGAACTTTATCATAAACTCATAACACATCTTGATGAATTTTCCTGGAGCAAATTACGAAAAAATTTGCATTCTGGAAAACATGGATTTTGGTAAAAATTCGAGTAGAATTCAATTCCACTTGAATAGACTCACCCATCTCTGCATTAGGATAACTTGCTGTATGGTACAATATGTGTCAAACTGGGAAATGCAACATCTGAACGTTTTAAGAAATTTCACTTAGTTTCTGTCTACAATTTTTAATCTTTCATTCATTTTCAGACCTCCTGATACTCAGGTTCCATCCTCTTTTAAGGTTCAGTCTTTACGTTTCTGTGGGTTCCTCCCAGTTATTATTGCTGGATGTGAGGTCTCTTTCCAGAATTTTGTTCTCTTCACGAATAATTTGTGGAGAAGGTTGAACTTGTTGGACCTAGATCTTTTTTCAACTGTACGTTCATGTATCAGCACAGCTCATATCCAGGAGTGATTTCCCATTCTTGTGCTTTTTTTACTATCTATAGTATGTTTTCTCTGCCCTTCTTGAGACAATAGATGCTTTCCTTTTTCTTTACTCTCTTTCCTGGGGAAGAAAAGAGAAAGACATGAACACTACAAACAGAGTTCAAATGGATTTGCATCAGATTATGCAGACAAAATAGGCATAAATTGCAAACAAACTTAGAATTTTTTTATTTTTTTTAACTAAAATTATTTGGAAAAATGCATAATTAAATATTTAAAAATTATTCATAAGAGCATAAATAATTCAGTGCAAAGGTGTACATAGCTTTTAATATCAACTTAAATATCGTGATAGAAAAGCATGAGTGGAGCGCACCCGTCAATTTCCACTATTTGATGTGTCCTATGTCATCCACACAGTGTCCTTCATATTGCTCCTGCGCAAGTGGACTTCTTTCTGCTCTGCCAAGGACAGAGCAAATATCTGTAGTGTGCATGCATCGGCTTTACCTAAGGGTCATTGGGGCTCTTTGGCCTTTACTGGTGCATGCGCACTACAGTACTGTGCTCTAACCTTGGCAGGGCATATAGAAGTGCCCTTGCACAGGATCATGATCGGGGGACACTGTGTGGATGACATAGGACACATCATCTACATGAAGCAGGGATGGAGGATGGTGATTATAGGAAGAGAGGAGGCACTGGATCAAGACCAGAGTCGCCCATCGGGCCGGACTGCGTTTTGAGTATAATAAAAGGTCTTTTTTGTGCTTTCAAAAGGGGATTGAGGCCATACATACAGCATAGTAGAATGCTGTAAAAGAGGGCTTAAAAGTGGTGGTCATAGTTTATATTGGTTAAACCTTGTGAATAGGGATGAGTAGACCCTTGGAAATTTGGGTTCTTTGAGCTCGACAGAATTTTTTCCAAAGTTCGGTTCGGGTACCAGAACTGTACCCGAACTTAAACCAAAACCTGAACCCCATAGAAATCATACTCTGTCTACTCCTCCCCAGACTCCCAAACTGTAAAATGGACTTTCAGATGAAGTCCCTGTTCTGAGTTCAGCACATTTCCGGTGCAAGTCACGAATTTTACATTAGGGGTTCACTCGTCACTACTGGCTACAGGTGAAATGTTCCCTTTAATTTCAAAACTTTATACCCATGGATATAATACAGTGGGGCAAAAAAGTATTTAGTCAGTCAGCAATAGTGCAAGTTCCACCACTTAAAAAGATGAGAGGCGTCTGTAATTTACATCATAGGTAGACCTCAACTATGGGAGACAAACTGAGAGAAAAAAATCCAGAAATTCACATTGTCTGTTTTTTTTTCCTTTTATTTGCATATTATGGTGGAAAATAAGTATTTGGTCAGAAACAAGCAATCAAGATTTCTGGCTCTCACAGACCTGTAACTTCTTCTGTAAGAGTCTCCTCTTTCCTCCACTCATTACCTGTAGTAATGGCACCTGTTTAAACTTGTTATCAGTATAAAAAGACACCTGTGCACACCCTCAAACAGTCTGACTCCAAACTCCACTATGGGGAAGACCAAAGAGCTGTCAAAGGACACCAGAAACAAAATTGTAGCCCTGCACCAGGCTGGGAAGACTGAATCTGCAATAGCCAACCAGCTTGGAGTGAAGAAATCAACTGTGGGAGCAATAATTAGAAAATGGAAGACATACAAGACCACTGATAATCTCCCTCGATCTGGTGCTCCACGCAAAATCCCACCCCGTGGGGTCAGAATGATCACAAGAACGGTGAGCAAAAATCCCAGAACCACGCGGGGGGGACCTAGTGAATGAACTGCAGAGAGCTGGGACCAATGTAACAAAGCCTACCATAAGTAACACACTACGCCACCATGGACTCAGATCCTGCAGTGCCAGACGTGTCCCACTGCTTAAGCCTGTACATGTCCGGGCCCGTCTGAAGTTTGCTAGAGAGCATTTGGATGATCCAGAGGAGTTTTGGGAGAATGTCCTATGGTCTGATGAAACCAAACTGGAACTGTTTGGTAGAAACACAACTTGTCGTGTTTGGAGGAAAAAGAATACTGAGTTGCATCCATCAAACACCATACCTACTGTAAAGCATGGTGGTGGAAACATCATGCTTTGGGGCTGTTTTTCTGAAAAGGGGCCAGGACTAGTGTTGAGCATTCCGATACCGCAAGTATCGGGTATCGGCCGATACTTGCTGTATCGGAATTCCGATACCGACTTCCGATATTTTTTCAATATCGGAAGTCGGCATCGGAATCGGAAGTTCAAAGTTGATTGACAGCCTGACGTCATCATGATGCGCGGTGTGTGCGCATCATGATGCGCCGTCATTTCGGGCCTTCCGGGGGTCTCTGCCGGCCTGCCGGGGGGCTGTGCCGGCCTGCCGGGGGGCTGTGTGGACTGCCCGGGGTCTGTACCGGCCTGCCGGGGGGCTGTGCCGGCCTGCCGGTGGTCTGTGCACCCTGTGGGGTTCTGTACCGGCCTGCCGGGGGGCTGTGCCGGCCTGCCGGTGGTCTGTGCACCCTGTGGGGGTCTGTGCCGGCCTGCCGGGGGGCTGTGCCGGCCTGCCGGGGGGCTGTGCTGATGTCCGGGGGTCTGTGCAAGCATCGTCCGATGGGACTACAAGTCCCATCTGGCGATGCCTGCTACCATGACAGTGATTGACACATTAGCCAATGATGGGACAGTAGTAGTCCCATCATCCGGCTAATGTGTTAAATGTTAAAAAAAAAAAAAAAATACTACATACATACTACATACATACTACATACATACTACATGCATGCTACATACATACTACATGCTACATACATACTACATACATACTACATACATACATACTACATAACACATATATACTACATACATACTACATACATACTACATGCATGCTACATACATACTACATGCTACATACATACTACATATATACTACATGCATGCTACATACATACTACATGCTACATACATACTACATATATACTACATACATACTACATACATACTACATGCATGCTACATACATACTACATGCTACATACATACTACATATATACTACATGCATGCTACATACATACTACATGCTACATACATACTACATATATACTACATACATACTACATACATACTACATGCATGCTACATACATACTACATGCTACATACATACTACATATATACTACATGCATGCTACATACATACTACATGCTACATACATACCACATATATACTGCATACATACTACATACAATACATTCATACAATACATACATAGACATACAGTACATATAACATAGAGTAACATACTTACCAATACTTGTCACATTGTTCCCCGAAGCCATTGTCTTTTACGGAATAAATATTAACATAACAAACCACAAAAATACTCACCCACGATCCGAAGCAGTCCACGAGTGTGTCCCACGACGATCTTGGGTAGAGAACTGCAGCATCAGCTGTTGCTGCCGTTCTCTACGGGCTGCAGGAATCCAATGACGGAAGGTAGGTATCCTTCCGCACTGTATTCCTCCGCCACTTAAAAAAAAAAAGTCCCTAGTCTCACTTTATGCCATTGCTGTGTGGGAATTTCCCACGCAGCAATGGCATAAAGTGAGACTAGGGACTTTTTTTTTTTAAGTGGCGGAGGAATACAGTGCGGAAGGATACCTACCTTCCGTCATTGGATTCCTGCAGCCCGTAGAGAACGGCGGCATCAGCTGATGCTGCAGTTCTCTACCCAAGATCGTCGTGGGACACACTCGTGGACTGCTTCGGATCGTGGGTGAGTATTTTTGTGGTTTGTTATGTTAATATTTATTCCGTGAAAGACAATGGCTTCAGGGAACAATGTGACAAGTATTGGTAAGTATGTTACTCTATGTTATATGTACTGTATGTCTATGTATGTATTGTATGAATGTATTGTATGTAGTATGTATGTAGTATATATGTGGTATGTATGTAGCATGTAGTATGTATGTAGTATGTATGTAGCATGCATGTAGCATGCAGTATGTATGTAGCATGCATGTAGTATATATGTAGTATGTATGTAGCATGTAGTATATATGTGGTTTGTATGTAGCATGTAGTATGTATGTAGCATGCATGTAGTATGTATGTAGCATGCATGTAGTATATATGTAGTATGTATGTAGCATGTAGTATGTATGTAGCATGCATGTAGTATATATGTAGTATGTATGCAGCATGTAGTATGTATGTAGTATGTATGTAGTATGTATGTGGTATGTATGTAGCATGTAGCATGCATGTAGTATGTATGTAGTATATATGTGGTATGTATGTAGCATGTAGTATGTATGTAGCATGCAGTATGTATGTAGCATGCATGTAGTATATATGTAGTATGTATGTAGCATATATGTAGTATGTATGTAGCATGTAGTATGTATGTAGCATGCAGTATGTATGTAGCATGCATGTAGTATATATGTAGTATGTATGTAGCATATATGTAGTATGTATGTAGCATATAGTATATATGTAGTATGCATGTTGCATGCATGTAGTATATATGTAGTATGTATGTTGCATGTAGTATATATGTAGTATGTATGTAGCATGTAGTATGTATGTAGTATGTATGTAGTATGTACTGTATGTAGTATGTATGTGGTATGTATGTAGCATGTAGCATGTATGTAGCATGCAGTATGTATGTAGCATGCATGTAGTATATATGTAGTATGTATGTAGCATATATGTAGTATGTATGTAGTATATATGTAGTATGTATGTAGCATATATGTAGTATCTATGTAGTATGTATGTAGCATGCATGTAGTATATATGTAGTATGTATGTAGCATATATGTAGTATGTATGTATGTAGTATATATGTAGTATGCATGTTGCATGCATGTAGTATATATGTAGTATGTATGTTGCATGTAGTATATACACTCACTGGCCACTTTATTAGGTACACCATGCTAGTAAAGGGTTGGACCCCCTTTTGCCTTCAGAACTGCCTCAATTCTTCGTGGCAGAGATTCAACAAGGTGCTGGAAGCATTCCTCAGAGATTTTGGACCATATTGACATGATGGCATCACACAGTTGGCGCAGATTTGTCGGCTGCACATCCCTGATGCGAATCTCCCGTTCCACCACATCCCAAAGATGCTCTATTGGATTGAGATCTGGTGACTGAGGAGGCCATTTGAGTACAGTAAACTCATTGTCATGTTCAAGAAACCAATCTGAGATGATTCGAGCTTTATGACATGGCGCATTATCCTGCTGAAAGTAGCCATCAGATGTTGGGTACATTGTGGTCATAAAGGGATGGACATGGTCAGCAACAATACTCAGGTAGGCTGTGGCGTTGCAACGATGCTCAATTGGTACCAAGGGGCCCAAAGAGTGCCCAGAAAAAATTCCCCACACCATGACACCACCACCACCAGCCTGAACCGTTGATACAAGGCAGGATGGATCCATGCTTTCATGTTGTTTACGCCAAATTCTGACCCAACCATCCGAATGTCGCAGCAGAAATCGAGACTCATCAGACCAGGCAACGTTTTTCCAATCTTCTACTGTCCAATTTCGATGAGCTTGTACAAATTGTAGCCTCAGTTTCCTGTTCTTAGCTGAGAGGAGTGGTACCCAGTGTGGTCTTCTGCTGCTGTAGCCCATCTGCCTCAAAGTTCGACGCACTGTGCGTTCAGAGATGCTCTTCTGCCTACCTTGGTTGTAACGGGTGGCAATTTGAGTCACTGTTGCCTTTCTATCAGCTCGAACCAGTCTGCCCATTCTCCTCTGACCTCTGGCATCAACATGGCATTTCCGGCCACAGAACTGCCGCTCACTGGATTTTTTTTCTTTTTCGGACCATTCTCTGTAAACCCTAGAGATGGTTGTGCGTGAAAATCCCAGTAGATCAGCAGTTTCTGAAATTCTCAGACCAGCCCTTCTGGCACCAACAATCATGCCACGTTCAAAGGCACTCAAATCACCTTTCTTCCCCATACTGATGCTCGGTTTGAACTGCAGGAGATTGTCTTGACCATGTCTACATGCCTAAATGCACTGAGTTGCCGCCATGTGATTGGCTGATTAGAAATTAAGTCTTAACACACAGTTGGACAGGTGTACCTAATAAAGTGGCCAGTGAGTGTATGTAGTATGTATGTTGCATGTAGTATATATGTAGTATGAATGTAGCATGTATGTAGTATGTAGTATGAATGTAGCATGTATGTAGTATGCATGTTGTATGTATGTAGCATGTAATTTTTTTATTTTTTTTTACATTCAACACATTAGCCGGATGATGGGATTACTACTGTCCCATCATTGGCTAATGTGTCAATCACTGTCATGGTAGCAGGCATCGCCCAATGGGACTTGTAGTCCCATCGGACGATGACTGCACAGACCCCCGAAGCCTGCACAGCCCCCCGGCAGGCCGGCACAGCCCCCCCGGCAGGCCGGCACAGCCCACCGGAGCCTGCACAGCCCCCCGGCAGGCCGGCACAGCCCCCCGGCAGGCCGGCACAGACCACCGGAGCCTGCACAGCCCCCCGGCAGGCCGGCACAGCCCCCCGGCAGGCCGGCACAGCCCACTGGAGCCTGCACAGCCCCCCGGCAGGCCGGCACAGACCACCGGAGCCTGCACAGACCCCCTGGCAGGCCGGCACAGCCCCCCGAAAGGCCCGTACAGACCCCAGAGAGGCTGTACAAGGGAAAAACAGGATTTTTCTTATTCCGATACCGGAAGTCCCATAGACTTGAATGGGACTTCCGGTATCGGAATTGGCGATACCGATACTTTTTTTTAAGATCGGCCGATCCATTCCGATCCGATACTTTGAAGTATCGGACGGTATCGCTCAACTCTAGCCAGGACGACTGATCCGGGTACATGAAAGAATGAATGGGGCCATGTATCGTGAGATTTTGAGTGCAAACCTCCTTCCATCAGCAAGGGCATTGATGATGAAACGTGGCTGGGTCTTTCAACATGACAATGATCCAAAGCACACCGCCAGGGCAACGAAGGAGTGGCTTCATAAGAAGCATTTCAAGGTCCTGGAGTGGCCTAGCCAGTCTCCAGATCTCAACCCTATAGAAAACCTTTGGAGGGAGTTGAAAGTCCGTGTTGCCAAGCGAAAAGCCAAAAACATCACTGCTCTAGAGGAGATCTGCATGGAGGAATGGGCCAACATACCAACAACAGTGTGTGGCAACCTTGTGAAGACTTACAGAAAACGTTTGACCTCTGTCATTGCCAACAAAGGATATATCACAAAGTATTGAGATGAAATTTTGTTTCTGACCAGATACTTATTTTCCACCATAATATGCAAATAAAAGGAAAAAAAAACAGACAATGTGATTTTCTGGATTTTTTTTTCTCAGTTTGTCTCCCATAGGTGAGGTCTACCTATGATGTAAATTACAGACGCCTCTCATCTTTTTAAGTGGTGGAACTTGCACTATTGCTGACTGACTAAATACTTTTTTGCCCCACTGTATGTCTCTGTCCAACTATCGACTGGAGTTAAATCAAGGAACAAATTGGTTTCTATAAATCAAATGTAATGGAAAAAAAAGTAAGCCGTGCGCCTTTTTTTAAAATACCACCATATCACAGGAGTGTACAACAATGCCATATGAGAGCTCATGGATTGCTGAACAAAGGCACTATAATGATGCTCCATGGGGTGCCTATGGCTCTGTAGGAGGAGCAATAAAGACGCTCCGAGCTGCACATTGTTCTGCCGTGTGCACATAGCCTTCTTCAAAGCCATCTTATAAATGTTTGCTTCTATTTGTAGTTCCCCCGTCCACTGCCTACTCTTCTGCCTATGCGTGCTTGGAACATAATATGGAAGTTGATTACCAGATGAGGCAACACAGACATACATAAAGCAAGATGAGACCATAAGGTTATCTACAAAATTGCTTGAACACATAGAAGATTAGAAGAACTGTCTGACTAAAGCCTCAGAAATTGCTTGTTAATAAGTCTTTGAGTTTCCGTGTGTCACATGTCAGAGTGTTAGCCGGAATTTTTATCATTAAGATTGTCATTATTTTTCTGGAGTAAAAATACAAAAAAAAAAATCAGAGATAATTGTATTTAGTTGGATTTTTGCTGCCTTTCATTTTTGTGGACTTAGAAACAGCCAAATTAGGACAAATAATTGGGCTGAAGGCACATAACTAATAAAACATGTAGCAATACATGGAGCTAATTACCATTTTTATATTTGTTTATTAATTTTGAAGTATAGCAACAAGTAAATTCTACAAATACACAGAGGGATTAAAAGAAAAGTCAAAACGAATTACAGTTCTTCTTATGCTATGGCTACAGCGCAATGTTGACCATGTGTCCAAAGAGAACAGCATTGCGAGGCTACATTGCAGCATGATGAATGTGAACGTGGTCATGTAACAACTCGAAGGTTCAGGTCACCATCATGTACCTCTTGCCAGATATCCAGCAGATTTGGATTTCTAGCTACATTCATGTCGTGGTGATTTGCGGGACACAATGCACCCATGTTGCCTTCATTATGTTGGGATGTAGCATCGTGATTCTGGGTTCTTTGGCCGTGCAGCCAAAGTCATCACTTCGTGTTGTCATTTATAATCCTTTTCTAGCCACAGTGATGACAAGATGGATTATCGGAATGGTGGGTATGTTTTTGTCATCACCATACTATTGATATTACACTATATTTGTAGCCCAGGAAAAAAAAAAGTGTCATGAGGAGGAAGAAATTTGCTTGTGTCTTCATTGACCTGACCAAAGCCTTAGGCTCACTCAATCAGGTGGCTCTTAGGATAACCTTCTCCAGGCTTTGTTATCCTGAGGCTTCTACATGACCACATGGCATCAACTCTTCTCAACATTGCGACAGAATAAAATCCTTTCAGTGTTGAAGAAAAGATCCTGCAGAAGCAAGTCTGCTGAATGGACCGTCTGACCAGCATCTTCCCAGATACCCTTTGGCGCAGAATGAACCACCAAAAAGCAGCAAATTTTGAGACTGACTTTCTTGGTAATGAGACAGACAACAATGATAATAGAAGGAGAAAGAGAAGAATCAGTGATTATAGCTGAGCGAATTTGTTCTGAGTTTATCCCCGAATCTGGTTTTAACATATTTGAGCCATATTTGAACAATATTAACACCGAATGTATGTCTTATGATCGGTTCCAAACATATTTGGTAATTTCTACTCTCATTGACTGTAATGACGTTCAGATTTGTTCGACGAATACTGCAAAAACATTATTCGATTCCGATAGTATTCAGAACTGAATCCAAACAAATTTGCTCATCTCTACCGGTTATACAAATTACCGGTAGTTATGAGATTTTTTTTGTCTCCACCAATAATAAGAGGTTTTGTAAGAGAAAAAATGCAATTTTTTTTTTTCTAAAACTTTCTTTTTAGTTTCAGTAGAATATTATTGTATAACACACTGAAATGCTGAGGCCAAGCATTAAAATATGATCATATGTTTTAAGCTAACAGGCAGCCAAAAAATTGGGCTGGAACATATGCTGGTATAAGTGCAATATGTAGGTGGACATTATTATTATCTATTTATATAGCATCATTGATTCCATGGTGCTGTACATGAGAAGGGGTTACATACAAATTACAGATATCACTTACAGTAAGCAAAGTAACAATGACAGACTGATACAGAGGGAGAGGACCCTGCCTTTGCGGGCTTACATTCTACAGGATGGTGGGGAAGGAGACAGTAGGTTGGGGGGTTGCAGCAGCTCCAGTGATGGTGAGGCGGTAGCTCCGGTAGTGGTGAGGAGGCAGCGGGGTCATTGCAGGCTGTAAGCTTTCTTGAAGAGGTGAGTTTTCAGGTTCCACCTGAAGGATCCGAATGTGGTTGATAGTCAGACGTGTTGGGGCACAGAATTCCAGAGGATGGGGGATATTCAGGAAAAGTCTTGCAGGCGATTAGGTGAGGATTAAAGAAGTGTAGAGGAGAGAAGGAGGTCTTGGGAGAACAGGAGATTACGAGAGAGAAGATATAGGGAGATTAGTTCAGAGATATATGGAGGAGACAGGTTATAGATGATTTTGTAGGTCAGTATTAATGTGAATACTTTTCCGCCAAATGATGACAAAAGTATTCTCAGGGTGATATCTTTATTGGCTAACCAGAAAATAATATGTTTGCAAGCTTTCAGAGCACAGTGGCTCCTTCTTCAGGCAAGATAACAAATGGATTAATAAGAAAAAAGCACAACATTTAAGGGATACTACAGTAGGATATTTGTTCATTAGGTGGGAGGTGTGATGCCTCCTAAAGATGAGTCAAGGAAATCGAATTAGCATTTTCTTACAAATGGAGAGGCAGTTGGAATGATGTTCTTAGTTGTCTGAAGTCCTTCTGGTGGAAGAGTGAACTGTGTCCATGTAGTGAGTCATAAATCCAGGTGATATATTGAGTCCTAGTGTCAAAGTGTTGAACATCCTTATAAGTTTAAATTCCTAAATTTTTCTCTCTCTCTGTCATCCTTAAAATGACCTTTTAATATTAAGACTTTTAAGTCTGTCATACCATGTCCAGTTCCAGAGAAATGTTTTCCCACAGGCATGTCCATTGCATTCCTGATTGTATGTCTGTGTAAATTCATCCATGCTTGTAGTTTTTGCATGGTTTCCCCATTATAGAAGAGCTCCAGGGCACCTCGTGCCTTGTATCATGTACACCACATTGGAGGATGTACACGAAAAGGAACCCATGACCTTATAGTATTGATTTGTGTTTGGTACGCGGACTATATTTGTTGGTATTATGTGGGTACAAGTTTTGCATTTTTTATTGTTACGTTGTGAACCTCTCACAATACAAGCCAAGCACAGGAGAAATGCATGTTTTATCAAATGGACTAACATTCTGTCCTACAAAACAGCTTGATTTGTACACATTGAGTTTGAGGAAGCGAGAGGAGAAGAAGAATAGACATAGACACTCTGGGATAAAGGTGGTACTGGGATTCATGGGACTTTATGAGTTGTCCCAGGCCAAGTGTAAATATTGAGTAGGGGTCCTAGAACAGAACCTTGGGGGACTCCAACAGAGAGACGGTGGAATGAGGAGATAGTGTGGGAATGGGAGACGCTGAATGTGCGGTTGGAAAGGTATGAGGAGATCCAGGATAGGGCGACGTCTTTGATGTCAATGGGAGAGAGGATCTGTAGTAGGAGGCAGTGGTTAACTGTGTTGAAAGCAGAGGACAGGTCTAGGAGGAGGAGTATAGAGTATTGTCTGTTATCTTTGGCTGTAAGTAGGTCGAGAATAATTTTGGTCAAGGCTGTCTCAGTGGAGTGATGCGGCAGAAACCAGATTGTAGATTGTCAAAGAGCAAGTTAGATTAGAGGTGGAAGGAAAGTTCAGTGTGGACGCTCTGCTCCAGGAGTTTGGAAGCAAATGGGAGCAGCGATATTGGGCGATAGCTGGACATAGCGGTTGGGTTGAGGGTTGACTTTTTAAGGATAGGCGTGATTGTGGAATGTTTGAAAGTAGAAGGAAAGGTACCAAAAATTAGTGATAGGTTGAAGAGATGGGTTAGGGATGAGAAAAATGTGGTGGTGAGTTTGGGGAGGAGGTGGGATGGGGTCTAGTGCACAAGTAGTGAGGTGTGATTTGGAGAGGAGACAATTAAGCTCCTCTTCAGTGATGTTGGAGAGGTAGGTTATGTGGGAATGGCATTGGTCTGGTATACAAAGGGGTTGTGGTGGTTGAACAGTAAAGACTTGCCTTGTTTGGTCAATCTTATATTTAAAGTGTTTGGCAAAGTCTTCAGCAGAGATGAGGGAGGTTGGAGGGTGCAGTGGTGGGTGGAGGAAGGAGTTAAAAGTTTTGAATGTTTGGGGTTGTAGGATAGGGAAGATACAAGGGTTATGAAGTAGGCCTGTTTAGCAGAGGTGAGGGCAGATTTGAAAGCGAGTGTTGCCTGTTTGAATACAGTGAAATCATCTTGCAAATTTGTTTTCTCCCAATGCCGCACTGCAACCCTGGACACTTGCTGGAGCTTTTTAGTGATGTTGTTGTGCCAGGGTTGTCTATTGATACATTGCACTCTGCCATGAACGAGACGGGCGACCGTGTCTATAGCTGATGCGAGAGTGGCCTTGTAGAAAGCAGTGGCACTGTCTGTATCGTGGAGTGAGGATATTGATGACAGTGGTAGAATAGAGTCAGAGAGCGTGTGGGTGTCTAGATGTGCGAGGTTTCTGTGGGGGTGCGCGTGTTGCTGGACATGGGTGGCAGATGACGAGGACAGGGATTTATACTGTGGACATTAATAAACACAACCACATGTGTTCCAGCTCATTTCTTTGGTCTTGCTTTTTTTTTTAGTACTTTACATATAGAGGAGCATCACTCCCCCTTTTTAGTGCTGTGCATTTAGTCTATATAGCTTTCAAGGGCAAGAGTTTAAAGAATCAGAGTCCTGCTCTGCTCACGTTTATTGAGACTCGATGGCACACAAAGAAGTTTAACACCAGAGATTGGACTATCCTGATTGGGTAAGCCTTGTCGCGGGGGGAGAAGTTTTGACACTTTTTTGATCTAAATAGCATCAACTAAGTTTCCTATGTCCTTTATGTGCACTATTACTATGTATTTGATAGCTTACTGTTGGGTATTTGCTCATTTTGTATTTATCTTTGGTTGTGAACTAATAGGCAGCCTATTAGGTCTGGTAGACTTCTGTACACCGTAGATCTGGAGGTCATTATTAGGTCATCAGCACATCATATTGATAGCGCTGCAGCCAATCAATAAGTTTAGTTAACAGCACAAATCACTCAGAGCCAATGAGCTACGCTACGCTCCCTCTGGGAGACCTGCGGCTGGCACCGCCCCTGGAAGTCACGTGGTGCAGGTCCTGTTAGTGCACAATCGCTGGGACATGCTCCTCTCCCTAGCGACCCTAGTAAGCCCCTCTAGCGCCGTGGATTTATCGGGGTCCAGACACTGACTAATGTCAGTTCTGGATATCCTGACACTGTTATGGTCAGGAGCCCTTGTTGGATATTTCGCAACATTAAAGAGGTCATCAACTACAATGACAACCCCTTCTTGATCAAAATATTTGACTCCCATTACATAACAAAGCCGATACTCACCTCCCGTGCTGGAACTGTTCCCGTGGTGTTGGCACTCTCTTGGGGCTCTCGTGTGGTTGTTGTGACATGTGACGCTGGCGAACATGAAGAGGAAGTCTGAGCTGCAGCTGATCTTGGGAATTCCTCAATACAACAGGAGGTGTGGACAGTGATGCCAGAGCTGATTGGGTGCCGGATGACATGTGTCATAACAGTCGCACCGGAGAGAGAGCGAGTGCGGACATCATTGGAACGAAGTCAGCACGGGAGGTGAGTATAAGCTTTATTATTTTATGGTGGCCAAGCGAGGGATATGACAAGGAGTTGTCCAAGTAGTGGACAACCTCTTTAAGCTACTGCTCATTGTTTTGTACCAGAGGCTTGGATGGGGTTACAGAAACCTCACTCAGGGCCACCATCAGGGCATTACTGCCCTTTCTGGTGTATGGGGCCTGATAAGCAGAGGGGGACACCAGCAGGTCCCCTCCCTTCTGTTCACTGGCCCTCAGTGGCAGGATTCTAAAGGCTCAGTGACTGTGAGTCATAATGCACTATGGGGGTGCTTTATACTATCGGGGTACATTATATTATGGTATGCATTGTACTATGGTGTGTATTATACTACTATCAGGCTGCATTACACTACTATGGGGGTGCATTATACTATAAGGGTGAATTATACTATGGGATGCATTATACTACTATGGGGCTGCATTATACTATGGAGGTGCATTAAACTATGGGGGTGCATTATACTATGGGGGTGCATTATACTATGGGGGCATTCTACTATGGGGGTGCATCATACTCCTATGGGGCTGCATTATACTCTGGGTGTGGATTATACTGCTATGGGGCTGCATTATACTATGGGGGTGCATTATACAGCTATGGGGCAGGCCTATACTAAGAGGTGCATTATACTGCGATGAGGATGCAATATACTATGGGGGTGAATTATACCACTATGGGGTGCATTATACCACTATGGGGGTGCATCATATTATGGAGTGTATTATACTACTTTGGGGCTGCATTATACTATGGAGCGCATTATACCACTATGGGGCATCATTATAATATGGAGGTGCATTATACTGCTATAGGGCTGCATTACTGCTATGGGGCTGCATTATATTACTATATATGACTATAGGATGCATTATACTATTATGGATGACTATGGGAGCAATATGGAGAGACATGGGGCAGTATAGAGAGACATGAGGCAGAATGGGTGGACACGTGAGGTACAGAATGGGAGGACACATGGGATCCAGAATGTGGGATATTATTACTATAGGGGTTAATTAAATAATATTATTTTTGAGGATACTGTTTTCAGTGTGGGGGAGGAGAGGTCCTGTTACTGTGCAGGGCAACACGGTCGCTTTTTTTCTTCATCTGGCGTAGTGTAGAGGTTGGGGAAAAATTGGGGAATGTGCTCTAGATAACTATTATTTTCTGCAGAGATGAGTCATCACTGGTAGAAGTGATGGCGGTCTGAACTGGATGAAGAACAAAATCGAAGATGAAGGACTTCAACTAGAGACTTCACGGTGAATCAGTGTGTTACCTGAGCATTTACACTACAGTTTTGCTCAAAAGTTTACATATCCCAGCAGAATTTTTGGATGTTTTGGGTTGTCATTATGATTTAAAAAGAGAAAACACAGTAGTTTGACAATAAATGGCTTCATCCAACCACTAACCATGAGTGGAGAAAAAGATTTGATGTTAACATTCATATTCTCTGAGAAAAGACCAAGAAAACATATACTGTATACTATATATAAAGTTCCTGTGTATAATGTCACTAGTGATCACTGTATTACCTGTACACTGCCACTATATACAGAGCTCCTGTGTATAATGTCACTAGTGACCACTGTATTATCTGTACATTGGCACTATATACAGAGGTCCTGTGTATAATGTCACTAGTGATCACTGTATTACCTGTACACTGACACTATATACAGAGCTTCAATGTGTAATGTCCCCAGTGATCACTGTATTACCTGTACATTATACCCTATACATAGAGCTCCTGTGTATAATGTCACTGGTGGTCACAGTATTACCTGTACACTGACTCTATATTCAGAGCACCTGTGTATAATGTCACTAGTGATCATGGTATTATCTATACACTGACACTATATACAGAGGTCCTGTGTATAATATCACTAGTGATCACTGTATTATATGTACACTGACACCATATACAGAGTTTCAGTGCATACTGTCACCGGTGATCACTGTACTACCTGTACTCTGTACACTATATATATAGAGCTTATGTGTATAATGTCACTGGTGATCACTGTATTACCTGTACACTGTACATTATATACAGAGCTCCTGTGTATAATGTCACCGGTGATCACTGTATTACTATTACACAGACTCTTTATACTAAGTACAGATCTCCTGTGTAAAATGGCATTAGTATTGTGTTTTTTTTATTATTGATCAAATTGCAGCATTCGGTCACTAAGCGGTGGTAATATGTGATCTGATCATAGCATGGTGGTATTTTATCCTTGCATGTGGTATTATTTGATCACTATTTGGTGGTAATATCTGATCTAGTCATGGCGTGATGGTATTTTTTCCTTGTATGTGATATTATTTCATCACTATATGGTGGTAATATGTGGTCTAGTCATGGTGTGGTGGTATTTGTTCCTTGTATGTGGTATTATTCGGTCACTATGTGGTGGTAATATGTGGTCTGGTCATAGTGCGGTGGTATTTGTCCCTTGTATGTGATAATATTGGTCAATTTAAAAATTGAAAAATAAATAAATTGTATTGGATATTTTAACAAATGTTTAATAAGTTAAGGTAGAGTAGAGCCCAGCCAAAAGAGTCTACTTTGTTGTGGTGGTGGATTAAAAAATCTTTTGGCCAAACAAAAGCTGCTGGCTACGAATGTGATCTGGTGATGGTAATTGTTACTGTGTGATTTTTTCCAAGGGGTCTGGTGGTGGGGCTATGGTGAAGCCTAGGTGGAGTTTCAAGGGGGCCTCAAAAATTTTGCCAGTATGGTTTAACGAAATTCCTATTGCCAGCCCTGGTCCCTTCCTCTTCTAGCTTCCATCCTTACTACATCTGTATTCCATGGTACATTCCTATTGTTTGCTTCAGGAGGATAGGAGGGGAGAGACTAAAGGTATATAAGCAAAACTCCTGCAATGTAAAGCAAAGCATTATCATCCCACTGCTTTCCCTTTCCCGAGCAGTGTAACCAAATCATACACTGTATCTGCTAATCATCTCATTGACAGTGCCCTGGATTTAGCTTTACGTTGCACACCCATTTTTTCTGCAGGGAAGTGTAATGAGAGGCCTGGGTTAGCGGAACATAAAACGCTATTTAACGACATTATAAAATAACATCCCCAGGCTCAATTAAAGCCTCTGTGTATTACATTTGTATTTTCCTCTGGCTCCCCCTAGTGGTCCGCACATGTACTTATTACACAATAATAATATACATTGCAAATAAAACAAATGGATACATTATCATCGCACTTCCCATATAGATTTTCTATATAAATGCAAATGTAATATGGATTCTTTTTTTTTTTTTGCGTATAGATCTAGTGATTGCAGAATAATAATTGAGCGGTTTAATAATTTAAATGGTAAAAATTCAACAGCATAAATTAACTCTTTTTAGGTACCTGAAGAATCCTCATGCTTCATGCAATGCCTATTTGATTTTATTATCGCACCCTTTGATTCGCTCAATCCTTGACCCCTTTTCCCGCTCTCCCCGGCGCTCGGTGTCTCTATGTGACGGGCGAGAACATCTCTCTGAATTAAATTTATAAACGATGGTGAATTCAGGACCAGAGGAGAGCTAATCAAATTGGATTAGTTAGTTTCAGACTTCAGTGCTTTTTGTTTGGTCTAGATTATCAGAATCTTTATTAGATAAGCTTGAATTGGCAACATTTGTAGGTGCTGCAAGCTTCTACGTGATATCCATCTGTAACAAATGCTCCGCTCCCTGCGGCTCGAAAGAGAAAATGCCAAGCTCAGCTCACACAACCTGGGGTAATTGTCTTTCATCGCAGCGCTCTTCAGCGGCAGCTCTAAATAAACAGGTCATTGTAATAACTCTGAATAAAAATAAAGGAAAAAAAAACAATGGCATTAAATGGCACAAGTTTATAATTTTAGCTGCGTCGGTTCTGGCGGAAAGGAGACAGACTTCATTACTGGCCTCATATGAGCTTAATACGAGATGAGAAAAACTGTTAAATACTTTGGACACTTAAATTACTGTTAACTCCGCAGCTTTTTTTCTCTGGTTTTGGTCGACAGTCTGCGAAGCAGAGCAGTCGAGAGATAGATGACCTTCCGCTTTCCCTGCTGTTTCTGGTTAATGATGCTATGTGCGATTGTGATTCTGTATTTCTGTGGCCTTACAAGTTGCTTGGTACTGATTAGGGGTAAAAGTATTCGGCTCAACAACAGTAAAAGGCCAGAAATAAAAAAGATAAATAAAATGTATCAAAAGGAATTAGGGTATGTTTCCACGTTCAGGATTACATCAGGATTTGATGTGGATTGGATGCTGCGTACAGCTGCAACGTCCAGATGTTACAGCATAGTGGAGGGGATATTCAAAAATCCCGTCTCCACTATGCGTACTAAAACGCGGGTGACACACCCACGAATCCGGACATGCGGCGCTTCTTTAAAGAACGCAGCATGTCTATTTATCTTGCGGAGACGCTCTGTCTCCGCAAGATAAATAATACTTGTGGAATCACCGAGCGTAGAAAGGGGAGCAGCGTTTTGGGCGGAGCGGGCTTTCCCCTGCCACCAAAGCGCAGGCAATCCGCACTGTGGAAACTTACTCTTATAGAAAATCACTGTAAAAAAAAAAATTCTATGCACAGGAGAGCGAGTCCATAAAGGAAAATATGAGGTCCGATTCAACATTTTCCACTTTTTTCTAAGTCACTTTATTAATTTATTTTTTAATATGTTTTATTTGCTGACATTGCTGTACCAATTCAACAAAACGGTACAAAAAAATGTGCGCCACATCAAAAATGCTCTTTAAGAGGATTTTTCAACAAATTTTTCATGTCAAGCTGGACACAGGATGTAATAGTGGATTCAGAGCAGCTTAAAATATTTTTTGTTTATTTTCTTTTAATTTCGCCTCTCCATTGCGGAGATATTAGCCATCAAAGTATTTGGCACCTAGTGAGTTAATTTTTAAATCAAGGTGGGTGTTTTCACTGGGGCCATTGTAGCTCTTCTCCTTGTATGAGTTGCTATCTCATAACATCCGCTTGGATGGATGCTCAGTAGATTCTTATTACTGTGCGATGTGCACAATGACACGCAGGCTCTAATCAGGGGTAACAAACCAGCAAGAGAGCATTCTGTCAATTCATGTTGTAAAGGGATTACCCGGCATACAGAAACCAATGCCACCTTCGCAAGTGACATCACTTGCGGGTGCCGTGCTGTTCTCTGCATGTTGGGTGTTGCCTTACAACATGCACTGACAGTGCGTTCTCTCGCTGGCTCATTACTTCTGATTAGAGCTGGCGATAGAGCACACTGTCATTGTGCACATGCATAGGTATGGACAACTGACACATGCGCAATAGATCAGGGACTAGCCCTGCCCCTGAAATGAAGATCACTGATGGTGCTTTGTTTCAATATCCTAACATGCGCTGAGGGTTCTCAAATTAAGCATCTTCACACAGGAAGAAGTAAAACAAAAAGCAGTTAGTGTAGTTAGGGAAAGATAGTGAATTTTTAACTGAATTATATTAGAAAATAAATTAGATTATGCCTAGTAATGGGTGAACCTGTGGATATACTGGTCCGGTGCATTCTGACGAATATCTAAAAAAGTTTGTTTCTGGTACCAGGACAGTACCCGAATCCAGACCCCTTTCAGATGAATGGGCGACTCAAACATGCCTGTGCTTGCCATGCTGTCATCTGCATGACAGCACGGCAAACACAGACTCTGATCAATGGTAGGATTATTACTGCCAGTCAGAGAGCTGAGGTTCACATCAGTTGTGAGAGACGGTAGAAAGTTTACTTCCGGTCAAAGAGACGTTGACTGATGAGAGAGTACTACTCCCATCAGTCTACATCTCCTGTCGCTGAAAACAGCGAGAGCAGGCGCCGCTGGTGGGAATATTCATCAGCCAGCGCCTGCTCTATGAATAAATGAATTAAAAAATTTATCACGGCGCTTGCAGTGATCTCATTGGGTTCACTGCAGTTCATTGTCCCGGCTCACAGCAAATTCCTAGTGGGATCGCAGCCTCAGTGACCTGCAGTAACCTCAATGACGTCCGTCACTCGCAGCAGTTCATTCTTTCGTGGTTTTCAGCATGGACGGTTGCATCATGACACCGTTCAGGTTGTAAACTGCATATCACAAACATGGATTACGGCTTGGGACATTTTCTCTTCAGACAGGTGAGGGATATGGTTGTTTATTATTTTTCTAAAAGGCGCAAATCAACACTAGATAACACTATATGCTCCTGTATCCTCTGATGAAGCCAGGCTACTGGTGAAACATGTCCAGTGGAAGGGTGTTAGTCTGTAATAGATTTTAATCATTGTTGTGGTTGTTGCTGGCACAAGTCAGATGGTGACTTGTAGCTAACTATTGTAGCAATAGTTGAGTTGAGGAATAGTGTTCCTAATTAGAAAGCAATATTAGGAAATCTACATATGAAGGACTTAATCCACCAGTTAATTAGTGTCGGGCATATCGCATTATTTATTTTAAATGAAATCTAATAAAAAATGACATTGATATGATGTAAGATGGGTAAAATTATGTAGACAATTATATAAGTGTCTTACACCCACTACCATTCCAGGGTCTACACCAGTGTTTCCCAAACTCCAGTCCTCACGGACCCCAACATGTTATGTTTTCAGGATTTCCTTAGTATTTCACAGGTGATGGAATTATCATCAAGGCAACAGGAATTCTCTCACATGTGTAACACTATGGAAATCCTGAAAACATGACCCGTTGGGGTCCGCGAGGACTGGAGTTTGGGAACCAGTGATGAGATCATTGACATAGATTTTGGACACAATTTACCTCCCTCCCCACACATATCACAGAGCATGCCCACAACGCTCTCATAAAAGTCAGTGAGTGCGGTTTGCTCACAGTTTAGAGGGGTAGTTTGCCCAAAATTTCTGTCCTTACGATTATTTGTGGAAATAAAGTTAAAAGAAATAATTAGACTAAAAAAATGAATAAAATTTTTCAATATATGCTATAAAAAATAATAAAAATAAATACTGTAGGTGATTAATTACAGTAAATATAAACAGATACAAAATACTCGTACAAGTTCAATCCTATTAGGGCAAAAAGAAAATTTTTTATTTATTTTTTTTTAATTGTGATCAGTTTCCTGTGTAACTGCGAGAGATATAACGAGCAGCTGGGGATCGTCGGGCCTTAGCATTATAATATATGCTGCCGTGCAGAATATATATTGCGTCTTCCTTGGCTTATACATTTACTATCAAAGCAGATTCAAAATTAAAATCGAAGGGGGAAAACACAGATTTGACAGATATGATTTCACTAAAACACGAGGGAATTGTTTAATGCAACAATTATATTAGAATAAGAGTTATTTATATGTTGATTAGAATTCCCTCTTTTCAGGCTAAAAGGCAGAATTTGATTATAGGTTCCCAGTGGATTCCAGGCGGGTAGTTTAACATTTTCTTTTAATTTAAATAAAACAAGCATTTGCAAACAAACCTCTCACAATGCCGCCTCTGGGGGCTTCCCCTCTCACTATTAATCTATAGAAAGGTTTGTAAATTGTCCCAGTCGCCCTCGCATGCAAAGGTTTCTCCAGGCAGCCCATGGCACATGCGGACCAGGACCAATTCCTATGGGTGCCTGGCTACACTGCGCTGCAGGCTTGTATTCCATGCACTTGCAAAGGGACCAAAACAACACAGTGGTAAAAATCAAAAAAAATAAAAAAGTGGCAAATTTCTGATGAGCCATTATTTTTTTTCTCTCCAAAATTTACAAACTAAATGTTATGCTGCCATTGTATTATTAATATGCCCGACGTGTTTGAAGAAATAACATTTTTGTTTCTTAAGCACAGCCTAAATGGTTCTTAGACTCAAAATAAAAAATTTACAGGCAAACGTATCCTCTCCAAACTACCATTAAAACAGTACAACAATCTGTTATCCTCGAAATAAAAAATGCCTAATGGGAAAAATGTGCATTAGCAATTTCTCTCAAATGCAGAAAAATATTTATTGCCAAGTTACCATGATGCTTGGGGATAGAAGTGATGTTTGATAAAGCGAATACATTTAAGGCTAATATCAGTCTTAAATGAAGATTAGTCTTCGGCGGAGATTTTCTGAGTAAATTCTAATCTATAATTTGCAAATTGAAATGTTTCAGATCAAAGCTACTTCTGATGTAAAAATGAACTTTGTAAAAGTTCAGTCAAGGCTAATGTCGGCTTCACATTTGCGTTCGGCAGAGCTGCGGAGGGCTGCATAGTCTCTCTGTGAAGCTCCGCCCACTGCTGCACCTCCTCCATTCAGCTCCGCCTACGCTGCGGTGACCTGAGTCGAACACAACATGTTGCATTTTGTTGCGGCCGTCGCAGCGTCAAAACGACGCATGCGGAGGCATCCGCATATATCCGCATGGCCTGCGCACCCAATGTTAAAGATAGGTACGCAGGCCGCATGCAGACGTAGGCAAAGCTGAACAGAGAAGGTGCGGCAGTGGGCGGAGCTTCACGGAGGAACTACACAGCCCTCCGCAGCTCTGTCGACCGCTAGTGTGAAACTAGCCTTAATGCGAGCATAAGTGTAAGCATAATACAAGTGTTTGGGGATGTACCATACCACTATGTGTCTCCAATTCCATCCAAAAGTACAAATCCATTCCATAATGTGCTGTATACTGATGCATTTTTCCCTTCAAACCCTTTGGAGAATACCTCTACAACAAGGAGATAAACCAAGGCAACATGCATGGTTCCATGAAGTGCTTAAGCCATCATATTATGAGGTTGCAGGGCCTCCTTTTGTATTGACGCCATACTTTCCAACTCTTCCAGAATTTACAATAGTGCCCAGAAAACAAAAAATGGGAGAAAAGCTTCCTGGAGTATTGGGAAAATAAGCTCTCTGTGGAGGTGTTACACACCTGTCCTGAGTCAGGGCTATGTTCCCTTCACCCTGTTCTGCTAAACTTTCTTGTGTTCCATGTGAGGCTTTGATAAAAGCCTGGCATGCTCCCATATTATCATCCTCCTAGGCCTATATAAGATTCTCCAAGACAGACACCTGTGTCTTGGTATTAAGACTTTATTGTTCCTAATACTCTGAGTTTCTCTGTGCACTGTGACCTGTTTTGCTGTCTGACTGTAGACACCAGGATGTCTCCCACCTGCCTATGGTTTTCAGTATCCCAGCTGTATGTCTGCTGTCTCTAAGATGTCTACTGCCTGCCTACTGTTTCTAGTATCTCAGCTAATGGTCTCCTGTCTACCTGTGGTCTCCAGTCCCTTAGTTATCTGTGTCCTGCATGTCTTACAGATAAGCTGCACAGACGTCCATGGCCTGTGTGCCCACTCGTATCTTGAGTTTGGATGGTTCAAAAATGAAGTATGGGTGAGTAGGACCAGGATGCTTCATTATTAGACAAAGCCTTGTCATCAAAATGCACATTCAGGGTATAAAAATGGGACTTGAAGTACGTGATTTTTATATGACTATGAAAAACAACACTGTGACACTTCTACTTTAAACAGGGGTGTGAACTCAACTTTGCCATGTGCATTTGGCCTTACGTTAAACTCCCAGTCAAGAGCAACTCTTTAGCCAGTGATTTACTCTGCCCTCTACCATCTGTCATGGTTGGGACATGGTTAATGTCCTGTTCTCACAGGGTTAACTTTTGCCGGCCTCTCTTTGGATCTGGGAGGGGTATTTATACTCACTCCAGACTAGGATTCCCTGTCAGCTATACTGTTATTCTGGCTGTGTGTCTGACCCCCTTGGTGTGCGTGTATACTGCATTGCTTGTTTGATTCCCATGTATGACCCGGTCTGTCCCCTCACTCTGTACTCCGTCTCTCGTTTTGGTACTATTGTCTTCTCAGGTTCTGACCTCCTAGCTTGGTTATTGTTACTCCGTTACAGTTTGTCCCTATTGTACCGTCCATTGCCCGTTCTGGTTTTCTGATCTATTGCTACGTCCTGATTATCCGCTCTGTCTAACCCTTTGGTACTGTCCTGCTATCTCATGCTTTGACCTGGCTTGATCTGGTTTACGTCCCTGTCTATGCCCCTTGGTAACTTGTCCCGTAGTTACCTTTCTAGGAGTTTCCCTGCAGCTCCTAACTCTGTGGAGCTTAGGTCACGCCACCAGCAGTCATGTGCTTCAGGTCCTGATAGTCTGAAGCATGCATCGTCACCACTGCTGCCCCGCTCCACAGGTATCTTTGAGCACTGTTTTTGTACTCAGGACACGCGCACTGGCTCAGTGAGCAAGTGCAGTGCGGTGTTCCTGACACCAACAACCTGACTGTCAAGAGCAATTATTCACCAATAGTAAGGTTGGTATCAAAATGTGGTACACATTTTTTTTACATTTGGGATTTATACTGGCCTTTTATTCATACATAGCGGTAAGATCTGAGATCTAGACTAGAGTGGAGAAGAAAATACAGACTAGCAGCTTGAGACTCTGATGTAACTAGAGATGATTATAGATGATCTCCAGTAGACAATATAACAAACCTGTTGTTCTAACACTAAAACAAATTAATAGCAAATGTCATCACCCATGGGGAAGTAATTAACAAAATCAGCAATGTCTGACCTCAGAATTAAAGAGGTTGTCCACTCCTCAGACAACTCTCAATCTGAGTATTTCTCCCTGCTAAGATAAAAACATTTATTCTCACTTCCAGTGCCAGCGCCAGTCCAGGGATGTTGGCACTCACTTTCTCGGGGCTCATGTGAGGATGTTATGTCATGCTAGCCCTGTGACCAATTAGCGCTGACTTCACTCTCTCTGCCTTCATACAAATCGAACATCAACAGGAAGTTAGAGCTGAAGCTACTCAATGACTTTGTATTGAAGTTCGATTTGTCGAAAGTCAGGGAATTAAGTCAACGCTGATTGGAAGCCAAAGCTCAAATGGAGAAGGTGTTGCCTTAAGGGGGCTTTACACATAGCGATATCGCTAGCAATATCGCTAAAGCGTCACCGATTTTGTGACGCAGCAGCGATATTGCTAGCGATATCGCTATGTGTGATACTTACCTCCGACCGGCTCCCCCGCTGGCTATCGCTGATCGCGCGAGATCATCCACATCCATTTTCTCGTCGGGCGCTTCCTGCTGGGCTTTCTGCTGGTGCTGACGAGTGACGTGTGGATGCGGGCGGGAGGACATCATCATCGCCGTGTCTGAAAGGTAAGTAACGACCGCTGCTGCGTCGCTACGTCACTGTGAGATCTGCCTGGTGGCAGCTCACTAGTGACTATTTAGTGATGCACCAGCGATCCTGACCGGGTCATATCGTGGTCGGGATTGCTAGTGCATCGCTAAATGTAAAGGGGGCTTTAGTAGTTGAAACCCTGTTAAGGGCTTATGGGCCAAAATAAATTATGTCTATGTTGTTCAAACATACTGTACTTAGCCACCTAGATTTCAGTTTACCATTCATGATTGCAACTTTATTCATTGATAGAGTTGAACATTTTTATAACGCGTACCTATCAAGGTGATTTACCTCTATATACTAATACTAGCTATGAACCCATTCTATGCCCTGGTGGCGAGCATTTTTATTGGTATATGGTGTCCCATCCTGGGATGTGCTGCCCCCCTCCTATCCTGGTGTGCATTGCACCCCTCATCCCTATCCTGGTATGCATGGTACCCTATTCCTCATCTTGGTGTGCATGGTTCCCTCACCCCCCAATCCTGGTATGCATGGTTCTCTCACCCCCCAATCCTGGTATGCATGGCCCCCTCACCCACCTATCCTGGTTTGCATGGTCCTCTCACCCCCCCTATCCTGGTATGCATGGTCCCCTCACCCCCTTTTCGTGGTATGCAAGGTCCCTTCACCCCCCTTTTGTGGTATGCATGGTCCCCTCACTTCCCCTTTTATGGTATGCATGGTCTCCTCACTCCCCTTTCGTGGTATGCATGGTGCCCTCACTCCCCTTTCGTGGTATGAATGTCCCCTCACTCCCCTTTCATCGTATGCATGGTCCCCTCACTCCCCTTTCGCTGTATGCATGGTCCCCTCACTCCCCTTTAGTGCTATGCATGGTCCCCTCACTCCCCTTTTGTGGTATGCATGGTCCTCTCACCCTCCTTTTGTGGTATGCATGGTCCCCTCACTCCTTTTTTCGTGGTATGCATGGTACCCTCACCCCCCTTTTGTGGTATGCATGGTCCCCTCACCCCCCTTTCATGGTATGCATAGTCCCCTCACCACCCTTTCATGGTATGCAGGGTCCCTTAACCCCCCTTTCGTGGTATGCATGGTCCCCTCACTCCCCTTTAGTGCTATGCATGGTCCCCTCACTCCCCTTTTGTGGTATGCATGGTCTCCTCACTCCCCTTTCGTGGTATGCATGGTGCCCTCACTCCCCTTTCGTGGTATGAATGTCCCCTCACTCCCCTTTCATCGTATGCATGGTCCCCTCACTCCCCTTTCGCTGTATGCATGGTCCCCTCACTCCCCTTTAGTGCTATGCATGGTCCCCTCACTCCCCTTTTGTGGTATGCATGGTCCTCTCACCCTCCTTTTGTGGTATGCATGGTCCCCTCACTCCTTTTTTCGTGGTATGCATGGTACCCTCACCCCCCTTTTGTGGTATGCATGGTCCCCTCACCCCCCTTTCATGGTATGCATAGTCCCCTCACCACCCTTTCATGGTATGCAGGGTCCCTTAACCCCCCTTTCGTGGTATGCATGGTCCCCTCACTCCCCTTTAGTGCTATGCATGGTCCCCTCACTCCCCTTTTGTGGTATGCATGGTCCTCTCACCCTCCTTTCGTGGTATGCATGGTGCCCTCACTCCCCTTTCGTGGTATGAATGTCCCCTCACTCCCCTTTCATCGTATGCATGGTCCCCTCACTCCCCTTTCGCTGTATGCATGGTCCCCTCACTCCCCTTTAGTGCTATGCATGGTCCCCTCACTCCCCTTTTGTGGTATGCATGGTCCTCTCACCCTCCTTTTGTGGTATGCATGGTCCCCTCACTCCTTTTTTCGTGGTATGCATGGTACCCTCACCCCCCTTTTGTGGTATGCATGGTCCCCTCACCCCCCTTTCATGGTATGCATAGTCCCCTCACCACCCTTTCATGGTATGCAGGGTCCCTTAACCCCCCTTTCGTGGTATGCATGGTCCCCTCACCCTCTTTTCGTGGTATGCATGGTCAGTTCACTCCCCTTTTGTGGTATGCATGGTCCCCTCACCCTCCTTTTGTGATATGCATGATCCCCTCACCCCACTTTCGCGGTATGCATGGTCCACTCACCCTCCTTTCATGGTATGCATGGTCCCCTCACCCTCATTTCGTGGTATGCATGGTCCTTTCACCCTCCTTTCGTGGTATGCATGGTCCCCTCACCCCCCTTACGTGTTATGCATGGTCCCCTCACTTTCCTTTCATGGTATGCATGGTCCCCTCACCCCCTTTTTGTGGTATGCATGGTCCCCTCACCCCCCTTTCGTGGTATGCATGGTCCCCTCACCCCTCTTTCGTGGTATGCATGGTCCCCTTACCCCCCTTTCATGGTATGCTTGGTCCCCTCACTCTCCTTTCATGGTATGCATGGTCCCCTCACTCCCCTTTTGTGGTATGCATGTGTGCTAGGACTTTTCTGGAACCGTACACTGGTATAACTCCCACAGTTGTGTTACTGACATCACAGCTTGTGCAAGGAGAACAGGGAGAAGGAAAACTGTGGTGCATTTAGCTTCTTAAATAATCCACAATATTCCTTGCTTAATTAAAAATTTATAGGTTTAGTGTTAATGAATAATGTTAACGTACATAATAGTACGTTAATAGTACATGGCAAAACTTTGCAATGTATCTTATCCAAGAAATCTGCTTTATTCTCTGCTAGTACTGATTACTCATTCCCAAAATTCAGAATTTTACAGGTAAAATCTGTATTCAGTGAAGACTGGTTGTTACATTATTGAGATAGAAAATAGCAAAATAAAACAATGGTTACACCTTAAATCTAAGGATGATTGATATGAATTTTGAAAATGAAACTATAATATGAGGATTTATTGGGAAATTTCTTAGAAGAAAGCTGGTGGTCACTGAAGGTCATCTGTAATTGTCTGGAAATTACTTGGCAATAACCAATTCTTCATGATGTGGACCTTGCAAAAAAAAAAAATCTTCATATACCTGAGCTTCCTAGATTTATGATTTTGTAAAACAGAGGGGAAAATTTAATTTCTGGTTTGTACTTATTAACTGTAATAATTTGTAATAATTCAATTATTTTTGCTTACTTCAGTGCCATTGAATCGCTTTACATAAAATCCTATATGAAAAAAAATACTTAACAGAAAAGATTAAGAAATTAAGATAAGAATTTTGGGCTTTTATGATGAAGATCTCTGTTAGCTCATACTTAAGACTTATTGGGTATTTTATTGTAGAATGACATATTTTATTTCATACTGAGAGTTCTATATGGTCCTGTAAATCACAAGCTGTAAACCATGGAGTTGAATTACAGATCACTGCTTGCACACTGTGAGCTATACCGAAAACCAAAAAAAAGTAGTAAGAACTGGAGACTGCATGATAAAAGAAAATCAGTTACTAGAATTTAAAACTGTTAAATTGCCAAAAATTCAACTCTCCCAAAATATTTCTGTTCGCGAGCTAACTTTGGTTATATAATTATTATTTATAGTAGATATTAGGTATGACATTTACATTTTTATATAGGTATTAAAATACATTGTGCATACAGTACCATTCAAAAGTTTTATGCAAGTATGTGAAAAACGCTGCAAAATCAGATAAAAAAATAGATGTGATAATGGTATATTTTTTATCATTTAACCAAATAAAAAAGTAAAATAAAACACAAATGTAAGTAAAATTAATATCTGGAGTGACTACTACCCTTTTTTTTTCTTCCAAACAGTATCATTTTTTATAGGTACGTTTCTACAAAGTCAGGGTGTGGTGGATAATAGTCAGGTGTAACCCATTATACCAAACAGGTGAAAATAATCATCATTTTCATGGCAGGGAATACAGCAGCTATTTTTGAGAAATTTAGAATACTGACAGGATGCCAGAGCGCACAGCTCAGCCGTAAAGATAAGAAAAGAAAATCCATTGGTCTTGGAAATAAAGTAGACATTCAATTGATAGTACCCCTATGGCAGACGCAGTGTGATTGATCAGTGATAGGGAGTAACAGTTTTACATTATTTTCTTCATTCTTAATGCACTAGAAGGCAAAAGCAAAATAGTACAATATTTTTTACAGATAAAAAATCTGAAATCAGTATCAGTCAGAGACGAGGTGCTTGTTTGTCACAAGCCATTGTACTGAGTTTATGCATTTCTTGTGAAATAGTTTTGAGAAGGTGTGAACAATTGTTTTTAAAATTGTTCTGTCCTCACTAAATGAAGCAGACTTCAAACCGGGGTCCAATAAGAAGACTGTAGGTTGAATCTGTGCTTTATTGAACGTGATGGTATATTGGCACGGTGAAACTACAAACAAAAACATATATGCATACAATCAGTACTGGGTTCATCAGGGATTCAAATATGCATAATACATCATCTGCACTATTAGCTAACCAGGGGAAAACTAACTAAGCAGGCTAACATGAGACAGGAATTGGATACAGGAAACATAAATACATACCAGTGATGCTGTCACAAGGGGAGAAGAGAAATGAGATGCTTCCTGAATGCAGGCAGAAGGGAAATGGTGAACTGGAGGGAAAATGGGGCTGAACTAACCATAATCCTTTGCAAAAGGCTACCAGGGTGCATTGCAACCTTACCAGAATGCACTGCAAACAGAGGGAAATAGCAAAGTGAAAGTAAAACATACAACAACACTGCGGTTATGACTCTGGTCACTAGATGGAGCCAGAAAACACTAAACATTAACAAGCAGAAAATAAGGGATTATGAATTAAATGTCAGAGACAGAACAAAAATATTCAAAAGAAAATTTCCCACAATCTATACATTTAACTGTGACTGTCTACCTCACAAAGTGTACATGCCACAAACAAATTTTTACTTTGCACATCTGATTTACAAGTGAAATTTTACTTCTGCACACGTCACACTCATGCAGAATCCTGTTGCAGGTGCTGCTTTTTTTGGTTTTGCACTTACCTAGCATTTTTTATTATGTTATTTTTTGGGAGCAGTGTCTGATTTTGTAAAAACAAAAAGATAATAATAATTTTACATACCTGCTTTACTAGTCCAATTTGACAACCATACACATCACACCTTTACTGCAGCCTCCTGCGACATTGTGCTGATTTGTACATATACCTTCCTAGTATCACATCTCTTCCAGGTCCTGCCCTTATGATGTCTGCTTCTGACACCAGGCGCTGTTGCATTCATGCAAGCAGCAACTGGTGATAAAGGAAACAACAGGACCAAATGCTCTCAGTGGCATAGGCTCTGTCTTGTCTCAGAAATTCGGGTGGCTGTGACTTGTGCTATCTAGTCTTCCAGTATGGGTGTGTGCTTTGTCCAACTCTTACAATCAGCTCCTTGCTTTCGTCAATTAGACAGCACCACACCCTACTTAAACTCCCAGCTTACTGATTGTAGATGCTATGCATAGTTAGTTATTCCTTTAGTTTGCATTTTTTAATTCAACCCAAACCAACTGCCAAAAAAATGATTTTTAGCCAAAAATATTTGCAATTGATTTAAAAAAATAAAATAATTATCTCCAAAGTTGTAAGTTAACCAAGTTTGTAAGTTTCTGGTGACGTGTTGGAGGATGGTGGAGGGAGGGTTTCTTAAGTTTGAGATGTGTATGTACTTGTATAAAGAGGAGGATAGGGTGTCCACTTGAAATCTTTGTCCTGGTTGAAGACATGAATTGTTAACGCTTTGCTTGGACAACATACCATAGTGAAATATAAAATCTCCAGGGGGAAAATTGCATTTTTTTTACTGTAGGTGTTGTGAGTCTATTGAATAAGGTACTTTAGTAGATGAGTAAAGAAGCACTCCCATCAAAAGTTTTTATCCTTTTAATATATTGCAGCCATCATTAGAACTACAACTCAACATCTCTGAAAAGGTCCTGGCAGCCCAACCTCAACCCCTCTTCAACTCCTGACCTAGCTTCTCTGCTCCTTACCCCGGCCAGGGACTTTGCAGTGATATAGAATTGTAGTTCTAATGATGACTCATGCAGGGAAAAGAGATACCTTGTCCCTAGATAAAGCATAGAAGGGTTCAACTAATCTGTTTTGATCACATTATGCCATAGACCTAATGGAAAAGAGAATTAACTGGATAGAAGGGCAAAATGAGAATTTGTAAGTACACAGTGCCACATAAAATGTTGACTGAAATATAATAAGAGGATGAAAATTTTAATGGGACGACGAGTAGAAGTACTTCTTTAAAGCAGAAAAAGTTCACCATTTGTTCTATCTTATGCATTCTAAAGGAAATTAGATATAGAAGCTAATGGTTTGGTTAGCTGTCATGTACAGCGCCATTGATTTTCATAGGACTAGCGATCAGAAAATGAACCAATATATGTTGTGAGATGTTGCTGTAAACATTGTAAATGTCATCAGTGATTTTAGCTTGGATGCAATGATTTGGCTTCAGGGAGCTGACACCATTAAGCTATCATTGATGTCTATGACATTGACAGTTAAAACAAATGTGTCTGAGGGTGAAGAGCTAAACCTAAGCAATAGAAAAAAAGCTCTAAATATGTGAAAGATCTGTGCATCAAAAGTAATCTGCAAGATGTGTGTTTAGTTTGTTTCAAATACATGTTGAAGGTACGTCAATATTTAATGATTTGGATTCACAAGACTTCAGAGCATAATAAACATAAGAATAAAAAATAAATAAATAAATAATAATAAAAAAATGACACTCATTTTGCCCCTAACCTGTACCACCGACACAGCTCCCCAACGGGTTCTTTGCTTACTCTCTCTGTTTGGCTCTGGTCTTCTTGTCTTCTTTTTGTAGCCCCCTTCCAGCCCCTAAAAGAATCCATTAAAGTTATGCCAGCCTGTCTGCTAGTCTGCAGTTCTTGAGAAAATCGAAATGGCAAATCGAAGTCTTTTGTAAAACTTGTAGCAAATTCGATTTTCTCATCCCTACTTTTATAAAGAAGGATATATAAACAATATTATATATGTAAAGAAAAAAATTGGAACACCACCCAAATATTACCTCAAATGATGTGCAAAGTTTTCCCAACCAGTAATCCAGTGTTTTCCAGCAATAGACGGCGACGTTTCGGATATAGTATCTTGAGAAAGGATGCTATATCCGAAACATCGCCACGCCATTGTCCAATAAAGTCCACTTTTTTCATCTTTTTGTGCTGCTTTCCTTTTTTATTCTATATACTGTATATGTTTCATTGCAGCCACTTGGTAAATTCAAAAATTTCTTTTTTTTTCTCATTAATGTATTAATGTACACTCTGCACCCCATCTTGACTGAAAAAAAGCCCAGAAATGTAGAAATTTTTGCAAATTTATTAAAAAAGAAAAAATGAAAGATCACATGGTCATAAGTATTCACACTCTTTGCTCAGACACTCATATTTAAGTCACATGCTGTCCATTTCCTTGTGATCCTCCTTGAGATGGTTCTACTCCTTCATTGGAGTCCAGCTGTGTTTAATTAAACTGATAGGTCTTGATTTGTAAAGGTGCACACCTGTCTATATAAGACCTCACAGCTCACAGTGCATGTCAGACCAAATGAGAATCATGAGGTCAAAGGAACTGGCCAAGGAGCTCAGAGACAAAATTGGCCAAGGTTACAAAAGAATTTCTGCAGTACTCAAGGTTCCTAAAAGCACAGTGGCCTCCATAATCATTAAATGTAAGAAGTTTGGCACCATCAGAAGTCTTCCTAGATCTGGCCATCCAGCCAAACTGAGCAATCGTGGGTGAAGAACCTTGGTGAGAGAGTTAAAGAAGAGCCCAATGATCAATGTGGCTGAGCTCCACAGATGCATTAGGGAGATGGGAGAAAGTTCCACAAAGTCAACTATCACTGAAGCTCCCCACCAGTTGGGTCTTTATGGCAGAGTGGCCCAACGGAAGCCTCTCCTCAGTGCCAGACATATGAAAACCTGCATAGAGTTCGCTAAAAAACTCATGAAGGACTCCCAGACTATGACAAATAAGATTGTCTGGTCTGATGAGACGAAGATAGAACTTTTTGGTGATAATTCTAAGTCGTATGTGTGGAGAAAACCAGACACTACTCATCACCTGCCCAATACAGTCCCAACAGTGAAACATGGTGGTGGCAGCATCATGCTATGGGGGTGTTTTTCAGCTGCAGGGACTAAATGACTGGTTGTAATTGAAGGAAGCATGAATGCGGCCAAGTACAGAGATATCCTGGATGAAAATATCTTCCAGAGTGCTCTGGATCTCAGACTTGGCCGAAGGTTCACTTTCCAACAAGACAATGACCCTAAGCACACAGCTTAAATAACAAAGGAGTGGCTTCAGAACATCAATGTGACCATTCTTGACTGGCCCAGCCAGAGCCCTGACCTAAACCCAATTGGGCATCTCTGGAGAGACCTCAAAATGGCTGTCCACCAACGTTCACCATCCAACCTGATGGAGCTGGAGAGGATCTGTGCAAGGAAGAATGGCAGAGGATACCCAAATCCAGGAGTGAAAAACTTGTTGCATCATTCCCAAGAAGACTCAGGGCTGTACTAGCTCAAAAGGGTGCTTCTACTCAATACTGAGCAAAGGGTCTGAATACTTATGACCATGTGATATTTATGTTTTTCTTCTTTAATAAATTTGAAAAATTTCTACATTTCTGTTTTTTTCAGTCAAGATGGGGTGCAGAGTGTACATTAATGAGAAAAAAATGAACTTTTTTGAATTTACCAAATGGCTGCAATGAATCAAAGAGTGAAAAATTTAAAGGGGTCTGAATACTTTTCATACCCACTGTATATATGGATTCTTTTACTTTCAGCAAACATTTTTTTAATCTTCTTTTCATAAGCTTTTTTTTACTTTTTAAAAACTTTTTGAACTATTTTTTGTTTCTTAAATACTTGAACTAGTGATATTTATTTCTTTATGGCAAGGTGTGGTATTTCTTTCTGGTCTGTGTTGTAAGGTCTATCTCTGCTGTGGCAATTTGAGAGCACTGATAGGATAGCAGATGGAGCCGTCACTCTCTGTCAGCCATTAACGCAATGTTCTAAGTCTTCAGACTTACTTTTAGTGATGGTAAAAGAACCATTGTCCAATAGATACAAAACTAGTGGTTGAATGTAGATGGGGTAATTTTAACCTTTTGCCTTGTACTCTAAAGGGGGCTTTACTCATAGCGATATCGCTAGCAATATCGCTAAAGCGTCACCGATTTTGTGAAGCAGCAGCGATATTGTTGATATATGTGAGAATTACCTCCGACCGGCTCCCCGCTGGCTATTGCTGATCGCGCGAGATCGGCCTGGTCCATTTCTCGTCGTCAGCTTCCTGCTGGCGCCGACGAGCGAGCCATGGACGCAGGTGGAAGACGGACACCCTCGCCGCGTCTGAAAGGTAAGAGCGATCACTGACCGCTGCTGCATCGCTAGTGAGATCTGCCTGTTTGGCAGCTTATTAGTGACCATTTAGCGATGCACCAGCGATCCTGACTGGGTCCTATCGTGGTCGGGATCGCTGGTGCATCGCTAAATGTAATGGGGGCTTAAGAGCATTTTTCCCACCTCTGTGCACTAGTGTCAAGTAACATCTTCCTTGCCAACCGGCAGCCTATAGTTCCTTTTTTATCATTAAAATGTATCAGTAATTGTTCAGAAGCCACAGGGGGTCTAACGTGAAACAGTAAATAGTCGACAAAGAGAAGTTGGATGTTGTAGTAGTGTCCCTTTCTCACTGTCTGTGTGAAATTCTTGCTGTGAGAGGGGAGGAGGGTGGAGCATGTTATTGTCTTTGTTTCAGCCTGTGCCTGAGACTTATCCAATGAGAGGGGTGATAGATCAGTAGGAGAGGAGCTGATTGGTCAAAAGGCATTCCGTAGCACAGACGTAGAGCATCACACCATGAAGAACACACCCACTTAGCACAGTTATAGAGACAAATATAAATATTTATAGAAATTATAGCAAGGAGGGAGAGCTAGGCAACAGAGATTTTATGAATTACCTCTAAACCATGTGATTAGTTTTATCTGAATTTGTCATCAGGTTTTTTTCTACCTAATCTAACAGCAGCATAATGTAGAGACAGAGACCCTGATTCCATCTATGTATCCCTTACTGGGCTGCTTGCTGTAGTTTTGATAACATCACTGTTTTATCAGCTGTAGAGTATAACTGGAGGACTGGGTAACCTACTGCCATGTAGTCTTAAATTTTCATGAGCTCTCCTCTACCACTGATTGGCAGATTTCTGCCTATGCACGGTGCACACGGAAAGTTTGCAGGTGTAGGCTCAGCAGAAATAATGTTCCCTGCACCTACATCATGCTGCTCTCAGATGGGGTTGGAAAAATCCGAGACAGATTTCCTTTAAAGACGCGGAATTACTTTGCATGTGTCCTTAGAATTAAAAAATTCTAGCTACATTTTCTAAAGCATCCGATAATTATCTATTTTAAATATGCGCAGAATATTACACCTCCTATCTGATGGTGAAGCCCTACCTTGTGCATTGTGAGCCTTTCAGAGTAACAAGGAGAAAGTGAATGAGCCTGAAGGCAGACAGGGAGACAATGAGGAGAATCTTACCATGTCTTTCTCAAGCAGCATTTCCCGAGATGGGAGGTGACATAAAGCAAAAGAATGTGCAGTGATTTTGACATGGCAGTAAGAAAATATAAAGCTATCAGGCTGAAAGATTATGACATGCAGAAAAGTGAGATACAATTAATGTAAAGGTGTCATCGCGCTGACAGCTCAAACTTTTATCAGACTTTGCTCCCCGACCTATTACGCTCATCAGCCGCGATGCAGAATAATCATCTGACTTTTGCAGAACTTTATTTTGTTAGGTAAATATTGATTTTTTTTTTTTAATTTAGATTTGAACAGAATTCAACATAAATTCTATAATACTATAGCCAAACACCGACGTCTCCATCAGCTTAGGCTCATCACATTGTTCAACATTATTTTACAATTTCCTATGTAATCCACTGAGCCGGACGAGAGACCTTATTAAAAATGGTAATAGTTCTTAGCAAATTAATGACTCCACATTTCGCAGCGTTTGTTCTACTTAGTGCCTGTTTGACCCACATGCAGACATTTAAGCGTTCCTCAAAATAGAACTGAATCCGAATCAAAGCCGAGGTTCCCAACTTGTTTAATCTCGTAATCCGATTGCACAGAATGTGGCAAGGATGTTCCAGAGAGGCTGGCATGGGATTTTGCAAGAATTTGGAAAGTCAATGGTTTGGATAAGTCTACCAGGAAAATGCCGGTGAGTCGTTTACGGGTTAAAAGTGAATTGTTGACATGAAGAAATGGAGAAACATTGAGAAATGAAGTCTATTCTTAAAAACCAAAAAATATATTTATCAATGTATTGCATGTTTCCACAGATAATGGCTGTGTTCTGCCATTGTCTAGCTTGTGATGCTAAGCTCTTCCTGCCTTAAATGCTGCTCGGGGGATGTCCATAGGCACAAGCAACAACATGATCAAGGGATGCCGATGGGTTTCTATGACTGACATAAGTCTGCTGAAGACCCACATGCCTTCCATGACAGTGTTCCTCCACTGGCGTTCATAAGAGACCGCAATTTTTATGAAATGCTGCTCAAAAAATGCAATAGGAGGCAAAAAAAACCCCATCAAACTCTGATGCATCATGTGGCTCTCAAATTCTTAGCCATGGAATGATGAATTTTCCTTTTACTTTACCCTGTACATTGCCACTTTTTCTTTTACCATACATCTTTTACAAAACTTTTTTCATTTTTTTTTTCAATCCCAATTACTGAAACTTTGCCCAAAAAGTCTGCTAGATAGACAAATATCCAAAAAGGCTAATGCAATAACAGGTCGCTGGATAGGTGTGATATGTACGTGTGTCCAACCAGACAAGTAAAACAGGCGTGCATAAACAGACATGCACAGTTGCAATGTTCAGCATAAATGAGTACACCCCGACAAATTTGGCAGAAATTATTTAGTTTCCTTTAAGAATCAATATTTCCTATAAGATACCATACTCCAAAATAGGTCCACGGTGATTGCAAACAAGATTTGTTATTTTACACACCATAAAAAGTAATTTTTCTAAGAAATTCATTGGATGATGTTGTAAAAATGGGCACACAACTATGAAAGTCTTAAGAGCAAAGCTAAGGTTTAGACTACAAAATTATACATAACAAGAATTTACCCACAGAAAAGTCTAACTATTCACAACAAAATTATGCCCAAACAAATTATAGTCATTTACCAGGGGGTAGGCGGAGGAGAGGGAGCGGGGGTGTCAGATAATACTGACCACCCCCTGGAACAGTCTCTGCAGCCCCTCGCTTCTCCCACAGTCTCCCTTCTTTCCTTCCTTCAGCGGTCACGTGGTACTGCTCATTAAACTCATGACCGCTGAAGGAAGGAAGGGAGAAGCGGGGGGTGTTATGATTGAGTCACCGTAGGAGGCAAAAACAGAAATGCTAGCTAAATCCAGAAAACCAGAGAGGTTGGCAGCTATCGGATTGCAGACCCCTGAACCTATCAACACAACTAGCAGTAGCCGTGGGGGTTCCTACGATGCCCTAGACCCCTCGATCACAGCCGGAGAATTAAATAGCCTAAAGACAGAAAGGGAAATCTAAACTGCCCCAGAGCAGACCCCAAAGCAAAAGGCAGCCCCCCACATATAATGACGGTGAAGCAAGAAGAAAGAACACAACACAGACAGAAAGATAGACTGAGCAAAGAGGGACCCAAGCCAACTAGATAGGAAAGGACAGGAAGGCTGCTGTCTGCAATCCGTGAAAAACCCTATGAAAATAAGAGCCAACAGACTGACAGTGAAAAAGGCCCTGAAGACGCTAGGCTTCAAAAAGCTATGTCAGTACTCAGGAATATTCTGAAGACAGAGTAACCGGCAAAAGGAGATTCAGCTCACCCCAGCAGGGAATGGCAGAATCCAGAAAAGCAAGGCAAACAAAAACAAAACACAAATGCTAAAAGGCAAAGCAGAAAACTTAACTTTAGAGGAGCAGGAATCAGACTGGTTTCCTAGAAGTCCACAGAGAAATCACCCGCAGGGCAGAAGGGCGTCGGCAGCCTTATATCCAGTCCGTGACTCCACTCAGCCAGTCATCATCATTAGACTCAGGTGCCTGATAATCAGGCTCATTACCTTCCTTTACCAGAATAGGGAGTTCACCAGACCTCAGTGACGAAGGGGAAAATGAACTCACAACAGTACCTCCCCCTTGAGGAGGGGTCACCGAACCCTCAACCACGCCACCAGGGCGATCAGGGTGAGCCCGATGAAAGGCACGCACCAATCTTTTGGCATGAATATCAGAGGCAGTGACCCAGGAATTATCCTCCTGACCATAACCCTTCCACTTAACCAAATACTGGAGTCTCCGTCTAGCCAGACGGGAATCCAGTATTTTCTCTACCTCATATTCCATGTTACCTTCAACCAATACAGGGTCCGGAGGTGCCACCCCAGGAACAACTGGTTCAACAAACCTCTTCAACAAGGACTTATGGAACACATTATGGATTTTAAATGTGACAGGGAGAGCCAAACGAAAAGAGACCGGATTAATAATCTCCAAAATCTTGTAGGGTCCAATAAATCTAGGCTTAAACTTAGGAGAAGCCACCTTCATAGCAATATTTTTTGATGATAACCACACCATATCACCAATCTTAAACTGGGGACCAATGGTCCTATGTCGATTGGAAAACCGCTGGGCCTTTTCCTGGGAGAGAGATAACTTTTCCACCACTTGGTCCCAGATTTGGTGCATTCTCTCCACCACAGTGTCAACACCTGGGCAGGCAGAAGGCTCCACCTGCCCTGAAGAAAATCGAGGATGAAACCCAAAGTTACAAAAAAAAGGTGACATCAAAGTGGCAGAACTAGCTCTATTATTTAAAGCAAATTCTGCCAAGGGCAAAAATGAAACCCAATCATCCTGATCAGTGGAAATAAAACATCTCAAATACGACTCCAAGGTCTGGTTTGTTCTCTCTGTCTGCCCATTGGTCTGAGGGTGAAAAGCAGAGGAGAAGGACAACTGAATTCCCAGCTTGGAACAGAAAGTCCTCCAAAATCTAGACACAAACTGAACTCCTCTGTCAGATACAATGTTCTCAGGAATCCCGTGCAAGCGAACCACCTGTTGCAAAAACAGGGGCACCAACTCAGAGGAAGACAGCAACTTAGGGAGTGGTACAAGATGAACCATCTTAGAGAACCTATCACAAATCACCCAAATAACAGTCATTCTTTGAGAGACCGGCATATCAGAGATGAAATCCATTGAAATATGGGTCCATGGCCTCCTGGGGACCGGCAAAGGCATCAACAACCCACTAGAGCGAGAACAAGATTTAGACCGGGAGCAAGTCCCACAGGACTGCACAAAATTCCTGACATCATGAGACAAGGTGGGCCACCAAAAATAGCGACTCACCAGATCTCTAGTACCAAAAATACCTGGATGACCAGCCAATGCAGAGCAATGAACTTCAGACATCACTCTCTTCTTCCACTGGTCAGGAACATACAACTTTCCACTGGGACAACGCTCAGGTTTGTCCTCCTGGAACTCTTACAGAGCAAGTCTCAAATCAGGCAAGATGGCAGAAAGAACTACCCCTTCGCCTAAGATGGTAGCAGGCTTGGTCACCACAGGAGAATCAGTAAAGAAGCTCCTAGAGAGGGCGTCTGCCTTGAAATTCTTAGTTCCAGGAAGAAAAGAGACCACAAAATCAAAATGTGTAAAAAACAAGGCCCACCTAGCCTGTCTAGGGTTCAAGCGTTTAGCCAACTCTAGGTAAATCAAATTCTTGTGGTCAGTGAGGACCCAACTTGATGTTTAGCTCCCTTCAACCAATGTCTCCACTCCTCAAATGCCCATTTCATGGCCAACAGTTCCCGATTCCCCACATCATAGTTACGTTCAGATGGAGAGAACTTTCGGGAAAAGAAAGCACAGGGATTCATTTTAGATGTTACAGGATCCTTTTGGGACAAAACAGCTCCTGCACCAATCTCAGAAGCATCCACCTCTACCTGGAATGGGAGTGAGACATCAGGTTGCCGCAAAACTGGGGTGGAGGTAAATCTTCACTTCAGCTCCTGAAAGGAAGCAACAGCCTCCGGAGACCAATTCAACACATCAGCACCCTTCTTAGTCAGATCAGTCAATGGCTTGGCAATACTAGAAAATTTTGCTATAAATTTCCGATAAAAATTAGCAAAACCCAAAAACTTCTGGAGGGCCTTCAAAGAAGTGGGCTGAACCCAATCATAAATGGCCTGTACCTTGGCCGGGTCCATTTCAATAGTTAATGGAGACAAAATAAATCCCAAAAATGAAATCCTCTGTACTCCAAAAAGGCATTTCGATCCTTTGACATACAGGGAATTTTCCCTCAAGATCTGGAACACAGTCCGAATATGTTCCACATGAGAATCCCAATCCTTGGAGAAGATCAAAATATCATCCAGATAGATAATCAAAAATTTATCGACAAAGTCTCGGAAAATATCGTTCATGAAGCACTGGAAGAGAGAAGGGGCATTAGTGAGCCCAAAAGGCATCACCAGGTACTCAAAATGTCCCTCCGGCGTATTAAACGCCGTCTTCCATTCATCCCCCTGCTTAATGCGGATAAGATTATACGCCCCCTGAGGTCAAGCTTGGTAAACCAGCAAGCACCTCTAACTCTAGAGAATAGATCCGAAATCAGGGGTAACGGATACTGATATTTAATAGTAATTTTGTTGAGGGCACGATAATCAATACAAGGCCTTAAAGAACCATCCTTTTTGGCCACAAAAAAAAAAACGGCACCTAAGGGTGAAGAAGATGGTCTAATATGACCCTTCTCCAACGCCTCCTTAATATAGGACCGCATAGCCTCGTGCTCGGGTACAGATAAATTGAAGAGCCGACCCTTGGGAAATTTACACCCCGGGCTCAGTTCAATTGCACAGTCATAACTCCTATGAGGAGGCAAGGACGCAGACTCATTCTCACTAAATACATCATAAAGGTCCGCCAAATAGTCAGGAACATCATGCGACTGAGGAGAGGTGGAAAAAACCGGAGCCTCACTACAGGCACACCGACAACCCCAACTCACCACAGACACAGATTTCCAATCCAAGACTGGATTATGAATTTGCAACCAGGGAAACCCCAGAACAACGGCATCATGCAGACCATGTAACACCAAAAATCTGCAATTTTCTTGATGGTCTGGGGCGACCCGCATGACCACCTGGGTCCAAAACTGAGGTTTATTTTTCGCCAAAGGAGTAGCATCAATCCCCCTCAAAGGGATAGGCGTCTACAGAGGTGTCATCGGAAATCCACAATGTTTAGCAAAATCCAAGTCCATTAGGTTTAGCGCTGCTCCCGAATCCACAAAAGCCTTGGTTGAAAATGTGGACAGGGAGCAGATCAGAGTAATTGCCAGAAGAAACTTAGGTTGAACACCACCAACAGAAAACGTGTGTGCAAAGCGTTTCTCTCGTTTAGGACAAACAGAAATAATATGCGAGGCATCTCCACAGAAAAAACACAGCTTATTATGCCTTCTGAACTCCTGACGTTGCGCCTTAGACAAAACTCTATCACATTGCATAGGTTCAGACGTCTGTTCTACCGATGGCAACACCTCTCGTGCAATCCTGCGTTCACGTAAACGCCGATCAACCTGAATGGCTAATGACATAGAATCGTCCAGACCAGAGGGAACAGGAAATCCCAACATAGTATCTTTTACGGCTTCTGACAAACCCTTCCGAAAGAGAGCAGCCAAGGCATTATCATTCCAGGTAGTAAGGACCGCCCACTTTCGGAACTTTTGACAGTACAACTCTGCAGAATCTCGACCCTGGTTCAATGCCAACAGGGTCTTTTCAGCCTGATCAATAGCATTAGGTTCGTCATACAACAACCCCAAGGCTTGAAAGAATGCGTTCACATTAGTCAGAATAGGATCATCTGGTTTCAAGAAAACGCCCAATCCTGGGGATCGCCACGCAGCAAAGAGATGACAATTTTAACCTGCTGCGCGGAACTCCCTGACGAGTTAGGCTTCAAGGCAAAAAATAATTTACAATTATTTTTGAAACTCAAAAATTTAGATCGATCCCCAAAAAATACATCAGGTGTAGGGATCTTTGGTTCAACAACATGCGAACGAGCAAGGTAGGCGGAAATTCCCCGCACTTCCGCAGCGAGCTGCTCCACACGATCAGACAATTGCTTTATCTCCATTGAGAGAAAGAAAAAAAAATTCCCCCTATGGCCTCAGAGATATTTTTTTTTTAAACACAATTCTTTCCTGCTATTGAGTACCCTAGGATCTGCGGTAGGGCGGGTGATTCTGTTATGATTGAGTCACCGTAGGAGGCAAAAACAGAAATGCTAGCTAAGTCCAGAAAACCAGAGAGGTTGGCAGCTATCGGATTGCAGACCCCTGAACCTATCAACACAACTAGCAGTAGCCGTGGGGGGTCCCTACGATGCCCTAGACCCCTCGATCACAGCCGGAGAATTAAATACCCTAAAGACAGAAAGGGAAATCTAAACTGCCCCAGAGCAGACCCCAAAGCAAAAGGCAGCCCCCCACATATAATGACGGTGAAGCAAGAAGAAAGAACACAACACAGACAGAAAGATAGACTGAGCAAAGAGGGACCCAAGCCAACTAGATAGGAAAGGACAGGAAGGCTGCTGTCTGCAATCCGTGAAAAACCCTATGAAAATAAGAGCCAACAGACTGACAGTGAAAAAGGCCCTGAAGACGCTAGGCTTCAAAAAACTATGTCAGTACTCAGGAATATTCTGAAGACAGAGCAACCGGCAAAAGGAGATTCAGCTCACCCCAGCAGGGAATGGCAGAATCCAGAAAAGCAAGGCAAACAAAAACAAAACACAAATGCTAAAAGGCAAAGCAGAAAACTTAGCTTTAGAGGAGCAGGAATCAGACTGGTTTCCTAGAAGTCCACAGAGAAATCACCCGCAGGGCAGAAGGGCGTCGGCAGCCTTATATCCAGTCCATGACTCCACTCAGCCAGTCATCATCATTAGACTCAGGTGCCTGATAATCAGGCTCATTACCTTCCTTTACCAGAATAGGGAGTTCACCAGACCTCAGTGACGAAGGGGAAAATGAACTCACAACAGGGGGGCTGCAAAGACCACGCCAGGAGGGGGTAAGTATATCCAATATTCACCTGTCTTTGGTCCATCGCTGCTTGCTGCTGTCTGCTGCGTCCTCTGTCAGTGACGTTTAGGCAACAGAGGGCGCGATGACATAGTCAGCGCATGCCGCGCCCTCTGCTGCCTGAACAGTCATGGACAGGACAAGGCAGACAGCAGTGATGGACTGGGGACAAGTGAATATCTCAGGTGCTGGGTCCTGAGCCAGCGGTGATACCGGCACCTGTCCCCCATAGTGCGCCGGTGTCTCAGCCTGCTGAGGTCCCGACACCTGGCCCCCAGGGAGGAGAGGTGAGTATGTCAATGTTTTTTGGCAGCAGCAGCATATAGGGCATAGTCTATGGAGCATTTTATGGGGCATAATCTATGGGGCATAATCTATGGAGCATCTTATGGGGCAGCATATGGAGGCATAATCTATGGGGCATTTTATGGGGGCATAATCTATGGAGCATCTTATGGGGCATAATCTATGGAGCGTTTTATGGGGCATAATCTATGGAGCATCTTATGGGGGCATAATCTATGGAGCATCTTATGAGGTATAATCTATGGAGCATTCTATGGGGCATAATCTATGGAGCATTTTATGGGGCAGCATATGGGGCATAATCTATGGGGCATTTTATGGGGGCATAATCTATGGAGCATCTTATGGGGCATAATCTATGGAGCATTTTATGGAGGCATAATGTATGGAGCATCTTATGGGGGCATAATCTACAGAGCATCTTATGGGGGCATAATCTATGGAGCATTTTATTGGGCACCAAGAAGAGATAGACAAAACCAGATCAAATGTAAACAGAATAGCAAATAAACCACTTAGCTTAATATGCAGGGACAGAGCTGGAGAAATCAGACCTCAGGAGGAACAGGAAGCAAGCCACCAGCAGGGATAGAGGGAGTTGGCTGTCTTAAATCCCAATCTGAAACCCCAGATCTCCAATCGTCATCATCATTATCAGGAGGCAAGCCTCTGTCAATCAGATCAGCTCCATTACCTCCAGTAACCACCAGAGGGAGCCCAGAAATAGAACTCGCAACCCCTCTGTCGATCTGATCAGCTCCACTACCTTCAGTAATAACCATAGGGAGGCCAGAAATTGAATTCACAACAATAATCTATGGGGCATAATTTATGAAGCTTCTTATGGGGCATAATCTATGGAGCATTTTATGGGGGCATAATCTATGGAGCATTTTATGGGGGCATAATCTATGGAGCATTTTATGGGGGCATAATCTATGGAGCATCTTTTGGGGACATAATGTATGGAGCATTTTATGGGGGCATAATCTATGGAGCATCTTATGGGGCCATTATTAACCTTTGTGCAGCATTATGCGGGGTCTATTTTGTATGGAACATCTTATGGGGCCATCATGAACTGTATGGAGCATTATATGGGGCTCCTGATTCAATATGGATATTCAAAAATATTTAACCTACTGATGTCTCAATTTATTTTACTCTTATTGGTATCTATTTTTATTTTTGAAACTTACCAGTAGCTGCTGCATTTTCCATCCTAGGCTTATATGCGAGTCAATAAGTTTTCCCAGTTTTTTGTGGCAAAATTAGGGGGGTTGGCTTATACTCGGGTCGGCTTATACACGAGTATATACGGTAATTGATTTGACTTGATGCTGCTTTCTAATGAATGAAAAATTTAAAAAAATGTAATTATAATACAGCAGGTCAGATTGCCGCTGCACCATATCACTGATCAATCACACTGAGTCTGGCACTTGTACTCTCTCCTTTTTTTCATTGAAGCACTTTATTATTCTTATTATCAGATTATTAGACTCATTTATTCAGTGCTACAATTATAAAACACTTTACTGTCTGGATTATATGTTCAATGATTTATGGCATTCTCTTTCTATCTCTACTGTTGAGCTGTGAGCTCTGACATCCTTTCAGTACCCTAAATCACTTAACATTCCCTGCCTCAACTTTTGTACCGGCTATTACCCATTCTGTCTGGCTGCACTATACCATGTGATGTGATTGTTGCAAGGCAATGCGGACTGTGGCTGAAATTCAGCCATGGCATTTGAAATCACTCAAGCCCATGCTGTCCTCGTCCCCAAGCACCAGATGGGAATATATTACTTATATAACCCTGGATGGAGGAAAGCAAGATTTACTACAACATCAATACTTCTAATGATACCCGTGGCTGCTGGGGTAAGTGACGGAGTCAGCGACTTTGTGCTCTGTCACAACTCTTAACACTATGAGTGTTACAATGTAGCAGCCAAGCGGCCCACGACCAGACAGGCCCTTCTGGCATTTGCCAGAATTGCCAGATGGCCAGTCTGGCCCTGCAAGGCATTATGGGAAATTCTGCATTTTTCTTCTTGTAGGGTTCTTTGTAGGCGGTGATCTTATTTTTTTAGAATATGTCCTGTAAATATCTAGAATTTATAGTTGTCACAAATATCTAGTGGCAGAATAACAATGAGCAATTACACACAAACTAATGTATAAAATGTTTGAAAGAAGGATAGAGATTTTACTACTTACAATATATTCTATGAGATTTCCATAAACAGTTTATAGTGTATTATTAAGCATATGGTAGAAAGAAATAAAAATTGTATTGAATGTTGTAAATCACAAAAACAAATCATACTGATTCTTCAACAGAGAGAAAAAATGAAATGTTATAGAATAATGTGTAAAAAAAATATTATTAATATTAATAATACTACATGGAACCATTTGTTATAATTTAAAATAATTACAATCAACATAGTAAAGAAACAGTTTTTAACACTGCGTGTATTTTTGTATTTACTTGTGAGATCTAATATATAAAGCTCAATGTGTGTGTGTGTGTATGTATGTATGAATGTCTCCGGGATTGGCATCTGTACGGTCGCAGCTACAGCCACAAAATTTGGCACAGTCACACGTCTGGACCCCGAGAGCGTCATAGGCTATGTTGTGAGGCAAAATTGTAACCCTGCGCGTTCCAATTCACCAAACAATTTTACCCCTATCTACATAATGGGGGAAAAAGTGTATGTATTGGCATCTGCACCGTTGTAGCTACAGCCACAAAATTTGGCACAGTTACACGTATGGACCCCAAGAGCGTCATAGGCTATGTTGTGAGGCAAAATTTAACCCTGCGCATTCCAATTCACCAAACAATTTTGCCCCATCTACATAATGGGGAAAAAGTGTATGTATGTATTGGCATCTGCACTGTCGTAGCTACAAAATGTTAAACCTACAAAATACAGTGAGTGCACAAAAATGCCCAAACCTCAAAAAGACTCATTTTATATATCACACAAGAATAGTTTTATGTGCAAAAGAATATATAATTTTTATTGATCTATAAAAGCACATGTAAATACAAAACCAGTGAGTATATATAAGGTGGAAGACTGAGCAGCACAACTACTCAACACATATTGCCACAAGACATCGCACAAGCAAAATGATCAAAAAAGCAGGGTCTAGCCAGGACAAAGACTACAGGGCTATAAGCAAATGCATAGTAGTAAAAACACCTGTGCATAATCAAAGTGCCAAAGTCATACTAGACTAGTGTGCAAATATCTAGTTATATCAAACTGGGAGAAAAAAGTCCCCACACACAGTAATACACCTTCCCAGATGCAAGAGGGTAACCACCCTGTTTGTCCTATATACTGCAGCTATGCACGATGATCATACTGGCGGTGTAAGTACGCAATAGATCTAAGTCTTACCCATGTGGGGGGGGTCGAGTGGCGCTGGCTCCATCCCGACGCATTTCGCTCTAATGGCTTAGTGGTAACTGAGGCCTATTATTTTTATCATTTCTATGGTGTTATCGTCCTTCTGTAAAGCTGGAAATATCACAATTTATTACCGTGCCAACACAGACCACCCTCTGACTGCAGGGGGAGCCCAGTATCACACAGGATAGGATTAGATACACAGCTCAGCAGTCAGTATCACACAGGATAGGATTAGATACACAGCTCAGCAGACAGTATCACACAGGATAGGATTAGATACACTGCTCAGCAGTCAGTATCACACAGGAGAGGATTAGATACACAGATCAGCAGTCAATATCACACAGGATAGGATTAGATACAAAGCTCAGCAGTCAGTATCACACAAGATAGGATTAGATACATGGCTCATCAGGCAGTATCACACACGATAGGATTAGATACACGGCTCAGCAGTCAGTATCACACAGGATAGGATTAGATACAAAGCTCAGCAGTCAGTATCACACAGGATAGGAATAGACACATGGCTCAGCAGGCAGTATCACACAGGATAGGATTAGATACACAGCTCAGCAGTCAGTATCACACTGGATAGGATTAGATACACGGCTCAGTAGTCAGTATCACACAGGATAGGATTAGATACACGACTGAGCAGTCAGTAACACACATGATAGGATTAGGTGCACGGCTCAGCAGTCAGTATCACACAGGAGAGGATTAGATACACTGCTCAGCAGTCAGTATCACATAGGATAGGATTACATACACGGCTCAGCAGTCAGTATCACACAGCATAGGATTAGATACACAGCTCAGCAGTCAGTATCACACAGCATAGGATTAGATACACAGCTCAGCAGTCAGTATCACACAGGAGAGGATTAGACACATTGCTCAGCAGTCAGTATCACACAGGATAGGAATAGATACACGGCTCAGCAGACAGTATCACACAGGATAGGATTAGACACACGGCTCAGCAGTCAGTATCACACAGGATAGGATTAGATACATGGCTCAGCAGACTGTATCACACAGGATAGGATCAGATACACAGCTCAGCAGTCAGTATCACACAGGATAGGATTAGATACAAAGCTCAGCAGTCAGTATCACACAAGATAGGATTAGATACACGGCTCAGCAGGCAGTATCACACAGGATAGGAATAGACACATGGCTCAGCAGGCAGTATCACACAGGATAGGATTAGATACAAAGCTCAGCAGTCAGTATCACACAAGATAGGATTAGATACACGGCTCAGCAGGCAGTATCACACAGGATAGGAATTGACACATGGCTCAGCAGGCAGTATCACATAGGATAGGATTAGATACACAGCTCAGCAGTCAGTATCACACTGGATAAGATTAGATACACGGCTCAGCAGTCAGTATCACACAGGAGAGGATTAGATACACTGCTCAGCAGTCAGTATCACATAGGATAGGATTAGATACACGGCTCAGCAGTCAGTATCACACAGCATAGGATTAGATACTCAGCTCAGCAGTCAGTATCACACAGGATAGGATTAGATACATGGCTCAGCAGTCAGTATCACACAGGATAGGATTAGATACACAGCTGAGTAGTCAGTAACACATATGATAGGATTAGGTACACTGCTCAGCAGTCAGTATCACTCAGGATAGGGTTAGATACATGGCTCAGCAGATGGTATCACACAGGATAGGATTAGATACACTGCTCAGCAGTCAGTATCACACAGGATAGGATTAGATACTCAGCTCAGCAGTCAGTATCACACAGCATAGGATTAGATACTCAGCTCAGCAGTTAGTATCACACAGGATAGGATTAGATACACGGCTCAGCAGTCAGTATCACACAGGATAGGATTAGATACACGGCTAAGCAGTCAGTATCACACTGGATAGGATTAGATGCACGGCTCAGCAGTCAGTATCACACAGGATAGGATTAGATACACGGCTGAGCAGTCAGTAACACACATGATAGGATTAGGTACACGGCTCAGCAGTCAGTATCACACAGGATAGGGTTAGATACACGGCTCAGCCGACGGTATCGCACAGGATAGGATTAGATACACTGCTCAGCAGTCAGTATCACACAGGATAGGATTAGATACACGGCTCAGCAGTCAGTATCACACAGAATAGGGTTAGATACACGGCTCAGCAGTCAGTATCACACAGGATAGGAATAGATACACGGCTCAGCATACAGTATCACACAGGATAGGATTAGATACACAGCTCAGCACAGAGTATCACACAGAATAGTATTAGATACACAGCTCAGCAGACAGTATCACACAGAATAGGATTAGATACACGGCTCTGCAGTCAGTATCACACAGGATAGATTTAGATACATGGCTGAGCAATCAGTAACACACATGATAGGATTAGGTACATGGCTCAGCAGTCAGTATCACACAGGATAGGATTAGATACTCTTCTCAGCGGTCAGTATCACACAGGATAGGATTAGATACACGGCTCAGCAGACAGTATCACACGGATAGGATTAGATACATGGATGAGCAGTCCGTAACACAAGATAAGATTAGATACACAGCTCAGCAGAAAGTATCACACAGGAGAGGATCAAGTACACGGCTCAGCAGACATTATCACACAGGATAGAGTTAGCTACACAGATACACATGTTGTTTATCAAAAGGCTCTTGAATGAGTTGAAAATAAAATACTATCAATACTTGGGTTATCGTTTAGTTAATTTGTGTTGCAAATCTTTAGTGTTGAATATATGATGTGAAATGTTTTTATGTGCAATATAATCATTATAATTTGTTATAACTAACCACAGTTGGTTACTAGGCCCAGGCAACGCCGGCCTCTTCAGCTAGTTGAAAATAAACAAGAAACATTTAACTTTACTTAGATTTAGTTAAGGGTTCCAATTTTTGCAATAGAAATTAAATTCAATATCACAACCTACTAACAAAACTCTTGCCAGGCTGCAATTCACATCACATCCACTGGGGGCCACACATGGACAAATGTGTCATAGACGTTTCTTGACAGAGTATAACAACTTAACAGAATTGTAGAAGAAAGGAAGGAAGGATATTCTCTGTATGAAGTATCTCTTTTGTTGACAATTGACAATAGGATTAATTATGTTTGTTTTTTTACAAAAAGTTGATCTGAATTTTTGCAGAAAGATTGACCTTTCTGTCTATAGGAAAAATCTGGCATTGCATTTCAATAACTTTTATTTAAAGCGTCATAATCGTCAAAACTAAATACAGCCAAGTGAAAGATTGGGCACGGATTCTAGAAAAAGGAGATGCTTTTTTCTAATCCTGAGCAGCCCTTTATAATGTTGTCTGTATTTTCAGCTTGATCTAATTTGACAGATAAAGATATGCAATCTGCAAATTCACTTTACTTTTATATGATGCTATGAAAATGTATTTTAAAAGTGTTGGTCACTAGTCGTCTCCCTTCTGTTCGCCGCTTCTTTGCGAGTCTAATCTATGGCTAGCAGCAGAAACAAATTACACTAAGCGGGGGCGGGTCTAGAACTGTTGACTGAAAAAAGTACATAGCAAATTACAGGACATGAAAATTAGGACATATTAGGCTGTTATGTACTCCAAAAGCAGTTTTTCATTGTTTGACAGATTTGATCATGCTTTTCTACAGGTTTAGTGCAAAAGGACAAGTATTAGAGATGGGTGAATCGTTGCGAGAATTATTGAGTTCGAGTTGAATTTTCTGAAATTCACAGTTTCACCCATTTTAAAGATTCTTGAATGAATTGCCCCCCCCCAAGTGTTGAAAAACATAAATAAATAATAATCACCTCGCTGCTCCCTTTTTAGGCCACCACAAGGCTCACTGCCCTGCCGCCATCTGGCCCTTATTGCCTGTTTTTTCAACTGTCGCATTCCTCACCTGCCTGTTCTTTACAATAAGCTGTGACTTGCCTGCAAACAGTACTCTTGGGTCACTATGCGTCATAAGGTTGGTCTTACAATGTGCAAAGACCCCCCCCAAGGCTAAGTCATGGCTGGAAGACTCAGAGTAAAGTGAAGAACAGGTAGATGAGGCAGGCAAAGGCTGAAAGAAAAGGACCTGAGGACCGTACACTTGGCAACAAGTGATGGGGCATCTGGAGAGGTGAATGGTGAGGTATTGAAGGTGTTGAGTGATTTGGTTTTTTTTTAAATCTTACATTTATTACACACTGTAGATTCCCTATGTAATAAGAAACATTAAATTTGTGGCAAACAAATTGAACTGTGAATCGAATTTACCGGGAAAATCCATGCAAAACTGGGGAAGATTTCAAACTTGTTTACATATGTGGACATCCCTTTTAACTTTGTCTTCATAAGAAAAACTGAAATAAAATGATAGGAGTTGTTGTGACGTTTTTCGGAACAGGACGTCCGAGAGTGGACCCTCTGGGTCGCGGATCTGGAGCCCCGGGGGTCGAGCGCTCCAGGTGAAGACCGACCCCTATACAGGGATCGTTTGGGGCAAGACCACCGAGGACAGAACCGCGACAGCCAGAAAGGGGCGGCTCAAGGACAAGAGGCGCCCGTAGGCAGGAGTACTGGACTGAGAGGTAGAGGACCTAACAGGACTACTGGATGGGTAGACAGACTGGGAGCAGGTACTAGAGGGGAGAGGACCGGGAGAAAGCACACAAGGGGTACCAGAAGGGAGAACAGAGGGGTCATGCGGGGTGAACAAACACAGGGAACAAGGATGCAGAGCGAGGCTGGAAGCCAAGGGGAAGACAGGGGAAACAGGCAGCACTATAGGAACCGGAAGGGGGCCAAAGCGCAGCGTGACGAGCGCACAGCAACTCTCAGGCGTCCTCTCAATAGAGAGCGCGCCAGAAATACCCTAGGGTCCGGAAGCGGGCGGTACGTGCCGCCCCCGGCGCCACCCCCCATAGGCGGAAGAGGGGACGCTGGTGCGCGCGCGCGCCCTAAGGAGGGAGCGCGGCGCCGTCACAGGAGGGGAGGCAGAGCGTGGGAGCGCGCCGCGGCGAGGACGCCGGTAGGAGGAGGTGGCGGCGGTCGCCGCTGGAGGAGGGGCGGGAGCGGGTGCAGCCGTGACCGCCGACATGACAGTACCCCCCTCTTTACATCCCCCCTTTCTGAGATTGGCCAGAAACTTTTTTAGTATTAGAGGAGCGTTGATATTCTTTTGAGGCTCCCAAGACCTTTCCTCAGGACCAAATCCCTTCCACTCAATGAGAAAGAAAGTCTTCCCCCTGACTCTCTTCATGGCTAAAATATCTTTTACTTCAAAGATGTCATCTGACCCAATAGGTAAAGGAGGGGCAACGAAAACCGGTTGGAACCGATTCAGAACTACAGGTTTCAAGAGCGAGACGTGAAAGGCGTTAGGGACCCGGAGTGAAGCCGGCAACCTCAGTTTGTAAGATACTTCATTGATGCGTTTTAGTACCTCAAAGGGACCGATGTAACGAGGACACAGCTTATAGGAAGGAACTTTCAGGCGGATGTGCTTGGTTGAGAGCCAGACCTTATCACCAGGGTGGTACGGGGGAAGGTCCCTCCGTCTCTTGTCTGCATGTCTTTTGATTCGGGCACTGGTCTTCACCAGAGCCTCTCTGGTCTCCTTCCAAATATTCGAAAATTCTGTGGCGAGGGCATCAGCTGCGGGAACTCCTGAAGAGGCGACAAAGGGTAGTGGAACACCAGGATTGCGACCAGAAACCACAAAGAACGGAGTTTTGGTGGTCGACTCACTGGGGTGGTTATTATGGGCGAATTCAGCCCAGGGTAGAAGAGAGACCCAATTATCCTGGTGGGCGTTGGAGAAGTGGCGCAGGTAAGTCGTTAGGTCCTGGTTAATCCGTTCTACCTGCCCATTGGTCTGCGGGTGATAGGCGGAGGAGAAGTCGAGGGACGTACCCATAAGCTGACATAGAGCCCTCCAGAAGCGAGAAGTAAATTGGACCCCTCGATCAGACACAATCCGTAGGGGAAGACCATGCAACCTGAAGATCTGATGGATGAAGATCTCGGCCAACTTCGGAGCGGAGGGCAGCCCGGCCAGGGGGATAAAATGAGCCATCTTAGAGAAGCGGTCCGCCACGACTAAGATGGTGGTGCAACCAGCTGAGCAGGGCAAGTCGGTTATAAAGTCCATGGCAATTTGCTGCCAAGGGGCCTCCGGCACCGGCAACGGATGGAGAAGACCGGAGGGCAAAGTTCTTGGAACCTTCTTCTGCGCACAGGTTGAGCAAGAGGCAACAAAATCTGCCACGTCTTGGCGAAGGGTGGCCCACCAATAATAACGTGAGAGAAGCGATAGAGTCTTCTTAGACCCCACGTGCCCCGCAACCTTGGAGGAGTGCCCCCAGCGCAACACCTCCAGACGTTTATTCTGAGGCACGAAGGTCTTGCCTGGAGGAGGAGTAGAAAAGTTCACCGGGGCCACGGTGATCACTTTGGCAGGCTCGATAATATACGAGGGGCTCTCGTCCTCTTCTGGCGACTGTAGAGATCTGGAAAGTGCATCTGCTTTGGTGTTCTTATTACCGGGCCGGAAGTGAAGCTGGAAGTCGAATTGAGAAAAATACAAGGCCCATCTGGCTTGTCTGGAATTGAGCCTTTGGGCGGACTGCAGATAGGCCAAATTCTTGTGGTCCGTGAAGATGGTAAAGGGGTGCACAGCCCCCTCGAGCAGGTACCGCCACTCTTCCAGAGCCATCTTGATGGCCAGCAACTCCCGATCACCGATGGAGTAGTTGCACTCTGCTGGCGAAAAGGACTTGGAAAAGAACCCGCAGGGGACCAGACGTCCAGGGGGAACTCGCTGGGAGAGGACCGCCCCAGCTCCGGTGGAGGAGGCGTCCACTTCAAGAACAAAAGGCCTACTGGCCACCGGCCGATGTAGTACCGGTGCTGCTGCAAAGGAGCGTTTCAGCGCCAGAAAGGCATCTTCCGCCTCGGAGGACCAGTGATCAGGCTTAGTTCCTTTGCGGGTCAAGGCCGAGATAGGTTTGGTCAACGAGGAAAAATGCGGCACGAACTGTCGGTAATAATTCGCGAATCCGAGGAAACGCTGGATGGCTTTGATTCCGACAGGACGGGGCCACTTGAGTACCGCCGAGAGTTTCTCGGGATCCATCTTCAGACCGGAATCTGTGATGACATGCCCCAAGAAGGGTAACGAGGTCTGCTCGAAGAGACACTTCTCAATCTTGGCGTAGAGGTGATTCTCCCGGAGACGGTGCAGGACCATGCGTACGCTTCTCCGATGGGAGGGAAGGTCAGGCGAGAAGATGAGGATATCGTCTAAATACACTATTACGCAAGTGTACAGAAGGTCCCGAAACACCTCATTAACGAACTCCTGGAAGACAGCTGGAGCATTGCAGAGACCAAACGGCATGACTAAATACTCATAATGACCATCACGGGTATTGAAGGCCGTCTTCCATTCATCGCCTGCGCGAATCCGGATCAAATTGTAGGCTCCCCGCAGGTCCAGCTTCGTGAAGATTCGAGCCCCTCTCAGCCGGTCAAAGAGTTCTGGGATAAGTGGAAGTGGGTATCGATTCTTAACTGTAATATTGTTCAGGCCCCGGTAGTCGATACATGGTCTAAGAGATCCGTCTTTCTTCCGAACAAAGAAGAAGCCTGCACCAGCTGGGGACGAGGACTTTCGGATGAACCCCTTCGCCAAGTTCTCCCGGATGTATTCAGTCATGGCCGAGGTCTCTGCTGGAGATAGGGGATACGTCCTCCCCCTGGGCGGAGTGACTCCAGGAAGCAAGTTGATAGGGCAGTCATAGGCCCGATGCGGAGGCAGAGACTCCGCTTCTTTTTTACTGAAAACGTCGGCGTACGAGTAGTACGGTGCGGGGAGACCCGTGAGATTGATCGGCATAGGCAGGAGACGAGGATGGAGGACGGATTGCAAACAATGAGTGTGGCAGGATTGACCCCAGCGGAGGATCTCCCCTGAGCGCCAGTCGACAACTGGCTCGTGCAGCCGAAGCCAGGGTAATCCGAGGAGGACAGCGTGAGACAATTTAGGCAGCACATAGAAGGCTATCTTTTCAAAATGAAGCGCTCCAATTTGTAAGTTCACTTCGGTCGTGATCCTGGTAACGAGCCCGGGAAGGGGTGTTCCATCGACGGAGGTGATAGCCCGTGGGTCTTTTAGGATAACCACCGGAATCTGAAGTTGGTCCACCTCTTGCTGCCAGATGAAATTGCCAGCCGCACCCGAGTCCACATACGCCTCCACAGATCTGCGCTCCCGTCCTGAAATAATTAAGGCTGAAAGGGTAAGAGGCAGAGAGGAATTATGATCACCTAGGGAGACCTCTCTTACCTGACCTAGGTGGAGGCGTTTCCCGGCCTCTCAGGACAAGTGCGGATGAAATGATTAGCCCCACCACAGTACAGGCAGAGCCCGTTAGTCATCCTCTCTCTGCGACGCTGCTCAGTCAACCTGACCCGATCAACCTGCATGGGCTCGGGGACGCTGCTAGTAGAGGGAGCAGCAGAGCGTGGAATGGGCGCTTGATATAGCCTGAAGGGTCTGCGTTCGCTAACCGATTCCCGCGAGCGCTCCAAAAAACGGAGGTCTATGCACGTAGCCAGGGCTATAAGGTCCTCCAGAGAGGTGGGGGTATCCCGACCGGCTAGCTCGTCTTTAATCTTGCTGGAAAGGCCTCTCCAGAAGGCACCCACAAGTGCCTCATTATTCCATCCGAGTTCAGACGACAACGTCCGAAAACGGATGGCGTACTGCCCCACTGTAAGCGACCCTTGGCGGAGATTAAAGAGAGCTTCTGTAGTAGAAGCCAAGCGGCCGGGTTCATCAAACACCCTACGAAATGTTTCCAGGAAGTTCTGGATATTCGCTACAACGGGATCATCCCTCTCCCAAAGAGGGTTCACCCAGGACAGGGCTTCTCCCTCGAGGTGGGATACTATGAACGCCACCTTGGCGCGATCCGTGGGATATTGTTGGGGCAACAGCTCGAAGTGCAGTCTGCACTGGTTTAAAAAGCCCCGACAAAGTTTAGGATCTCCACCATATCTGGGAGGCTTACCCAGGCGGGGGGGGCGGGGAGGAGACGGCGTCCCTGGGAGGGTTAGAGACGACCGCAGCGGACTGCAAGGCAAGCAGTCGGTCATCGATGGACGCCATATACGCCAAAACGTGGGACTGGGCATCGCGCTGCTGCGCGAGCTCCTGCTGCAGGCTGGCTAGGAGGGGAGCATGCCCGGGGTCAGAAGTCTGCATAGCGGACAAACGGGTGTCCATGGACTTCATAAAGGCCATGATTCGGGCCTGATTTTCACGCAGGAACAACAGTTCCTTCTGCGTGGCAGGCGTGGCACCGGCGGGGTCCATGGCCTGAGAGTACTGTGACGTTTTTCGGAACAGGACGTCCGAGAGTGGACCCTCTGGGTCGCGGATCTGGAGCCCCGGGGGTCGAGCGCTCCAGGTGAAGACCGACCCCTATACAGGGATCGTTTGGGGCAAGACCACCGAGGACAGAACCGCGACAGCCGGAACCAGAAAGGGGCGGCTCAAGGACAAGAGGCGCCCGTAGGCAGGAGTACTGGACTGAGAGGTAGAGGACCTAACAGGACTACTGGATGGGTAGACAGACTGGGAGCAGGTACTAGAGGGGAGAGGACCGGGAGAAAGCACACAAGGGGTACCAGAAGGGAGAACAGAGGGGTCATGCGGGGTGAACAAACACAGGGAACAAGGATGCAGAGCGAGGCTGGAAGCCAAGGGGAAGACAGGGGAAACAGGCAGCACTATAGGAACCGGAAGGGGGCCAAAGCGCAGCGTGACGAGCGCACAGCAACTCTCAGGCATCCTCTCAATAGAGAGCGCGCCAGAAATACCCTAGGGTCCGGAAGCGGGCGGTACGTGCCGCCCCCGGCGCCACCCCTCGTAGGCGGAAGAGGGGGCGCTGGTGCGCGCGCGCGCCCTAAGGAAGGAGCGCGGCGCCGTCACAGGAGGGGAGGCAGAGCATGGGAGCGCGCCGCGGCGAGGACGCCGGTAGGAGGAGGTGGCGGCGGTCGCCGCTGGAGGAGGGGCGGGAGCGGGTGCAGCCGTGACCGCCGACATGACAGTTGTGTTTCAATAAAGAAGGCAGTTGGGTCTATTTGGAGAGAAAGTCCCCATTAAACTAGAAGAAATAGGTCTAAGAATATGGCGTAAATCAAAAAGAAAACACTCCCTAAATCAAGCTGAGAAAAGGGTTATACTGATACTTTGCAACTTCTGCTAGACAACTGATATTTTGGATAAATGATTGAAAAATATAAATTAAAGCTAGTTTCCGTTACATTTTGACAGGGCTTTTATTGTACCTCATTGAAAAATGATGTGTAGATTACATGAAGAAAAAGTCCAATGTTTAAATTACAGTCTGGGGCCTCATATTTTATGGAAGCAATAAAACCACAAGTTCAAAGTCTAGGCTCTAAATATTCTTAGAAGATGCTTCACTCTCTACGGCAGGTTTCTGCCACTCTGAACCATTCCATACATTTGCGGTATCCCTATGATTGTGTATGTCAATTGTGTATATAAAGCATATAATTATTGAAACATAATAATTTTACCTAATTAGCAAGTGTGATGTTAGTCGCTACTTGCAATTAAGCCATGAGGTGGTATAGTTAAGAGTTTCAAGGTCAAAAGCCAAGAGAGTATGTCATAGACAAAAGGGTGAGAGGAAGACGTAGTCAGGAAGCAGTCAATATTTCAAGAAGGTATTGGATCATGACAAAAAGGGCAAGACAAACGAATGATCAAGACAAATCCTAGGTCGAGCAGCAATGATCAAAATACCAGACAAGGAGCACAGAGCAAGCACACACTTCATGGGCAAAGCTACAATTGGCAGCAATCAAAGGTAGAGAGCAGGTTTAAAAGCCAGGTAATTATTCTGGATAAGAGATGCATGGATGAAGTCCCTGCACACCCTGGCGCTGATTGGACAGCTTGACTGTCACTCTAGACTCTGACAGCTCAGCATGCCCCAGCATCCGAGTGGACGGCCGATCTGTCTATCACCACCCTGACAGCTTAGCATGCTCCATTCCTTGATTGAACTGCAGAACTGTCATTCACTGAATCCAGACACTAAAATAGGAGGAATCGTGACAGCAAGTTGTAACAATCCTTCAGCTTCCATGGGCAGTCTTGGATTACACATCCATTCTGCTTAGCAGAATCTAAGAGGTTCCTTAGTTTTCACCTTATGATACTTTTATAGGGTTCTGACCTTTCATGCTGGGGTCTCCAGGTTGCATCTTCAGAGTATCCATCAGCTAAGTGAATAACCCAAAAAGCTGGATAGGGGAGAATGAGAACCAGAGGATTTGTAGAGAGACCGCAGAGCATAACAAACATGAAATTTAGAAAAAAAAAAGAAAAAACAAACCTCACCGCTCACCTCTGCTGCTCGTTCTCCCCTGTACGGGCCTCTTCTTGCCAGCACTGCTCTCAGCATTTAACACTAGGCTGAGACTTTTGGCAGCAACTAAGCCACGGGTGATCCAGTTCATGCTCAAGGTCATCCAGGTTGTGTCTGAAAGTCCCATCCTAGTGTGCACATTGCAAGGCTGTGGCTCACATCGTGACATCACAACGGCAACTCAAACGTACAATAATCAGAGACGTCCTAAGCATAGATGTGGCTGGAGCTCACGGCCTAGCATGAAGATGCAGCGCACTGCGGCGGCGAGGGGATGTGCTAAAGACGATGGAGAGCGAGCAATGGAAATGTCCAGAGAGGTCAGCAGTGAAGTAAAGATGTTTTGAGGTTTTTTAAATAGTTCAGGAAAATGTCTTCCAGCCATTTTGCTGAATTTCCGCATAGCGGATTACAGCAAAATCCGCATTCTGGAAGATACAGATTTTTGTAATATTCGAAAAGAATTCAATTATATTCAAATAAATTCACCCAGATCTAATTTTCATCATGTCCTTTTCATAGAAACCTCTAAAAACAAAAAGAATCTTCCGTTAGGAAAACTTTTGCAACATATACTGTATTAACTGATTTTAATATTTCTAATGATCATTAAAAGCCTAAACTATTAATAAAATAATTAGGAAAAAGGGCTATTTGCTAAATGCATGAACTACAGACCCTACAAGGGCATCTGTATAAAGGTCATATCTGAAGGTTTGATAATGTGAGAGCAGATTTTGGATTAATAGATAAAGAACTGAGATGAGTCGATTTGCAACAATGTCGTCATTTTTATTATTTTTTAAAAAATCAAAGAGAACATTCACCTTTTTGGAAACAGTGTAATTTGCTGATTCCCAAGCAACAGCTAGACTGCAAGATTCAGGACCAGGGCCAGCTCCATCTTTCTGACAGCATCTGTCCTGTCTGTAGACAACTGGAATGTTGCCTTGGGCCATTAGTTAGTTTTGATTAGTTAGACACTGGGTTAAAAGCCGTAGGCTGCGACATTGCACAATGAAGTCCCTAGAACCATGAGGATATTCTCATTTGCTAACAAGGATTTTGTCCTTGAGTAACTTTTCAAGCTTTATTTCTCTATGAGTCACAAAAATGTTTTCCATCAATAATTTCTATTTTGCTGCCCTCCATTACTTAGAACTTGACCAGGCATTCGCATCCAAAATAAGATGCAATTTTTCCCCCTAAAGAAACAATTAAAACTATAGTAAATTCTGTGTTTTCATTTCTAACATCCTGTTTATTTATATCAATGACTGACGTTACTAGATCATAGCCGTTTGCAGTCACCCACTTAACTCTTCCTCATCACAGCCCAATTTTTGACTCTTATTTTTTCTTCATTCTTATCAAGAGCCAAAATATTTTTTCTTATTTTAGTTTTCATATCGACATGATCTGAGCTTCTTTTTTTGTGGGATGAATTGAACTTTCGAATAACAAATTTAAATTTGCAATATAATATATTGAAAAACAGAAAAATAGGGAATGTTGTGAAAAAAAATCAAATCTGACATTGTTGCTTGAATTTTGATTTTACAGCGATTACCGTAAAAATCACCTGTTATCTTGAATTTGTAAGTGAGTACAATTTTGAACAAAAACAAAATCATATAGTTTTTTTTTTCTATATTTTACTGCTTCAAAAAAAAAAAAAGCTGAACTGTGAGAAAAAATATTTATTTAGCAGCATCATTTTCTAAGACCCATAATTTTATTTAATGGATTTGTGTTTTTTTTTTTCGAGGAGTAAGCTGTCAATTTATTGGTATAATTTGAGGGTACACTATATTGTATTATTTTGGATTTCTGGTAATTTTTTTTACCATATGTAATTAATAATTTTATATTTTTAAAGATTGGACTAATACAGAGCTGGCTTTTCCAAAAATGCCTATTTTATATTATTTTTTAAAGTTTTTGAAAGTCATTGGAACTCTTAGGCCTTTACATTTTTTATATATTGATTTTTCATGCTATTTTTACTTATTTTTTTCAGTTCCCCTAGGGAACATAAACTTTTTTTTTTATCATTTGTCCAATACACTGCAAGTCAACATTATATCTGCAAGGGCATTTTATTAGACCCCTGACTGCCATTTTTTTCGTATGTAATATGATTTAGTGGCTGAGACTAATGATGAATGAGTGTGCTTGTTACTCGAGTTTTCCGAGCATGCTGGGGTGTTCTCTGAGTATCTTTGGGCGTGCTCGTAAATTATGTCTGATTCCCCGTGGCTGCATGATTTGCAGCTGCTAGACAGCCTGAATACATGTGGGGATTCCCTAACTAACAGGCAATCCCCACTTGTATTCAGGCAGTCTAGCAGCCGCAAATCTTGTGTGAGGGATGTCTAAAGTCATCATATACATGCCTTTTATTTATGTTATGCATATTTAATGTTGATTACTGTCCACCATATAATTCTCTGTATGCTTTGCTATTATCGCATTTATGTAGGGCAAGCGTAGTTCCCTAGTAGGCCCACTAGATGGGGATATAGTTATGCTCAGAATGTAAATAGTTAATGTAGGAGTGGCTAACTGTGGTTAAGCCAGGGAGAGTCTGGCATTTTAGTCAGTTGGGCTTAGTAGCCCTGACAGGGCAGGTAGTCCTGTAATGTTTAAGGACATGAGCCCAGCCATCCAGGGCCTGAGGACCACAGATGACAGCAGTGCAGAACATTGCAGTGCAGATGACTACACTGCAGATGGTAGTGAGACAGTTGGCAGCAGTACGGCAGCACAGATCGCTTAGTATGAGGCAGCTTGCTACGTGGGCAGATGCCCTTTTGTCTGGGGTGAAACAGACAGGGGAACTCCCAAAGATAGCGAAGCTGGACAGGGAGAAAGCTGTGCTGCTGACGATCTGGGAATGTTCTGAAAGGTGACAGAGAGAAACTAGGGAAAGTGAAGAAGGCAAATTGTGTGTTACCCGATGTCAATGCTGTAACTGAAGAGAGCGGACTGAGAATACAAAAGAGTAAAGTTTCTTGTTTAAAGTTGGAAATGGACTGTGTATTTTTTTTGCCAAAAGAGTTGGAAAAAATGTGCAGCAACCTTGGGAAGGCCCTGAAGGTGAGAAGAATGGAGCAACAGGTATGCTGACAGAAACCTGTCATGTTTATGTGAGGGAAGATCAAGGTGTGCCTGAGCCATTTACCTCAGCCATGACTACCTCCCTGGCCGACCTTTACACATGCAGCTGTGGGGACTCAGATATAATTTACGAGCACGCCCAAGATACTCGGAGAACACCAGAGCATGCTCGGAAAACTCGAGTAATGAGCACACTCGCTCATCTCTAGCTGGGACCCTTATTCCAGCGATCTGTCACTTGCTGGGCTACTTGCTGTAATTTTGATGCAATCATGGTTTTCTCCGCTGCAGAACTAGCAGACCTCCAAATGCTGAGCCCTGTATAGCCCCGTCCACACCACTGATTGGCTACTCTTTGTTTACATTGGCAGAAAGATGCAAATCAGTGGTGAGAGTGGGTTTGGACTAGTAGGCAAGAAACACTTAGTGATAATCTGCTGCTGATGAAACATTGATTTTATTGAAACAGCAGCACAAAAGTGACACATTGCTAGAATCAAGGTCTCTGCCCCTACATTATTCTGCTTTTTGATTACATAGCAAAAACCTCCAAATAGATTTCCCTTAAACCAGTATTTGTCCCATTAGGAGTCAATAGGCGAAGATAGGTACCCTAATGACTCAAATGGTGCTTGAAAAACATCATCTTATGATTAAACAGCTGTGATCTGAGCTGTTTCCAATCCCTGCAGTCATAGACTCGCACCCAAAACGTATGAAGCAGGTAGGCGCTGTAAAACACAGCTGGCTCTTAGAATGTATGGAGCGGGCTCAGTTCCTGAGCCCCCTCTGTGCACCCGCACCCAACATGTGTTGTACATGTATGCCACATGTCAGGAAGATGTTAACCTTCCCAATGTTAATGGACCTTACACTTTATTCTCTGAACGTACTGAATGCTGATCAAGTGATGTATCTTGGTACGTACAAGAAAAGATGTCAAATGTGACAGTTTTCCAATAAAATTGAGATCATATATTTTGTTTTCATAAGCAGAAGATTTTGACAGGTGCCAAATGATGCCAAAGAACGGCTCAGTTTTTCGACTTTTTCTCGGAGGGTGAGAACATTGCGTCTTGACTTGTGAAGGTGGAAATTAAATCTTTTCATTTACATGGCATTGTTATATACACTTAGCTTTTCAATATGATGTGAGATTGGCAGAGTAAGGTTGGTTAAATATCTAATCTTCTGTCACGACTTCTTTATGTCCTATAGATGTAGTTGTATTAACATTTCATCAACATGCAAAAGAGAATAAGCGTCCTGTCTCACAGCTGAGATACAATTAAATTAGTTTGCCCCCATTGTATTATAAGATAAACCTGATACTTAATGTCGAATGTAGACAGAGTCTTAGTCGCTTGGGGATTTATGCTTGTAGCATATCATGATTTGTGATTTAACCGTTTTCATCACCATGAGAACTCATGGAGTTAGTAGACTAAGGCCTGTTTCACACATCACTTTTTTTGGTCAGTCAAGACCGCTAAAATAGCGGATAACGGATCCGTTCCTGTACTGACCACAACGTTTGGCACCGGACCGTTATTTTAACGGATCCGTCAAAGGAAGAATTTTAAAGGAACCGCTGCCTGGGGGGGGAGAGAGAGAGAATTTTTCAGCCACCAGAACAGAGTTTAGGGTTAAATTTGCGGCTGAATAAAGTCTTTCGGGCATGCGCAGTGAGAAATGCGGATCCAGCCGCCCGAAAAAACGTTGCATGGTCCGTTTGGGCATGTCGGCGGACGTCAAAATTTTGGCGGATTCGCAAAAAAACGGATCCAACGGATGGCCATCCGTCAAGATGCGCTGGTAATGCAACTCAATGGGAAAAATGGAGGATCCGCCAAGAAAAATGGAGGATCCGTTTTTTTTGCAAAACGGCAGATTTTGACTGATGGACACAAACGGATGTGTGAAACAGGCCTAAGCTGGCCATACACATTACATGGCTATCAACCGAACGATGCTTCGGTTAACAGTCATCTCACCGACATTTTCCATACGGTGGAGCTCTCGTTTGGCCAAATGCTCCTGTGCTCTTGAGAAAGCCGCAGACTGACACGTCGGCCATCAGCTTATCTCAAGGAGAACAAAGCAGTCAGCAGTCCAAAATCATCTTTCTCGATCATCAGTCAGTGGCTCCCCCCATGCTCATTAGACCATTGGCCAAACCCATCGATATCAGTGGTTCAGCCAACCTAAGTCTGGTGTGTTTGAGGGCCGTAAATCTGCTGCCAAATGAGTCTGGAATTATGGAAGCAGCTTACTCTGCATCATGTATCATGAGAGATACCTTAACTGTAGGCTAAATGAGCAGAGGTCTAAGGTGTATGACCATGCTAATGGGGTTATCCTCTCTTTTGTATCAAAAAATGCGTGGCCATGATCATATCTTAACTGCACATGTTTGCCCAGATGCATGCACAATTGGCAGGTATGAAAAACATATCAACTGCTGCTCATGCACGTAGGCACAACATCAAAAGCAATCTACACTTTCCGATACAGAAGTGAGCGACGCTGGACAACACTTTTAAACTCCAGAACGTATTTGGCCTTCTTACATCATCTGAGCTTGACAGAGCCTTCGTATAGTAGATGTTTGTAGTACCCTTCTCCACCTCCTTAAGAATCTAAAGAAAAAAAGAACTGGCTTCTCCCTCCACTGGATGGCATATGGAGTTATCCCCTTGTGTTTTATTCATGTAGAGTACCTGCTAATCTGTACTGGGGTGTCTACAGTATAGGGATAATATTTAACCTGACATTTTGATTCAATGTGATGCAGTAAAATATTGATCAGGAGGCTACAATATTTGTGAAATGTAGTCATTCGATGCACTCCCTTCTTAGAAGTCAACAGCTATAGACACTTTGGATTACTATGTTGGCACTGTCCAAGGTTGTTCCTAATTTATGGGGAATAAGTCTGGAATTTTCCTATCCTGATTTCATTTTGTTAGCCCATACCCAAAATAAAGGTCTTCTAGAGTGGATTCCATCTGAGTGATGTTGCGTTATCACATGGGAAATCTGCAATGGGCATACAATCCAATTGGATTCCACATTGATCTCCATTGGTTTCTACAATTATGAACGCCCTGATTGCTGCATTAGTCAACTTTCCAAATTCCCCACACTTCCTATTTCCAAATATGTCTAACACTCATGTTTAATTTGTCTGACATTCAACCTACAGTGAACCTTAGCAATTATTTTCATGAATTGCTTGCATACATGAATACAGGCGATTCTGATCAGAACTGCCGATTCTCTGTGAATTGGAAATAAAACCTCCATTTGCCCTACAAAAACAATTATGACACTTGGAGGTCTCCTATGACTGTATCCAATCGCTCATTAATGTAAACACAGCTGTAGTAATGTAAAAGTGACCTGAATTTATATTGCAGTAGGTACAGGGGTGACAACCAATAGCATGTTCTTCACACCTTAATCTTCAGTGTTTTAAGGCTTCCCCTCTCTATCTTTATTGCTAAGATTTGATGTCCTCTGCATTTCCTGCTCCTGCTTTTATATTGGCTATTATAGTCCTTCCTGATTGGCTGTGCTTTACCATGTGATGTAATATGCTGCAAGGCTTTTTGGTCGCGCTCGAAGTCATGAGAGCCAATGTGTAAAATGGTGGTGGCCAATTTAGGTGATTTATGCCAAGTGAATAGCAAGTTGTTCAAATTTGATGGGTTTAGTGAATTCCTAAAATTTCAACACGAATTTAATTCGGATCAAATTGATTCACTCATCTCTAATGAATAATCCTCATTTTTCTACAGTGCAATATCATATTTGACAAACTGTATATTTGCTTCATAATTACAGTTTAACAAACACATTTAATCGTAAATTCCTATATTATGTATGTCACTTGGCCAAGTCTAGGTCACTGTAGCCAATCAAAAATTTTTGTAATCATCCTTAAGTGGCCAATTAAAGAGATTTATTGCTATTATTAGTAAAATCAATAGGTAATGTGTTTTACAAAGCCGAGTCTATTGTAGGCTCTATTATTCTGTTTCACATTATTATTAATGGTCAAGCTGTGAATTAGGCAATTGGTAAAATATATTTTTAGTTTATGTACTGCGGACCTTTTTATCATTGATATTGAAAGTATTATTTGGAAATACTGCTTGAAATTCTATATACAACTTAATAATTTAATGTTCATCCATATATTTCTTTTACTAATTAAAACCCAATATAGACAAGCATTTTTGTTTTCAAATTGTGAATGGTGGATCCTGTATTATATACTGTACATAAAGTACTATCTGTCATTGTATAGGAGGAGGAGTAGGTGAGCTGTGACATCACATATTGTGAATGATGGATCCTGTGTAATCTACTGTATATAGAGGTGTTATCAGTCATTGTTCAGGAGGAGAAGAAGGTGGGTGGTGACATCACTTATTGTGAATGGTGGGTCATGTGTTATCTACTGTATATAGAGCTGTTATCAGTCAGTGTACAGGAGGGGAAGGTGAGCTGTTACATCATCTATTGTGCATGGTGGATTCTGTGTTATCTGCTATATATAGAGGTGTTATCAGTCATTGTACAGGAGGAGGAGGAGGTGAGCTGTGACATCACTTATTGTGAATGGTGGGTCGTGTGTTGTCTACTGTATATAGAGGTGTTATCAGTCATTGTACAGGAGGAGGAGGTGACCTGTGACATCATCTATTGTGCATGGTGGATTCTGTGTTATCTGCTATATATAGAGGTGTTATCAGTCATTGTACAGGAGGAGGAGGAGGTGAGCTGTGACATCACTTATTGTGAATGGTGGGTCGTGTGTTGTCTACTGTATATAGAGGTGTTATCAGTCATTGTACAGGAGGAGGAGGTGACCTGTGACATCACCTATTGTGCATGGTGGATTCTGTGTTACCTACTGTATACAGAGGTATTATTAGTCAGTGTGCAGGAGGAGGGGAGATGTGCTGTGACATCACCTATTGTGAATAGTGGATCCTTTGTTATCTAAATATTATATAGGTGTTACCTGTCATTTTAATCCTATCTGAGATGATAATGAGATTGCTGAAAAGTAATTTCTTCAGATCAGAAAGTATCAGTCAAGCATTGTCATAGTGCAATTTTCAAGATTTCAGAATTTTTTGAAAATATTGAAAGTAATATGAAAAATGTAATAGTAATATAATAGTCAATGACTATTATATCCTACGTACTGCAATAGATTTACAGATATGTCCTTTCTTAAAAATTATCGTCTTAACATACCCCAGAATAAATGTCATGAGATCACCAGATTTTAAATAAAAAAAGACAATTTTCTGAAAATGTATCAGGTGATGTTTATAGTTTATATCAATATTTTGCAATCAATGATTGTCTTCACCAAATATGCCCTTCCTTACATCTCCTATTATCTTGAGATGATTGGTACAAGATGCCCAGCTTTTACATAAAGAAAACACAATTTTGTGATCGTCTGTCAGGGAATGTTTATGCTATATGTTTCACTTTGTAAGCACACAGTGATTGTTTCATACAGATGTATCTTTTCTTAGCTTTCCCTTAACTGGAGACAGGGTCGGATTGGAGCACTGGGACACCAGAGAATCCGGAGAATCCACTGGTGGGCCCAGGCCCGCCCCAGCTCCTGCCACCCACAAATGTGGCCCTATGCACCTGCAGCCCCTTTATAAAGTGCAGTGTACAGCATTCCTTACAGTGAATAACGCTGTGCATCCTCTGCAAACCTTGATCGCCTTTCCCAAACCCCCTTCAATTCCCCTTCTCTCCCCCTGCAGTGTCAGGTTAAGTTGAGAGGGGGGTCTCACAACACAGCAGAGGTCATAGCGGGGGAGGGGGGCAGAGAGATGTCTGCAGCCTTTCTGTGTGCTGTGTCATCTCCTCCATATCATGGCTGCTCCTAAACCTCTGTGCTGTGAAGCACCAGAACCTGGTAATTACATATATATGTGTATCTTTGTGTATACATGTACAGTATAGAATGTTTGTACCTGTATATTTGTATATAGCATGTGTGTACATATATACAGTATAAAGTATGATTGTATATATCTGTGGTGCATGTGTGTATATTTATATACTGTATATGCATGTACATACAGTATATAGGATGTGTGTATGTTATATTTGTATACTGCATGTGTGGAGTATATTGTGTATATGAATGTGAGCATACTGTATATACTGTATATAGACTGAATGTTTCTGTGTGTATATACCTTATATGTCCTACTACACACTATATGTGTCTGTATACTGTATATACAGTATATAGCGTATGTTTCTATATTTATAAAGTGTATATAATTTATGTACATGCATAGTGTATATCTGCTGCATATATAGTTCTGTAATTGTAGTGTCACTATAATAGGGATCAGCAAGTAATGTCTAATGCCTGTTTTACATTAGGACCTATTCACACTGTCTTTCTTTACTGCGCCCTGGTGCCTGAATCCCCTATAGAGCCATAGATTGCAATGACAGGAATAGAGCTCAAATCAATTCCACATGTGATGTTTTTTTTCTGAACGTGTCCGTCTGTTCCAACAGCCACAGAAAAGTGGACACTTTTCATCGACAACACTCTGATTGATAACATTGGTGACACCGATATCGGTGTAAGGCCGGAGTCACACTACCATAGAATACGGACAAGTGCTATGCGGAAAAAAAATTGCATAGCACTCGGACCACTGTTAATCTATGGGGCAGCTCCCATCATCCATTTGTTCTCGCCCGTATTATACGTGCGAGAGAAATCACAGCATTCTGTGATTTGCACCTTATTACGGACGAGACTCGCCAATACAAGTCTATGGGAGTGAGAAAAAACTGGATTACACACGGACCACGTGTGTGACTTGTGAGAAATACGCACAGGTGTCCTTTAGAAAAGCCGTCAATTCAGTGCACTATACTGTAAAATCACACTGACAGCTTACAATAGAATTGATAGAATACATGTATACACATGTTATGGAAATATATATGTATATGCATTTCATATAGATCTCACTTGCCTGCTATAGGCTATATACTCCATATACTGCTATATACTTATGTACTCTTATATATTCTTATATGCACACAGATACATATTTACAGTTTGAACCTTATAACTAGTTGGTGGAAATAACCTGCTACCCAGTCATCTCATTGTCTTGTGACTTGAGAAATATCTAGCAGACATAGGGAATGAGGAACTTAGGCCAGGTGGTCTGGCCGATATTGGAGACTTGCTGACAAGTGCAAAACTCCGGATAGCAAATCATGTGGTGTCTAAGTAACCCCAGGTCGGACACCCATATATGTTCATGCATTTAAACTGACCAATTAGCTAAGAAGTAAAGCCTTTATGTTAATGAGTAACGACTCCTTTATATGAACTGATAAAAGACCATGAATATGAATAAAGTTTCCAGAGTTCTGCTGGAAGGTATTGCTGCTAATAATGTGTGGCGTCTTTCCTTCCTTGAGTGCTCAATAAGACTCTGTCTAATCAGGACAGGCCACAGTACACACAGGGGTAAATTAACCCTACCAAAAAATCCACATCTATTGGCACCCAACGTGGGGCACATAGGATCTTCAGTCTCAGCAAGTGCAGTGTCTGATGGCCCACACCTCCCTTCTGCTATCTGTTGTATCGGGAGGGCACCTGTGCTGTCATGTGTGGGAGTGATTCACTTTCTTCTCCCGGTGTTATAACTGTCTCTTTAGAGAGAGTGCCCTGTGGAACTAGGGACACCTCATTGTCTGGATCTGGCACTGGGCCAGCGGGTTACGATGAACTGAGAGGTGGGAGAGGAAAAGAGAGGGAAGGGTGGAGGAGAAATTTGGAATAGGAGGAGAAGTGAGAGACAGTGGAGGAGAGTGAGGAGGAGACAAAAAGGGAGGAGATGGTGAAGACATGGAGGAGGGAAGAGGAGAGGGATGAGAGGTGAGCGTTGGTGATGAAGATGGTTTTCCATTGTTCTCAGATTTTACAGAGACGTAGGCATAAAAAGAGGAAGTTGGGTGCCTGCATTCTGCATTAACCCTTTTATTATTGGAAATGTACTTGTATTTGTTTTTTTTATTTTTCTAAGTGTTTTTTTTAAAGTTTATATACTTTTTGATTTTATCAATTTTTTGGGTTTCATCCTTTAAAAATCTTTTTAAGGAAAAAAAAGAAAGAAAAATATTTTTTCCCTTTTTATTTCTTTTTAGTTTTCTTCCACTTTTTGTGACATTTTAGCAGTTTTTTAGGTTTAGTTTTCTCTTCTTTCTTTCAGTTTTGTTAAAAAGAGAATTTTTCCCTGTGTTGGGTTATTTACTAAATATTCTTGTTTTGTTCCCTTTTAAGCAGGTTAAAAGTTGTTGCAAAGTGTTTAAAGTTTTAATCACCTTTTTCAGTTTTAAAACAGACATAGTACGTGTTTTTTTCTTTTGCAAGAACAGTTTTTTCTTTAAGCTGTAGCATGACATGATGTATTGAAAAGAAAAGGGAAGTAGCTAGTTGAGCTCAATTACTGTCTGCATTTTGTTAAAGTGACAGAGGATTTAACAGCGCAGTAGGTGCTAGCAGATAGTGTGAACAAGACAGGATTGTTTTTTTTTTGTTTGTTTTACGTGTAGGAAAAAGTTTTTTCAGCGGCATACTAATCTGTGCCGTCTGAGAAGGACCACAGGTCTAAGAATGCCTTCCGTGACGGCAGGGGGTGAAGCAGTCCACCCCCCCATCTCCTCTCTCCTCACTCTTCCCTCCTCCCATCTCTCTCCTCCCTCTATCTCTGCTATTCTCACAATCTCCTCCCCTCTCTCATCTATCTCTCCTCCTCCTCCTCCTTTTCTCTCTCCTATCTCTCCTCCCTCTCCATCTTAATCACCAACGATCACCTCTCATCCCTCTCCTCTTCCCTCCTCCTTGTCTTCACCATCTCCTCCCTTTTTGTCTCCTCCCCACTCTCCTCCACTATCTCTCACTTCTCCTCCTATTCCAAATCTCTCCTCCACCCTTCCCTCTCTTTCTTTTCCTCTCCCACTTCTCAGTTCATCGTCACCCGCTGGCCCAGTGCCAGATCCAGACAATGAGGTGTCCTTAGTTCCACAGGGCACTCTCTCTAAAGAGACAGTTATAACACCGGGAGAAGAAAGTGAATCACTCCCCACACATGACAACACAGGTGCCCTCCCGATACAACAGATAGCAGCAGGGAGGTGTGGGCCATCAGACACTGCACTTGCTGAGACTGAAGATCTTATGTGCCACACGGAGCTGCAGTCTCAGAAGGGGGGAGTGCTATACACACACAGAAAGACAATCACACAATGGCACAGTTCCTCCTCTGATGAACATGAAGAGGAGATTATGCTGCATAGTACTAGGGGAAACTCACAGACACCAAAAAGGCAGGGGCAGGTAGAGCCAGAACTCTTACACTATGTGCCCTTCACCCCTAGTCAGGTGTTCAGTATTTTAAAAAACCTGCCAGACCCAGATATGGACCCCATGCCATTATGCCGAAGAATGCAGCAGAGCCAGCAGACATATGCTGCAACCTGGAGTGATCTCTGGTCCATAATGGAGGTAAAAGCAGGTGAAACATTCTGGCCAATCATGAAGGAACACTTCAAGCTTCCATCAGAATTAGATGTGCATTCCTGGGAATCAGTATCAAAGCTAATTGAACAGCTTAGAGAGTGGGCCAACGCCAGACAAGCACTCAACCTGCATAACATGAGCCAAGCCGAGAAAGAGTCTGTAGATGAGTTTCATGGCAGAGTGAGGCAAGTATTCCAAATTTTAGGCTTCACTATTCATGATCAGGTACACGGACAAATGTTGGCACAGGCCTTTGTGCCTGGACTAAGAGAACCAGTCAAGAAACTACTGATAGTGGCCAGGCCTGAGTACAGGACAATAGCAGTAGATGTCCTGCTTACAGTAGCCAGAAGAATTGAGTCCCTCCCAGGAGTACGGAGGACAGGCCCTCCCGTGATGGCCACTGACGTGGAGGACCAACCACCCTGCAGAGACAGAAGACATGTCAGGTGTTTCAACTGTGGCAACTTTGGCCATTTCCGGAACCAGTGCACAGCACCCCGGCAACCCAGGTCATCCCACAGAGGAATAGGCCAAGAAAGAAACACAGAAGACAATAAAGATCCCTGTCCATAGGACAGAGGCAAACCAGGCCCGCCAGACGTCACGCCCCTGACATGTGAAACCCCATCAGCGGACCCAATACCTCAAATCACTGGGGGGCTGTCATATCTTTCCTTGTGGACACTGGTGCAGTCAGAAGTGAAAATCCCCGATCCCACCAGTCTATCAGAACACTCTGTGTCTCATATGGGGATTAAAGGTCAAGACAGACATTCCCCATCTTGCAGGCCCCTAAGCATGTGGACACAGCCAGGACACTCCATCCTGTTCCAGTTTATGGTGGAGACCTGCCCACCACACCTGATGAGAGCAGACCTACTGCAGGAACTGAAGGTGACCAAAGTGTCCCATGAAGATGTGACCTCTTCTCCACCTCAGATCCAAGAAGAATCAATCATGCCCATGCTGGTGGCCCTACAAGAGCCTCACTCGAACAACCGGTGCAAGCCTACCCAAGGAGGTGCTGGACATAGCACCCAGAAGCCTATGGCCCAAGGGAGACTTCAAGTTGCGCCCGTACGGGTGTCACTCAAGTCTGGAACCCCGGACGCTCAGAAGGCCCAGCATCCGCTGCTTTTCACCTACAGCTAAACTGCCTCTGACCAACTGGAGGCCTAAGTGGAACTGCTGTTCAAGAAATGGCCTAAGAACTTTGGCATGGGCCAGGAAAACTCTCAACCCAGAGAGACCACACCCGCTTCGTGAAATGGCTGCACTGCTTCCGGCTCCAGCGCCAGAGGATCATCTTTGACAAGATTCTGAAGGTGCTCCTTGAAGTTAATCCAGGCCCTGGACCAGAAGACAGCCACTCAGCTCCTCAAATTGGTTAACAAGATGCTGACCTGAAATTAAGCTGGGTGAAAGGAACTGCTGCTGGCTGGTAAAGAAGATGCCCCAGCAAAAAGACCCCCTGTGAGAGCAAGAAAGCTCAGCTGGACGTCATCTCTGAGGAAGAGGATGCCAGCAAGTGGCTGGTTTCCTGCCAGCCCTGTGCCAGAAGATGGGAGTCACTCACGGCACTGTGAAGAGCAAGGCCAGATTGAGCCGCCTCACCCACGGGAATCATCATGCGGTCCCAGCTTCTCTCGATCAAGAGGAAGACTGTGAAAGGAGAACCAGACCAGATTGAATGGTGCATAACCTGAGGACTGTGAGCGAAGCAACCGTGTTTGAAACCCCAGTTGTGCCAGATCTGCACACTCTGCTGACAAGCGTGCCAGCCACAGCAACGGTTCTCACGGCAATGGATCTGCCTGATGCTCCCCTCAATGTTCCCCCTCACCTGGACGACCAGTTCCTGAAAACGCACAAGGGGTGTGCGGAACAAATGGACTGTGAGGCCCAAGAGGGCCCGGAACAGCCTTTCACAGCTCGCCAGAGCATTGCCCTCCGTCCCCATCAACTGGATTGTGGAGCATGCAGAAGTCATCGACACCGCTACCCGCACAGCGTTTTCCATGCCTCCTCTACTCTGCCTGACGGTGCAGCAACGTAAGTTCTGCAAAACAGAGTCCCGTGGTGTCAAAAGCAAGTTCCTGGAGACACTGTATCGCCCACCGGACGAAACACTTGACAGATGACCGGAGGACCACGGAGGAGAAGATGGCTCCCTCAACAACTCCGAAGATGCAGGCCTCCCTGGTGGTCTAGTCTCATACTGCAGAACTTGGAGCCCTGGTGCTCCAGGCTTAATGCAGCCTCTGTACAATTGCATCAACGCATTGAAGCCTTCATCTTGTACAGGAAACTGAAAGACTTCATAGTCTCTGCGCCAACTCTAGGCCTCACTGAGTACGAGAAGCCATCCTGTCCTGACCAAATGGAAAAAGAAGGACCAAGATGGAGAAGGTCATGCTACTGGCCAGGCTTAAAACAGACCCACGGAGGAAAACCAGAGGCCTCTAGACTACCTCTCAGCCGGCCTGGATACAGTTGCAAGGGGGGGCCCTCCTGCATGAAAACAATACCCGCAGCACACGCCCTCCTGACAAGGCTACTCTGCACCACTCTTCAGTGCTCTCAGCCGTTACCTGTCTCTACTCCCACTCCCAAGGGGGGATGCGGATACGGACCCTCAGATGAAAAATCTGCAAGATACCGTACATGGCTCCAGTCTTGCAAATGATGAAGGAAAGTTCCACACGGGATGTGCAGCGACCAGCAATCAAGACATTCTATGGTCCAGAAGGTTGTCAGCCCAAGAGCCCAAGAAACGGAGCTGATAGAGCTGACGAAAAGACCTGCCAGATTGCGAAGAACAAAAACTTCCAGGTACTCGCATGACATGGCACCCAACTTCGGACCCATCTGGGCTGCAAGAAACTTCATCACAGCAAGCGGATCGACCGTGAAGCACCATGGAGCCATCAGAGACCTGCTGGACGCTCTTCAACTACTAAAAGTGGTGGCAGTGCTGAAGGCCAAGGCACATGGAAAACTGAACACAGTAGAGACACGGGGCATCAACAGCAGATGTGGCAGCCAAAGAAGCAGCCAGAGGAAGACAATATGGAAAATGGGAGAGGTCGTAGAGCCGGACGGCTACTACATGACGACTGAAGACGAGAAAACCTGGCAAACAGAAGTCAATGGGAAAACCGTTGAAGATGCTATCTCTGAATTGGACAGAAGTGCTGCCTCCTCCTCCACCAGCCAACAAGCTGAATCACTTCCAGGATGAAGACTCTGACGTGGATATGAATTCTGAGGCAGAAGAATGGTGCCCACCTTTCCAGAAAGGACGTATTTGATGGAGAACACTCCAGAAGATTGTCCTCCACCACCCTCTCGTGGGGAAGCTTCTTCTCCAGCACAGTCCTACAATTGGTAGTCCACGGCAACACTCCCCGAGACGAGCTGCATGAGTCCGAAGGCATTCCAAGGCTACAACAGTTTGACGTTCCCCCTCATCCCCGGAGAATGTCGGCTGGATCGGTACCAATGCAAAGAGTCCCAAGTCCTCCTCTGACACAGTCTAACCCAAGTCTTCATACAGAGGGAGGCGCGGACATAGACGAAACCTCAGCTAAAATCCTACAATCAGCTCAGAGAATGTCAATTACCACAACCCAGTCACTAAACCTGACAAAATGACTTCCTGAAACCTGTATAGGAAGTAACAGGATCAGACTCGGAAGGAGGAGAAGGAAAGCTGGATGCTGAAGGCCAAAAGCACTGGGCTCCAAGAAACCGTCTACATCAAAACGTCTACCTCAAGACAGACCTAGTCTACCTCAAACCGTCTACCTCAAAACGTCTACCTCAAGACAGCCCCAGTCTATCTCAAAGTGTGTACCCTACGGTGGTTCAATGGGCACATGGCCCCCACACAGAATTGAAGACACAGATGAATGACCTGATTGGACTCAACTCACACCTCAACAGCGAAGATTCCCAGCAGCTGTTCGGCCACCGACAAATTTAACATCGAACAAGCGGGAAAAGTTCCCCCACATCGTCTGGCCTGAAGACTTCCCAGTAAGGAACCAGTTGGCGAAGACTACTGCAAAGAAGCTACTCTTAAAAATAGTGTGCAGATATGGGGTTTCCAGAAGCAATAGCAAGTGATCAGGGACCCGCATACACAGCAAACCTAACACAAGAGACCTGATCAGCAGTAGGGTCAGACTTAGGCCTACACACTACTCACCATCCCACACCATAGACTAGGTGGGACACTTAAGAGCAGCATGCTAAAAAATTTGCCCAAGAGACAGACAAACCCTGGCATTAGACACTCCCGTAGGCTCAGAGAAAAGCTGTCACCAATATGAAACTTTATTTGGGTAAAAAACCCAGTTTAGGGGTATTCTTCACTTAGCAGTTGACTATGCAATATAATACTTTGTCTGCATGTGTAATTGAATTTATCAAGAATCTTGCTAATGTCCATTCTCGAGTTTTTCTCCTTCATTGCCAGGTCCAGATTCGGTGCCTGGTATGCACGCCCTGAAGTCAGGAGACCGCTGAGTGTTGGTGAAAAAAGTCCGTAAAGAGAAGCACTCAATCCCAGATCTGATGGCCCTTCTCCAAGTGCTGACGCCACCGACCTGGAGAGAAAACCCTACCTGGATCCACGCATCGCATTGCAGGAAAAAGCCTTCATACCAGAGGACACACCTGAGCTGGAATGATGCGATGGATGACCTCCCTGACTGAATAAATTACCTACCTGACGGAGAATTCATGCACTGACTGTATAGACTGCTAACTAAGAGACTTTGATCACATTGCACCACACCCCCTTTAGGGACAGATCTGACCGCCCATTTGCAAAAGTCTGTACAGAGGAGGATGTATGCACTAGGCATATGTCAGTCCACTGGCAGCATAAAAGAGTTGCAGCGCTTTGGGCCAGGAGCAGGATTTTAGGGCAAGTGATATCTAAGGGGGGATTGTTATGGAAATATATATATATATATATATGTATTTCATATAGATCTCACTTGCCTGCTATAGGCTATATACTTCATATACTGCTATATACTTATGTACTCTTATATATTCTTATATGCACACAGATACATATTTACAGTTTGAACCTTATAACTAGTTGGTGGAAATAACCTGCTACCCAGTCATCTCATTGTCTTGTGACTTGAGAAATATCTAGCAGACATAGGGAATGAGGAACTTAGGCTAGGTGGTCTGGCCGATATTGGAGACTTGCTGACAAGTGCAAGACTCTGGACAGTAAATCATGTGGTGTCTAAGTAACCCCAGGTCGGACACCCATATATGTTCATGCATTTAAACTGACCAATTAGCTAAGAAGTAAAGCCTTTATGTTAATGAGTAACCACTCCTTTATACGAACTGATAAAAGACCATGAATATGAATAAAGTTTCCAGAGTTCTGCTGGAAGGTATTGCTGCTAACAATGTGTGGCGTCTTTCCTTCCTCGAGCGCTCAATAAGACTCTGTCTAATCAGGACAGACCACAGTACACACAGGGGTAAATTCACCCAACCAAAAAATCCACATCACACATAGTATAGGTATATATACATATGTCATTGACGCACACACACACATATATATACATATATATATATATATTTATATTTCATAGAGATATAAATAGCAGAATAGGTGATAATTCATATGTCGGCTCCTGTAAAATCATTACAGAACCCAACAGGATATGAGACATGGTTTACACATAGTAAACCATTGCATATCCATTAGATTTATGTATGTCCCTCACCAATAATGTTAGTAGTGTATGTGTGTAAAAAATTGGAGCTGTGTTAAATTAAAGAATTAAATCACTGAAAAAAGTGGCGTGGGCTCCCGCGCAATTTTCTCCGCCAGAGAGGGAAAGCCAGTAACTGAGGGAAGATATTAATAGCCTAGAGAGGGACCATGGTTATTGCTCCCACCCCCAGCTAAAAACATCTGCCCACAGCCACCCCAGAAAAGGCGCACCTGTAATATGCGCCAATGCCAGCATTTAGCCTCTCTCTTCTCATTGCCCTATAGCAGTGGCATATGGGGTAATAAGGGGTTAATGTCACCTTGCTACTGTAAGGTGACATTCAGCCTGGTTAATAATGGAGAGGTGTCAATAAAGGGCCTTTTATACATAGCGAGATCACTAGTAGAGTTGAGCGAAACGGGTCGAAAAAATTCAAAAGTCCCCGACTTTTGGCAAAGTCGGGTTTCATGAAACGAAACCCGACCCTAGGATGAGGTCGGCCACGAGGTCGGCGACTTACGCGCCAAAGTCGCGTTTCAAAAGTTTGTTTTGCGCTCTTTTTCAGCCAATCAGGATCCACGGACACTGTGGGCAACGTGATGACATAGGCACGGGTCACCACCATCTTTCAGAAGGGCATGCAAGTGATTGGCTTGCTTTGGTGGGCGTCACAGGGGGTATAAAAGGGCGTGCACGCCGACCGCCATCTTACTTCTGCCGATCTTAGCATAGGGAGAGGTTGCTGCTGATTCTGTAGGGAGAGCGTTAGGCAGGGAAGAAGACAGAAAAACTGCTTCTGCTGCTAGCGATTTGGCCTGCACAACACACCAGTCACTGTGTGTGCAGTGCAAGGGGAGGCTATATAGTGGTGTATCAGTGGTGTTGGTTGTTGGGCTGCCTTCTAAGGCTTCCTGACAGGCTGGCATTGCTGTTTACCCACTGCTCCGCAAACTGCTTTTTTAAAAGCAATCCAATCTCCCTTATCCTCTAGTCACTTTGGTCACAGCTGCGCCATCGAGCCAGTCACATAGCGCTCAGATATTCATTGGGCCTCAAACTGCTTTTTTAAAAGCAAGCCCAATTTTTTTTTTTGTCCTGCTGAGAAGAAAAAAAAACTGCTTCTGCTGCTGATAGCAATTTGGCCTGCACAACACACCAGTCACTGTGTGTGCAGTGCAAGGGGAGGCTATATTGTGGTGTATCAGTAGTGTTGGTTGTTGGGCTGCCTTTTAAGGCTTCCTGACAGGCTGGCATTGCTGTTTACCCACTGCTCCGCAAACTGCTTTTTTAAAAGCAATCCAATCTCCCTTATCCTCTAGTCACTTTGGTCACAGCTGTGCCATCGAGCCTGTCACATAGCGCTCAGATATTCATTGGGCCTCACACAATCCAAAAGTGTCCAGTGTCCAAAAGTGTGTGCAGAGATTCAAAATCTCCCTTATCCTCTAGTCACTTAGGTCACAGCTGTGCCATCGAGCCTGTCACATAGCGCTCAGATATTCATTGGGCCTCACACAATCCAAAAGTGTCCAGTGTCCAAAAGTGTGTGCAGAGATTCAAAATCTCACTTATCCTCTAGTCACTTAGGTCACAGCTGTGCCATCGAGCCTGTCTCATAGTGCTCAGATATTCATTGGGCCTCACACAATCCAAAAGTGTCCAGTGTCCAAAAGTGTGTGCAGAGATTCAAAATCTCCCTTATCCTCTAGTCACTTAGGTCACAGCTGTGCCATCGAGCCTGTCACATAGCGCTCAGATATTCATTGGGCCTCACACAATCCAAAAGTGTCCAGTGTCCAAAAGTGTGTGCAGAGATTCAAAATCTCACTTATCCTCTAGTCACTTAGGTCACAGCTGTGCCATCGAGCCTGTCACATAGCGCTCAGATATCAGTGGGCCTCACACAATCCAAAAGTGTCCAGTGTCCAAAAGTGTGTGCAGAGATTCAAAATCTCACTTATCCTCTAGTCACTTAGGTCACAGCTGTGCCATCGAGCCTGTCACATAGCGCTCAGATATCAGTGGGCCTCACACAATCCAAAAGTGTCCAGTGTCCAAAAGTGTGTGCAGAGATTCAAAATCTCACTTATCCTCTAGTCACTTAGGTCACAGCTGTGCCATCGAGCCTGTCACATAGCGCTCAGATATCAGTGGGCCTCACACAATCCAAAAGTGTCCAGTGTCCAAAAGTGTGTGCAGAGATTCAAAATCTCACTTATCCTCTAGTCACTTAGGTCACAGCTGTGCCATCGAGCCTGTCACATAGCGCTCAGATATTCATTGGGCCTCACACAATCCAAAAGTGTCCAGTGTCCAAAAGTGTGTGCAGAGATTCAAAATCTCACTTATCCTCTAGTCACTTAGGTCACAGCTGTGCCATCGAGCCTGTCTCATAGTGCTCAGATATTCATTGGGCCTCACACAATCCAAAAGTGTCCAGTGTCCAAAAGTGTGTGCAGAGATTCAAAATCTCCCTTATCCTCTAGTCACTTAGGTCACAGCTGTGCCATCGAGCCTGTCACATAGAGCTCAGATATTCATTGGGCCTCACACAATCCAAAAGTGTCCAGTGTCCAAAAGTGTGTGCAGAAATTCAAAATCTCCCCTGTCCTATAGACACCTTGTACCTTGTTTTACATACTATATAGTTTGTTGGATTTTGTCTACATTTCTACCAAAAATGAGGAAGGCTGGTGGAAGAGGCCGTGGAATTGGGCGGGGGTTGGCAGCTGGTAATGATGGTGTTGGTGGTGGATCTGATGGTAGTGGAAAGAGCAAAATAGGACAGAATGCAGGAGGTGTTGAGCCTGCGTCATCGTCTGGCTACATAAGGCCTCGAACGCTTAGTTTTCTAGGAGTTGGCAAACCGCTTTTAAAGCCAGAGCATCAGGAAAAAGTTTTGTCTTACATTGCTGACTCAGCCTCCAGCTCTATCGCCTCCTCTTCTTCAGTTGTAAAAAGTAAAAGCACTGAGTCGTCATTGGAGGCTCATGTTCATGAACCACACCTTTCCTTGTGTCCTTCACCCCAACCAAGATTGAAGGATGACGCAGGCCATACTACTGATTACTCCATGGAGCTGTTTTCACATACCATGCCTGGATTATCAAGTGAAATGGTGAATTACCCAGGCCAAGATGAATCTGACATGGAGTGCACTGATGCACAGCCGCTGATGGATGATTCTGCTGGTACATTCACTCAGAGCACTACATTGTCCTCGCAGTGTACAGAGCCAGATTCTGACCCTGATGAGACTCAGGTGCCCCTTCCCGCACACTATACCACCATACACGGTGACACAGAGGAAGGTGCACATGACATAGAAGAGGAGGTGATGGATGACCCAGTTGTTGACCCAGATTGGCATCCATTGGGGGAAGAGGGTGCTGCTTCCAATAGCTCAGATGAGGAGCATCCACAGCAGACATCGACATCGCAACAGCTGTTATCTGGCAGGCCCGAAGCACTCCAAAGACAGGTTCCAAACATCAAAAGAGTTGCTGGACAGCTTGTCCAGAGGGTTAAAAGATCACAGCGTGCTAGGCCGCAAAATGTCTGCCAAAGTAGGAAGAGTGCAGTGTGGCACTTTTTTGAACAAAATCCTCATGATCAGGCCAAGGTTATCTGTAAGAAGTGCGCAAAGACCTTTAGCCGAGGGAAAAATCTGAAAAATTTGAATACCAGTTGCATGCTTAGACATTTAACCAGCATGCACTTGCAAGAGTGGGCACAACACCAAACCTCAAGTGCCACATGTGCAACTGATCACAACGAAGGTAGTCAGCAACGCTACATTGTTTCCCCCACTGTAAGCCCACCGGTTAGCACAGCAGCAAATGTTGAGGTGTCGTTGCAAGGCCACAGCAGTCAGGGAATCCCACTGTTATATCAACGAAAGACTGATTCTAGGCCATCAGAAAGAACACCAACTCCATCACCATCATCAACCCTCTCTCAGTCCGCCCTGTCCACCGCTACTTCCACCATATGCAGCTCTCAAGTCCAGCTCACCCTCCCAGACACTATGAGTAGGTCAAGAAAGTACTCAGTCTCTCATCCGCGTACACTGGGTTTGAACGCCCACATTGCCAAACTAATCTCGTTTGAGATGATGCCCTTTCGGTTGGTGGAAAGCACAGCTTTCCGCGAACTCATGGCCTATGCAGTACCACGCTATGACCTACCCAGTCGCCACTTCTTCTCTCGCAAAGCCATCCCAGCCCTCCACCATCATGTGAAAGACCGCATTGTCCATGCACTCAAGCAGTCAGTGAGCGGAAAGGTGCACCTCACTACTGATGCATGGTCCAGTCGGCATGGCCAGGGCCGTTACGTGTCCATCACTGCGCACTGGGTTAATGTGGTGAATGCAGGGTCCACAGGGGACAGCGGTGGTGGGACAGTGCTGCCTAGCCCACGGTATAGGAAACAGTTGGCTGTAGGCGTTCCACCCTCCTCCTCCTCCTCCTCCTCCTCCTCCAGAAGCGAAAGCTCGTCCACAGAGCGCAGTCGTACGAGCACTCCATCTGCAGCTGCCACTGTTGCACACGATGTGTCCCCCTATCGAGCAGCTAGTGGAAAGCGTCAGCAGGCTGTGTTGCAGATGATGTGTTTGGGCGACAGACATACCGCCGAGGTACTAGAATCATAGAATCGTAGAGTTGGAAGGGACCTCCTGGGCCATCTGGTCCAACCCCCTGCTCAAAGCAGGATTCGCTAAATCATCCCAGTCAGATGTCTGTCCAGCCTCTGTTTGAAGACTTCCATTGAAGGAGAACTCACCACTTCTCGTGGCAGCCTGTTCCACTCATTGATCACTCTAACTGTCAAAAAGTTTTTTCTAATATCTAATCTGTGTCTCCTCCCATTCAGTTTCATCCCATTGCTTCTAGTCTTTCCTTGTGCAAATGAGAATAAAGTTGATCCTTCTACAATGTGACAGCCCTTTAGATATTTGTAGACAGCTATTAAGTCTCCTCTCAGTCTTCTCTTTTGCAAACTAAACATTCCCAAATCCTGCAACCTTTCCTCATAAGACAGGGTTTGCAGACCGGTCACCATTCTGGTCGCTCCTTTCTGAACTTGCTCCAGTTTGTTGATGTCTTTTTTAAAATGTGGTGCCCAAAACTGGACACAATATTCCAGATGAGGTCTGACCAAAGAGGAGTAGAGGGAAATAATGACTTCACGTGATCTAGACTGTATGCTTCTGTTAATACATCCTAGAATTGCATTTGCCTTTTTTGCTGCTGCATCACACTGTTGACTCATATTCAGTCTGTGATCTATTAGTATACCCAAGTCTTTTTCACATGTGCTGTCACTTAGCCCTATTCCTCCCATTCTATATATGCTTTTTTCATTTTTATTGCCCAGATGTAGTACTTTGCATTTCTCCCTGTTAAAAACCATTCTGTTAGTTACTGCCCACTTCTCCAGTTTATTTAAATCTTTTTGAATCCTCTCTCTCTCTTCTCTAGTATTAGCTATCCCTCCTAGCTTTGTGTCATCAGCAAATTTAATCAGTTTACCCTCAATTCCTTCATCTAAATCGTTGATAAAGATGTTGAACAATACAGGGCCCAGGACAGAGCCCTGTGGTACCCCACTTGAGACATTCTTCCAACTGGATGTGCAGCCATTTACGACCACTCTTTGGGTCCGATCACTAAGCCAGCTATGAATCCACCTAACAGTTGCCTTGTCCATTCCATACTTAGTCATTTTTTCAATAAGGATTGTATGAGAGACTTTGTCAAATGCTTTGCTGAAGTCCTTGCTGGCCGAGTACTTGAAGCGACAAACTGAGTCATGGCTGGGCAGTGTACATCTTGAGGCAGGCAAGGTAGTTAGTGATAATGGCCGTAATTTTGTGGCAGCCATAGCCCTTTCAAAACTCAGCAACATACCTTGCTTGGCTCACACCTTGAACCTGGTGGTGCAGTGCTTCCTCAAAAATTATTCGGAGTTAACAGCCCTGCTCCAGAAGGTGCGAAGACTGTGCGCGCACATCCGCCGGTCGCCTGTACACTCCGTTCGTATGCAGAAGCTGCAGCGATTGCTCCACCTTCCCAACCACCGCCTCATTATCGACATTGCAACAAGGTGGAACTCCACCCTGTACATGGTGGAGCGGCTGTGCGAGCAGAGGCAGGCCATAATGCATTTGTGGGAGGATACACGGCCAGGCACTTTGAGAGCAGACATGGAGTTGACAGGTGTGCAGTGGTCGAAGCTGAAAGACCTCTGTAAAGTCCTTCAGTGTTTTGAGGAATGCACACGGCTGGTAAGCACAGACGACGCCATCCTAAGCATGAGCATCCCACTTATGCGTCTGCTCATGCAAACTTTGACGCACCTTAAGGAGCAGGCGTCTGCAGCCAATGTTGATGAGGAGGAAGAGGAGGAGGGAATCCTTGATGACATTCAGCCATTGTCTGCTCAGGGACCTCTCCTGGACGAGGTGGAGGAAGAAGAGGAGGAGGAGGAGGATGATGATGGGGATGATTACTTAGGGGAGGAGGATGCATCTCGTGGGGCAAGTGAAAATGTTGGCGTGGCAAGGTCTGGTACAGGGTTTGTGCGTGACTGGAGGGATGTGGATTTGCCAGAAAGTGCTCCTCCAACCAGCACTCGCAGTGCATCATTGACACCGGGAACATTGGCCCACATGTCAGATTATGCCTTGCGGATCCTAAAAAGGGACCCCCGCATTGCCAAAATGATGAACGATGATGACTACTGGTTGGTCAGCATCCTGGATCCACGCTATAAAGGCAAATTACAAAACATCATGCCACAGGAGAACCTTGACCTAATATTGGCTAATAAACAAGCAACTCTGGTAAATCGGTTGCTTGAGGCATTCCCCGCACACAGCAGCGGTGATGGTTCTCACACGAGCCGTACGGGCCGGGGGCAGCTTGGCAGAGGTGTTCGTGGTGCACACAGCAGAAGTGGCGTTGGAGACAGGGGTTTCATGACAATGTTGTGGACTGATTTTTCAAATACCGCTCACACAACTGGTAATACTGCATCGATGGAAAGTGACAGGAGACAGCAGTTGTCAACTATGGTTACAAACTACTTTTCCTCCCATATCGATGTTCTCCCACACAGGTCATTCCCCTTTGACTATTGGGCCGCTAAACTGGACACCTGGCCTGAATTGGCCCAATATGCCTTACAGGAGCTCGCTTGCCCAGCTGCAAGTGTGCTATCGGAAAGAGTCTTCAGTGCAGCTGGATCAATCCTGACAGAAAAAAGGACCCGTCTGTCAACCCAAAATGTGGATGATCTAACCTTCATTAAAATGAACTATGCATGGGTTTCCAAGGATTTTGTCCCACCTTCCCCTGATGACACATAGGGTGACAGAAAAATGGCTTGCTTTGGTCCACCTCTTCCTGGGACTTGACCTATTTCGCCTTTTGCATCAGCTGAATGTCCAACATCAACATATGCCACTTTCTAAAACTCCCTAACTGTGCTGCCTCCCCCCCCCATGGCCGGGGTCACCACCTAGCGCACGACACCGTGCGAATGCCGTTGCCCTGGACAAGTGGGTAGGCCGACTCTTGGGCGCGGGCACTGGCACAGGGTCCCTCATAGTGCAATCAAGTGTCTCTGACGGTGGTGGTGCACACCCGCCGTCAGACACACCGCTGTACTATGAGGGGCCCAGTGCCAGTACCGATGCCCACGAGTGGGCCCCCCTTGCTTGGGCAGGGCCCCAGCATTTGCAATCTTTACCTCTCCCTGCTCCTCCGCTGTGTAATCTGGGCCGTCAAATCCATACTGTGCCTGACACCGTCTGAGCCTGCCTCCTGAGACATATATTTTGAATGTGTACGCTATCCATACATGTTATCCGGGGATACGGTACCCTTTCTCACCTTTGTGCAATCACGTGCAATCCATACTGGGCCTAACACCGTCTGAGCCTGCCTCCTAAGACATATATTTTGAATGTGTACGCTATCCATACATGTTATCCGGGGATACGGTACCCTTTCTAACCTTTGTGCAATCACGTGCAATCCATACTGGGCCTAACACCGTCTGAGCCTGCCTCCTGAGACATATATTTTGAATGTGTACGCTATCCATACATGTTATCTGGGGATACGGTACCCTTTCTAACCTTTGTGCAATCACGTGCAATCCATACTGGGCCTAACACCGTCTGACGTCTGAGCCTGCCTCCTGAGACATATATTTTGAATGTGTACGCTATCCATACATGTTATCCGGGGATACGGTACCCTTTCTAACCTTTGTGCAATCACGTGCAATCCATACTGGGCCTAACACCGTCTGAGCCTGCCTCCTGAGACATATATTTTGAATGTGTACGCTATCCATACATGTTATCCGGGGATACGGTACCCTTTCTAACCTTTGTGCAATCACGTGCAATCCATACTGGGCCTAACACCGTCTGAGCCTGCCTCCTGAGAAATATATTTTGAATGTGTACGCTATCCATACATGTTATCCGGGGATACGGTACCCTTTCTAACCTTTGTGCAATCACGTGCAATCCATACTGGGCCTAACACCGTCTGAGCCTGCCTCCTGAGACATATATTTTGAATGTGTACGCTATCCATACATGTTATCCGGGGATACGGTACCCTTTCTAACCTTTGTGCAATCACGTGCAATCCATACTGGGCCTAACACCGTCTGAGCCTGCCTCCTGAGACATATATTTTGAATGTGTACGCTATCCATACATGTTATCCGGGGATACGGTACCCTTTCTAACCTTTGTGCAATCACGTGCAATCCATACTGGGCCTAACACCGTCTGAGCCTGCCTCCTGAGACATATATTTTAAATGTGTACGCTATCCATACATGTTATCCGGGGATACGGTACCCTTTCTAACCTTTGTGCAATCACGTGCAATCCATACTGGGCCTAACACCGTCTGACGTCTGAGCCTGCCTCCTGAGACATATATTTTGAATGTGTACGCTATCCATACATGTTATCCGGGGATACGGTACCCTTTCTAACCTTTGTGCAATCACGTGCAATCCATACTGGGCCTAACACCGTCTGAGCCTGCCTCCTGAGACATATATTTTGAATGTGTACGCTATCCATACATGTTATCCGGGGATACGGTACCCTTTCTAACCTTTGTGCAATCACGTGCAATCCATACTGGGCCTAACACCGTCTGAGCCTGCCTCCTGAGACATATATTTTGAATGTGTACGCTATCCATACATGTTATCCGGGGATACGGTACCCTTTCTAACCTTTGTGCAATCACGTGCAATCCATACTGGGCCTAACACCGTCTGAGCCTGCCTCCTGAGACATATATTTTGAATGTGTACGCTATCCATACATGTTATCCGGGGATACGGTACCCTTTCTAACCTTTGTGCAATCACGTGCAATCCATACTGGGCCTAACACCGTCTGAGCCTGCCTCCTGAGACATATATTTTGAATGTGTACGCTATCCATACATGTTATCCAGGGATACGGTACCCTTTCTAACCTTTGTGCAATCACGTGCAATCCATACTGGGCCTAACACCGTCTGAGCCTGCCTCCTGAGACATATATTTTGAATGTGTACGCTATCCATACATGTTATCTGGGGATACGGTACCCTTTCTAACCTTTGTGCAATCACGTGTAATCCATACTGGGCGTGAGAACGGCTGGCGAGCTGTTAAGCAAGCTACAGCACCTGTGGTTTGCACACGTAAGTTTTTCATTTTTTCAGGAATTACGGTTAGGCCTAATTCCGGAACTGCAGTTGACCTGCACTTACTGGGAAATCATTGTTCGCGGGTAATAATTGTAATCAGTGATCCCCATCACTAACGTTGTTCAGCGGGTTATCTGCACCTGTAAGCGAAAAACGCTGGCCTTTTCAGTGGAGCGCACATGCAGCCACGGACATGTAAGGGCATGACACACCAGTTATTGGCCAATCTCATGTTCCAGAGCCTCACGTGTCCCTCTAGTAAGCCGGACTCGGACCGCGGGGCATGACGGAGTCTCGTTCGTTAACGGAAATAAGCTTGCAATGTGTGCATCTGTTCTGTAGCTGGCATGGTTGAGGTTTCCCAGGTGGAGTCGAATTTAACCGTAGGCTCCACTCCTGGTGGTGCCCTTCTGGACATTCCTTTAAGGTTCAGCTTTGCAACCATACTGCCCACGTAAAACAAACAATTTGCCTTCATGAACGCTGTTTGGAGGGTCATGACTTGTGGGAATAACGCCGCCCAATCAGTTAACCTGCTAGAGAGATCCTTCGTTGCTCCCAAGCATGACATCACACTCCCTAGGAGGAAGGTAATGCCACTGTGGCGACCGTACTCCTGGGGGCGACACAAGTGCACTGATGCCCAGCCACTGCTCGATGAATCTGCTGGTACATTGACCCAGACCACTACATTCCCCTCGCACGCTACACGGCCTGAATCTGACCCTGATGAAACTCAGGTTACCCTTCCCATATACAGTTCCATCTTACACAGTGACAAAGAGGAAGCTGCAGATGAAAGTGCAGGTTCGGCCCACCCGCCATCAGACACACCACCGTACTATCAGGGGCCCTGTGCCAGTGCCGTCGCCAACGAGTGGGCCCCCCCTGCTTGCTCAGGATCACAGCACTTGCAAGGTTGAAATACTGTGCAGTGAGATGGAAGATGGGGACGGCGAGGAGTCCAGACTAGTACAGGGATTCCCTAGCGAGGAGACTTATTTGATTGTTTTCAATGTTGGGACAGCAATTTTTGGGGAGCACGTTACTCTGGAGAATGATAGATGGGGCCCACCATACACTGGAACATTCCAAAGGTGGACATCAGACACTGGAGCAGCATTTACAGGGCCCATTATACACTAGAGCATTAGAAATGGGGCCCATTATGTTTGGAGCATTATTTGGGCACATAAGACAGTGGAGCTTCATCCATGGGGACCAACATATACTGTAGCATTATGTGGAGCTCATCATATACTGTTTCAAACATTATATGGGACCAATGATTCTGTATGGAGAAATAGATGGGCCTCGTCATGAGATGTAAAAAGTGAAGTATTTTTCATTGTACTATACCGCTATTTCTCTGCCGTATCGGAGCATGATGAGTTTTGGTATGTGTTAAAGGGGCGCTCTTTCGCCCAGGGCACATGAAAACCTGGAGCCAGCCCCCCCCCCACAACTTTAGCCAAATAACCCCCATTTTTCAGTGCGTAACTTGTATTATGAAGTTAATTAAGGTTGACAAGCTTAAGTAAGAAGAATTGATGCTTTTGGCATTCAAATTTTGTGTGAAATGATCAATGCTTTGCTTTTTGCTTCATTCTTTTTTGTGTTTTTTCATTTAAGGCAAATTAAATGAAGATAATAATACCAAAGAATTTGTGTTTGCAATCATTTTCAGGAAGAAACTGAGTATTATCTGACAGAATTGCAGGAGTGTCAATACTTTTGGCCACAACTGTATATAGAGGTTGTGTCCCATGTGATGTAGCACATAGAGGTTGTGTCCCATGTGGTGCAGTACATAGAGGTTGTGTCCCATATGGTGTAGTGTATAGAGGATATGTCCTTTGTGTAGTATATAGAGGTTGTGTCCCTGTGTGGTGTAGTATATAGAGGTTGTGTCCCTGTGTGGTGTAGTATATAGAGGTTGCATCCCATGTGAGGTAGTATATAGAGGTTGTGTTCCATGTGCTGCAGTACATAGAGGTTGGGTCCCGTGTAGTGTATAGAGGTTGTGTCCCTTTAGGTGTAGTATATAGAGGATGTGTCCTGTGTGGTGTAGTATATAGAGGTTGCATCCCGTGTAGTGTAGTATATAGAGGTTGTGTTCCATGTGCTGCAGTACATAGAGGTTGTGTCCCATGTGGTGTAGTGTATAGAGGTTGTGTCCCTTTTGGTGTAGTATATAGAGGATGTGTCCTGTGTGGTGTAGTATTTAGAGGATGTATCCCGTGTGATGTTGTATATATTGTATCATTTCTATATAACTGCATGGTGGGCCTCAAGAATGATTTTTCTCTGGTGGGCCCAAGGTACTCCAGTCCGATGCTGACTGGAGATGATTGGTACAAGATGACCAGCTTTAAAAATAAAAAAATTATTCTACGTGTTTTTATGTGGTCACCCAGTGGTTGTGTAATGGATTGCAGCATGCCATGTGTTTTGGTAGCATATCCCAAGATTTTATTGTTGTTTTGTAAGGAATTGGAGTTCTCAACCAAATTCATGAAAAGTGTGACACAACTGAATGATTCATCCATTTTAGGGAAAATGCAACGTCAGGCTTAATTCGCTCTTTTTTTACAATTCTTTTCATAGAAGAAAAAATATGTCAGGTGATGGGAAAAAAATTCCACAAGGACTTAATAAACATGCCCTCGTAGAGTCAGCAGTAGCACAAAGATCGCGTGGCTGCAGAAGCTGCTGCCAGAGACTGCTGGATTCTCCATACAGAAGGCAGAGATGATTTATTACATTTTCTGTCTTCCTGATCCAACAATCAACAGTAAAAAAATGTAGTAAATTTGAAATATGCTGAAGAATGAATTAAATACATAAAAAGCAAAACTTGAAAAGTAGAAATACTACAATATAAATTGATAACTAGTGTTGAGCGATACCATCCGATATTCAGAAATATCGGATCGGATTGGATCGGCCCGATACCCCAAAAAGTATCGGTATCGCCGATTCCGATACCGGAAGTCCCATTCAAGTCAATGGGACAGAAATATCGGAATTAAGAAAAAAAACCTTTCTTGCCTTGTACATCCTGTTCGAGAGGGGGGGAAGAGTGTGGGCGGTGCGTGGGCGGACACTGCGCGTGTCTGTGTGTGCGGGCGGGGGTCTGTGCGGGCCTCTCGGGGGTCTGTGCCGACTGTCGGGGGCCTGTGACGGCTGCCGGTGGTTTGTACGGGCCTCTCGGGGGTCTGTGCCGACTGTCGGGGGCCTGTGCCTGCTGCCGGTGGTCTGTATGGGCCTCTCAGGGGTCTGTGCCGGCTGTCAGTGGTCTGTGCCAGCTGCCGGGGGCCTGTGCCGGCTGCCGGGGGTTTGTGCGGGCCTCTCGGGGGACCTGTGCCGGTGGTCTGTGCCGGCTGCCGGGGGTCTTGTGTGTGTGCAGGCATCATCCGATGGGACTACAAGTCCCATCGGGCGATGCCTGTTACAATGACAGTGATTGACACATTAGCCAATGATGGGACAGTAGTAGTCCCATCATCCGGCTAATGTGTTGAATGTAAAAAAAAAAAAAAACATACTACATACATACTACATATATACTACATTCATACAACATACATACATACTACATACATGCTACATATATACTACATTCATACAACGTACAAATATACTACATACATATTACATATATACTACATTCATACAACATACATACATACACATGTATGTAGTATATATGTTGTATGAATGTAGTATATATGTAGCATGTATGTAGTATGTATGTATGTTGTATGAATGTAGGTAGTATATATGTAGTATGTATGTATTATGTAGTATGTATGTATGTTGTATGAATGTAGTATATATGTAGCATGTATGTATGTTGTATGAATGTAGCATATATGTAGTATGTATGTAGTATGTATGTATGTTGTATGAATGTAGTATATATGTAGCATGCATGTAGTATGTATGTATGTTGTATGAATGTAGTATATATGTATGTATGTTGTATGAATGTAGTATATATGTAGTATGTAGTATGTATGTATGTTGTATGAATGTAGTATATATGCAGCATGTATGTAGTATGTATGTATGTTGTATGAATGTAGTATATATGTAGTATGTATGTAGAATGTAGTATGTATGTATGTTGTATGAATGTAGTATATATGTAGTATGTATGTATGTTGTATGAATGTTGTATATATTTAATAGTATGTAGTATGTATGTAGAATGTATGTATGTTGTATGAATGTAGTATATATGCAGCCGGCACAGACCCCCGACAGTCGGCACAGACCCCCCGCAGTCGGCACAGACCCCCCGCAGTCGGCACAGACCGTGCATCATGATGACATCATTTCAGCAGCCAATCACAGCCACAACAGTGGCTCATTGCATTATGGGAACTTCCGAATCCGGTATCTGATATTGAAAAAATATCGGTACTCGGTATCAGAATTCCGATACAGTGAATATCGGCCGATACCCAATATTTGCAGTATCGGAATGCTCAACAGTATTGATAACATCAGTGTCGGACTGGACTGGACAAGGTCCACCAGAAACCTTGATTCTTGTGGCCTACTGTTCAGCTATATGCAAAAATAATGTGACCCTAATGCATAAAGCTACTTTTGCTTACGTGAAATATCGATTTGGCTAGCTTGCTCATTGAATGATTACATTGTACTTTTTTCGGAAAATTGTGAATTGGGTGTAATAGCACTGCTCATTAGCAAGCTGTCACAGGGGCCCATCGGAGGATTCTCCTGTGCCCCTGTGGGCCAGTCCGATCCTGCATAACATAAAAACACAAGTCCAAAACAGTTTCTAACCCCATCCCAGCTTAAAAAACAATGATACTGTACACTCACTGGCCACTTTATTAGGTACACCATGCTAGTAACGGGTTGGACCCCCTTTTGCCTTCAGAACTGCCTCAATTCTTCGTGGCAGAGATTCAACAAGGTGCTGGAAGCATTCCTCAGAGATTTTGGACCATATTGACATGATGGCATCACACAGTTGGCGCAGATTTGTCGGCTGCACATCCCTGATGCGAATCTCCCGTTCCACCACATCCCAAAGATGCTCTATTGGATTGAGATCTGGTGACTGAGGAGGCCATTTGAGTACAGTGAACTCATTGTCATGTTCAAGAAACCAATCTGAGATGATTCGAGCTGTATGACATGGCGCATTATCCTGCTGAAAGTAGCCATCAGATGCCTGTTCTTAGCTGAGAGGAGTGGTACCCAGTGTGGTCTTCTGCTGCTGTAGCCCATCTGCCTCAAAGTTCGACGCACTGTGCGTTCAGAGATGCTCTTCTGCCTACCTTGGTTGTAACGGGTGGCAATTTGAGTCACTGTTGCCTTTCTATCAGCTCGAACCAGTATGCCCATTCTCCTCTGACCTCTGGCATCAACAAGGCATTTCCGGCCACAGAACTGCCGCTCACTGGATTTTTTTTCTTTTTCGGACCATTCTCTGTAAACCCTAGAGATGGTTGTGCGTGAAAATCCCAGTAGATCAGCAGTTTCTGAAATACTCAGACCAGCCCTTCTGGCACCAACAATCATGCCACGTTCAAAGGCACTCAAATCACCTTTCTTCCCCATACTGATGCTCGGTTTGAACTGCATGAGATTGTCTTGACCATGTCTACATGCCTAAATGCACTGAGTTGCCGCCATGTGATTGGCTGATTAGAAATTAAGTCTTAACACACAGTTGGACAGGTGTACCTAATAAAGTGGCCAGTGAGTGTATATCTCACATAAAAAAATATTTTAAAATTTATTTTAGTGGCTCTTATTGCTGTAAAAGAAATATCAAATGCTAAAAACAGATTCATGTTTATTGTTTTTTCATGAAAAAAAGTAAAATAATTTATACAGTAGATCCCATTTCAATAAAATTGAAAACAGAAAGAGGAATGACATTTAAAACATATGTTCACCACAATAAAATAAAATGTGAAAAATAGACAGATATACTCTTTTTCCATTTACATTTTTACCCAAAATAAGCAGAATATAAAAAATAAAAATGAATATATTAATGACAGAAAAAAAATAAATAACCAAATTAAAAAAAAAATGTGTGTGGGCAAGAACGGAGGAAAATATCCCAGTTTTGAGCAAGAAATGCACATTTGAAAGGGTAAGTTTACACTAGGCGTTTTTTTCAGCGTTTTATTATTCTGCAGCAAAATCTGATCTCTTGGCAGGAAAGAAGCTGCAGAAAAAAAGCCTTTTCCTTGGTATTTCTTGCATTTTTTTTGGTGGTTTTGGCGTGCTAGATTTGTCTCTTGCGCATACTGATAAAGTTAAGTGTTGAAAAAAAGTCCTATTCCATAGAATCAGGTTCTGGGACAAAAAAAAGCGCAGCAAAACCTTATACTTGGGCTTTTAGTGAGTTTTTTTCACCACCCATTCAAGTCAATGTGTGAAAAACACTGAAAGAATTGACATGCTCTCTGTACAAACAAAATATACAAAGCACAAAATACTGATGTGTGTGCATGAGAGTGCTGAAATTTCATAGGCTTTGTTGGTACTGTAAAGCACAGCTGAAAATTATCATTAAAAACGCAGCAAAAAATGCCCAGTGTGAACTTAGTCTCTGAATATGGTTATATATCCATCATAAAATGCTATTTGTAGATAAGTTACACGTATGACACATCAGCATCAAGAGGAAGTCTTGTTCTTCGTCATTAATGTCTATCTGTCCGTACACTACTAATACTACAGTATATAAAGATAGAAAAACTATCACACCGTACAACCGTGAACATGTAATACAACCGCTATTTCAGAATATTACCAGCTGCTCTTCGCAATTATTTGGGAGCTGCCATTCTTCCATGATTTCCTAACCTTCATTTTGTATCTATCTGTCTTCACCTTGATTTGTCACGTACTCTGGACCTTCTTTCCTTTATCACACTAATTTAAGTCTTGTCTGCACTTGCCTGGCTTAATCATACGTGTTCCCAGCCTCCTTGTCAGAATCCAACATCCCTTGGGCTTTGTTCCGCTACTCCTTATTTTTTTTAATAATGTCCTGATCTCCCTTCAATGTGAGTGAGTGGGCTTTTTTTCCATCACTCAGCCCCTATGTATGTGTGTGTGCTCATGTGTTAGTCTTAAATGAATATTTCTCCGGCGTTTGTCTCCCTCCACCTCCTCCTCTCGTAGCTATGCCTCCCACGGGGAGCATAAATACTGACAAATGACAAGCAGTGCGTTAACGCTCGTTATGGCGCCATCATTATAATCCACCAAGCAATGGCGTTGGGGGATCCCTGAAGGACACTTAGCAGTACAGCAGCTGCTCCACATTTGTACCTGTTCACATTGCTGCATTGAGACATTGTAATAAAAATCTGTAGCTCTACAGCCAAAAGACAAGAGGGGGGAAGATCACAGCCGGCAAGAACAGAGCCACGAGCTAAGAGAATTACAACTGAAGTCTATATTTACTCGGTCGATGCCGGTTTCCCATAGAGTGGATACAAGTCCTATTCACACTTGTGCCAGTAAAGATAGAGTTTCTCCAACCAGATGACACCAGTAATTATCGGCATGGAAGACCTGGATATAGAGTATGACTGGCAACCACTAATTCGGCAAATGTAATATTACCGCTGCAACGAACGCGCGGTGCCATAATGAAGGAATTACAAAAGACCTAATACTATTGAAATGATCTCATGCTTAGGACGTCTCCAAGGAGTAAGGAGATAATTAAACATGGACACGGCTGCAATGGATTCACCCGTTCATTGTGGGTTTGCAAAATAGGATTTTACATGGAGTACAGCCGAGGGTGAGGGACTGTCTATAGAATAAATTTAGAAGAATAGTTCTCTATTAATGATGAGCAAGTATACTCGTTGCTCGGGTTTTTCAGAGCATGCTCGGGTGACCTCAGAGTATTTTGGCATGCTCGGAGATTTAGTTTTCGTCACCTCAGCCGCATGATTTGTGGACAGCCTGAATAAATGTGGTGATTCCCTAACAAACAGGCATTCCACACATGTAATCACCCTGTCTAGCAGTCGCAAATCATGCTGCTACGGCAGCAGAAACTACATTTCCGAGCATGGCAAAATCCTCGGCGGACACCCGAGCATGCGCGGAAAAACCCGAGCAACGAGTATACTCGCCATCAATATTCTCTGTATGATTTGTCTCCAAAATTATTAATCTTCTCGCAAAGTACTTTATTATACTTACATTAGGAAACATCCTTGGGCCTCTTTGTGTTGCTCTTGGTGCATAATTTATATTGTGTCATTTATCTTTGACAAATCGAAGACTGGAAGAGATGGTAGTAGTGTAAAGACCTGTTATTCATCTATGTTTTGTGCCTACACCTGGAAGAAACCCGACATTCTCCCTAAACCAGTGTATGTAAGTATTCTGAAAAGCAAAAAGTAGAGCACACCATTCCATACACACAATTTACCAACATGATAAATGCATGGATGCATTTACATCACACCTCTAACAGGCCTCTACTAAACCTATTGAAGGGATTCGCTCTGTTAGGTAATAGCAGGGCTACAGTAATGAGGCAACACAGAGGCTTAAAGTCCAATTTCAGTGGTTTAATGTCACATTGCAAACAGCAGATTAACAGAAAGTAAGGAAAAACATAAATATACTCCATCTTGGAGAATCACTGGTCCCAGACTCACCCCTTGCACGGGATGGGCTTAACTAAGCGGCTGCCAGGTCCGCGGCATCTGCCAGGTGCCATTCCCAGGGTTGTTGAGAGTCTTGCTGCTATAGTCCTGCAGCACGGGGATCCTGTATACAAGTTCAGGCTAAGTCCAGCCAAGTTCCTGTAACTTCCAGACACACACTCACCATGTGCCAAACACCAACCTCCATTAGGTAGCCCATAACCCCTCCCACAAGTGAGGTAGACATCACATGGGCTGATCACGTGACCATGATATCATCGCAGGGCCTGTCTTTAGGGAAAAACCCGGCCAAACATTAATCTGTTGGGAGAAATGTATCTCCCATTCAGTAAAACACCCTTTACTGTACCACATACCTCCCTCCTATGTTCAACCCTAAGGGGGTGGACACATGACATACAGTGAACTCTGTACAGGGCATCTGCATTCCCCTGTAGTCTGCATGCCCAATGTTCTACTGAAAATTTAATATTTTGCAGGGACAGGAACCATCTGGTGACTCGGACATTCCTCTCCTTAGCTTGACTCATCCACGTAAGAGGGCAATGATCTGTCACCAACCGGAATGTTCTCTCCAGCAAATAGTAGCGCAATGATTCTAGTGCCCACTTGATGGCCAGGCACTCTCTCTCTCCACAATACTGTACCTGGTTTCAGCTGGGGTAAGCTTCCGGCTAAGGAAACTAACAGGATGCTCTTCCCCATTAACCTCCTGAGATAGCACGGCTCCGAGCCCTATCTCAGAGGCATCAGTCTGCACAACGAACTCTTTTTTGAAATTTGGAGTGATCAGGACTGGTGTAGCACACAGTACCCCTTTTAACTATATAAAGGCCTCCTGTTGTTAATGCTCTCTCTGGCTTCCCTCTGGTGATTACTGAAGGTAGTGGAGCTGGTCAGATTGACAGAGGCTTGCCACCTGATAATGAGGAAGATGATTGGAGATCTGGGGTTTCTGATTGGGATTTATGACAGCTGACTCCCTCTCTCCCTGCTGGTGATTTTCTTCCTGTTCCTTCTGAGGTCTGATGTCTCCTGCTCTTTCCCTGCATGTTCAGCTAAGTAGTTCATTTGTTATTCTGTTTGCATTTGATCTGGTTTTGTTTATCTCTGCTTTGTGCGGGTCAGCCAGCTCCGGCTGGGGCTGTGCTGAATCACTGCCCATATGTTACTGTACGTGCCAGTTTGTTTTGTCCCCTCTTATATTGGTCTCTTTTTGCTTTGCTTTCAGAATATACCAGAGTGCTGATATAGTGGGGGGCGAAGTCGTGCGACTTCAGTGTTTTTGTGCATCAGACGTGTTGGACTTTTTTCAGGGTTTTTTGCGTGATTGCAGACAGAGTCTTTCCTGTCCTGTCTAGTCAGTGTGGGCCCCATCGTTCGCTCAGTCTATTTTTCTGCCTGCGTTTGTGTTCTCATCTTGTCTCACTGACAATACATGTTTGGGGGCTATCAATTTCTTTAGGGTCTGCTCCGGGGCAGTTTAGATTTCCCCTTTCTCGCTTTAGGCTTAGTAAGCTCTCCGGCTGTGCCGAGGCATCTAGGATCTTTGTAGGCATGCTCCACGGCTACTGATAGTTGTGTGGACAGGATCAGGGGTCTGCATCCGCTTAGTTACCAACCTCTCTGGTTTTCTGCGACTTAGCTTGGGCCTGCTATCCTCCTCGGTGCCCATTCATAACAGCTTCCGCTAACTGATCATTCCAGTGGACCATCACAGATTTCCTCGCTTTTAAGCAGTCTGTTAAAGGGTTGCAAAGTTGGTAATGAACCGCCTGTAATGTCTCACGAAACCTAAAAAGGCTTTTACCTGTTTTGTTTTGAGGGGATGGGGCAAGTTCTGAATTGCTTCCACTTTGTTTACTTGAAGCTTGAGAACTCCTCTCCCAATGACATAACTAGAGTTGAGCGACTTTTGTTTTTTTAGGGTCGAGTTTCGTTTCGTGAAACCTGACTTTTCCAAAAGTTGGGTCGAGCAAGATCGGCCGATTATAGGGAAAAGTCGGGGTCGTCCCGAAACACAAAACCCAATGTAAGTCAATGGGGAATAAAAGTCGGCAGTGAGAGGAGGACAGGAAACACACCTACAGTGCGCATTTGAATGCCAAGAACATCAATTCTTCTTACTTTTGCTTGTCAACCTTAATTAACTTCATAATACAAGTTACGCACTGAAAAGTGGGGGTTATTTGGCTAAAGTTGTGGGGGGGTAGGGCTGGCTCCAGGTTTTCATGTGCCCTGGGCGAAAGAGCACCCCTTTAACACATACCACAACTCATCATGCTCCGATACGGCAGAGAAATAGCGGTATAGTACAATGAAAAATACTTCACTTTTTACATCTCATGACGAGGCCCATCTATTTCTCCATACAGAATCATTGGTCCCATATAATGTTTGAAACAGTATATGATGAGCTCCACATAATGCTACAGTATATGTTGGTCCCCATGGATGAAGCTCCACTGTCTTATGTGCCCAAATAATGCTCCAAACATAATGGGCCCCATTTCTAATGCTCTAGTGTATAATGGGCCCTGTAAATGCTGCTCCAGTGTCTGATGTCCACCTTTGGAATGTTCCAGTGTATGGTGGGCCCCATCTATCATTCTCCAGAGTATAGTGCTCCACAAAAATTGCTGTCCCAACATTGAAAACAATCAAATAAGTCTCCTCGCTAGGGAATCCCTGTACTAGTCTGGACTCCTCGTCGTCCCCATCTTCCATCTCACTGCACAGTATTTCAACCTTGCAAATGCTGTGATCCTGAGCAAGCAGGGGGGGCCCACTCGTTGGCGACGGCACTGGCACAGGGCCCCTGATAGTACGGTGGTGTGTCTGATGGCGGGTGGGCCGAACCTGCACTTTCATCTGCAGCTTCCTTTTTGTCACCGTGTAAGATGAAACTGTATATGGGAAGGGTAACCTGAGTTTCATCAGGGTCAGATTCAGGCCGTGTAGCGTGCGAGGGGAATGTAGTGGTCTGGGTCAATGTACCAGCAGATTCATCGAGCAGTGGCTAGGCATCAGTGCACTTGTGTCGCCCCCAGGAGTACGGTCGCCACAGTGGCATTACCTTCCTCCTAGGGAGTGTGATGTCATGCTTGGGAGCAACGAAGTATCTCTCTAGCAGGTTAACTGATTGGGCGGCGTTATTCCCACGAGTCATGACCCTCCAAACAGCGTTCATGTAGGCAAAGTGTTTGTTTTACGTGGGCAGTATGGTTCCAAAGCTGAACCTTAAAGGAATGTCCAGAAGGGCACCACCAGGAGTGGAGCCTACGGTTAAATTCAACTCCACCTGGGAAACCTCAACCATGCCAGCTACAGAAAAGATGCACACATTGCAAGCTTAATTCCGTTAACGAACGAGACTCCGTCATGCCCCGAGGTCCGAGTCCGGCTTACTAGAGGGACACGTGAGGCTCTGGCACATGACATTGGCCAATAACTGGTGTGTCATGCCCTTACATGTCCGTGGCTGCATGTGCGCTACACTGAAAAGGCCAGCGTTTGTCGCTTACAGGTGCAGATAACCCGCTGAACAAAGTTAGTGATGGGGATCACTGATTACAATTATTACCCGCGAACGATGATTTCCCAGTAAGTGCAGGTCAACCGCAGTTCCGGAATTAGGCCTAACCGTCATTCCTGAAAAAATGAAAAACTTACGTGTGCAAACCACAGGTGCTGTAGCTTGCTTAACAGCTCGCCAGCCGTTCTCACGCCCAGTATGGATTACACGTGATTGCACAAAGGTGAGAAAGGGTACCGTATCCCCGGATAACATGTATGGATAGCGTACACATTCAAAATATATGTCTATACATCGGGAGGCAGGCTCAGACGGTGTTAGGCCCAGTATGGATTGCACGTGATTGCACAAAGGTGACAAAGGGTACCGTATCCCCGGATAACATGTATGGATAGCGTACACATTCAAAATATATGTCTATACATCAGGAGGCAGGCTCAGACGGTGTTAGGCCCAGTATGGCTTGCACGTGATTGCACAAAGGTGAGAAAGGGTACCGTATCCCCGGATAACATGTAAGGGTACCGTATCCCCGGATAACATGTATGGATAGCGTACACATTCAAAATATATGTCTATACATCAGGAGGCAGGCTCAGACGACGTTAGGCCCAGTATGGCTTGCACGTGATTGCACAAAGGTGAGAAAGGGTACCGTATCCCCGGATAACATGTATGGATAGCGTCCGTACACATTCAAAATATATGTCTATACATCAGGAGGCAGGCTCAGACGGTGTTAGGCCCAGTATGGATTGCACGTGATTGCACAAAGGTGAGAAAGGGTACCGTATCCCCGGATAACATGTATGGATAGCGTACACATTCAAATTATATGTCTATACATCAGGAGGCAGGCTCAGTCGGTGTCAGGCACAGTATGGATTTGACGGCCCAGACTACACAGCGGAGGAGTAGGGAGAGGTAAAGATTGCAAATGCTGGGGCCCTGCCCAAGCAAGGGGGGCCCACTCGTGGGCGTCGGTACTGGCACTGGGCCCCTCATAGTACGGCGGTGTGTCTGACGGCGGGTGTGCACCACCACCGTCAGAGACGCTTGATTGCACTATGAGGGACCCTGTGCCAGTGCCCGCGCCCAAGAGTCGGCCTACCCACCTGTCCAGGGCAACAGCACTCGCACGGTGTCGTGCGCTAGGTGGTGACCCCGGCCATGGGGGGGGGAGGCAGCACAGTTAGGGAGTTTTAGAAAGTGGCATATGTTGATGTTGGACATTCAGCTGATGCAAAAGGCGAAATAGGTCAAGTCCCAGGAAGAGTTGGACCAAAGCAAGCCATTTTTCTGTCACCCTATGTGTCATCAGGGGAAGGTGGGACAAAATCCTTGGAAACCCATGCATGGTTCATTTTAATGAAGGTTAGATCATCCACATTTTGGGTTGACAGACGGGTCCTTTTTTCTGTCAGGATTGATCCAGCTGCACTGAAGACTCTTTCCGATAGCACACTTGCAGCTGGGCAAGCGAGCTCCTGTAAGGCATATTGGGCCAATTCAGGCCAGGTGTCCAGTTTAGCGGCCCAATAGTCAAAGGGGAATGACCTGTGTGGGAGAACATCGATATGGGAGGAAAAGTAGTTTGTAACCATAGTTGACAACTGCTGTCTCCTGTCACTTTCCATCGATGCAGTATTACCAGTTGTGTGAGCGGTACTTGAAAAATCAGTCCACAACATTGTCATGAAACCCCTGTCTCCAACGCCACTTCTGCTGTGTGCACCATGAACACCTCTGCCAAGCTGCCCCCGGCCCGTACGGCTCGTGTGAGAACCATCACCACTGCTGTGTGCTGGGAATGCCTCAAACAACTGATTTACCAGAGTTGCTTGTTTATTAGCCAATATTAGGTCAAGGTTCTCCTGTGGCATGATGTTTTGTAATGTGCCTTTATAGCGTGGATCCAGGATTCTGGCCAACCAGTAGTCGTCATCGTTCATCATTTTGGCAATGCGGGGGTCCCTTTTTAGGATCTGCAAGGCATAACCTGACATGTGGGCCAATGTTCCCGGTGTCAATGATGCACTGCGAGTGCTGGTTGGAGGATCACTTTCTGGCAAATCCACATCCCTCCAGTCACGCACAAACCCTGTACCAGACCTTGCCACGCCAACATTTTCACTTGCCCCACGAGATGCATCCTCCTCCCCTAAGTAATCATCCCCATCATCATCCTCCTCCTCCTCTTCTTCCTCCACCTCGTCCAGGAGAGGTCCCTGAGCAGACAATGGCTGAATGTCATCAAGGATTCCCTCCTCGTCAACATTGGCTGCAGACACCTGCTCCTTAAGGTGCGTCAAAGTTTGCATGAGCAGACGCATAAGTGGGATGCTCATGCTTAGGATGGCGTCATCTGCGCTTACCAGCCGTGTGCATTCCTCAAAACACTGAAGGACTTTACAGAGGTCTTTCAGCTTCGACCACTGCACACCTGTCAACTCCATGTCTGCTCTCAAAGTGCCTGGCCGTGTATCCTCCCACAAATGCATTATGGCCTGCCTCTGCTCGCACAGCCGCTCCACCATGTGCAGGGTGGAGTTCCACCTTGTTGCAATGTCGATAATGAGGCGGTGGTTGGGAAGGTGGAGCAATCGCTGCAGCTTCTGCATACGAACGGAGTGTACAGGCGACCGGCGGATGTGCGCGCACAGTCTTCGCACCTTCTGGAGCAGGGCTGTTAACTCCGGATAATTTTTGAGGAAGCACTGCACCACCAGGTTCAAGGTGTGAGCCAAGCAAGGTATGTGGCTGAGTTTTGAAAGGGCTATGGCTGCCACAAAATTACGGCCGTTATCACTAACTACCTTGCCTGCCTCAAGATGTACACTGCCCAGCCATGACTCAGTTTGTCGCTTCAAGTACTCGGCCAGCACCTCGGCGGTGTGTCTGTCGCCCAAACACATCATCTGCAACACAGCCTGCTGACGCTTTCCACTAGCTGCTCGATAGGGGGACACCTCATGTGCAACAGTGGCAGCTGCAGATGGAGTGCTCGTACGACTGCGCTCTGTGGACGAGCTTTCGCTTCTGGAGGAGGAGGAGGAGGAGGGTCGAACGCCTACAGCCAACTGTTTCCTATACCGTGGGCTAAGCAGCACTGTCCCACCACCGCTGTCCCCTGTGGACCCTGCATCCACCACATTAACCCAGTGCGCAGTGATGGACACGTAACGGCCCTGGCCATGCCGACTGGACCATGCATCAGTTGTGAGGTGCACCTTTCCACTCACTGACTGCTTGAGTGCATGGACAATGCGGTCTTTTACATGATGGTGGAGGGCTGGGATGGCTTTGCGAGAGAAGAAGTGGCGACTGGGTAGGTCATAGCGTGGTACTGCATAGGCCATGAGTTCGCGGAAAGCTGCGCTTTCCACCAACCGATAGGGCATCATCTCAAACGAGATTAGTTTGGCAATGTGGGCGTTCAAACCCAGTGTACGCGGATGAGAGACTGAGTACTTTCTTGACCTACTCATAGTGTCTGGGAGGGTGAGCTGGACTTGAGAGCTGCATATGGTGGAAGTAGCGGTGGACAGGGTGGACTGAGAGAGGGTTGATGATGGTGATGGAGTTGGTGTTCTTTCTGATGGCCTAGATTCAGTATTTCGTTGATATAACAGTGGGATTCCCTGACTGCTGTGGCCTTGCAACGACACCTCAACATTTGCTGCTGTGCTAACCGGTGGGCTTACAGTGGGGGGAAACAATGTAGCGTTGCTGACTACCTTCTTTGTGATCAGTTACACATGTGGCACTTGAGGTTTGGTGTTGTGTCCACGCTTGCAAGTGCATGGTGGTTAAATGTCTAAGCATGCAACTGGTATTCAAATTTTTCAGATTTTTCCCTCGGCTATAGGTCTTTGCGCACTTCTTACAGATAATCCTCATGATCAGGCCAAGGTTTTGTTCAAAAAAGTGCCACACTGCACTCTTCCTACTTTGGCAGACATTTTGCGGCCTAGCACGCTGTGATCTTTTGACCCTCTGGACAAGCTGTCCAGCAACTCTTTTGATTTTTGGAACCTGTCTTTGGAGTGCTCCGGGCCTGCCAGATAACAGCTGTTGCGATGTCGATGTCTGCTGTGGATGCTCCACATCTGAGCTATTGGAAGCAGCACCCTCTTCCCCCAATGGATGCCAATCTGGGTCAACAACTGGGTCATCCATCACCTCCTCTTCTATGTCATGTGCACCTTCCTCTGTGTCACCGTGTATGGTGGTATAGTGTGTGGGAAGGGGCACCTGAGTCTCATCAGGGTCAGAATCTGGCTCTGTACACTGCGAGGACAATGTAGTCCTCTGAGTGAATGTACCAGCAGAATCATCTATCAGCGGCTGTGCATCAGTGCACTCCATGTCAGATTCATCTTGGCCTGGGTAATTCACCATTTCACTTGATAATCCAGGCAAGGTATGTGAAAACAGCTCCATGGAGTAATCAGTAGTATGGCCTGCGTCATCCTTCAATCTTGGTTGGGGTGAAGGACACAAGGAAAGGTGTGGTTCATGAACATGAGCCTCCAATGACGACTCAGTGCTTTTACTTTTTACAACTTCAGAAGTGGAGGCGATAGAGCTGGAGGCTGAGTCAGCAATGTAAGACAAAACTTTTTCCTGATGCTCTGGCTTTAAAAGCGGTTTGCCAACTCCTAGAAAACTAAGCCTTCGAAGCCTTATGGAGCCAGACGATGACGCAGGCTCAACACCTCCTGCATTCGGTCCTATTTTGCTCTTGCCACTACCATCAGATCCACCACCAACACCATCATTACCAGCTGCCAACCCCCGCCCAATTCCACGGCCTCTTCCACCAGCCTTCCTCATTTTTTGTAGAAATGTAGACAAAATCCAACAAACTATATAGTAATGTAAAACAAGGTACAAGGTGTCTATAGGACAGGGGAGATTTTGAATTTCTGCACACACTTGTGGACACTGGACACTTATGGATTGTGTGAGGCCCACTGAATATCAGAGCGCTATGTCACAGGCTAGATGGCACAGGTGTGAAAAAAGTGACTACAGGATAAGGGAGATTTTGAATTTCTGCAGACACTAGTGGACACTGGACACTTTTGGATTATGTGAGGCCCACTGAATATCAGAGCGCTATGTCACAGGCAGAAATTGGCTAGTGTATCACAAACTACAAGGTGTATGTAGAATTGGGCAGAATAGGAATCTCCCTAGAGTGTAGGTCTGTAAGAATGGAACAAGTCCTCCACTTATCCTTCCACAGTGACACACAGATAGCTTCGCTGTGGCCGTGATAACAGCCGTTACACGGTACTGAGAGGAGCGTGCACGTACACGGCTGTCCGGTGTACGTAAAATTGTCAAGCTCCGTGTTTTTTACGTATACGGACTGACACACGATGTCTCTCTATAGTTTTGAATGTGATCAAACAGCAAATATATTTAACTGTTTGAAAGCTAGACAAAACTAGTAGGTGCAGGTCTGTAAGAACGGAACATGTCCTCGACTTATTCTCACAGAGTGACACACAGATAGCTTCACTGTGGCCGTGATAACAGCCGTTACACGGTACTGAGAGGAGCGTGCACGTACACGGCTGTCCGGTGTACGTAAAATTGTCAAGCTCCGTGTTTTTTAAGTATACGGACTGACACACGCTGTCTCTCTATAGTTTTGAATGTGATCAAACAGCAAATATATTTAACTGTTTGAAAGCTAGACAAAACTAGTAGGTGCAGGTCTGTAAGAACGGAACATGTCCTCGACTTATTCTCACAGAGTGACACACAGATAGCTTCACTGTGGCTGTGATAACAGCCGTTACACGGTACTGTGTGAGGAGCATACACCGCTGTATGGTGTGAAAAAATGCACGCTCAGTACCTCAGCAGGACAAAAAAAAAAATTGGGATTGCTTTTAAAAAAGCAGTTTGCAGAGCAGTGGGTAAACAGCAATGCGGCTGTCAGGAAGCCTTAGAAGGCAACCTAACAACCAACACCGCTGATCCACCACAATATAGCCTCCCCTTGCACTGCACACACAGTGACTGGTGTGTTGTACAGGCAAAATCGCTAGCAGCAGAAGCAGTTTTTTTTTCTTCTTCCCTGCCTAACGCTCTCCCTACAGAATCAGCAGCAGCAACCTGTCCCTATGCTAAGATCGGCAGAAGTAAGATGGCGGTCGGCGTGCACGCCCTTTTATAACCCCTGTGACGCCCACCAAAGCAAGCCAATCACTTGCATGCCCTTCTGAAAGATGGTGGTGACCCCTGCCTATGTCATCACGTTGCCCACAGTGTCCGTGGATCCTGATTGGCTAAAAAAGAGCGCAAAACAAACTTTTGAAACGCGACTTTGGCGCGTAAGTCGCCGACCTCGTGGCCGACCTCATCCTAGGGTCGGGTTTCGTTTCATGAAACCCGACTTTGCCAAAAGTCGGCGACTTTTGAAATTTTTCGACCCGTTTCGCTCAACTCTAGACATAACCCAAGTACCGAGCTTCCTCCAACCCTATGGAACACTTCTTTGGGTTGGCAGTTAGCCCTGCTTGTCGCAGAGAGTCTATCACTGTCTGTACTTTTGCTAAGTGACTTTCCCAGTCGGTGCTGTACACAATAATCTCGTCTTGATAGGCTGAGGCATAGCGGCGATGGGGACGGAGAACAATATCCATTAATCGCTGGAACGTTGCTGGTGCACCATGCAACCCAAAGGGTAACACCTTATACTGGAACAGCCCCTCGGGTGTTACAAAAGCCATTTTTTATTTCGCCGCCTCTGTTAGGGGTACCTGCCAATAACCTTTTGTGAGGTCCAGAGTTGTAAAATACCGTGCCTGCCCAAATCGCTCTATCAACTCGTCAACCCGAGACATAGGGCAGGCGTCAAACTTTGAAATGTCATTAAGTTTAATAAAATCATTACAGAATCTTAGAGACCCATCAGGCTTGGGTATTAAAACTATTGGGCTGGCCCACTCACTTTGGGACTCTTCTATGACCCCTAACTGTAGCACAGTTTTTACCTCTTCTGAGATGGCTTGTCGCTGGGCCTCAGGCACCCGATATGACTTTAGTCGGACTTTGGCTTATAGCTCCGTGACAATGTCATGTTGGATTAGGGAGGTGCGTCCGGGGAGCTCCGAAAAAAATCTGTATTTCTGCTAATGAACTCCTGGACCTCCTGAACCTGTCTAGGAGACAAAGTGTCTGCAATTTTGACTGTGGGTTGGGCTTCTCCCACTTCGCCCTGAGGTGATGGAGCCTTCTCCATCTGAAATGCAGGCAGCGGACTATCCCCACCAAGGTTTTACATGGTTTAAGCAAATTAACATGATAATCCTGTTCTGGCTTTCTCCGTCCGGGCTGGTGTACCTTGTAGTCTACTGGCCCCACCTTTTCCATGATCTCGTAGGGTCCCTGCCACCTGGCAAGAAATTTGCTATCTACGGTAGGCACAAGTACCAACACCTGTTAGTGATAATCACGTGCACTAAACTAAAGAAACTAGAGTGCAATGACCCTACCGGCCACCTGGGGCAAAGCTAGAACTGAAATCACCACAGTGCAATGACCCTAATGGCCACCGGGGGCAAAACTACCTTAAAGCCAAAGGCTTGAAGGAAAAAAAAAGGTTACTAGTGCATTTATCTGTCATAATCCAACCTGGATCATGACAGTACCCTCCCTCAATGAGGGGCCTCTGGACCCTCCAGACCGCTCCTCATCAGGGAACCACCTACAGCGGGGACGCCCAGATCCAGAGTTCAACCCTGCAACTACCTGCACATCAGGTTGATGACAAACGAGCACCGCTGTTATTGGCAACGTATGTTCTGGAGGCACCACACATCTCCGAAGCGCCGACCTGGGGAACGAGTTGAGTATGTGCATGTTTGGGGTTAACTCGAGCTGGTAAGACTCCGCAACACACTTCCACTGGATGTTTTTTGGTGGCCACCCATACATGCTCGTTCACACACAGGTTCAGACCTGAACGTTTATTGCCATACATTCGTTTGTCACAATTCGGTGAACTCTTTCTGGGATTGACAACAGAGGCGTCCCCCTGTGTCACCACACTCACAACCCTGCAATTCACCACGGGGTACACCACCCTCCAACCCCTTCCACCATGAAGTCTGCGTCTCCCAGGGTTGGCTAATGGCGAGGGTTGAGACTTGCCCCTACTCTCCTGCAGCACATCTGCTGCTCTCACTGGAGAGAAAGGGGTCAGTTGAAGAGAGATGGCAGAGACAGTAGTCCCTAGGCAGCAGCCCTCAGACGACTGCCCCCAGCTGACCACTTCCCTCGCCCGCCAATCTATTACCGGGTTGTGTTTTTTCAGCCAAGGGAGGCCTAAAACGATAGGTACTGGCATTCCCTCCAAGACGTAGCATGACAAGGACTTCTCATGATGTCCTATACGTAGATGGAAATTTTCTATGAGTTGTGTCAAGCTCCCCTGGCTCAGTGGAACAGAGTTTATGGCGTGGACGCTTATAGGTTGGGCTAGTGTCCTACACCACAGGCCATGAGTCTGGACAAAGCGAGCATCCACCAGACTGACTCCTGCTCCGCTGTCCACAAGCATCGGTATCACCTCCGGTACGCCGCCAGCCAACACCTCTGCTGACATAGTACCTTGGGAGGGCAAAATGGAGGAAATATACACTCTCTGGTTGCCTCCCTCCAAGCGACCAGTGGAATGCGGCTTCTGAGATGGCATAGATAATTTGGCGCGCATTGGGCAAGCCTTCAGGACATGACCAGTCTGCCTACAGTAAAAACATGCCGACACCACTCCCCGAACCGCAGGCAGCTCTGTACACAAACTAGCTCCTCCTACTTGCAAAGGTTCGTCTGGAGACTTGGCATGCACTGGGCAGGCTCTCAGGAAATGGCCCGGCTTCCCACAGGAAAAGCATACCCCCCACCACGATGAGCCGCAGACACCCCCATTTTTGTGCCAACAACACTGGGCTGTCTGGGTTCCTCCATCCGCACAGGTGGGTCCTCCTCCGTAGCGAGGACAACAGGGGGCAAATTTGTGTATGTCTCTCCCTAAGGCATCTATCCACCCGGATGGCAAGGAACATGGCAGCCTCCAGCGACCTGGGGGCAGCGTACTGCACCAGAGTATCCTGCAACTTTGGAGACAGACCCTGCACAAATTGACTCCTAAGTGCAGGGTCATTCCACTGAGTGTCAGTGGCCCACCTCCTAAACTCTGAGCAGTACTCCTCAGCAACCCGGGCTCCCTGTTTACACCTATGGAGTTGGGATTACGCCACGCCGACGCCATCAGGATCCCCATACACTAGCGCCAAAGCCACAAAAAACTCATCCACGGACTCTAATGATGGTGAATTGGGAGAAGGCTCAGGATTGGGGATCCCCCTTAAGACGGGACATAATGATTCCCATCCGTTGCTCTTCACTCCCTGATGAACGAGGGTGCAGCCTGAAGTATAGTTTGCAGGCTTGCTGAAATACCAAGAATTGATCTCTCCCTCCAGAAAACCTGTCATGGAGGGATATCTTGGGTTCTGACTGAGCCTGTTCCTGAACCAAACCCTCAAAGCCCACCAACAGCTGCAGTTGCTGCACCAACTCACCGCGCAGCCCCCTAATCTGATCCGTAAAGATTTGCAGCATTAGGGCAAAGGTCTGCATTGGGTCCATGGCTCAGCAGAACACAAATGTATGGTTGGTGATAATGTGATGATCAACGTGTGACTGGACACAACGCCTCCAGCCGGGCGAATTTCTATGGCACACGTGACGCTGTATACACCGCCTCCAGTAAGGCGAATTTAAATAATATAACATGCAGCCGGATACACTGCCTCCAGCAGGGCAAATTTAAATAATATAACGTGCAGCCGGATACATCGCCTCCAGCAGGCGAATTTCAGAATTACACGTATAACTGGATACACCACCTCCAGCAGGGCGAATTTAAATAATAAAGGGAAACACCAGGGAAACTGATACAATGGAGGGCCCTGAGATAGGAACGGGGATGTGGAGACCTTCTGCACTCCCCTGAGTCAGTGTCTCTATATTTCTAACGATCCCTAGGCTGGTTCCGCACCGGGAGCCGATCAGGAACCTAAAAACCCTAGCTCGCCCTGCACCTAGCCCTTTCTAGTGAAATGGACGGTGCAGAAACTAATCCCACCACTGCACTGAAACACACGAAAGGAAAGTTCCAAAAAGGGGTAACACCACTTAGCTTTGCTCTGTTGCTCTTGCTCCCAGCAACAGAGTCCACCACCAGAATTCAGCTTCCACCTGAAGCTACTACACCAGAGCTCTGCCTGAGCTGCAAGGAACTCCTCTCTGTAGTTCCTTCCTCCACCAGACTTGGTTGGAAGTGAGCAATATCACCAACAGTGAGTGAGAGAACAAGACACACCTATATAGTTAAACCAGAGCAATCACACCTGTTAGTGATAATCACGTTCACTAAACTAAAGAAACCAGAGTGCAATTACCCTACTGGCCACCGGAGGCAAAACTAGAACTGAAATCACCACAGTGCAATGACCCTAATGGCCACCGGGGGCAAAACTACCTTAAAGCCAAAGGCTTGAAGAAAAAAAAGGTTACTAGTGCATTTATCTGTCATAATCCAACCTGGATCATGACCCACTCGGTGCAACAAATCTTGGTTCAGCTCAAAGCGTGGCAACACTGTAGCTGCCCCAGGTTGTTGGGGTTCCCCATTAACAAATAGTACATTTTCTCTGGCCAAAGTAGGGTCTCGGAGTTGCGCCGAACCAAAATTGTCTCCTGCTACATTCAAGTCTGACAACTTGGGTCCCGGCGGCAAGTCTTCCACCTCTCCAGCCAATACTTCTATGGGAGAATTCTTCCCCTTCTCCACTGAAGGGAAGGTTACCCCTACCGCCAGCACTTCTTCCTCTGGGCCACCAGGTTCATGCCCTACTTCTGGAAAATGTAACCTGGTTGCCTCTGGTACCGGCAGTTGCTCCATGGGTGGGACAACAGATGGCCACAGCACAGAAAATAAAGGAAAGTCTCTTCCAATTATCACTTCATAATGCAGATTAGTCACAACCCCCACCTCGTGGCACTGCCTTCCCGCTGGCGTGTTTATCACCACTAGTGCGGTGGGATAGTCTTTTAAGTCCCCATGTATACACGACACCCCTATTTTCCGACCGGTATACTCGCTGGTTAGTATCCAGCTGGCTCATACCAAGGTTACAAGACTCCCTGAGTCCAAAAGGGCCACAGCCGGGGTGCCTTCCACTTCAACCTGACACAAATGATAAATATTGGGACCTTTTGGGGTGCCCATTGTACACTTCGGTTCGGCATAGTGAGACTGGTGGTACTCAAAGTTTGTGTCCATGGGCTCAGCCATGTGGGGGCAATCAGCTCTCATATGACCTGGTTCCTGGCACCGCCAGCAGATTATGGGGCTCCTTACTTCCCCAGATAAGTCCTGAGCGGCCTTCCTGGGCTCCGCTCGCCGAACCAGGGGTGGAGACTTAGGGAACCTTCCTGTTACTTTCCGGGGAGTCCCTCCCTGTAGCTCTTTGGTAGCCCCATAACTTTCTATGAGGTCTATCATCTGCATGACATTAGTAGGGGATGCCTGTCCGACCCATATCTGGAGGGATGGGGGCAATGCCCTCAAAAACGTATCAGTCACTATGCGGTCCAGCATGGCCGTGGGGGACAACACCTCAGGCTGCAACCACGTTCGTAACAGGTGCATCAGGTCGTAATACTGGGACCGAGCCGGCTTGGAGGGGGTAAACTCCCACTGGTGTACCCGCTGGGCCCGAACTAACACATTTACCCCAAGACGTGCCAGTATCTCACCCTTGACGACCGTGTAGTCCGCCGTTTGCGCCGTGGGTAGGTCCTGCTACGCTTTCAAAGGTCCTGGGGCCAGAAACAGACCGATGATTTCTGCCCACTGGTCCGGGGGTAGCGTCTCTCTCTCAGTGACTCCTTCGAACATCTCCAGGTACGCCTCCACATCGTCTGACTTCTCCATTTTGGGAACCGCTGTATGAACCGCTTTCCGGACATCATGGATTCCCCGGTTAGTTCCTTTTGTCTGCGCTGTCGTGATATGCTGTATCAACAGCTGATTGGTTTCCTACTGCTGCTGCATAGCCTGCTGCTGCATAGCCTGCTGTTGTATGGCCTCCTGCTGCTGCATAGGTTGCTGCTGCTGTGTAGCCTGCTGCTGCATAGCCTGCTGCTGCTGTTGCATGGCCTCTATGAGCGTTTTTACCGTGGCCTACATTTCTGGAAAGTTCCCCGCCTGGGTCTGTGCCACTCGGTTTGTAACGCCGGTGTGTTTGTGCTTTGCTTCCCCGGCATTACTCTGCATTAACCCTTTGCTCCTCTCCTCCTAACTAGCAGGATACTGTTGCCTGTTACCGTTATGGATGCTGCTCAGTTCCCTGCCCCGCTGCGTAGCCGCACATGCGTGCGTGGCTCTGCTGCTTTGCAAGACCACCCGCTGGTACGGTCCCTGGCTGCTGCTGTGGAAAGCTATCCATGGGTATAGGTCCTCTGCATTATGTATGGCTTACCACGTGTGTTCAGGCTTGCAGCTCTCGACAGGTGTCCTCTGCAATGCTGATTTCTGTTTGGCCTTGCTTAGGGTGCGCGCGGCCACACCTCCCCTGCTTTTATGAGGAATGGGTTTGTGCTACAATTGCTGCTCCAGCCTATCGCTGTGAGGCAGCTGATATATAAAAGTTCCCTGCCCTGTGGGGCGTTACCAGAGCTTTGCATTGAGTTCCTGAACCTAGCAATGTGAGTATGTGTGTTCAGCTCCTCCTCTGATTGTGATCAGTTCTGGGGGAGCTGTTGCTCTTTGTCCCTGTGTGAACTGTGTCTTGCCGCTTGCCAGGAGGCTGAATATCCTGGCCGTCGTTCCTGTCCGCCCTCCCAGGAGGCAGAATATCCTGGTCCCTGTCTGCCCTCCCAGGAGGCAGAATATCCTGGTCCCTGTGTTTATGTTTGGAGTCTTGCCTTGCACCTGTTTCCTGCTGTGTCTTGTTTCCTGAATCCTGGATCCTGGATTTGTTCCTGCACCCGACCCTGCTGAATAGTGTCTTGTTTCTCTGCCTGCTCTGGGGGCAGTAATACCCAGATCGCCCTTCCTGGAGGCTGCATATCCAGGCCCGTCTATGTTGTGTCTTGTTCCCCAGATCCTGGACCTGCTCCTTTACCTGACCCTGTCTGAACTGTGTCCTCTGTGTGATGTTCCTGAGGTACTTCCTTGTACTGAACCCTGTGCCCAGTGACTGTGACTCTTTGCTACCTGACTTGCTGTGATTTAACCTGGGTTCATCTTGGAAGTAGGAGTCCGGTGTGTCCGCTGAGTTTTTGCCACTCTGTGCTCAGCTGGGGATTCGGTGCAATTCCCTGCCGGTTCCAGTCCAGCCCGGCAGGGTTTGCACCAGACCGCTGGGGTTCCTTTCTAGGCCACTGCCAGATGTCTGGAGCCTGATGACCGTGGCCTCTCATCCGGAGCCTGATGACCGCGGCCTGATGTCCCATGTCTGACGACCTCTTCAGATGTGCTGTGCTTGATGTCCTCTGCCAGATGTCTGGATCCTATGATTCCCTGCCCGATGTCCGGAGCCTGCCGATTGCTGCCAGTGGTCCGGAGCCCGATGACTGCGGCCTGATGTCCGGAGCCTGTCGATCGCTGCCAGATGTCCGGAGTCAGATGCCAGTGTGCTGTTGCTCTATCTGAGATCCGAGTCCTGATGCCCTGCCTATGTCCTGATGTCCAGTCCATGTTCCTGGTGGCCTGCGTCGTGTTGTTCAGTCCATGTTCCTGGTGTCCTGATGTCCGTGTTCCTGGTGTTCTGATGTCCGTGTTCCTGGTGTCCTGATGTCCTTGTTCCTGAAGTCCTGATGTCCGTGTTCCTGGTGTCCTGATGCCCTGACTGTGTCCTGATGTTCCGCCAATTCCCTGAGGTCCACCCAGTGATGGCGTCCTTCTGAGATCGGTGTCTGATGTTCACCTGCTGAGCCAGTGCTACGCCTGAGGCCTGAGAGAGAGGCCGAGCTAGTATGCCCATGCCCGAGGATCCTGGACTGCATCAGCCCGTGATGACTCCTGCTATCATCTGACGTCTGTCCTGGGTATGTGTCTGATGTTCTCCTGCTGACCCAGTGCTATGCCTGAGGCCTGAGAGAGAGGCCATCCTGATATGCCCGTGCCAGATGACCCAGGACTGCATCAACCCGTGATGACTAGAGTTGACCGAATCGGGTCGGTAAAATTCATAAGTCGCCGACTTTCGCTAAAGTCGGGTTTCATGAAACAAAACCCGACCATAGCGTGAGGTTGGCCATGAGGTCGGCGACCAGAGAGCCAAAGTCGCGTTTCAAATGATGCTTCCAGAGCCCTTTTTCAGCCAATGATGGAGGACGCACACTGTGGGCAGCGCGATGACATGGGCAGCGGTCACCACCATCTTTGAGAAGGGCATGCAAGTGATTGGCTTGCTTTGTGTGGCGTCACAGGGGCTATAAAAGGGCGTGCACGCCGACCGCCAACTTACTTCTGCCGATCTTAGCATAGGGAGAGGTTGCTGCTGCTGATTCTGAATAAGGGAGAGCATTAGGCAGGGAAGAAGAACAAAAAAACTGCTTCTGCTGGTAGCGATTTTCACTGTACAACACACAGTTTGTGTGCAGTGACAGGGGAGGCTCTATTTTTGTGCATCAGCTCTGTTGGTTATTAGGCTGCCTTATAAGGCTCCCTGATAGCTGCATTGCTGTTTGCACACTGCTGTGCAAACTGCTTTTTTAAAAGCAAAAATACTATTCTTCCTCTTTTCTGCACAGTTACCAAGCGTTCATTTTTCCACCCTTTTGTGTGCAGCAGTCCAGCTTATTAGGCTGCCTGCTGCCATACTTGGACTGAGAGCATCATTGTCAGCCTCCTAAGATCTCTAGGGAGATTCAAATTCTCCCCAATACTATATACACCTTGTACTTTGTCATACACCAGCCAACTTCAGCCTGTTAAATTGAGGTGTAATCTATAGTGGGCCTGAGATAATAGTTCAGCCTCCTAAAATCTCTAGGGAGATTCAAATTCTCCCCAATACTATATACATCTTGTACTTTGTCATACACCTGCCAATTTCAGCCTGTTAAATTGAGCTGTAATCTATAGTGGGCCTGAGATAATAGTTCAGTCTTCTAAAATCTCTAGGGAGATTCAAATTCTCCCCAATACTATATACATCTTGTACTTTGTCATACACCAGCCAATTTCAGCCTGTTAAATTGAGATGTTATCTATAGTGGGCCTGAGATAATAGTTCAGCCTCCTAAAATCTCTAGGGAGATTCAAATTCTCCCCAATACTATATACACCTTGTACTTTGTCATACACCAGCCAATTTCAGCCTGTTAAATTGAGGTGTAATCTATAGTGGGCCTGAGATAATTGTTCAGCCTCCTAAAATCTCGAGGGAGATTCAAATTCTCCCCAATACTATATACACCTTGTACCTTGTTTTACAGTACCATATAGCTGGTGGTATTTTGGGTACATTTTTCCAAAAATGAGGAAGTATGGTGGAAGAGGCTGTGGAAGTGGGCGGGGGTTGCCAGCAGGTACTGATGGTAGTGGGGGTGGTGGTGCATCTGCTGGTAGAGGCAAAAGCACAATAGCATCTAAGGCAGGAGGTGCTGAGCCTGCGTCATCATCTGGCTCCACAAGGCCTCGAAGGTTCCCTTCTCTGGGAGTAGGTAAACCGCTTTTAAAGCCGGAGCTTCAGGAACAAGTTTTGGCTTACATTGCTGACACAACCTCCAGCTCTATCGCCTCCTCTTCTGAAGTTTCAAAAAATAAAAGCACTGAGTGGTCAAGTGCTGGCTCCTGGTCAGGAACAACACCTTTCCTTGTGTCCTTCACCCCTACCAAAAGTGAAGGATGCGGCAGGCCACACTACAGATTACTCCCTGGAGATTTTTTCTCATACCATGCCTGGGTTATCAAGTCAAATCGTGAATTCCCCAGTCCAAGATGAATCTGACATGGAGTGTGGGTCGCCAGCCAGGGCAGTGGGGTTAATCGGTACCGGGCTGGTGTTTCAGAGGGATGTGTCACGGTGGTGGTGACCCGGTCCGTGGCCCTGGTCGTCCATGCAAAAGAGTGAATAACGTTTATAGGTGAATGATACGTGACACCACCTGTGGTATCTGATCAGATTGACCAGCGCTGCAGTGTCGCTTCTCTGGGACAGATGTTGTGGTGCAGCTAAGATGTAGAAGCCCTGCACAGGTAGGGCCGTAGTCGCAGGGCAGATGAGTTGGTAGATGGTGTGCAGTGCAGGATTTAGCAAAGCCGTGTGCCAGATGCAGGAGAAAGATGACAGACACAGTCGTGCAGTTCCTTTACCTGTACTTGGTAAGTGCCATCCAGGACCCAGAGTACAGATGGAGAAGGAGTTGGTCAGCCTGCAAGCAAATTAGGAATTCTCTCTCTGCAGATAGGTAGTGTGGCCTCCGTTCTAGCGCTTATCTGACTCGCAGTACTGAGTTCACTGAAGTTCCCCCTGTTGACTCTCTTTTGGAACTTTCTCGTATGGCAGGCATCCACAGCCTTTTCCTTCTGGCTCACACATGTCGCTGCTGGGGCCTCCGAGCCTTAGTTGGGAACAGAGCATTTACAGCTGCTACTTCCTCCGGTTTCTGCTGCAGGACCATCAGTGTCCCTACAAACTGGGAGACCGGAATCCGGACCATGCACTCCAGCTAGGAGTGAGCCTTATCTCTGCTCATCCTCCAGCTCCCCTTCTCACGTCCACACACTTCCCCTTCCCTTCACAGACTGCCCTAACTTCCCTCCTCCCGACCACAGAGAGCAACTCCTCAGCAGTCAGGTTCAGAGCTCTCCCTGCTGGCCTGGAGTGGAAACTATGTTGTGTGTTGGTTTAACTGCTAGAGAAATCCTTCGTTGCTCCCAAGCATGACATCACACTCCCTAGGAGCAAGGTTATGCCACTGTGGCGACCATACTCCTGGGGCCCAACAAGTGCACTGATACCCAGCCACTGCTAGATGATTCTGCTGGTACATTGACCCAGACCACTACATTCCCCTCGCACTCTACACAGCCAGAATCTGACCCTGATGAAACTCAGGTTCTCCTTCCCACATACTATACCACCTTACACGGTGACAAAGAGGAAGGTGCAGATGAAAGTGCAGGTTCCTTGAGCAGGTGGGGGGGCATACTCATGGGTGATGGCACTGACACAGGGCCCCTCATAGTGCGCAAAAGTGCACCCCCACCCGACACACCGCCGTACTATGAGGGGCCCTGTGCCAGTGCCGTCGCCAACGATTGGGCCCCCCCCTGCTTGCTCAGGATCACAGCACGTGCAAAGTTAAAATATTTACCTCTCCCTGCTCCACCGCCGTGACGTCTTCCGCGTTTCCTGACAGTGACATTCTGGTCCGAGAGCGCGATGACATCACGTCTGTATGCCCTCTGCCTAAACAGTCCAAGTGCAGAGAGATGGAAGATGGGGACGACAAGGAGTCCAGACTAGTACAGGGATTCCCTAGTGAGGAGACTTAGTTAATTGTTTTAAAGGTTGGGAGCAATTTTATGGGGAGCACTATACTCTGGAGAATGATATCTGTGGCCCACCATACACTGGAGCATTCCAAAGGTGGACATCAGACACTGGAGCAGCAAGTACAGGGCCCATTATACAATGGAGCATTAGAAATGGGGCCCATTATATATGGAGCACTATGCGGTGGCCATAATACTGTATGGAGTAATATACTATCTGTTTTTGGAGCTATTGGAGAATTTAACATGGATATCAGTCATGTTATGTAAGAAGTGAAGTATTTTTCATTGTACTATACCGCTATTTCTCTGCCATATCAGAGGATCATGAATTGTGGCATGTGTTAAAGGAGCCCAGTGGCACTCTTTGGCCCTGGGCCCACGAAAATCTGGAGCCACCCCTACCCCCCCCACAACTTTAGCCAAATAACCCCCAGTTTTCAATGCCTAACTATTATTATAAAGTAAATTAAGGTTGACAAGTTTAAGTAATAAGAATTGATGCTTTTGGCATTAAAATGGGCACTGTAGGTGTGTTTCCTGTCATCCACTCACTGCCGACTTTTCTTCCCCATTGACTTGCATTGGGTTTCGTGTTTCAGTCGGCCTTCGACTTTTCACGATAATCGGCCGATTGCGTTCGACCCGACTTTTGCGAAAGTCGGGTTTCATGAAACCCGACTCGACCCGAAAAAAGGCAAAGTAGCTCATCTCTAGTGATGACCCCTGCCATCGTCTGAAGTCAGTCTGAAGTCGGTGTCTCATGTTCTCCTACTGAGTCTGTGCTATGCCTGAGGAAGAGGCTGCCCTAGTATGCCCGTGCCAGACAACCCTGGACTGCATCAACCCGTGATGTCCTCCTGCCTTCATCTGTTATCCTGAGACGTGTACCCTTCCCTGTTGTGCGGAATCGAGAGCCTGGCATTATGTTCTGTTTATGTACTTTGTTTTGACTTTGAGTAAACTTTATGTCTATACCAGAAGTTGTGTGGTGCCGTGTCGTTCTGCCTCCTCGTCCACATGCTGAGCTGCCACAAACCCCGGTCGCTACTCTTCCCTAGTCTAGAAAGGAAAGAATTTTTTGTCAGCTCACCAAACCGTAGCAAATGCGAAGTCTGGAGGAATGCAATCAATCCGGGGCGGTGCAGGGAACTTGGATTCCGGAAAATCTTGTAGGCACAATACTTAGGAGATGTTCCAGCAACTTCGACCAAAGGATGGTTAAAATCAAAAGACTTTATTCCAAAAAAATGATTAAAAACAGAATAGATGCATAAAAAACATATGGTTCACCGATGTGACAGACGCTTACGTGTTTCGGACTAGAGGGTCCTTAATCATTTTTTTGGAATAAAGTCTTTTGATTTTAACCATCCTTTGGTCGAAGTTGCTGGAACATCTCCTAAGTATTCTTCCCTAGTCTAGGTAGGCCCGGGTCCCCCCTGTGGTCCAGTGGGTCCACATTCCGTCGACACCTGGGACGTTCGCCCCACGTCGGCGTGGTCGGTCGACGTGGATGCGCCGGATCACAGTCGCTAGTCGTGACACGTTTCACCCAGGACATAGGCTGGGGTACAAATCAAAAATAAGGAAAACAGCCTGGCCTCACTGCGTTTGCCCACATTCAGTCCACCAATTGTAGGGATTCGCTCTGGTAGGTAATGGCAGGGCTGCAGTATCGAGGCAACACACAGGCTTAAAGTCCAATTTCAGTGGTTTAATGTCACGTTGCAAACAGAAGATTAACAGAAAGTAAGGAAAAGCATAAATATACTCCAACTTAGAGAACCACTGGTCCCATACTCACCCCTTGCACGGGACGGGCTTAACTAACCGGCTGCAAGGTCCGCGGCATCCGCCAGATGCCATTCCCAGGGTTGTTGAGAGTCTTGCTGCTATAGTCCTGCAGCACAGGGATCCTGTATACAAGTTCAGGCTAAGTCCAGCCAAGTTCCTGTAACTTCCAGACACACACTCACCATGTGCCAAACACCAACCTCCATTACATAGCCCATAACCCCTCCCACAAGTGATGTAGACATCACATGGGCTGATCATGTGACCATGACATCATCGCAGGTCCTGTCTTTAGGGAAAAACCCGGCCAAACATTAATCTGCTGGGAGAAATGTATCTCCCATCCAGTAAAAGACCCTTTACTGTACCATATTATTATCACGGATGTGTCAGAGGCTGCAGACCGTTGCACTGCATCAGTCTGCAGAAGGTCTCATTGGTTTTCTTTGCAGACTAGTGGACACCTCCCCTGGTGCTAATGACCATACCTGAACCTGATGACCACCAAGCTAAATGTCCCTCTGGTTTCATTTATCCTTACTGTCTTTAGTGTTAGTGGCATTGACTATCATTTATCCTGTCCTTCCCAGTGCAGGGCTTAGAGCCAGGGTCACACAGGGAGTAGGTATCCTGTTTGGCGATAGGTGCGGAATCTATATAGGATGGTAGGAAAGACAGAGTGACGTTAGATCAGTCTAGAAGTCTCCACTTCCCCCTTCCCTTTTCTCTTTGTGTTGCACTTACTTTGTCCTATGCTGTGTGGGACACCTATATATTACATTATGAATTTCCAGTGATAGAAATGTCTGTATATGGACAGTTATCACTGGTGCTTCCCCAGGGCAGACTTCACCTGAGGGCTCTATGCTTTCTGCTACTGGCACTTAGGTGTATATGTGGAGGGATGGAGCATAAAGTGGTGAGCACTGCACTAGACATGAGCAGATTGATCTGTGTGAGATTAAGTTTGAATCAAATTTCCTGAAATTCATGGTTCCAGATCAATTAAAAAATTTTGCAAAAAAAAAAATGCACGACAGTAATTTTTTTGACTCATTTAGAGCTGGCTAATACCTCACAACTCCCAGCTGCTTGCTGCCCACCATCCTTTCCTCCTCTCTCCATCTTGTGCTGCATTTCTGACCTCCTACCAGTAGGCCAGGACTCGGAGGTGATTGCACGTCATATGATTGCGTCGTCAGGACATGTGCCGCGACCTTAGAGCATGCAGTGACCAAGTCAGAAACATCCAACATCCAATAATATTTAGCTCCCACTGCAAAGGCAGTGCACAGGACATCCCAGGGATAAAGCAACTAACAGCACCAAACAGATTACTGAGGTTCAAAAAGTTCTCCATGCTTTTCCTTACTTTGTGTCCAAATGAGCTATTGCACCTAATACGTTGCCCAATGTCTTAACGCTATTCTTTCCCCAACTCCTTTTGTCTCGTTTTCGACACCCATCTTCAGTCTTGAGTACACCAAGTATTGGCTGATGGAGATGCTTGAAATATAATCTGGCAAGAATGCAGCATTGGTAGGAAAATGTCATCCCAATATGGGGCCATTTATTGACAGTTACATCACTGGAACTTTGGACATAATGTAGTAGTTGTAGTTATGATGCAAGCAATTGTTACCATCCACCCTTTGTGTGTCCCCTATTTCCTCCATAGATTGTAAGCTTGCAAGCACCCGGACCCACACTCCCCTTAGTATCTGTTGGTTTATGTTATTATTGTTATTATGTAATGTCTTTTATTGTCTTTACTAGTCCCCTCTAAAATGTAAAGTGCTGCTAAATATGTTGGTGCTATAGAAAAAAATATTACTATTAATTATTAGTTGGGGGCTGGGTACAGGTACTTTGCTACAAACACCCGTGCCAACTTGTTGCCTATCTTCAGCCTCCTCAAATAGACAGATGATCAAGAATTCTAGGCAAGACACCATCGAAGTGACTGCTGCTGCCTTTGCTCCTTTGAATGGCCTAGATTTTGGTAACATTCTAGCAAAAACAGATTCCCCTTCTGACAGTCAACATTTCTTCTCAACATTTCTGCAACCTTCTCAAGTCGAGGAGAGAGTTAAATCACAGCTCACACAAATATTAGACTGGAAAGCACAGATCAGCAGAATAAAATGTGAAGAAAAATGATAAGCATCTTCAACATATCCTCTTCCACGTTTCGAGCTTCAGCAATAAGCCCTTAATCATAGAAGGCTGTTAAGGAGTCTTCCCAAAGTATACCTCCAACTGGTCCCATGTGACTGCAGCAGCCAATTCAACCATTCTGATTTATTTAAAAAAAAATGTTCTACTTTGGACAACCCTTTTAAGTTCTTAACTCCACATATTGTTGACTTCAGGTGGACAAAAGGTATCATTCCACTCTATTATCTTATCTCTTTTGATCCCTGCCCTCAATAAGTGAATGTTTATCACAACAGAATGTTGAACCTATCGCTAACGTTAATGGTGGTGATCTTCCGCTGGAAATATTTTTCCTTCTTCTTTGGAAAAGAGTTTTAGTGCCAGTCAAGGTTGCTCAAGAAAGAAATATCAAATGCAAAAAAAAATTGTAATGAAATTCAGTAAGTATTTCATACCGTGGTACAGCATATCTCTCCAAGACAGAAAGGAATTCCTGGAAATTATTCTTTAACGTTGACAACTTCAGGATGATATGGCTGTCATACTGAATTAGTAAAGAATAGTTATATACAGTCAGTAAGAATGTCAGGAAATGCACTGGACTCGAGAAGTTCATGTTCAACTTTCGCTGGGTCTAGGTTAATTTATTTCTTTGCTGATAATAATTAAATTAGTTGACCCGAAGAATAAAGAAATTGTCCTCTGTCTGCACAGGATTAGAAAGGCAATTTTATGACATAAGGTAAGCTAAGAGCTTACCTTGTCAAACTAACCTGGGAGATCTGGGAGGTAGATGATCAATGCGTATTGTGAATCGCAGATCTTCCATTTAGCCTGTGTGTTTGGATCCCATAATCAATAAATTTGGTTCTCTTTAGTGATCAAGAGGTTAACAACTCTTTCCATGCTGGTCAGAAACATCCAGCTCCATTTCAGCTGCTTCTAATATGTTTGTTAACACTTGGCCAGATCCTTTCTGTCTTGTGTGAGGCAGTGACCAGTGTCACAGGTAGGGGTCACTGTTTGTGCTCCCCAGGATGCGCACGGAGGCGTATTGAGGTCATGAGGAGGCTGTTATGAATGGGTCACCGAGGAGGATGGCAGGAACAGGCTAAGCAACCAGAAAACCAGAGAGGTTGGTAACTAAGCGGATTGCAGACCCCTGATCCTATCAACACAACTAGCAGTAGCCGTGGAGCGTTCCTGCGATTCCCTAGACGCTTCGTCACAGCCGGAGAACTAACTAAGCCTAAAGCCAGAAAGGTGAAATCCAAACTGCCCCGGAACAGATCCCCAAAGGAATAGACAGCCGCCCCAAAAAACATATATTGTCGGTGAGACAAGATGAGACACAAACAGGCAGAAAACAGACTGAGCAAATGGTGGGGCCCAAGCTGTCTAGACAGGACAGGACAGGAAAGATACTGTCTGCAATCACACACAAAACCCTAAAAAAATCCAACACTTCTGATATACAAAAAACCTGAGGCCACACGACCTCACCCCCCACTAGATCAGCACTCTGGTATAAACTGGAAGCAAAGCAAAACACACTAACATAACAGGGGACTGAACAAACTGACACAAGCTGTAACATATGGAGTAGGGCCCAGCGCTGCCCCCAGCAGGGAGTACACTGAACCCTAGCAAGCAGAAAGCAAAAAAGGCACAACCAGATTAGATGCAAAGGATTAGCAAAATAATCACTTAACTGAAACATGCAGATCAGACAAGGGACAAAAGAACTCCAAATACACAAGGAGGAAATCACTAGCAACCACCAAGAGCAGCCAGCTCAATTATATGCTCCCAGCCAGTAATCCCAGGTTCCCAATTATCATCATAATGTGGAGAACTTCCATCAACCTGGCCAGCTCCACTACTTTTAGTAACCACCAGATGGAGCAGAGGGAGCTTCGGCTCAGAAATCTGAGCATGGGAATTCACAACAGGGGGCACTGCAGTCGCAGGTGTATCTGTGATTGCAAAGGTGAAGCAGTGACCAATGTCACAGGGGTCACTGTGTGCTCTCCCCAGGATGTGCATGGAGGTGTATGAAGGCCATAGGAGTGCATGGCAGTCACAGGCATAGCGGTGACTGCAATGCAGACTGGAAATAATAAAAATAAGTGTAGTCTTGGACATGCTAGGGTACAAGGCAGATGTAGGGAAAATCTGCTCTGGGATGTTGTGTTGTGAAACAGACTGCAGGATGGTAGTCATGCAGTTTGTTTCATTTCAGGCCTGGGTTTTCCACGTGGCTGGAGGCCACAGGTTTCTTTGTTAAAAGCCCTGCAGGAAAGGGTTTGGGTGTGTCAGTGTCAGGTGTAATGCCAGTGTGATTCTGGTGTTTGGCGGGAGTGCAAACTAAGTGGGCCTGCGGAGCACTGGATGTATGTGAAGCTACAAAAGCAAGAGGAGCCGAACAGCCAAGGCAGCTGAAAGGTATGGCACCCACAGCATACACAGCAGTGCAGACACCCATGGCAAACGGTCAAAGGAGGATATGGTTCCCGGCTGCAATCCGGAGGATATCATGGACTGTGTTGTGCTGTGAGTAAAGAGACATTAACACGGTGGCGTAGTCACCCATGGTAACTGGCCAGACGAAGACTGGCATGTTTAGTGACTGCGATCTGAAGGATATCATGTATTATGTAAAAGCTGTGAGTAAGAGACATTGACACGGCAGTACAGTCACCCATGTCTACTGGTCAAAGAGAAGTCCAGCGTGTTTAGTGACTGTAAATGGAATGATGCCTTGTAGTATGTAGTGCAGTGAAATGGACACTAATACTATGCACTGAGAATATATATGCACTTGTGTGAATTTGGAAATTTAATACCGTGAAGTAACGCATTAAAGAGATTTTGTGTTGGAACTGTGTGGGTCACTGCCTCATCACTGCATAAGTGTGCTACTGTGGCACTACACTTGCCAGTGAAAGCACTGCTTCCATGATCTTAGGAGAAGCTGTGCTGAATAAGAGTTCTTTGTTGCTATTGGAGATTCTTCTTCCTGTGCTGTGTGCTTAAGCTAAGTGTTCTGAAGAGAAGTGGCTCTAGAGGTGTTCTGTTGTACGTGTGTGTTTATCTCCTGGTCCCTGTTTCCCATTTAGTTAATTCCTCCCTGCCCCAATCCTCCTCCCTATTGTTAGTTGGTGCTTTTGTATGTTAGAAGGTTTCTGTTATCCCTGTTTTGTCTTGTGTGTCTTGTTCACATTACATTTCCCTCCCAGGCTCCATGTGGTGGGAGAGGAGGCAGGCCAGGGATTAACAGGAGCATAGTGAGGTTGGATACTTAGGCCTCTCTACCATCAAGGGTCACAGATCCAGGGATAGTTTGAGACCCCCTTCTCCTATGTAAGACCTTCACTGTGTGACACCCATACCAGGAAGGCAAGGAGTAAAGTTGGACATACATATTACAACAACGATGGCTATCACTTGCATTTTGAACAGACTCAACAGCCTATCTTATGTAGATAAAGACTTCCTGATTCTCCTCTGTTTTCCAAATGGAGAGTGAACCTGCAACTGGGTTTCATCATGCCCGATGCTTTTGCTTTATGGCATGAATCTGTATGGGTTGGAATCCGGAGAGAGATCTGTCGGCAAGTCTGAGACTTTGTATAGTTGTTCAAAAGTTACAATTAAATCATCTGGACTAGGGATGGTACTTTTCTTCCAAAAAAGATGAAATTGATTTTCAATTTTAGAAAAGTGGTCCCCAAATAATTGAACACTAGTAAACAAGCAACAGTCATGTCTTTCATCATGACATCAAAGACATTGGATGCCTCAGTGCCAAAGGAAGATGCAAGAAGAGGATGTTGCATGTAGTGCAGAGAGAAAGAAGAGGCCGGTTGGAGCTCAGCAGAAGGACGGACAGAGGCTGCAGTGGTGGGACCAGTGAGTGGTGAGGTGCATAAAAGTTTTTTTTTCACAATATATTTTTCATTCAGTAGTAATCTAGAGGGACCCCATAGCATGATAAGAAACATGTTTGATACAAATAAAAGCATTACTTTCGAATGAATTGCAGAATTCAACTTTTGGCAAATTTTCACTTCAATAGTCAGGATGATGCAATGCACAATGTTTATATGATAGAAAATACATTATAAGTTAACCTGTTGTAGCTTTATGGATGCAATGGCCCAGGTAGGTAAAAGTAGGCTTAAGAATTTGAAAAATCCAACTTTAAAGTAAAATAATTAACCAGACTAATTTAAATTACTTCCTCTGTCTACTTGACGGCATAAGAAGAAAACAATTATGTAAGTAAATTAAAAGAAAATATTCCCTGAGACAATATCCAGATTGCTTGCATAGAGCTCCATTCAGTACTTGGAAAAGTGAGTGATTAAGTGAAGTTAAATCCCCTTGTTCTCCAGAGCGTGCACCCTGTGAGGATCCTGATGTTTATTGAGCTCCTATTCCAAATAGAAGTGATAAGATTTATTTCCCAAATGACTTTCATATTGATTAAAAAGCCCTCTCCAGATGTTGTTTGAACCACTAACAGTCAGAGTGTGATTTAAAATGAATGTATGGATGTAAACATTTTAGGGCAAAATTACTATTAAGTACACTGATATGCTAGGAAATAACATTTCCTATGATGCATATTTTAAGATATTTTTGAATACGGGGTTAACTAGATGAAGTCCAAAGATCTTCCGCACAGCACTCCATGATTGCCATGAACATTGCCCATTTCAATGTTGAACTGTTTGCTCAATTACCTACCTGCTGGTATGTTGGAAGGATGACATGCTTCTAGCTCTTATCCAGAGGTTTAGGATTAAAGGGATTTTTTCATGTTATTAAATTGCTTTAGTTAGTTAGACAGCATGAAAATTTCTAGCATCCCAGCCACATTTCTCAAGCCCATTGATTCCTATACATCAGCTATTTGCTCACCTTACATCCACTTCCTCTAAGCTCCTGACAAGCTGCTGTAATAAATCTTTCAAAATCACTAGACCACACCCTCATCTACTTTCAGAGCAATTCACCTTATCACGGCTCTCACTGTCCTGAGCTGTATGCTTGTTCAAATGCCCTGTAATCTCTATGTATAAATACAGTGATAGTAGTGTACACTCAGAGCAAACCATTGATAGCTGTATGTGTTACAGGAGAACTTATGCGGAGCTTTATAGTTCTACTAATGTTACAACTCTTCTACTCACTAGAACTGTCACTCAAGGAGGAGTGCCCGCCCTTAACAGAAACCCCATAGTAAAAGAGACTGCGTAGCTCTGAGTTGCTCAATAGACAGCTTGAGAGTACCCCATTAAATGTTCTTGATTTCATATACAGTATATACTCGCATATAGGCCAAGATTTTCAGCCCATTTTTTTGGGCTGAAAGTCCCCCTCTCGGCTTATACATGAGTCATATACCAGGGGTCAGCAGGGGAGGGGGAGCGGGGGTGTCAGACATTATACTTACACCCCCTGGCGCGGTCTCTGCAGCCCCCCTGCTTATCCCGGTCTCAGGTTCCTTCCTTCAGCGGTCACATGGTACCGCTCATTAAAGACATGAATATGCCCATATTCATGTCTTTAATGAGCGGTACCATATGACGGCTGCAGGAAGGAGCCTGAGACCGGGAGAAGCAGGCTGCAGAGACTGCACAAGGAGGAGGTAAGTATATGCAATATTCACCTGTCCCCGGTCCATCGCTGCGTGCTACTCTGTCCTCCGTGTCCTCTGCCTGTGATGGTCAGGTCAGAGGGTGCGGTGACGTAGTAAGTGCGCGCCACTCCCTCTGCCTGAACATCACTGACAGAGGGACCTGGAAGAGACAGAGTGGCAGCAATGGACCAGGGACAGGTGAATATCGCCAGTGCTGGGGTTCTGAGCCAGCGGCGACACCGACACCTGTCCTCACCTGCTCAGGGCCCCAGCACCTGGCCCCCAGCAACGGAGAGGTGAGTATGCAGCAGCAGATTATGGGGGCATAATCTATGGAGCATCTTATGGGGGCAGCATGTGGGGGGATAATCTATGGAGAATCTTATGGGGCAGTGTTGTGAGTTCATTCTCGGGTTCACCAGTTGTGAGTTCCTTTTCTGGACTCCCTCTGGTGGTGACGTGAGGTGGTGCAGCTGGTTTGATCGGTGGAGATCTGCCACCTGAGAATGAGGATGACGATTGGATCTCAGGATTCTCAGATTGGATTTAAGACAGCCGACGCCCTATTCAGTTGCTGGTGATTCCTTCTGGCTTGTCAGCTCTTGGTTTTCAGCTCTGTTCCAGTCATCTAAAGCTACGTTTTTCTGCTAATGTTCACACTTGATTTTGTTGGTCTATTCAGATTTTTGTGTGGTCTGCCAGCCCCGGCTGGGGGCTGAGCTGAATTTCCACTCTTATTTATCAGTATTTTGCAAATTGACTTTTTGTCCCGTACTAGTTCGGTCTCTTTTTGCTCTGTCTCAGAATATTTCAGAGTGCTGATATAGAGGGTGAAGTCTAGTGACTTCGGGGTTAATTTTGCTATCAGAAGTGTTGGACATTATTTTTGTAGGGTTTTTTGCAGGTTGCAGACAGTGTCTTCCCTTTCCTTTCCTGTCTAGTTAGTTTGGGCCCCATCATTTGCTCAGCCTATTTTCCTGCCTGCGTTTGTGCCTTCATCTTGTTTCACCGTCAATACATGTGTGGGCTATCTATTGCTTTGGGGTCTGCTCTGGAGCAGTTAGTTTTCCCTTTTCTTGCTTTAGGCTTATGTAGTCCTCCGGCCGTGATGAGGCGTCTAGGTTCATCGTAGGCACGCTACACGGCTACTGCTAGTTGTGTGGTAAGATCAGGGATCTGCAATCTGTATAGTTACCAACCACTCTGGTTTTTTGTGGCTTAGCTTGTTTTGCTTTTCTCTCCTCGGTGACCCATTCATAGCAGGGCAGCATATGGGGGCATAATTTATGGAGCATCTTATGGGGGCAGCATATGGGGGCATAATCTATGGAGTATCTTATGGGGGCATAATCTATGGAACATCTTATGGGGCAGCATATGGGTGCATTATCTATGGGGCAGCATATGGGGCATAATTTATGGAGCATCTTATGGTGGTAGCATATGGGGGCATAATCTATAGAACATCTTATGGGTGAATAATCTTTGGAACATTTTATGGGGACATAATCTATGGAGCATCTTATGGGGACATAATCTATGGAGCATCTTATGGGGCATAATCTATGGAACATCTTATGGGGCATAATCTGTGGAGCATTTTATGGGGCATAATCTATGGAGCATCTTATGGGGCATTATCTATGGAGCATTTTGTGGAGTATCTTATGGGGGCATAACCTATGGAGCATCTTATTTGGGCATGTTCTATGGAACATTTTATGAGGCTATAACCTTTATGAAGCAGCATATGGGGCATATTATTCTATGGAGCATCTTATGGGGCCATTATTAACCTTTGTGCAGCATTATATAGGGCATATTTTGTATGGAGCATCTTATGGGGCCTGTCATGAACTGTATGGAGCATTTTTTGGGGCTCCTGATTCAATATGGATAGTCAAAAACATTTATCTTACTGATGTCTCAATTAATTTTACTTTTATTGGTATCTATTTTTATTTTTGAAATTTACCAGCAGCTGCTGTATTTTCCACCCTAGGCTTACACATGAGTCAATAAGTTTTCCCAGTCTTTTGTGGCAAAATTAGGGGGGTTGGCTTATACACAGGTCGGCTTATACACGAGTATATACTGTAATACTAAGCTGTGTACACACAAAAAGTGATACTTGATGGCAGTGTTGGACTGGGATGCCAAGGGCCCACCAGTAACATTGATTTTTAGGAGGGCCCACTTTTCACCTTAATACAAATAAAACAATGCCGTCATTCACAAATTTACCCATATCTCTATATATTAATAAACTGGGTCATTTAGTTAATGAATGATGAGATGCTGCTTTTTTTCTGTACAGAGTGAATCAAGTGAATTACAGTCATATGTAAAAGTTTGGGCACCCCTATTAATGTTAACCTTTTTTCTTTATAGCAATTTTGGTTTTTGCAACAGCTATTTCAGTTTCATATATCTAATAACTGATGGACTCAGTAATATTTTTGGATTCAAATGAGGTTTATTGTACTAACAGAAAATGTGCAATCTGCATTTAAACAAAATTTGATCGGTGCAAAAGTATGGGCACCCTTATCATTTTCTTGATTTGAACACTCCTAACTACTTTTTACTGACTTCCTGAAGCACTAAATTGGTTTTGTAACCTCATTGAACTTTGAACTTCATAGCCAGGTGTATCAAATCATGAGAAAAGGTATTTAAGGTGGCCACTTGCAAGTAGTTCTCCTATTTGATTCTCCTATGAAGAGTGGCATCATGGGCTCCTCAAAACAACTCTCAAATGATCTGAAAACAAAGATTATTCAATATAGCTTTTCAGGGGAAGGATACAAAAAGTTGTCTCAGAGATTTAACCTGTCAGTTTCCACTGTGAGGAACATAGAAAGGAAATGGAAGAACACAGGTACAGTTCTTGTTAATCCCAGAAGTGGCATGACAAGAAAAATATCAGAAAGGCAGAGAAGAAGAATGGTGAGAACAGTCAAGGACAATCCACAGACCACCTCCAAAGACCTGCAGCATCATCTTGCTGCAGATGGTGTCACTGTGCATTGGTCAACAATACAGCGCACTTTGCACAAGGAGAAGCTGTATGGGAGAGTGATGCGAAAGAAGCCGTTTCTGCAAGCACGCCACAAACAGAGCCGCCTGAGGTATGCAAAAGCACATTTGGACAAGCCAGTTACATTTTGGAAGAAGGTCCTGTGGACTGATGAAACAAAGATTGGGTTGTTTGGTCATACAAAAAGGCGTTATGCATGGAGGCTAAAAAACACAGCATTCCAAGAAAAACACTTGCTACACACAGTAAAATTTGGTGGAGGTTCCATCATGCTTTGGGGCTGTGTGGCCAATGCCGGCACTGGGAATCTTGTTAAAGTTGAGGGTCGCATGGATTCAACTCAGTATCAGCAGATTCTTGACAGTAATGTGCAAGAATCAGTGACGAAGTTGAAGTAACGCAGGGGATGGATATTTCAGCAAGACAATGATCCAAAACACCGCTCCAAATCTACTCAGGCATTCAAGCAGAGGAACAATTACAATGTTCTGGAATGGCCATCCCAGTCCCCAGACCTGAATATCATTGAACATCTGTGGGATGATTTGAAGCGGGCTGTCCATGCTCGGCGACCATCAAACTTAACTGAACTGGAATTGTTTTGTAAACAGGAATGGTCACAAATACCTTCATCCAGGATCCAGGAACTCATTAATAGCTACAGGAAGCAACTAGAGGCTGTTATTTTTGCAAAATGAGGATCTACGAAATATTAATGTCACTTATATGTTTAGGTGCCCATACTTTTGCACCGGTCAAATTTTGTTTAAATGCAGATTGCACATTTTCTGTTAGTACAATAAACCTCATTTGAATCCAGAAATATAACTGAGTCCATCAGTTATTAGATATATGAAACTGAAATAGCTGTTGCAAAAACCAAAATTGTTATAAAGAAAAAAGGTTAACATTAATAGGGGTGCCCAAACTTTCACATATGACTGTATGGCAAGTACTGCCCATACAGTGGTGTTGAGGGCCCAGATCTGCACAGGGGCCCACTGGGGGATTCCTGTGTTACCCTATGGGCCAGCCTGAGTCTGCTTGATGGGTTTATATAGAAGAGTGGTGCAACCCAAAACCTCCTTTTTTTTACTATTCTAATGTTTGCTATGCTAACATGGGAATGGACCATATTGGTCACTGCTGTTTAAAAAAATGTTTGCATAAATCAATAGGTTAAGTGGATATAAGAAATATTGTAATATATCTTATAAGAGAAATATGCTTCTTTCTTCACTTATGGGCCACTTCTTGTCTCCCATGCCTCCTGAAATCAGCATTCATTTCAGAATAACACTTATATCCATCTTGGTTAAAAGATGGACCACCAGCTCTCAGATTTATAAAATGACATGACTATTAAAGTCTAGAGAGGGGATGGAAGAGGGGGAGAGAAAAGCAAAGTGAGAAAGAGACAACAAAAATGATGCTTCCTTCTATAAAGTTTTTCTCTCACTCAGCTGGATTCTCATCTACATTGCTAAGTACTGCAGTATAATGCCCACCACGCTGCTGGTGCTTCTTAACATGTACTAGATAGAGGCAAGAGAGCAGGAATCCCTGAAGCCAGTATGTACTGTGCATGGGAAACATTATAGAAGCTAGTCCACACCCACTAAAATGTCTACACCTGCTACATTCTGATAGTCCATGAAAATTTGGAGGCACTAGGATGTTTTCAATTTTTTCATGGATCCACTGACTTACATTGCTGATTTTCACATGACACTTAATTAAAGTCGGCTATGTTGCCAAGATTTTCCGAGGACCACTCAGTACGTGAAACATCACAAATATGTGAAAGGCTCCATAGACTATTCCAGGTGCAAATTCTGTCTGTGAAAATCATGGATAGCACTCGCATACAAAAATCAGACTTGTGAATGAAGCTTTACTCAGAGAAGAGTAATGCAAGATGAGTAAATGTGCGGAAGAAAAAACAAAAAAAAAATTGTAATGATACTCTATCAGGAGATATTTACTGTATGATATATGTGTCTATATGTGGTCACCCACTGGCTGCGATGTGTAGTACACCCTGACAAGGGATTTGCTTGAATGTCTCCATATTGTATCATATCTGTAGTGTAAAAAAAATGGAGTTTGTAAACTTGTGGAAAGATAAGTGGAGTCTGGAAACATCTGATGGTGGAGTTATTCCTGCTATTCCAGACATTAAAATGTGACGCATAAGAAGTGGCTTCATCTCAATAGTATGGAATAGATTAGGTGGACATGCTAAAAGAAAATATCAAGAGGACAGTAAGGGGTGTCCTAACAATTATGTAACAACAACATTTATGCAAATAATAACAATTAAGAAATTATTTTGTGAGATCATATAAAGAAATGTAATATTCATTTATGGGGTAACCTCTTAAATATTTTTTATGATTATACAAAAGCATGAGCACCCGGTGCACCCGGGCAAGTGACGGGGCCCACTCGCTGTCGGAGACACCAGCATGCTTGCAATGCTCCCTGTTCCTTCGCAGATGCGGCATATTCTGAGTCTTCTGACTCTGTGACGTTTCAGGTTAAAGGGTGCAATGACGTGACTACAGCACACCCTCTGCCTGAACAGTCACAGAGCAGAGAGCTGGAAGAAGGCTACGCTGAGGAGTCCAGAGCAGCAGCCAGCGAGGAGATTTGAGTATTTTATTTTCTTTGTTATGTTTAGAGCAATATATGGTGCCCATGCTAAATAAAGCATTATATGGGGCCCATCATATACTTTATGGGGATGACTATGTATGGAGCATTATACAGAGCCCATTATATATGGAGCATTATATGGGGCCCATCATATACTGGATAGAGACATAGATGTGGCTGATTCAGAGGTCTACAAAATAATATCTTTTGTAATCATCATAGTTGACTTTATACTTTTCTGAATCATCTTTTTGTCCTGATTTTAAAAATGTATATAGTTTTTCTGTAGCACGTATAGTTTCCATGGAGCAGCATCATTATTATAAGATATAGGAAATATACTAGTGACATTAAGAAAACAGTAATCTACATATCAGAAAAAAATGCTTCACCTTACAAGATAGTTTTTATTGAACCAAAATAATTTCACATGCAAAATAGAAACCAAAATATGAGCAGAAATTAAAATTCTTGACTTAAGACTGTCGTTGATACGATTTTTCAGGATTGTCCCTATATTGCAATCAACAGTAATCTGCCATCATTGAGTCATTCCAAAATCCCTGGTAGTGGTGTTCCATTACTTTAATGTTCTGGTGAAACTGCTCACCTTGTTCATCGCTTATATCACCAAGATTTTGAGGGAAGAAATCTAAATGTGAATGCCAAAAGTGCATTTTCAGAGACATGCGACATCCAAGACACTGGTATACATTTAGCAGTTCCTCAACATATTCTGGAGATTTTTTTTCCTAAGAAGTTTTCACAGATCCACTTGAAGATTTTCCAAAATCTCAATTCCTTATCATTTAGAGTTCCTTCAAACACATCTCTCATAAGCTCTCTGATCTGAGTACCAACAAATGCTCCTTCCTTCAGTTTTGCTGGTGAAATGCTGGAGAATTTTTGTGAAATGTACTGGAATCCTTGTGAATGTCTTTGCCATGGCTTTCTCAAAGTTTTTAATCAATCCCTACTTTATCTGTAGTGGAGGAAGAAAGATTTTTGTTGGGCAACTAAAGGATTATGCTGAACATTGTCTGTACTTGGAGCATAGATGTTCTACTGTATTTCTACTGTCCCATAAACACAAGAAGCAACAATATTTTGTGAAACCTCCTTGCATTCCCATTAGCAGACCAATCACTTTCAAATCTCCATAGATATTCCATTGATGATGCTTATATTGTTTAGCATCCAAAACAACTGACAGATTTTCATAACTTTTCTTTAGATGACATGAGTGAGCAATGGGGATTGATGGTTTCATATTTCAATTGTGAAGCAGCACTGCTTTCAAACTTCTCTGGGATGAGTCAATGAACAATCACCAATCTGCAGCAAAATACTCTTGATTCAGTTCTTCAAAGAGGCCATTCACATTGTTACAGTACACCTTTGGTCCATCAACTGTGAAAAATTGTGTTAAAGTGTTACTTCTGTTTCAGTAATAAAGCACTTTGACATCATCATGAACAAGATTCTTCTGTTTCACCCTAGATGCAAGAAGTTCAGCTTTATCTTTTGACAATGAAAGATCTCTGATGAGATCATTTAATTTGTGTTGAGTAAAGCATTTTGGCTACTCGGTGGCTCCATCAGGTACATACTCATCTTGACCTGAGGTCTCCATGTCTTCGCCAGTAGCTTCAGCTTAATAGTCTTCATATTCTACTTCATTTTCATCCAATCCAGACAATGGTGGTACAGGAACTGGCAAGGTACCATCATGCGGAACTGGCCTAATCACAGATTCAAGTTCAGGGTAATTAATCTTATGTTTGTTCTTTGTAGAAAAGCCCTTCAGTTTGACAAAACAAGTCAACACTATGATTTTTGTGTTCTCTCCAAATCATGAGAACAGCAAATGGCATAGACACTTTCCTCATATTCAACCAGTCACAAAGACCATTTGAACAACTTGAGCATATCACATGAGGGGCCCAGATTTTGTCTTGATCACCAAGTGTACACTTAAAGTACATCTGGTACGTCTTTTTAATATCATGAGTGATGGAACGTACTGGGCCTTTTAGTGTAAAAGAACCACACACATAGCAGAATCTGTTCAGATGAGTGATACACTGTCGGGGCATTTTTCTTTTTTAAATCAGATCAAACAGTAGAGTAAGTTGAGTTTAATGGTGGTGACAGTCTCAAAAAAAAATGCTATGTAGATATTTCCCCAGAGATGGCAGAGGCAGCTTGTATTTAGAACTGATTTTACTGGAGGTTATCTGGTAGATAGCTATACAGAGTTGGGAGGTAAACGGCTCAGCCTATTCGTTACAGATGAACATTTGTAGGCAGTTTCTCAGTGTAATATTGGCTGCTTTCAGGCTCTATCTCTGTGGAGACCCTCACCCAGTTACACCTCAGTGGCTAAGTTGTTTTCTTCCCTCTGAGGCGGTTTGCCCTCCCAGAAATGCAGTGAAAATCCTCTCACAATGGCGGTTGTCCGCTGCCTTCCCTTCTATCTCCCTCTGGCAGGGCTCAGATCCCTGTAGAGGCCTGTCTCCTGTCAGAGTCTCACATACCAGTCCTTGCTGCCATCACTATCCTTTTCTGACTGATTCAAATCTTACCGCCTCATAACAGTTAGCTCCTCCCCATAACATAGGGAGTCATTGGTTGACTGCACTGTCAATACTCCTTCCCATAGAACTCATTAAAACCTTTAAGGCAGAGATGCCCTAGTGATTAAAAAAAGGTCTGATTTTGATGCAGGAGAGTCAAACTAGTGTAATGTGCCCACGTTGCGTGTTAAAACGCACACTAAAATCCGGACTCCTTCCCAGAAATCACGCGTTTTTTTCCACGCGATTTCACCGCGATTTTACCGCCATTCTGTTCGTGATTTTGCCGCGATTTTCTCAAGCACTTTCCAAGCGATTTGAAGCATCGCTTGGAAAGTGATTGACAGGTTGGTCACACTCATCAAACATAGTGTTTGACAAGTGTGAGCAGCTTTTTACTATTGAGGCCGTCTATGCGGCATCAATAGTAAAAGATAAAATGTTAAAAATGATAAAAAAAATAAAAAATCGGGGTATATTTACCTTCCAACGTCCTGCGCTGCCATCCCGGGCCACAGCGTTCCCAGTAATGCCTTGCGAGACCTGTGATGACGTTGGTCTCGCGTTGCTATAGCGATCTCGCGAGACCGCTAGAGTCACGCGAGACTACGTCATCACAGGACCTTGCCGCAAGGCATTACTGGGAACGCTTAGGCCGGGAATGCAGCGCGGGACGTCAGAAGGTAAATATACCCCGATTTTTTTTTTTTTTTTTACAGGGGTATGGTACCCAGGGCCTGGAGGACAGTCTCCTCTCCTCCACACCGTGGGTACCAACCGCACATGAGACACTTAACTTCCCGCATGGTGGGCATAGCCACATGCGGGAAGTAAGGCCTGTTTCACACTTGCTTTTTTTTGCAGCGCGTTTTTCCCGCAAAAAAACGCATTGAAAAACGCATACAAAAGCATACAACTGCTGCGTTTTTTTCAAGCATTTTTATGAGCATGCATGAAAAAAACGCAGCGTTTTTAAGCGTTTGTATGCGTTTTTAGTGCGTTTTTACCGCGTTTGCGTTTTTTTCCAACATTAGGTGGCCACTCACACTAACCCAAACCATGACTTTACTAACCCTAACCCTGACCCTAACCCTAACCCTAACCCTAACCCTAACCCTGACCCTAACCCTAACCCTAACCCTAACCCTTAACCAAACCATACTTAACCCTAACCCTGACCCTAACCCTAACCCTAACCCTAACCCTTAACCAAACCATACTTAACCTTAACCCTAACCCTAACCCTGACCCTAACCCTAACCCTAAACCTAACCCTAACCCTAACCCTGACCCTAACCCTAACCCTAAACCTAACCCTTAACCAAACCATACTTAACCCTAACCCTGACCCTAACCCTAACCCTAACCCTAACCCTAACCCTGACCCTAACCCTTAACCAAACCATACTTAACTTTAACCCTAACCCTAACCCTGACCCTAACCCTAACCCTAACCCTAACCCTGACCCTAACCCTAACCCTAACCCTAACCCTTAACCAAACCATACTTAACCCTAACCCTGACCCTAACCCTAACCCTGACCCTAACCCTAACTCTAACCCTTAACCAAACCATACTTAACCCTAACCCTGACCCTAACCCTTAACCAAACCATACTTAACCTTAACCCTAACCCTGACCCTAAACCTTAACCAAACTATACTTAACCCTAACCCTGACCCTAACCCTGACCCTAACCCTAACCCTAAATCTGACCCTAACCCTTAGCCAAACCATACTTAACCCTAACCCTGACCCTGACCCTAACCCTAACCCTAACCCTGACCCTAACCCTAACCCTAAACCCCCTTAACTAACCCTAACTTTACCCAAACCCCTAAATTCCATTGTCTAAACTAATGGTAAAAAAAAAAACGCATGTGCAAAAAAACGCATACATAAGCATGCCAATGCGCACATATGCTCACCATAGACTTATAATGGGTGTCTTGCTGTAAAAAAACGCATTGCGCGCGCATGCGTTTTTTTGAGGCAAATCGGACGCACAAAAAATGCAACAAGTTGCATTTTGTGCGCCCGAGCGCATACCGCAAAAAAACGCATGCGCGGTAAAACGCGTACAAACGCATGTGTATGCGCACATAAGCGCATCCCATGCAAAGTATAGGAAAAAAAAACGCATGCGCTATTTAGCGCTAAATTACCGCGAAAAAAAACGCAAATGTGAAACCAGCCTAAGCGATTCTCATGCATTCTTATGGGTGCGGAATCGCGGCAATTCTTTGCGATTCCGCACAAAAGAATGACCATGCTGCGATTTTTTCCGTGATGCGATTCCGCCGCGGAAAAAAGCGCAGCATTAGCACAGCATGTGCGGAATGCCATAGGAATGCATGGGGTGCGTTCTGTACACGATTTTTAAACGTTTTCGCAGCGTTTTCGCGCCGAAAATCACTGCAAAATGCTTAAAAATCGCATCGTGGGCACACAGCCTAATGCAATTGTCATGCGAGTGTCATGCATTTTTTTTGCGAGTACAATCAGATTTTTTACACATAGCATCCGATTTACATCAGAATGCAGTGCGATTGCTATTAGACGGCAATGCGATTTTAACATGAGCTTTTAAATAGAGAAATGTTCTAAGTCATTTACACATCGTTTTAAAACGAAATATTATTCAAAACACACACACACACACTCATATATATCTATAATGTATATCTATATACTGTATCTATATCTATATACTGTATATAAAACTGAATGTATGTATGTGTGTATCACCAACCATTCACGAAGCATCTTTCATTTCACGAGAGCTGTTCAAAAGAAGCTGAGCTGTGATTGGTTGCTATGAGCAACAGTTTGCCTTGCAACCAACTAAGCATCTCTCATTTCACCAGTGCTGGTTAAAAGAAGCTGAGCTGTGATTGGTTGCTATGAACAAGTTTTCCCACTTGACAACACCTCAGCAGACACTGACACGGTGGGAGAAATCTAGCATCCCCAGGAACATAAGCTCCCAGCAATTGGCTTCCCCCCAAAAAAGGAGCAGAGAGCACATGACAGAAATGAATCCCTCCCTCCTGTACCCATTGTAAGGATTCAACTCGCTTAGGTGCAGCGGGAGACAAACATGAGGCACGTTCCTTTAAAATTTCACAGGGTTTATTACTCCATAAACCATAGACAGCACATAAACAGTCCTTAGCTGGGCTGTGTTCCCTCAGGTCCTGTGCACACAGGCCAGGGCAATGTCCAGAGCAGCGCTCTATCTGCAGCTGCAGACACAGGAAGGCTTCTCCTTCCTTGGAACACAGACCACTCTCTGTAGTGTCCCACCTGGACACATGGAAGTCTGTCCACACTCTGACAGACTCCCTCACAGCCTCTCTCACATGTGCTAAACACCTCAATTATATAGCCCTGTAACCACACCCATAGGTGAGGTATGGATCACATGAGCTGGTCACATGGTCAGGACTTCACCACAGGTCCTGAACATACACATATCTTCAGGCAAAACGGAGTACAGTCCGCACCCAGTGCACTAAATGACATCTTTAGTGCTCATGTACACTATAGGCAAAATACTCCGGGTTGCATCGCAGGGAGCATCCCTCCATGTGACATATCTCCCATTAACCACGCGATCACCTGTCACACCACATATCCCCCTCCTCTGCCTAAAGCCGTGGGGCTTGGCACTTTCTATTACTCGACCAGAGATCCTTCTCGGTCGTCTCTGCCAGTCAAATCGTCTATCAAAGTCAGGCCCTGCTAGTGAACTCTTCAGTAGGCATCCATTATCCGACTCTGTCTTGTTCTTTGATAAAGATGGGCCCATGTCAGCCCACCCGCATCCCCGGCGGTCAGTATGGTGTTGCGACTCCCTTGCTCCCATACCTCTTGTCTGGACTGACTCTTTGTCACCACTTCTTCTACAGGGTCTCCCGCCTAGGTCACTCAGCTCTGAGCTAACTGAGGCATCACTACTTCCTCTTCCATCAGGCCACCTACTGTCCTCTCTCTGCTGGCCATTTCTCCTGAGGTCTATAAGGTCCTGAGAGCAGCCCTTCCATTTATCTCTATGTACTCTCTTATCTCCAGCTTGAGGACTTCCAGTCTTAAGTGAACCTCTTTGCCTTTCTATACCGCGAGTTGAAGGAGGCGGCCATCTTCTTTCCATTTCCTCCAGCTCTCTACTGATCTGCTTCCTCTCAAGTCTTAGCTGCTCTACTTCTTTCAGGTATGACACGCGATACTCCAGGAGCATCCGGATATTCCCAAGGCTCTCCATGGACCCAACAATGAGGAATGGAACCATCCCATCTTCACCCTTGTCCTGGGCTTCGTCATCAGCCGGAATCCTCACTCTCATCACGCCAGACCTGTTCACCATGTCCTGCATCACTTTCCCAAACCTTCCAATGACTTTCCTCACCAGACCTCCGGGCACTTGAATGATGTCTTCTGCAATGCCCTGCTGACTTTGAACTTTCCTCGCACACTCTAGACATCGATCGGCTTCTTTTTTTTCCAACAGGATCATCTGCCTTGTGCGGAGGCATTGTAGATGCATATCCCTCAGGATAGTAACCCGCTTCCTTGTGACTTCCTTAGATGACAGTATGACCAGTTGCTTCGTCGCTGGTGCCCAGATCACACTACATGCTTCTATAGCCTTCCTAAAGGCCTCATGCACACCTTCCTCAGCACAGGCTTCCTGCATGTCTTCTGGTACATCAATTACAACCTTGAAGGTCGTGGACTTGCTCTCATCCTGGACAGATGGCTCTGGGTTCCGTACGGACACTTCCCACAAGATATTTGTCACGATCGGATGACTGTCTTGTGCAGCCCTTGGCTCACCATCTTCCTGAGATTTACAGTCTTCAGGACCCTTTTCCAAGATGGGCTTTGGCAGTTCTGCCTTGCCATCAGTTGGGCACGGCCGCTGTACGTCTTCACCCATCCACTTCTCCTGCAGAAGACCTTTTACTACTCCACTGAGTTCTTGCAGAACTTTATCTCGCTCCTCTGCCAGGTAGCGACGCTCATCCTCTCTCCTGAGAATCTCCTGTTGATGCTTCTCTTGGGCCTCTCTGAGCACCTTCATATCTTCCAACAGGGTCTTGTTCATGGGTTTACACGCTGACAGGTGCCCTCTGAGCTCAGAGACTTCCTTCGCCAGCTCATCCACTCTGTGCTCAGTCACTTGTCTCAGTGCCTTGCCTGCCAAGAGCTTGGACTCTAGGTGGTGCAACCACTCCACCTGCGCGGAGTTGGCGACTTCCAGACTCGCCACCTTCAGACACTCCCTCGCCAGCTGCTGACACATCTCTTCGCGCCCTTGCTCCAAGTCTCGTAGGTGCGCTTCTACCTGGTGCAAACTGTCATTACACTGGGTTCGTGCTTCTGTCTGACAAACACTGTCTTCAGCCCTAGTGGTGGCTACTGGCAATAACATATTACAGTCACGCCTGGTACCTGTGTCACACCCCACCGTATGGGAAACGCTCATGTTGCTCTCTGTTCGGGTGTCAGGTCCACTCTTTTTAATTACCACACCACTATCAGTCCCCCTGTGGTACCCGTCAAGTGACATCATGTCCGTAAGTGGGGCCGACGCATTGTTCTCTCTGGTAATGCTTAACTTAGGCCTGTCAACTTTAGGAGGCGGACTTTTCACACCATTACCTCCCATACACATTATATCAGCAGACACTTCTCCTTTTGTCCACCAGTCCAACAGGGCTTCTAAGTCCCGCCCTATTATCATAGTATACTGTAAGTTTGGGACTACTGTCACTACATGGTATGTGGAACTCTCAGTCGTATCAATGTAGAGGTATGCCGTCAAAAGTTCTTTATCATCCCCACCAAAGCCATTCACTCTTGTCACCGTCTCAGGCGACACAGAACGTCCAGGAGTGGTTCTTAGCACAGATACCGACTCCCAGGGTCTAACAATCCCATCACCCGTTCTCCATCCATCCAGAAGGAGCACTGTAGTGTCGGTTCACTGACTGAGCTACTCACAGTCGTCTCATCTCCCAGCCCACCATCCGTCATGTCACGAGACGTCAGGTCCGTAAGTTGGGCAGATGTCCTTCTCCTTCCGGTCAGTTCTACCTATGACCTGTCCACATCAGGAGCAGTCACTATCTCAGTGTCCGCTGGCCCCACAGTCGAAGCATCTCCATCATCCGACCAAACGTCATCAAACAAAACAAAGTCCCGGCCCCTCTCCCAGGCATAGACTAAGTCCCGTGGTATCCCTCTACCTCGGCACTCACCACCTTTGGTCCCCTCAAAAACTACTCTGTCTACTGCGTAGTTTACCGTGACCCAGTGTTTACAGCGAACCCTGACGTTTTTCTCGGTCAGAGAGAAAACGAGAGGAGTTCCTGTCAGAGTCACCTGACTCTCTGCTTCCAGCCGACCAAAGGCTCCTTCCCGGTGCAACATCACGGTACACACCTGTGGCCCATCATTACTACCTGGAAAAGATATTCCACATTCTGAAAAAGACCTGCACATACACTGCGGTACTCCAGACATACCTACTGAGTCACCCAGCGCTGTCACTTCTTCAAACTTGGCCCTTTTCTGGACCACCACCCCACTTTGGGTTGCCACTCCAATTTGGGTCACCGCCCCTTTTTGGGACTCCACCCCTTTTTGGGTTACCACTCCAATTTGGGTAACCGCCCCCTTTTGGGACTCCACCCCTTTTTTTGGTTACCATGCCCTTTGGGTAACCGCCCCCTTTTGGGACTCCACCCCTTTTTTGGTTACCACTCCCTTTTGGGATTTCCCCATGTCCGTTCTGCAGAACTTCTTATGCCACAGTTCACACAGTACAGTTTATGCCTTTTTCTGGAACTGGCCCTTAAAGCACAACACCAGTTCCTTCTGGCACTGTCTCAGTTCCTGCCGTCGCTCACAAGCAGCTGCTGGTGTCTCTGCAGCTCCTGCTGCGCCGTCTTCATGGACGCGCCGATCCACAGGAAGCCGCTTGTCACCCTCAAAGATAAAAAAAACACAAAAGTGCGCCCATAGGGCCTTACCAGTGCAGGTATAATGGGTATAACGACATAATACAGGGTACTCACCCTCAATAGTTGTGTAAAGCCACAACTACTGTATACGCTTAGTCATATGCAATAAAGCTGCAGCAGGATGGTGTAGACAGACAGCGTCTGCTACCAATGCTCAAATAGGAGATCCCAAAAAGAAAAAACACCAGGTCCCCGCGCTGCGAGACCTTCGTGAGCGCACTGAGCCACAGCAAGCACTTTCGGGGTTTTTTTTTTTCAGAGAAACGAGGAAAAGGAAAAAAAAACACATGCACAGTCTCTCACTGACTCTGGGCAGTGCAACGCGGATTCCTGTCCGTTACCTGCTGGTGTCAGCCACACAGGTTCTCGGGTACCTCTTCTCCTCATAGGCATACCACAAATCTCCATACAGTCATTTCCTCTGACCTTGGTCAGTATTACTCACGATTTTTCAGACCGTCTGTGCTCCTGGGAATCGCTGCCCACATTCTCCACTGTAAGGATTCAACTCGCTTAGGTGCAGCGGGAGACAAACATGAGGCACGTTCCTTTAAAATTTCACAGGGTTTATTACTCCATAAACCATAGACAGCACATAAACAGTCCTTAGCTGGGCTGTGTTCCCTCAGGTCCAGTGCCTAATAAATATAGTAGGTTTTTTGTGTAAAATTTGGGACATGTACAGTCATGGCCAAAAGTTTTGAGAATGACACAAATATTATATTTTCACATGATCTGCTGGCCTCTGGTTTTTATGTGTGTTTGTCAGATGTTTTTATCACATACAGAAATATAATTGCAATCATATTATGAGTAGCAAAAGGTTATATTGACAGTTAGAATGAGTTAATGCAGCAAGTCAATATTTGCAGTGTTGACCCTTCTTCTTCAGGACCTCAGCAATTCTCCCTGGCATGCTCTCAATCAACTTCTGGATCAAATCCTGACTGATAGCAGTCCATTCTTGCAAAATCAATTCTTTTATTTTGTCTGAATTTGAAGGTTTTTGTTTGTCCACCCGTCTCTTGATGACAAGTTCTCAATGGGATTAAGATCTGGGGAGTTTCCAGGCCATGGTCCCAAAAATCTCTATGTTTTGTTCCCTGAGCCATTTAGTTATCACCTTTGCTTTATGGCAAGGTGCTCCATCATGTCATCATGTTGAAAAAGGCATTGTTGATCGCCAAACTGCTCTTGGACAGTTGGGAGAAGTTGCTCTTGGAGGACATTCTGGTACCATTCTTTATTCATAGCTGTGTTTTTAGTCAAGACTGATAGAGAGCCCATTCCCTTGGCTGAGAAGCAACCCCACACATGAATGGTTTCAGGATGCTTGACAGTTGGCATGAGACAAGACTGGTGGTAGCGCTCACCTGGTCTGCTCCGAATAAGCCGTTTTCCAGATGTCCCAAACAATCGAAAAGGGGATTCATCAGAGAAAATGACTTTACCCCAGTCCTCAGCAGTCCACTCCCTGTACCTCTTGCAGAATATCAGTCTGTCCATGATGTTTTTCCTGGAGAGAAGTGGCTTCTTTGCTGCCCTCCTAGAAACCAGGCCTTGCTCCAAGAGTCTCCGCCTCACAGTGCGTGCAGATGCACTCACACCTGCCTGCTGCCATTCCTGAGCAAGCTCTGCACTGCTGGTAGCCCGATCCCACAGCTGAAACACTTTTAAGAGATGGTTCTGGCGCTTGCTGGTCTTTCTTGGGTGCCCTGGAGCCTTTTTGGCAACAAGGGATCCTCTCTCCTTGAAGTTCTTGATGCGATAGATTGTTGACTGAGGTGCAATCTTTCTAGCTGCGATACTCTTCCCTGATAGGCCATTTTTGTGCAGTGCAATGATGACTGCACGTGTTTCTTTAGAGATAACCATGGTTAACAGAAGAGAAACAATGATGCCAAGCACCAGCCTCCTTTTAAAGTGTCCAGTGGTGTCATTCTCACTTAATCATGACAGATTGATCTCCAGCCCTGTCCTCATCAACACCCACACCTGTGTTAATGGAGCAATCACTGAAACGATGTTAGCTGGTCCTTTTAAGGCAGGGCTGCAATGATGTTGAAATGTGTTTTGGGGGATAAAGTTCATTTTCTAGGCAAATATTGACTTTGCAAGTAATTGCTGTTAAGCTGATCACTCTTTATACCATTCTGGAGTATATGCAAATTGCCATTAGAAAAAATGAAGCAGTAGACTTTGTAAAAATTAATATTTGTGTCATTCTCAAAACTTTTGGCCATGACTGTAGGTTTTAAATTAAGGGATTAATTTGTTGAAAAAATTGCGTGGGCTCCCACGCAATTTGCTCCACCAGAGAGGGAAAGCCAATGAGTGAGGGAAGATTTTAATAGCCTTGAGGGGGACCATTGTTTTTGCCCCCCCAGCTACAAAAATCTGCCCCCAGACACACTAGAAAAGGCGCATCTATAAGATGTGCCTTTTCTGGCACTTAGCCTCTTTATTCCCATTGCCCTGTAGCGGTGGCTAATGGGTTAATATTAATGGGTTAATGTCACCTTGTTACTGGAAGCTAGATAATCAGTCTGTACTTCACCCTTTCTGGCCCCCACTGTGCAGAGTGTTGAAGAAGGAGATCCAGGATGCTGATATTAGCTCAGGAGAACACCTGACAGAGGAGGTTGGTAATGAGGGTTGTGTGAAGAGAAACGCTGTGAAGGACACTGACAAGCTGATGCAGCAGGGTCCTAATGCCTGGACTCAGGGGCTGCAAACATGTGCTGAACTTTCTGCAACACAGCTAATAAGCAGAAATAAGGTGGATTCAGGGTTTACCAAAGTAAAGTACACACAATACAAGCTGCCTGTTTCTACCCTGACAATCTAAATACGCTTGAGGGGACTTCATCTGGTGTATGCACTACATCACATTCTCATACCTCCCTACTTCTGAAGAAGGGAAAGAGGGACAAAGGCTGTGGCACGCCCCTGACCACACCCATTTCACAACTAGTCACACTCATGTCCACGCCCCGACCACACCCATTTAGCACTGCTGACCACACTGACTGATACCGAGGGCACAGAGGCTGTGAAAGGAAAGAAAGAACAGAGAGTGAGAAAGAAAGAACAAAGAGAGAAAGAAAGAACAGAGAGAGAACCACTGGGTAAATCTGACATGGAGAAGGACTTGGGCATACTAGTTAATGATAAACTTACCTGGAGCAGCCAGTGCCAGGCAGCGGCTGCCAAGGCAAACAGGATCATGGGGTGCATTAAAAGAGGTCTTGATACACATGATGAGAGCATTATACTGCCTCTGTACAAATCTCTGGTTAGACCGCACATGGAGTACTGTGTACAGTTTTGGGCACCGGTGCTCAGGAAGGATATAATGGGTACAAAGGAGGGCAACAAAATTAATAAAGGGGATGGGGGAACTACAATACCCAGAGAGATTAGCAAAATTAGGATAATATAGTCTAGAAAAAAGATGACTGAGGGGCGTTCTAATAACCATGTTTAAGTATATAAGGGGATAATACAAATATCTCTCCGAGGATCTGTTTATACCAAGGAAGGTGACGGTCACAAGGGGGCATTCTCTGCTTCTGGAGGAGAAAAGGTTTTTCCACCAACATAGAAGAGGATTCTTTACTGTTAGGACAGTGAGAATCTGGAATTCCCTGCCTGAGGAGGTGGTGATGGCGAACTCAGTCGAAGGGTTCAAGAGAGCCCTGGATGTCTTCCTGGAGTGTAACGATATTGTATCTTACAGTTATTGTTAGTTTCTTTAGAAGGACGCAGATCTGGGAATTTATTCTGACAGAATTTTATAGGCTGAACTGGATGGACTAATGTCTTTTTTCGGCTTTACTAACTATGTTACTATGTTACTATGTTGCTAGAAAGAAAGAAAGTACAGAGAGAATGAACGACAGATTAGAGAGAGAAAGAAAGAGAGGAAAGAAAGAGAGGAAAGAAAGAAAGAACAGAGTGAAAGAAAGAACAGAGAGAGAAAGGAAGAGGGGAAAGAAAGAACAGAGAGAAAGAAAGAAAGAGAGGGAAGAAAGAACAGAGAGAGAGAAAGAAACAGAGAGAGAAAGTAAGAAAGATTCTATAAAGATGCTATAGCAGCCCGGCTCCCATTGCAATGCCCACCTGAGCATCCCGATGCAGGACATATCATGATCCGCTCACATGACCGGCATCCCCGATTCCAAAGCGATCCCGCTGTCCGCACTATCGGAGGAGGACATGGTGATGGATGTGAAGCATTCCCTGAAGTGCCTCCATGGTTCCGTCACAATCTCCACCTGAAATTACCTAATTTCCAGTCAGCTTCTAGCATGTCACTTCCAGTGGAACGTCACGTGCAAATTTTAAAGTGCTCCTTGGGGGTCCATCGTGTACTCCTGTATCCGCAGGAAAAGTAAGCTCCCAGCCAGGGCAGACTCTCTCTCAAAATCGGGACTGTATCTGGGACGGTTGGGAGGTATGAATGCTCCCCACCATATACCTTGTACACGCATGGCTCCTCATACACACACGGTTCTGCTTTGTATGCCTCGCACACACATGGCTCTGCTTCGTACACCTCACACACACGGCTCTAATCAGTAAACACATGGCTCGACTCCGTAAACCTCGTACACATGCAGCTCTGCTCCGTACACCTTGTACACACGCGCCACACTCTGTACACCTTTTACACACATGGCTCCACTCCAAAAAACCTTGTACACATGTGGCTTTGCTCCATACACCTCGCACACATGCAGTTCCGCTCCATACTCCTCGTACACATGCGGCTCCGCTCCATACACACGCGGCTCCACTCTGTACACCCCATACACACACGGCTCTGCTCTGCTCCGTACACACATGGCTTAGCTCCGTACACTTCGTACACACAGGGCTCCGTTTTGCCCCGTACACACACGGCTCTGCTCTGTACACCCCGTACACACGCGGCTCCACTCTGTACACCCCGTACACACGCAGCTCCCCTCCTTACACCCCTTACACATGCGGCTCTGCTCCGTACACCTCGAACACCGTACACACACAGCTCCGCTCTGCACACCCCGTGCACAGATGGCTCCGCTCTGTAGATCTTGTACACACATGATTCTGCTCTGTACACCCTGTACAGACGTGACTCCGCTCCGTACACCCCGTGTACTCATGCGGCTCTGCTCCAAACACCTCGTACACATGTGGCTCCGCTCCATATACCCCGTACACATGTGGCTCTGCTCCGTACACCTTGTACACACGTGGCTCCGCTCCGTACACCTCGTACACACGTGGCTCCGTTCCATACACCTCGCACACACACGGCTCCGCTCTGCACACCCCGTACACATATGGCTCCATTCCGTAGATCTTGTACACACAAGGCTCCGCTTCGTACACCTCGTATACATCTCTTCTCAGTACACCTTGTGCACACACGGCTCCGCTCCATGCACATTGTACACATCTCCGCTCTGTACACCTCATACACACGTGGCTCCGCTCTGCACACTTCATATGCACGTGGCTCTGCTCCATACACCTTGTACACACACGGCTCAGCTCCATACACTTCGTACACACACGGCTCTTCTCTGTACACTTCGTACACGCACATCTCGGCTCCGTACACATTGTACATGCACGGCTCCACTCCGTACACTTCGCACATGCGTGGCTCCACGCTGTACACTTCGTACATGTGCGGATCCTCTCTGTACACTTCGTACACGTGCGGCTCCGCTCTGTACACCTCGTACACGTGCGGCTCGTCTCAGTACACCTCGTACACGCACGACTCCGCTCCGTACACCTTGTACACGTGCGGCTCCATTCCGTACACCTCGTACATGCGCAACTCCGCTCCGTACACCTCATACACGCGTGGCTCTGTTCCGTACACCTCGTACACGCGCGACTCTGCTCCGTACACCTCGAACACGCGCGGCTCCATTCTGTACACCTCGTACACACACGACTCCGCTCTGTACACCTTGTACACACACGGCTCCGCTCCGTACACCTCGTACACGTGTGGCTCCACTCCGTACACCTCGTACATGCACGGCTCCGTTTCGTACACCTCACACACGCACGACTTCGCTCCGTACATTTCGTACATGCGCGGCTCCGCTCCGTACACCTCGTACACGCGCAGCTCTGCTCCATACACCTAGTACATGCGCTGCTCCGCTCCATACACCTTGTACATGCGCAGCTCAGCTCCGTGCACATCATATACGCGTGGCTCCGCTCCGAACACTTCTTACACACGCGGCTCAGCTCTGTACACCTCGTACATGTGCGGCTTCGTTCCGTACACCTCATACACACGCGGCTCTGCCCCGTACACCTCGTACACAAACAACTCCGCTCCATACACTTTGTAAACACATGGCTCCGCTCCATACACCTCATACACATGCAGCTCCACTCCGTACACCTCACACATGCGCGGGTCTGCTTGTCCACCTCGCACACGTGCAGCTCTGCTCTGTACACCTTGTACACACACAGATCTGCTACAGCCACCCTGTAACCCCCCTGACCACACACATAAACTTTCCTCATCCAGCACAATGACAACCAGCACAGCAGAGTCCTGCATACACCGTGGCCCCTGATCATGTGACCTCTGACTCCTCCCCTCCTGTGACCTCATCACAGGTCCTGTGAGAAGCCCAGTGATGTCATTGCTGGGATTTATCAGTGAGGTGCTGCGGTGGCCGGTGGGTCTCTCTGGGAGGGCGAGGATGGGGTCGGTGCATGGGGGGGCATGGCAGCTCAGTACAATGCGGGAAAAATAAGTTCCCGGGACTGTCCCACCAGATCTGGGATGGTTGGGAGGTATGCATTCTCCTCTCCCTCTTTTTCCTACACCTCAGCAAACTCGCTTAATAGACAGCATGCCACCAAAATAGCAAAAGCAGCTATCTTCTAGGGGAAGCACAAAAGGCCAAGGGACAGGGTCGGACCCTCCTGAAGGGGACCTAGGGGGCGCTTCATCTTTCTCAGTGCTGACCTCACTTAATGACATTGAGGGGGCTTCACAGGACCTTATGTCAGACGCTGGTTCGGGAGATGCCAATCTCCAGCTAGGCAACAAATCTCTGGAATGATATCTCAGGCACCTTCCAACTAAAGAGGATTTCAAATCCCTGGTGTCCGAGATGAAGGATACATGCAGGGCAGAAAATAAGTCCATGCGCCACGATGCTAAGCTCCTTGCAGATAGAGTGGATGCTGTGGAAACGGTGCACGATGCCACTAGACAATACATCTCAAAATTGCAACGCCACATAGTTTCATAGGCTAAAGTGCTGGGCGAGACATATAAACATTTGGAAGACTTGGACAACAGAGGACACCACAATAACATTAGGGTGAGGGGTATCCCTGAAGCAACTGGTTCAGAGGATCTGTATTCAGTACTCGAATCCATCTTCAATTCAATACTGTGTCAAACTTCATCCCATAAAATAAAGCTGGATAGAGCACATAGGGCTCTCCGCCCCAAGGGAGCTCAATCTCAGCCCCGAGACGTGATATGTTGTGCCTATGACTTTCAAACAAAAGAGTCCATCATGTTCAAAGCTTGTGCTCTCCGTAAGCTTGAATTTAATGGATGCCCTGTTCAACTGTATCCTGACTTGTTGTGGATCACCCTCCAAAGGAGACATCTGAAACCACTTCTCACCACACTGAAAAATAAAAATCTACAGTATCGCTGGGGGTACCCCTTTGCTCTCATTGTTGTGAGAAATGGACAGTCAACTACCTTATGCTCCTTCAAGGAACTTACAGCTTTCTGCGCTAATCTGGAGATTCCGCTCCCTGACCTGACGGATTGGGACTTGGTCTTGCCTCCCATATCACCTCCGCCAATCTTGCAGAATGTTGAGGCTAAGAAGAGAGGCCCTTCTTCCTGGAGACACATTACATTTGCTGATGATTTTTTTGTGTTGACCAGTATGGAGCATTATATGGGGCCCATCATATACTGTATGGAGCATTATATGGGGTCATTATGTATGGAGCAATATATGGGGCTCATTATACTCTATGAAGCCATATATAGGTTTTATTATACTGTATGATGGAAAATATGAGGCTCATTATACTGTATGGAGCAATATGTGGGGCTCATTATTCTGTATGGTGCAATATGTGGGGCCCATTATAGTGTATGGAACAATATATGAGGCCCAATGTTAGGCGCCGGGATTCTCCTTCTGCACAGGATGGATCCCAAGCCTTATCTTCTCCTGCGGTCTCCCATTCAGTTTCAACCGCAGTGGACGTCGGTTTCAACGTCTTGCTCAGACTCAGGCTGTGCGCATTGTTACTGCTGCCTTTCCAGGTTCAACTATGGTAACTAACAATAGACAGCAGCAAACAGTCATTCTTGAGACTAAGTCCAGGATTTGCTCTACAGAGCATGCTCGTGAGGTGGCGACCTCTCATTGGTGGTCGGGGGTCAGCTGCTCAGGTCTTGTGCTGGCTCTGGATTTGCCCATGAGCAAGGTCCTGTCTGATTGGCACAGTCTATAAAGGATCTTTGTTGCACCCGTCGCTGCGCTAAGATCATGCGTATTTGCTGTGTATGTGTGTAGGTGGGTCAGTCACCACCCTATATGCACGTGTGCCGCTAATAGCACCACAAGTGCGTTTCTAGACAGGCAGTGTAGGGTGGGAACTCCCGCTTGAACTTAGCATCTGCATCGGCGTCAAAATCCAGCATGTGTCAGAGCAGGTTTAATCACCAGCATAGTGCGGGGAGAGTTATAGGTACCCCAACTATCAATTCCTCTATGCTCCTGTGACATCTAACAGGGCATAGCTTAGAGTGCTCTCAGTTTTTGTACTGCTCTGTGGAGTAACAGAGTCAGGCACATTGCACTCTGTTCACTCCAAGTGACGTTTAACTCTGTGTGTTTACGGTGCTTGCTCGCAGCTACGCTCTGCCATTGTCCTTTAACTGCGGTTTTTCTATCACTGCACGGTGGACCCTGGGTTGTGATCGCACCTTCCCATAATTTACATTTGGTGTGATCCACAAACCTTAACACCCATTATACTGTATGGAGCAATATATAGGGTCCATTATACTGTATGTAGGAATATATGGGACTCATTATACTGCATGGTGCAATATATGGGGCTCATTACTCTCTATGGAGCAATATATAGGGCTCATTATTTTGCATTAAAAAATATATGGTGCTCATTATACTGTATGTAGCAATATATGGTGCTCATTTTACTGTATGGAGCAATATATGGGGCCCATTATTCTGCATGGAGTAGTATATCAGGCTCATTATTCTATATGGAGCAATATATGGGGCTCATTATACTGTGTAGAGAAATACATGGGGTTCATTATACTGTGTGGAACATTATATGGGGTCCAATATTCTGTATGGAGCAATGTATGGGATCCATTATGCTGAATGAAGCAATATATGGGTCTCATTATACAGCATGGATCAATATATGGGGTTCATCATACTGTATGGAGCATTACATGGGGTCCATTATTTGTATGAAGAAATATATGGGGCTCATTATTCTGTATGGAGCGCTATGTGGTACCCATATTACTGTATGGAGCAATATATGGGGCCCATAATACTGTATGGAGGACTATGTGGTACCCTTAATACTGTATGGAGGACTATGTGGTACCCTTAATACTGTATGGAGGACTATACTGCCCGTTTTCTAAGCTATTGTAGAAGTTACAATAGATATCACTCATGTAATATAAGAAGTAAGTGAAATCTTTGGCATTGTACTACACCTATAGTTCTCTGCCGTAACTATGCATCATGAATTGTGGTATGTGTTAAAAGGGCCCACTGAGACTCTTTTGCCCTGGGCCCACGAAAAGCTGGAGCCGGCCCTGGTCAGGGCCATTCTGTATCTGATAGTGACGGGGTAAAGACTCAGGACTCAGGAGACTTGGGAGAGAGACAAAGACTCTATAAGCAATTTTTGGTGAAAGTGTCAAATGCTTGAGTGAGGGAAAAGCCCGGTTGTAGTGTTTCAGTTAATGTGGAATCAAATCTAAAGTGTTACATTTCAAAGAAGAAAGAAAGAGACAATTTATTTTCCTGAAATTCAATTTTGTTCTTTTGTGGGGGGGTTTCTGAGTACAGAACATTGGCTCACAACACAAGAACAAGCTGATAGGTTAATTTGCTTTCAAGCAAAAATCAAATTTGTGTGTATCTAAAACTAGTAAAAGATGGAGCTGTCTCACTAGCATGACTGTTAGGGAGACTGTTATCCATCCTTTGAGGACAGGGCAGTGGGTGTCTCCTTAGAATACAATTATGTTGGTCATACACATTAGACTTATCTCAGTCAAATCCTTCAATAATTATGGTTTTGGCCTACGGTCGACTGATGGTCGAGAGATATCTCAATCAGGTATGTCCGATTGCAGAAAATTTTCTTTCATAGGCTGCAGAAAAAAACTAAGTATTGCTAATAATAGTACCATCCTTGGGTCCAGAGCTGCTTTTTCAGTCATTGTCCCAGTCCAGTCTCTGTTGTTTGGCTGCAGCACTAATGTTACATTAACAACACTACAGACAATCAATGAGCTCAGCAATTATGTACGTGTAGACAGCATATGCTGGGGACAAATCCTAGAATCCTAGAATGTAAGAATTGGAAGTGACCTCCAGGTTAATCATGTCCAACCCCCTGCTCAATGCAAGATTCACTAAACCATCTCAGACAGATGTCTGTCCAGCCTCTATTTGAAGACTTCCATTGAAGGAGACCACACCACCTCTCGTGGCAGCCTGTTCCACTCATTGATCAGCCTTACTGTCAAAAAGTGTTTTCTAATATCTAATCTGTATCTTCTCCCTTTCAGTTTCATTTTATGGCTTCTCATGTTTCCATGTGCAAATGAGAATAATGATCATACCTCTACACTGTGACGTCCCTTCAGATATTTGTAGACCGCTATTAAGTCTATTCTTAGCCTTCTTTTTTGCAAGCTAAACATTCCCAGATCCTTTAACCATTCCTCGTAGGACATAGTTTGCTGGCCACTCACCATCCTGGTAGCTCTTCTTTGGACTTTTTCAAGTTTCTCTGTAATTTTTTAAATGTGGTGCCCAGAACTGGACACATCATTCCAGATGAAGCCTGACCAAGGAGGAGTAGAGGGGGATAATTGATTCATGTGATCTAGTCTCTATGCTTCTTTTAATACATCCCAGAACTGTGTTTGCCTTTTTTGCTGCTGTATCACACTGTTGACTCATTTGCAGTCTGTGATCTATTAGTAAACTCAAGTCTTTTTCACACCTGCTGTTGCTTAGTTCTATTCCTCCCATTCTGTAGACGTAATTTTCATTTTTCTTGTCCAGCTGTAATATCTTGCATTTCTCCCTGATAAATACCATTCTTTTAGTTGCCGTCTATTGTTCAAAACTTATCTAGATCCTTCTGAATAATTTCTCTCTTCTCTAGTGTTAGCTATCCTTCCTAGCTTTTGCATGATCTGCAAATTTGATTACTTTACCTTCAGTTCCCTTATCTAGATCATTTATAAAAATGTTCAACATTTGCAACGTCTAATTGTAAAAAAAAACATGCTGCTAGGTTCCTTATAAAGCCACGTTCACACGCTGAGTATTTATTCAGTATTTTACATCAGTATCTGTAAGCCAAAAGTAGGAGTGGGACAATCAGACGAAAACTATAATAGAAACACGTCACCACTTTATTAATTTATTTATTTATTTATTTTACTTACTTATATAGCTTCATTAATTCCACAGTGCTTTACAGATATTATTTTCACTGTCCCCATTGGGGCTTACAATCTACACTAACTATCAGTATGTCTTTGGAATGTTGGAGGAAACCGGAGTTCCCAGAGGAAACCCACGCAAACACGGGGAGAACATACAAACTCCTTGCAGATGTTGTCCTTTTCTGTATTATTCACCCACACCTGGTTTTGGCTTACATATACTCAAGTCAAATACTGAACTTGTGAACATTGCTTAAGGGTAAGACTATACAGAGACTTTTTTTTTATGGCGCTACTAATTGAATTTGACCCTCTAGCTACAGCTGAAATTCAACTCAATATATTGACTTCATGCAATCTCATCAACTGCAGTTGTAACTTGATACTTAAAATCAATCAGGAGCATTGAAAAAAAGTCTCCATGTAGCCCATTCCTAAGGCTATGTGCACACAGAGTTTTTTGAGGATTTTTTTAAGTAGATTCTCTCTAAAGTCCTGCTAAAAATGTTTCATAAACGCTTAGAAAACTGTTTCCATTCATTTCTATGTTTTGAAAAATGCCTCTTGGAAAAAAGTATAATACACTTCACTTCTTTGAAAAAGATCAAATTTTGAAATAATCCATTCTAAACTAGGCACTGGCCAATCAAAAGCCTGCAAACAATGTTTAGGGGGAGGGGGGCCCTCCTGAAAATTCTTTTAAAGACTCTTCAAAACTGCTTCAAGAAATGATTTGTGAAAATCGAAAAAATCCTCGAAACTCTTCAGAAAGGGAGTGTTTCCTGAAATGGTATCTGCTCTAAAAATGTGTGATTTTTTTTTAACTTTTAAAAAAATTACCTATAAAGATGGCCAAAGGATGAATTCACACTGAGGCCTTTTTGCTTAGTTTTTGGAACAGAAATTCTTTCACTCTCCAAACAAAACTCATAGTTTTAGAAATCCTTATAGTTTTTTGAACGCTTGTTTTTTTTTAACTCATGTAGTTTTTGAATTCCTTGTAGTTTTTGAACTACTTATAGTTTTTAAATTCATTGTGGTTTTTGGAATGTTTCAACTCCAAAACCTCTGTTTGAAAACACCCTAATGGTATGTTCAGTTTTGCCAGAGGAACATGTTTTAGCATACTTACAAAAATAAATACCAAATCAGGAAATACATATTTTTGTTTCAAAAAATCTTTTTCTGAGTCCTTTTAATAGTTTATTTTGCCATTTTTCGGTGGGGTCATTTTGATATAAATTATACAATCTGAAGATATCTGAACAATAGTCAGGTCCTTCGTGGCTTTCAAAGCCTGAAACAAATAAAACAAACTCAAAAATACTGAACATATGCACAGCAAGTCATTTTTACATTGATGAGCATAAGATCATTTTTTTATAGCATTTTTGGAGTGCATTATCAGGTGGATTCCTCAGTAGAACCACTTGAAAAAGCACCTAAGCACTATAATGTTACAGATGAAAAAGCCTTTTTTCAATTTGAATAAGTAGATTATGGCTACCATGAATTAATATCTATATTTATAAAAATGAGTGTATGTATGTGTGTGTGTATGTGTGTGTGTATCAGCCACGTCCACTCCACATAGTAACCAATCACTAAGCATCTTTCATTTCACCAGAGCTGTTTAAAAGAATCTGAGCTGTGATTGGTTATCATTTCTATGGTGTTATCGTCCTTCTGTAACGCTGGAAATAACCCAATTTATTACCGTGCCAACACAGACCACCCTCTGACACAGACTGCAGGGGGTGTCCAGGGGGAGCCCAGTATTACACAGGATAGGATTAGATACACGGCTCAGCAGTCAGTAACACAGGATAGGATTAGATACATGGCTCAGCACACAGTATCACACAGGATAGGATTAGATACACAGCTCAGCAGTCAGTATCACACAGGATAGGATTAGATATATAGCTCAGCAGACAGTATCACAAAGGATAGGATTAGATACATAGCCGAGTATCACACAGGATAGGATTAGATGCACGGCCCAGTAGACAGTATCACACAGGACAGGATTAGATAGACAGCTCAGCAGACAGTATCACACAGGATAAGATACACAGCTCAGCAGACAGTATCACAAAGGATAGGATTAGATACACAGCTCAGCAGTCAGTAACACAAGATATGATTAGATACACAGGTCATCAGACAGTAACACAGAAGATATGATTAGATACACAGCTCAGCAGACAGTAACACAGAGGAGAGGATTAGATACACGGCTAAGCAGACAGTATCACACAGGATAGGATTAGATACATGGCTCAGCAGACGGTATCACACAGGATAGGATTAGATACATGGCTCAGCAGACGGTTTCACACATGAAAGGATTAGATACACAGCTCAGCACACAGTATCACACAGGATAGGATTAGGCACACAGCTCAGGAGACAGTATCCCATAGGACATGTTTAGATACACAGCTCAGCAAACAGTATCACACAGGATGGGATTAGATACACAGCTCAGCAGACAGTATTACACAGGATAGGATTAGATACACAGCTCAGCAACAGGATGTGCCAAAGGAGAGGACATTTTCGTTCCAAGAATTCCAGTCATTCCATCTGATTTGCCTTTTGATTTTAAATGCCTCCAGTTTCCACTTCGACTGACATTTGCAATGTCCATTAACAATGCTCGGGGACAGTCTTTGAAAGTAGTAGGGATCGATTTGCAATCTCCATGCTTTTCTCATGGTCAACTTTAAGTGGCATGTTCAAAAGTTGGAACTGTCAAAAATCTGTTCATCTTTTCACCGAAAAGAAAAACCAAAAATGTTGTTTATCAAAAGGCTCTAGGAAGAGTTGAAGATAAAATACTATCAATACTTGGCTAATCGTTTAGTTAATTTGTGTTGCAAATCTGTAGTGTTGAATATATGATGTGAAATGTTTTTATGTGTAATATAATCATTATAATTTGTTATAACTAACCACAGTTAGTTACTATGGCCGGGTAACGCCAGGCTCTTCAGCTAGTGAATTAATATTTTTCAATATGATACATCACAAGAAAAATTACACTGTGTGTTGGAAATGTTTTTACCCCACGTGGATCATCGGCGAAATTCGTCTCAGACGGGGACTAATGAAATAAGTAGAAAATATTTAGCCTTGCATGTATTTACCTGAAACATTACCATTTATATGAACATTTACTATATATGATGCAAAAAAACACATTTCCATCGGCACTTAGGTTTCATCTAACGTTGATTTTCTCATTTTGTTTTTTGAATTTAAGGACGAATGCAATTATCAGTGAAACATTTCACTCGAAAATACGAGCAGAAGAAATCTCACTCTGCTTGATGTAAATTCTTGTTAGAGGGAGCCTGGAAGTGCCAAAAATCAATCTGTATGTGAGGATATTCTCTATCACAGTGAAAATGAAAAAAAAAAAGATATATAGCCAAGTGGGATATGCTTTGTCATTTTCTATGGAATATAAGAAATGTTTTGTTAGAAGCAGGTGCTGATTGTTAATACAAGAAAAAAAGAGTCCAGTCTTTGTGTTTGCTCATCCAGTCCCGAGCATTATCATGTAAAACTGTGTCTGCAAACCTCCGAGAGTGGCAAAAATCGTAGAGGAGACCAAGAAAATAAAGCAGAATGCAAATGAATGTGAGATACAAGCGCTGCCTGCCCGCTCCGTCTACTCAGCCTGACTTAAATCAGCCGTTTGATGGAGGTATCAAACTTCATAAATAGGCATTTTGTCCTGAAATGGATGCTGATCTATTTATGGGTGCATTCATAAATCTCCAAAATGGGCATCAGTGTGCCACTCTCTGCAGTTTCATTTCATAAATCTGCTTTTCTAGAACATGGCCTGCCAGGAATATTTTTCCAAGGTGCTTTGAAAATATTTTTTGCGTTTATGGACTCTCCTTTCTGTTCGAATCAGTTGTTAATGGTTACAAAGAGCAAGTGAGAAAGGTTATATGGAGTGATAAAGATTTATAGGATGCAGGCAGAAGGAGGACTTATAGGGAGACGAGACTTGTCATCACCGGAGTTACGTGCAGCGTTTAGACACAGCGGACTTGATTGGATTGAGGGAAACTTGGTATATAGGAAATAGAGTTTGATTTATTTTCCAGTAAGGATATTTCATATTCTTGGATGTACAACTATAGAGCTGGACAGCGTCAGACTGGGATGCCAAGGGCCCACCAGTAACATTGACTTTGAGGGGCCCACTTTTCACCTGCATACAAATATTACACTCCCCTCATTCACAATTTTACCTTTATCTCTAAATAATAATAAGCTAGGTAGTTTGGTTAATGAATGATGAGAAGCTGCTTTTTTCTGTACAGAGTTAATCAAGTGTATTATGCTAAGTACTATCAATATAGTGGGGTTTGGGGCCCAGATCTGCACAGAGGCCCGCCAGGTGATTCCCCTGTTACCCTGTGGGCCAGTCCGAGCCTGGAGCTGGACCAATTCATACAACCAAAGTATCTATTTATTATAATACAGCATCATATTGGCCACCACCTTCAAGCTCCAATTGTGAGATGCCTTAGCTACTTAATTAATCAGTATTTATCCTGCTAGCTAGTTGTTAGGTCCCCGCTCTCTGATCTTGTGACCCCCGCTTATCTGATCCTGTCCACCCTGTCTGCACCTGTTCCAGTCTGTCCTGCTGAAAACATACCTGTATCACTTCTGACTGATATAGTCATGCTCCTGACCTGCCTGATCCTGCACCTGTGATCTTATACCTGTCACCATCCTGTGTTCCTGTACCAGTCCTGCTTCTGCCGGATCCCGCACCAGTCTACCAACCATACCCTCCTGCTAACCAGTTTCTGGCCAGTCCAGCTTTCCTATCCACCTCGGGAGTCAGCTTCTGCAGCTCCATGGGTCTGTCCTAAAGTAGCACCTGTTGTTCCTCTGGAGCCAAGTCTAACCCCATCATTAAGGGTTCTAGCGAAGAGCCAGTTGGATGCTTATTTATGCTCCTCCAGGCTTTTCCCAGACCATGGCACTGTGGTTCCATAACCATGGGTGTAAGGGTGGTTTCACATTAGAGTTTAAGGCTGCAGCATCGGCCTCCGCACGGCCGCCGCACAGCCACCGCTAAGCCCTGCCCCCTGTCGCGCCTCCGCCGGTAGCTCCGCCTACGGGCGCATGACGCTTCATGCGACCCTATCTTTAGCACTGGGGACGCAGGCCATGTGCAGGTATGCATTTGGTGGCGCATGTGTCCTTTTGACGGTGCGCCGAGCGCACCAAATTGCAACAGGTTGTGTTTGGAGCTGGTCGGTGCACCCGTCAAAAGGACGCATGCGCCACCAAATGCATACCTGCGCACGGCCTGCGTCCCCAGTGCTAAAGATAGGGGACGCAGGACGCATGCAGGGTCATGCGCCTGTAGGCGGAGCTACCGGCGGAGGCGTGGCAGGGGCGGGGCTTAGCGGCGGCCGTGCGCAGGCCGATGCTGCGGCCTTAAGCGCTAATGTGAAACCACCCAAACATTCTCTTCACTGGGAGCTTAAGATTCAGGATGAATAATGCACTGGAAAATCCTCAGCTTCTGTCTATCTTCACAGTTTAATGGATTTTATGACTAATGTCCCAATAAAAAGAAACTTTTTACCCCTGATCCCTGAATGCTGATTTTGTTTCTAGTCCTTTGATTACATGCACTTTTATATAATGTATTTGTACAGTCACATATAGTGATGGGCGAGTACTAAAATGTTTGGGTGCTCTTTGCTTGGGTCGAGCAAATTGGAATGCTCTGGTGCTCGACCCAAGCAATGAGCCCATTGTAAATCTATGGGAAACCCGAGCATTTTTGCCTCGACCCCCCCCCCGGGGGTCTTTTTAGGGTCTGAAAATATCTGAAATCAATGGGAAAAGTGCTCAAATGACATGGGAACATCATGGGGAAGACCTCAGGAATCATTTCTGACTCCTAGATCACTGGTGTGAACAATGTTGTCAGTGTTATGCCACTTTTACAGGTGCATACAAAAACACACAAAAAAAAAACAAAATGGATTTTCCTGGGAAATATGTTAAGGAACATTCTTTCCAGGGTAATGATTTGTATGTAAAGCAAAATAATTAACCCAAAACAAAAATGTTCCTCCTCCACTTGAGCTATGTTCACATGTAGCGTTTTTGATGCGTTTATCAACTTTAACATTGCTTTCAACCAATAAAAATGCATTCACACAAGATCCATTACAAGAAAGTGGGTCTCCCATAGTGTTTGCCTATGCATTGAATGCAAGGCCTGCCTTGCCACAAAGTTACACGCACTCCAATAACCATTTGAACTGACGTAGTGGATGGCCATATGAAACCAAAGTACCCATTCTGCTTATTTATTTTACTTCCATACAGTTTGCCCAAGAAGTGAATGCAAGACCTGCCCTGCCACAAACTTACACGCACCACAATAACATTTGGAACAGACATCCTGGATGGCTATATGAAACAAAAGTTCCCATTATTAGAAATTTTGTACTGCAACACTGTTTACCTATGCATTGAATGCTAGGCCCGCTTTGCCACAAAGTTACTCGCACCCCAATAACCCACCCCAAAAACCCTTTGAAGCGACATACTGGATGGCCATATGAAACCAAAGTTCCCATTTTGTTTCATTTGGTACTGCCATACTGTTAGCCTATGTACTGAATGCAACGCCTGCCCTGTACCAAATTTATATGCACCCCAATACCCCTTTGAAGAGACGTACAGGAGGGTCTCATGAAAAAATGTTCCCATTAGGAGAAAGTGGGTCTACCATAGTATTTCCCTATACATTGAATGCAAGGCCCGCCTTGCCACAAAGTTACACGCACCCAAATAACCCTTTGAACCGACATAGTGGATAGCCAAATGAAATCAAAGTTCCCATTCTGCTTATTTTCTTTACTCCCATACAGTTTGCCCATGAAGTGAATGCAAGACCTGCCCTACCACAAACTTGCACACACCCCAATAACACTTGGAACAGACATCCTGGATGGCCACATGAAACCAAAGTTCCCATTATTATAAATTTGGTAGTCCCTTACTGTTTGCCCATGCATTTAATACAAGGCCTAGCCTGCCCCAAAGTTACATGCACCCCAATAACCCTTTGAACTGACGTAGTGGATGGCCATATGAAACCAAACTTTACATTATTAGGAAGTTGGTACTACCATACTGTTTGACTATGCAGTGAATTGCAGTGTTAAGCCTGAAGAACCTGCATTGGAGAATTGCAGTGCTTGTGGATGAAGAAACTGCAGTGGAGAATTGCAGTGGTGAGCCTTAAGAACCTGGAGAGGAGAATTGCAGTGTTGAGGCTGAAGAACCTGCATTCGTGAATTGCAGTGGTGAGGCTAAAGAACACCTGGCAGGGGAGAATTGCAGTGCTAAGGCTGAAGAAACTGCAATAGACAATTGCATTGCTGAGGATGAAGAACCTGCTGTGGAGAATCTCAGTGTTGATGAAGACCCGAAAGTTGAGAATTGCATTGTTGAAGCATCTGACCAACCCCTACAGTTCTATCAGGATTCTGTCAGCGCCAGCGGAATGCCGCGGCTGAGCTGGGTCACTCACCCAGACTGCGGGAGGTCCCGGGATCTGAAACTGCAGGGAAAGTTCTGAGAACAGGACCTGCGACACTAAAGGTAGTAAAGAGTACAAGGACCTACGATCATGTGACCACAGGGGGCGTGGCTTAGCGTCCTGCTATAGTAGATGACTGTAGGATTCTATTACAGGAATCCTGGAGTAAAGATTAGGGGAACTCAGGTCAGACGAGCGGGGGGGGGGTCATACACAGAGAGGGCAGCGTGGTACCAGAGGAGCAAGCAGAGAATAGTCAGAACGTAAGCAATGAGTCATACACAGAGATAACAACGCAGTACAAAAGGAACAGTCAGACTCGAAACAGGAGCAGAACCGGGTCAAAACCAAACAAGCATAAAGTATCACAGTCACAAAGCACACCAGGGTCACAAACACTCGGCCAAGGATCTTAGTATAAGCAACGAGGAATGAGTCCACAATGAGGCTATAAAAAGCCTCCCAGAATCTCAGAGTGAGGCCGTCCAGATAAACCTCTGAACTACCTAATCCCATGAACTAAGCAGATCATGACAAGTTCCCATTATTATGAACTTGGTCTCCCATACTGTTTGGCTATGCAGTGAATGCAAGGCCTGCCCCAAATTTTCAAGCACCCCAATCCCCCTTGGAAGAAACGTGGAGGAGGGCCTCATAAAAATGTTCCCATTACAAAGGAGCTGGTCTCCTATACTTGTATTGCCCATATGCTAAGTGTATGGGCTGACAAATATTTCCCACTGGGGGGTACACATCAACATAATGTGTGAACATTTTTTTTTACTGGCATCAAAAACACCCTTTAACACAATAACGTGGCTGTTGCATTACAGACCATGGTCACCGTGGTGATCTAGTGGTGCTGGATGATGAGGATGAGGAGAAGGAGAAGGACGACAACAGCAAATTGTAACAACCTTGCTGGCATCACTGCATGGCCTCCCATCCCCCGCACACCAACTTACTTTCTGCTTCAAGCCATGCTGTGATTTCTGTCTGTTGCCAGCTCTGTGCCTCTGCTCTCCATGTTTCCAGACTGTGTGTATAGGGGGGCGGCGCCTGAACTCTCTGGTTCTTATGCAGTCAGGGTGCACCTGTGTAATCTGTCCCTGACCAATCACCTGGAGCCCTTGACTATTTAGTTTCGCCACTCCCACTGAAACATTGCCTGTGCAATGTCTATACTCAGTTAGTATCTTGCTGCTGAGCAAGCCAGGCCCTGTTCTGTGTGTCTCCTTCTTTGGAGGATTACTCTAGCCTTGCTTTGTACTCTGTCCGCCAGGAAGCAGAATATCCTGGTCCTTGTGTCTTTGTCCCGGTGTCTCTGTCTGAACTCAGTCTTACCTCGGTCTGTCAGTCTCCTTGTTTGTGGTTCCTTCTCTGCTGTGTCTTTCCGTGTGTCCCCCCCCTGTCTGTGCATCTGCACCCTCGCAGCTTTATCTGTGCATCTGCACCTTCGCAGCTTAATCTGTGCATCTGCACCCTCGCAGCTTTATCTGTGCATCTGCACCCTCACAGCTCTGTCTGCACGGCTCCTTAGCCGCTCTGCCTGCTCCGCACTCCTGCGGTTCTGCCTGCTCCGCACTCCTGCGGCTCTGCCTACCTGCACCTCCTGTGTGAACAGGTCCAAACCTGTTCTCTCATATACCACTCCTTCCTGCCTATATCCATACCTGCACCTCCTGTGTGAACAGGTCCAAACCTGTTCTCTCATACACCACTCCTTCCTGCCTATATCCATACCTGCACCTCCTGTGTGAACAGGTCCAAACCTGTTCTCTCATACACCACTCCCTCCTGCCTACACCTGCTGTGTGAACAGGTCCAAACCCATTCCTCCATATTCCTCTCCTGCCTGCCTGCATCCATACCTGCACCTGCTGTGTGAACAGGTCCCTACCTGTTCCTTCTCAAGCCGTGCCCGCCTGTCCTGTGTCTCAAGCCGTGCCCTCCTGTCCTGTGTCTCAAGCCGTGCCCGCCTGTCCTGTGTCTCAAGCCGTGCCCGCCTGTCCTGTGTCTCAAGCCGTGCCCGCCTGTCCTGTGTCTCAAGCCGTGCCCGCCTGTCCTGTGCCTCAAGCCGTGCCCGCCTTTCCTGTGTCTCAAGCCGTGCCCGCCTGTCCTGTGTCTCAAGCTGTGCCCGCCTGTCCTGTGTCTCAAGCCGTGCCCGCCTGTCCTGTGTCTCATGTCGTGCCTGCTTGCCCTGTATCTGTCGTATCTTCTTGCCGTGTGTCTCAGTCTGCCTGTCACTCGCACCTGTCCAGGTGTCCTGTTCCCGAGTGGGATCAGCAGCCACAACCAGACACCACCCTGGAGTGTCACCCGGCAGCTACCTGCCGCACAAGCCTGACCTCACCATCAGAGGCTCCAGTGAAGACCAAGGTAGCTGCCGTAGTTACGCCCCTTCCAGGGTAGTCTGGTTTGTGGCACAGTGGGGCCACAACCCCCCGGCTCGCGCCATTCAGCCAAGGCGCGAGTGTGACAGTTTGCACAGGCCATGGTCCCCGCTGAGTCCCATGTCCTTCCGCTTGCAGAGCATGATGAACTCTCTTCCTGCCAGTATGAGCCACCGGAAGAATTTGTTCCGCCTTGCGTGGTTCCAATTGTTGAGACGTCTGAACCACTCATTGTCTCCAGGGCTATGTATGAGCAACTTCTGGCCTATGAGGAGCACAACCCAGATGACCCGCCTAGGTTCTATGGGGACCCTAAAGAGTGCCAAGGGTTCCTGAAAAAGTGCCTGAACCAGATCCTGCAGAATGCAGCCTGGTTCCCCTCTGACCGGTTCAAGGTGGGATACATCATGTCCTACCTAGCAGGAGATGCTCTGATATGGATTACTCCCCTCTGGGAAGCAGGGGATCCTATTGTCATGAACCTAGGGGCCTTCCTGGTGGCCTTCCGTAAAGTCTTTGTTGTGCCTCGTCCAGTTGCTCCTGTAAAGTCTTCCCCTCCAAGCTTCCAGAGACAGACCAGACAAGAGGAACCTGTGGGTGAAACGTCTCAACTACCTATGACCGTCCAGCCATCACCTGTTCCACAGTCTGCCGATGCAGCCTCCCGTGCAAGATCCAAGAGGTCTAAAAAGAAAAAGCGGGCCAAGTTGCTACCGGAATCTGGCCTCTGCCCTGTGAAGCCTGTACTCCAGAACCCTGGGCCAGTAGAAGAGGCTGCCCCTGGCGAGAGTACTCCCTCTCCATTAACCTCTTTGACTGTTTCTCTGCCTTCAGGGAGCTTTGGTGTGTTTAAGTCGCCAGTCAGACTGAGTCAGTGTGTGGTCTCTGTCATACAGCTCCCGAAGCCAGCGTGGGTGTTGTCTCGAGGTGGCCGAGCCCTATTGGAGAACAGTCTAGTCCTGCAAGGACAACTACAGATCCAGGTCGGAGCTTTATACATGAAGAAGTTCATCTTCCATCTGCTGACTGGTATGCCCATGGGTCATTCTGAACCAGAGATCCTGATGCCCATTTATGTTTGGAGACCCAGCATGGCACCACACTTGAAACAACCAAGGGACAAGAGGTGTCTGGTTCCCTTGCGTCGCATTCAGTCAGCAAGGTCGTCTTCTTCGCCTGGTTTGCTAGTCGCCGAGTCAAGGTGTGAGGATGCCTCTGAAGAGGGGGAGGCGGTCTCGGTCTCACACATCCCCAGCGACTATACCAGTGTTCTGCTCCCAAGAGCACCCCTGCCTCTTGATTGTCTTCCCCAGGATAAAGGGCTGAAGATGGATCCAGAGTGTATGCCTTCAGCTCCCCTGTGGCCGAGGGGTGAAGGTCCCAAGACAGAGCTTCACTCATCCTCTAACCAGGAAGATGTGGTCCAGTTTTTTCAGGGAAACAGGCTGAAGTGGCTCCCTGTATGTATGCCTCCAGCTTCCATTTGGCAGGTGGGTGAAGTGGTGGGAACAATGACCTACGTATCTTCATTTCTCACCAATCGGGAGGAGGAGGTCCAATTTTTCCGGCATGTCGGGCTGAAGTTGGACTCAGTGAAGGTGTCTGCTGTTTCTAGTTGGCCAGCTGATGTAGGGGTCAAGTCTGAAGCTTCCAGGTCCCTGCCTTCTGCCAATCAGGAGGAAGAAGTCCTTGTACCCTCTGTGTTGGAGGCTGTTGGGCACCAAGAAACTTGGCACTCGGTGATTCCGGATGGCACACCTACTTCGTCTCACCAGAAGGATGCCCTGTCAGCCTGGACTGTGTGTGGTTCCATACTCCTTCTTCAGGTCATTCTGGCAGGCTTGAGGAAGAGGGGCCGTAAAGGGGGGGTACTGTAACAACCTTGCTGGCATCACTGCATGGCCTCCCATCCCCCGCACACCAACTTACTTTCTGCTTCAAGCCATGCTGTGATTTCTGTCTGTTGCCAGCTCTGTGCCTCTGCTCTCCATGTTTCCAGACTGTGTGTATAGGGGGGTGGCGCCTGAACGCTCTGGTTCTTATGCAGTCAGGGTGCACCTGTGTAATCTGTCCCTGACCAATCACCTGGAGCCCTTGACTATTTAGTTTCACCACTCCCACTGAAACATTGCCTGTGCAATGTCTATACTCAGTTAGTATCTTGCTGCTGTGCAAGCCAGGCCCTGTTCTGTGTGTCTCCTTCTTTGGAGGATTACTCTAGCCTTGCTTTGTACTCTGTCCACCTGCCAGGAGGCAGAATATCCTGGTCCTTGTGTCTTTGTCCCGGTGTCTCTGTCTGAACTCAGTCTTACCTCGGTCTGTCAGTCTCCTTGTTTGTGGTTCCATCTCTGCTGTGTCTTTCCGTGTGTCCACCCCTGTCTGTGCATCTGCACCCTCGCAGCTTTATCTGTGCATCTGCACCTTCGCAGCTTAATCTGTCCATCTGCACCCTCGCAGCTTTATCTGTGCATCTGCACCCTCGCAGCTTTATCTGTGCATCTACACCCTCGCAGCTTTATCTGTGCATCTGCACCCTCACAGCTCTGTCTGCACGGCTCCTTAGCCGCTCTGCCTGCTCCGCACTCCTGCGGCTCTGCCTGCTCCGCACTCCTGCGGTTCTGCCTGCTCCGCACTCCTGCGGCTCTGCCTACCTGCACCTCCTGTGTGAACAGGTCCAAACCTGTTCTCTCATACACCACTCCTTCCTGCCTATATCCATACCTGCACCTCCTGTGTGAACAGGTCCAAACCTGTTCTCTCATACACCACTCCCTCCTGCCTACACCTGCTGTGTGAACAGGTCCAAACCCATTCCTCCATATTCCTCTCCTGCCTGCCTGCATCCATACCTGCACCTGCTGTGTGAACAGGTCCCTACCTGTTCCTTCTCAAGCCGTGCCCGCCTGTCCTGTGTCTCAAGCCGTGCCCGCCTGTCCTGTGTCTCAAGCCGTGCCCGCCTGTCCTGTGTCTCAAGCCGTGCCCGCCTGTCCTGTGTCTCAAGCCGTGCCTGCCTGTCCTGTGTCTCAAGCCGTGCCCGCCTGTCCTGTGTCTCAAGCCGTGCCCGCCTGTCCTGTGTCTCAAGCCGTGCCCGCCTGTCCTGTGTCTCAAGCTGTGCCCGCCTGTCCTGTGTCTCAAGCTGTGCCCGCCTGTCCTGTGTCTCAAGCCGTGCCCGCCTGTCCTGTGTCTCAAGCCGTGCCCGCCTGTCCTGTGTCTCAAGCCGTGCCTGCTTGCCCTGTATCTGTCATACCTTCTTGCCCTGTGTCTCAGTCTGCCTGTCACTCACACCTGTCCAGGTGTCCTGTTCCCGAGTGGGATCAGCAGCCACAACCAGACACCACCCTGGAGTGGCACCCAGCAGCTACCTGCCGCACAAGCCTGACCTCACCATCAGAGGCTCCAGTGAAGACCAAGGTAGCTGCCGTAGTTACGTCCCTTCCAGGGTAGTCTGGTTTGTGGCACAGTGGGGCCACAACCCCCCGGCTCGCGCCATTCAGCCAAGGCGCGAGCGTGACACAAATAGGCAAAATCAGGAAGTGTATATACATGTGTGGGTGTGAAGAGGTTCATGGGAATAGAGTTCCCAAAAAAAGACACTGGATTAGTAATAATATAATAATATTTTTTATTTATATAGCGCCAACATATTCCACAGCACTTTACAATTAAGCAGGGACATGTACAGACAATAAATTCAATACAAGTTAACACAATTTAAACAGTGACATTAGGAGTGAGGTCCTTGCTCGCAAGCTTACAATCTACAAGGAAATGGGGGGACACAGTAGGTGAAAAGTGCTTGTCCTTTCAGGTCTGGCAATTATAATAAATAGGGATTTTCATATAAAGCTGCATGATCCGGTCCTCAGCCCGTGTGTTTAAGTGCAATAGTCAAGTATCAAGTGCAGTTATCGTGTGCATGGAGGGTGTGGCAACAGATGAATAGTAGGGTGCAGATTCAGAATAATATTTGGAAGGAGGGAACAGGGCAAAGTTAGTTTACTGAGTAGTTGATGTGGTAGGCTTGTTTGAAGAGATGGGTTTTCAAAGCGCGCTTGAATATGTCGGGGCTAGGTATCAGTCTGATCGTCTGAGGAAGTGCATTCCAGAGAGTTGCCGCAACACAAGAGAAGTCTTGGAGACGGAGGTGCGAGGTTTGGATTACGGGGGATGTTAGTCTTAGGTCATTTGTTGAACAGAGGGCTTGTATAGGGCGATAGACAGAGATGAGAGAGGAGATATAAGGCGGTTCAGAACTGTGGAGAGCTTTGTGGGTGAGAGAGATGAGTTTATACTGGACCCTGTAGCAAATAGGTAGCCAGTATAATGACTGGCCCAAGATGAAGGCATCGGTGAAGCGGCTGGAGAGAAATATGACCCTGGCTGCCGCATTCAAGATGGATTGGAGAGGAGAAAGCTTGGTAAGAGGGATACCGATCAGAAGAGAGTTGCAGTAGTCCAGACGAGAATGAATAAGAGCTACAGTAAGAGTCTTAGCAGATTCAAAGGTGAGAAAAGGTCTGATTCTGGAGATGTTTTTAAGATGCAGGTGACAAGATCGAGTGAGTGATCGGATATAGGGAGTAAAGGAAAGTTCAGTGTCGAATATGACCCCAAGACAGCGGGCATGCTGCTTGGGAGTTATGGTTGAACCCTCCAGGGTTATTTCGACGTTAGGGAGAGTGAGGTTAGTAGAGGGGAGAAACACAAGAAGTTCAGTTTTGGAGAGATTTAGTTTCAGATAGAGGGAGGACATGATGTTAGAGACAGCAGACAGTCAATCCTTGGTATTTTGAATAAGGGTAGGGGTGATGTCAGGGGAAGAAGTGTATAATTGGGTGTCATCAGCATAGAGATGATACTGGAACCCAAATCTGCTGATTGTTTGTCCAATAGGGGCAGTGTATAGAGAGAAGAGGAGGGGGCCTAGGACTGAGCCCTGCTGGACCCCGATAGTAAGGGGACGAGGAGAGGAAGAGGTGCCGGCAAAAGATACAGTGAAGGAGTGGTCAGAGAGGTAGGAGTAGAACCAGGAGAGGGCTGAGGCCTATAGAGCGGTGCATAGTGAGGAGGAGCTGGTGATCCACAGTGTCAAATGCGGCAGAGAGATCCAGGAGAATCGGCAGGGAGCAATGACCTTTCGATTTAGTTGTTATTAGATCATTAAAGACTTTAGTGAGGACAGTTTCAGTGGAGTGTAAATAGCGGAAACAAGATTGTAAGGGATCGAGAAGAGAGTTTTCCGAAAGATAGCGGATTAGTCAGGAGTGGACCAAGCGTTCCAGGAGTTTAGAGATGAAGGAAATGTTAGAGACAGGTCTGTAGTTAGCAGTGCAGTTCTGGTCTTATGTTTCGCTGCTATTATTCGGTGGTGTACAGAAGTCTGGCACAATCCAGCCCTTGTTCATTTTTATAAGAGTCAGCCTGTCAGCATTTTCAGTTGACAGGCAGATGCTCTTATCAGTTAGAATTACACCAGCGGCACTAAATACTCGCTCTGACAAAACGCTAGCGGCAGGGCAGGCCAGGACCTCCAAGGCTTACAGAGCCAGATCATGCCACATGTCCAGCTTGGATACCCAATAATTATAAGGCACAAAGGAATCACAGAGGATGTCAGCAAGATACTCCCTCAGCATCTTTCAAAACTCTGCACTCCTGGTGAAAGTACCCAGTGCGATGGGAGGGTCTGAGAAAACTCTCCCAGAACTTTGCCAGTGTTACCATGCCTCTGCTGGATTGGAGTTTTGTCTCTGTAGCCGGTAGTCCTTGGTTGTCCAACAAACTGTGACCTCTGCTGCCAGCGTTTTCAGATGGGAATTTTTTTAATAATTCCACAGCAAGGGCCCTCTGGTACTTCACCTTTTTAGTAGACCTGTTTGCCTCTGGATTAAGAGATAGAAAGTTCTCCTTGTAGTGGATCTAGAAGTGTCACGAACCAGTAATGACTGACATCCAAAATTTTGAGAATACGAGGGTCATGGGAAAAGCAGCGTAGCATAAACTCAGCCATGTGTGCCAGACTGCTAACAGGCAAGACTTCTGTGTCCTCACCAAGAGGAGGACTGACCATGCTCTCCTCCTCCTTCTCCTTCTCCTCCCTGTCATCAGGCCATCCACGCTAAACAGACGGTATGACAGTTGCGCTTGTAGTACCGTCTAGAGTGCATGAAAGTAGCTTCTGATCTTCCTCCTCCTCCTCTTCCTCATTGTCACCCAATCCATGTTGGGATGAGATGAGGCTGGGCTGTGTGTAATCACCCTGTATGGTTCCTTGCTCTGCCTACAATGCATCCTCTTTGATTGTGAGCAGAGAGCATTTCATAACACAGAGAAGTGGGCTGGTGACGCTAATTATGGCGCCATCACTGCTCACCATTTTGGTGGAACCCTCAAATGACACGATTTTTAGCCCATAGATAGTTGAGGCTTGTACCTCAGATACCACACTTTTAAATATCTGGCCTGTATTTTGTTTTACAACAACAAAATAACGTCTATAACTAGGCTAAGACACAGCATAAACAGTTCAATGGAGCAACAAAAATGCTACAATTTGTAGCCCACAGATAGGTGAGTCTTGTGACGGAGATACCAGACTTTAAATTATCTGTCCTCAATTTTCTTTTTTTACAGCAAAATTGTTTCAATAAGTAGGCTGACACAGCAAACAAAATTCAATGGAGCCCTCAAATTGCACAATTTGTAGCCCACAGATAGATAAGCTGTGCGACGAAGATACCCCACTTTCAAATATCTGGCCTGTATTTTTTTTTTCACAGCAAAATTGACTCAATAACTAGGCCAGGACAAAGCAAGAAAAGTTGAAAATAGGCCTGAAATGCCACAATTTTTAGACAACAGATAGGTGAATGATGTGAAGGAGATACCAGACTTTAAATTATCGGGCCGGAATTTTTTTTAAAAACAGAAAAATAGTGTCACTAACTAGCCAAAGACACAGCGAAAACAGTTCAATTTAGGCCTGAAATTCCACAATTTTTAGCCCACAGATAGGTGAGGCGTGTGACAGAGATACCACACTGTAAAATATGTGGCCTGTACTTTTATTTTTTTTACAGCAAAATAGTGTCAAGAACTAGGGTAACACAGAGCAAAAACAGTTTAATGGAGGCCTCAAATGCCACAATTTTTAGCCCACAGAAAGATGAGTCATGTGACGGAGATACCACACTGTGAAATATGTGTCCTGTATTTTTTTACAGCACAATAGTGTCAAGAACTAGGGTAGCACACAGCAAAAACAGTCCAATGTAGGCCTGAAATGCCACAATTTTTGGCCCACAGATGGATGAGGCGTGTGATGAAGATACCACACTGTAAAATATGTGGCCTGTATTTTTTTTTACAGCAAAATAGTGTCAAAAACTAGGGTAACACACAACAAAAACAGTTGAATGAAGGCCTCAAATGCCACAATTTGTAGCGCACAGATAGATGAGGCGTATGACGGAGATACCCAATTGCAAATATCTGGCCTGTATTTTTTTTTTGGCCAGTAAAATTGTGTCAATAAGTAGGCTAAGACATAGCACAATTTTGACTGCAATGATATGCATTCTGTGTGGCGGACAAAACCCTGTGTAAAATATCTGCCCTGTAGCTAAATATTTTTTTGGCAGCTAAATATGTTTTTGGCGGCAAAACGGTGTCGAGAAATTGAATAAGACACTCCAAAAATTTTTTACAGTGCCACAAAAAGTGGCAGAATTTTCTACGCACTCAGATGTGATTGCTGGGACAGGCAAACCTGTTTAAAATAGCTGGATTTTGATGAAAAATACCTGGCTGTATTCTGCAGTGTTAACAAGCAAATGGAGAAAAAAATGTGTGCTCTGGATTGCTTTTGAATAAAATAATCATGATTAAGATGCAAAAAAAATTATTCCTGGCCACTGATTCCTGGGGCTATATATATACGGCCAATATGTGTAATAGGCAGCAGCAGCTGACTGTAATGGAATGGACCCTCTTGATGTATGCAATGAAGAATGCCACATACAATGCCTGCCTGACTAGCAGTGATATCTATATAACCACATACAGTGCCTGCGTGCCCTGTACTATGTATATACCCACATACGCTCCCTGCCTACCTTGCCTACCTAGCACTGCAATCTATATACCCCGTAATTAGTTCTGTTGATTTAGCTGGATTTATGTATTCAATTACGGTATACCCACACTAACTTTGAAACCCTCAAATCTGACCCTACCTCAGCAGCAACTCTCCCCACACTACCGGATTCCAGAGCTGAATGTGACAAGCTTGATATAGACCTGATGATGCTGTGCAGCCAGCCAATCACTGTAATGCAGAAACAACATGGCTGTGGCATTACAGTGCATGGCAGACAATCTCTGCATGTTAATTGGCGTTCTAATGAGCGCCAAACATGCAGGGCGGGGACCCAAGCTCCCGCTAAGAAAACCTGGAAGTGCTCGGCGCTCGCAGAGCATCATGATAACAGCGATACTCGTGCGAGTACCAAGCATTACTGAGTATGGTCGCTCATCACTAGTCACATGTGATACTTTTCTTCTGAATCTTTCACCACAACCACACTTAGAACAAAGAGCTTTTCTGCTTTAGACAATTCTTACCTATTGAAAGGTTCCCTGACAATAACCAAACACTATTGATCAGCTGCAATCTATGAGGATACCTGGTAGTGGACCATATTTTCAGTTTCCCTACAGTGCCTCCACAGGTGATATGAGACACTACAAGGTTCCTATTCAAAGCAGTGCATTGTTTGTGTAATTCAGGAGTGAAAGAGAAACAGTTTTGGAAAAACTACTCACTCTAACGAAGAGATGAGGATCCTACATGGAATCCTCTTTAATTACTCATAATAATAGGGTACATGACATTGCATTTAAGAAAGTTGACAACCCCTTTAGTTAGGTTGTCCAATTAATATTCCTATGACTTTGATATTAATGATTCATCTGATGGGATTTGGATGTACTCAGTACACAGAGTCAGAACAGCACAGTTACGATTACTCCAATAGGAGCTAGGCGGCAGTACCTGAGAATGACCAATTTATGGCGCCGTGGTCTCCTGCCTCTGTGCACTATGCACATCTGGCTGTCCTATCAGTGAAGGGGCAAATTTCAGACCCCTACCAATCTGATATTGATGACATATCCTAATGACACGTCATAAGTATCAGAGATCTGGACCACCCCTTTAATCTATTAGTTATATAGAAAATCCCATATACAGTTGAGTTTCCTATCGAGCCCTTACAAATGTCTTTCAATGCTCGTGTCAATATTAGCTCGGAAGTTCATCCTTTAGGTTTATTACAGCTTTCTTTAATGCTTTGATTAGGTATTCTCATTATAGAGATCCACGTTTCTCTGCACAATGGAGACGGTCCAGCTCTTGGAAGCTGCCTAATATTTATACATGACATAAATTAGAGCGGCTCTGGTGGTTACACAATGTCTACAGCACATTTCTGCTATTGAGAACAAAAGGTCTGTGCAGTTTTTTTACGCCGAGTCCCTTGGCGCTTTTGCAATGTTCCGGGATGCTAATAATTACCATGTTATGATTCATTTTTATTGTTTGCTTCCTTTGTGTTGTTTTGAAGTGAGTGAGCACCAGAACTTTCTTTCTTTTTGGACTGTCAGGCATCATTTGCAGAATGGGTGAATTGGCCTAGAAACCTTCTGGGAATGTCGTACAACACTGTTTTTCTGTGTTTCCTCATTCTGAACAGGAGCAAAACGGAGACGATGACATGTCAATTATCTGCTTACTACAGCCGAGCACCGAAAGTCTGAATCATGGAAGTGGCTGTATCCCGAGGATATGGACAAGACGGAGCTGCAGCATTCATGGAGATGTACCTCTTGTTCAAGTGCTTGCAGCTGATTGTGATGGACCAAGGTCATAGGTGACCCCAAGATAAGTCACATGCTATCGACTCTTATTTATCTTTCACATATTTTCGGCTGTACACAATGGAACACACATCTCTGAACTCAGCCTTAAACCAACATTAAGGTAGTTTTGGGAATGGATATTAGTGCAGAAAATGCATCAAAGTCTGCACGAAAAACCCTTATTTATTCATATGACCAGCATGGTTTTCAAAATGACTTCTTTCTGAAAACCACACTGGGTAGAGACACGCAGAACAGCCCCATTGAACAAAGCTAATAACTGAGAGGATCTAAAACTGCAAATCCAGAGGAAATGCGCATCAGATTATTCAGAAATATATTTTCTCCCTGCACCAGCATGAACCGGGGCTTTCCACTGCAACTAGAAGTGGTGACGTTCTGTTCATTCAGTCACAAGGACACTGATTGGCGGCAGGGTCAGATGACTGATGGATGGAGCGTCCTGCCCCCTAGATTCAGGATATCCTCTACATCACTTATCTGATCTTATAGTCACTGACCTCAGTGATTAGTGACTGAATGGACAAGACATCATGACTTCTGGTGGTATGACATCTTATCCAGCGGTCGTAGAACCCTGTAAGCCACCAGTGGTCAGATTACTGATGGATGGACCATTATGTTATCAAAATTAAGGACATCCTTTCAATCAGTAATATGATCTAACAGTCAGTGACCTCAGTGATCAGTAACATATTATCCAACATTTACAGGACCCTTTAGGCAACCAGTAGTCAGGTTACTGATGGATGGAACATCATGTTACCAAAATTCAGGCCATTCCTAGTATTAGTCAGCTGATCTTACAGTCAGTGGCCCCAATAATCAGAGGCTAAATAGGCAAGACATCATAACTTCAGGTGGCATGACATCTCATCTATCATTCATGGGACCCTATATGCAACCAGTGGTCAGTTGACTGATAGATGGAATATCATGCCACGCAAATTAAAGACATCCTCACCATCAGTCATCTAAACTTACAGTCAGTGGCCTCAGTGATCACTGACTGAATGGACAAGACTCATATTTTTGGTGTTTTGACTTCTTATCTATCCGTCATAGGACAATGTAGGCAATCAATGGTCAAATGACTGATGAATGGAAGGTCATACTTCCAAAATTAAGCACATTTCAGCCATCAGTTATTTGATCCTACAGTCAGTGGCCCCAGTAATCAGTGACTGAATGGACAAGGAATCATCACTTCTGGTGGTATAATACCTCATCCTTCAGTAAAGGGACCCTGTAGCCAACCAGTGGTCAGATGACTGATGGATGAAATGTCATGCCACTGAAGTTGATGACATCCTCTCCATCAATTATCTAATCTTACAGTCAGTTGCCTCAGTGATCACAGACTGAATGAAGAAAACATCATATTTCTTGTGTTATGACATTTTATCTATCAGTCATATGACAATGTTGGCAATAAATGGTCAAATGACTAATGGTTGGAACGTCATACCACCAAAATTAAGCACATTTCCACCATCAGTCATTTAATCCTAACGTCAGTGGCTGAATGGACAAGGCATCATCATGCTTGGTGGTATGACATCTCCTCCATGAGTCATGGGAACCTGTAGGCAACCAGTGGCCCGATGTCTGATAGATGGAACGTCATGCCACTGACATTGATGACATTCTCTCCATCAGTCATCTGATCTTACATTCAGTGGCCCCAGTGATCAATGACTGAATGGACAAGACATCATACTTTGTGTGTTATGACATATTATCTATCAGTCGTATGACAATGTAGGCAGTCAATGGTCAAATGACCGATGGATGGAACGTCATGCTCCAGACATTAAGCACATTCCCTCCATCAGTCATATGATCTTACGGTCAGTGGTCAAAATACTCAGTGACAGAATGGACACCATGGACATGTCTGGTGTGGTGGCATGACATCTTATCCATCAGTCTTGACTGAATCAACGTGATATCATCACCTATCCGACTGGAGAACTCCTGAGAGATGCCATGGGAGCAATACGGTTCGAAGTGATAACTAACGCTTATTTCTTTATTTTATAGCTATCCCTTCCCTCTGGCAGGCTTTGTCAAAGATCTGGTAAACTCCTTTTACTGTTAAGGATCCCAAGTTCTACATCAAAGTCTTCATGTGTTGAGTCCAGCCATTTTTTCTTGTTCACAAGTGACGGGAACCCACAGGAGCCGAACGGGGATCTGATACAACGTCCTTAAGCTCAAGGAAAGGAGGCTGCACATTTTTCAGACTGAGCAGTTTGTCAGAGCCGTACCTCACGGCAAAACAACAGCTGCTAAAATATAAATCAAGCTGCGAAAATGTCACTAACAGGGACTTCCTGCGCCCCCAAGAGATGTATTTTATTCCTCACTTCAGCTCCTGGAGATAGGGTCAGCGAGTCAGCCAGCTTGCAGCTAAGTGACTCTCAGACCCCATAGGAATATACCTTGTAATTGTAAAGAATTGGACTGTTTTCGTCGCACCTACAAATAAAAACAAACCCATAAGATTTACATCCTCCCGGGATATCGAAAGCAGCTCTGTTTAGCGATAATCCTCCCATGTACTCAGTTTGTGTATGCCGCTAATCCTCCATATACACTGCTTATGTTTAGCACTAATCCTCAGCATACACTGCCTATGTGTAGCGCTAATCCCCCATCTACCTTGTCCCTTATTTACAATGAATATTCAGTGTCATGGATTGGTAAATTAAGTATAGGTATAGAAATTATTATTTCAAGAGAAGTTAATTGTTTCCCGCAATGTACCGAGACCCTTGAGGATAAACTCCTGGATTACAATCATCGCTGTCTATCTTGAAGGTAAATAAACCCCCGTAAACAACCAGCTGGATAACCAGTCCATCGGCAGCTGTTTATCCATCACTCCGACGGAGCAAAAAATTAAAGTTTTCCATTTTTTTCCCCCGGCATATTGTTATTTCTTCAATCAATTAGTTGCCAAGAAGAGGAACGAACATCTTATCCATATTCTTCTATAATTACCGTGTAACACATGACAACCAAACTACAAGGTACGTTACACATGTTACACGGTAATGAAAGGAATAAATTGAGCTGGAAAGTGAGCACAAGGACATCAATATCTCAAGTAGGGTAAAGATGAAACGGGACAGTCAAGATAAAGCGGCTCCATCATCTGATTCTACGATATAAACATCTGTTCATAAATAGATATGTTTAACTTGATGAGGCTGCTGTACTTACTGTGAAAATCCATGTCAAAATAACTGTATAGTCCTCTTCAAAAGTTTTCAAAGTCTAACTGGACTCATTTAAATATCAACTGACCAGAAAGGATTATACAGCCATTTTGAAATTGATTTTCAAAGTAAGTACACCAGACCCATTGAGGAAACCTATTTCATAATATATGCAGAAGACAGACCAAAAGTGGTTGTCTACAGGAGGCACATTTGTACTGTTGCTGACTTTGTCAATGTCTGTTTGTTCCCCTCTTCATGTTCCGACTCTGTGTTCCCCCTTTCATGTTTTGGACTCCCTGGTATTGTTTGACTATTCTGTTGCCACCTGGTGGTAGCCTCGATGTTGCGCTGCAGGTCTGCTCTAGCTTTGTGCAGTTCTCCCTCCACTCTATAGCCATCTAGTGGAACTTGCATCTACGTGAATAGCAGCAGCGTGGCACTCTCCCCTCCCCCACCCCATGAGGCATGGGACAGAGATGTAAGGTAAACAAGACACAAAGACAAAACAGGGATAACAGAAAACCTCTATCATACAAAAGCACTAACCAACAATAGGGAGGAGGATAGGGACAGGGAGAAATAAACTAAATCAGACCAGGAGATAAACACACATATACTACAGCAAAACACAGAAGAGTATACAACAAATCTACTCCAACCACTTAACTTTAGCACACAGCACAGCAAGACAAATCTTTCACCAGCAGGGAAAGAAGGTCTGGACAGTTTTTAAAAGAAGAGGTAATGACCAGATCAGAGATCAGAAGTAGCTGAAGTGGAGCTGCAGAAAGGGTCGTTATCCTCATTATCCTCTTTACCACCAGATGAAACTAAATCCATTTCATATGGACACAAATCATACCATCTCTAAAGAAGACCTGCGATTCATTACCCAATGTGACCGTCTAACTCCAAGTCTTTCAGTGGGACACCCTTGTGACAGTTCCACATTGTTTTTTTCTCACTCATTTCAACTAATTACTGCTCAAAGTTCTCTCCTTGCAATTGTTAAAAAATGTAAATGGTGGTTATAAATCCACAAAGGAATGCAAAAACAACTTCCATTACTTACAGATTTTGGGAAATTTCCAATATTGTTAAAAGAACTGTAAAATTATTTTGACAGAGAACAATATGAAGACTTGTACTGTGGGTAGATTTGTTACATAGCACCAAACATCTTCAGATTGGGGATGATGGAATGGGTTAATTGTAAGACTTTTAATGACAAACAGCTATTTGTGTTTCTGCCAGCAAAACTAAGTACTTCCCGTGCCCAGGAGCTCACTTATGGCTTCTGCCACCTGTTCCTTAATAAGATCAAATAGAAGCCAGAGAATAAGGGACACCTGTGTTTACTTCCATTTGGAGTACAAAAGAGACAACAAAAATTAAGTAACCAACCCAATGTAAGGATCTAATATTGAGCTCAGCTTGTAATACTAAGACGAAGGCTAAAGGCCCCGCTACATTTAGCGGTGCACCAGCGATCCCGACCATGATATGACCCAGTTAGTATCGCTGGTGCATCACTAAATGGTCGCTAGTGAGCTGCCAAAAAGCAGCGGTTGGCGGTCGTACTCACCTGTCAGACGCGGCGAGGGTGACCGTCTTCTGCCCGCGTCCACGGCTCGCTCGTCGGCGCCAGCATGAAGCAGAAGACGAGAAATGGACCAGGCCGATCTCGCGGGATCAGTGATAACCAGCAGGGAGCCGGTCGGAGGTGAGTATCACATGTAGCGATATCGCTGCTGCGTCTCAAAATCGGTGATGCTTTAGCAATATTGCTAATGATATCGCTATGTGTTACAGGCCCTTTAGTGTATACAGCGTATTTGCACTTATCCAAAAGAAAACACAAGGAAAAACTTTACAAATGGCACCAGTTCACCAGATTAAGGAAAATTGTCTGCTTTCTTTCCTCGATCTACAAATGCCCAGCTTTCAACTGGTTCTGATTTGGCTTTTCTCCTGTCATGTGGCAAGGCTTGTTAAAGGGTGGATATTGACTTTTAGGATCACTATTTCTAATAGTTGGCACTAGAGTTCAAGACCTAGTCCTCTTCCTCTCTGCATATTTAATTTCCAAGAGGAGCATTACCTGGCTTATGTGTCTCCTTACACCTGCATGTCGGGCCTGAAACTCTCCTCAAGGAGAAACTTTACCCCTTAGACCCCAGTCAGCGAACTGTCCTACACAGCGTTGAACTGGCCCACCGGAGAACCAGAGGATTCTCCGGTGGGCCCTGGTACCAGCTGGCATACAGGGCCAGCAGCTGCCTAGGGCCCCCACTGCTCCAGTGGCCCCCAACCAGTGATCTGCCGCTAATAGCGGCACACCACATAGCTGCTGTGGGGGCCCGTGCCAGCGGAGCAGAAGCGGGTGTCAGGAGGAAGGAGCCCTGTCCCCGCTACTAAAGAGAAATGAATATTCACTGCATCCCACGCCCACATCTATCTTTATCTATCTATCTATCCCTATATATCTATATCTTTCTATCTATTTCTATATCTATATCTATCACTCTATCTCTGTATCTATCGATCTATCTCTATATCTAGCTTTCTTTCTATCTATCTATATCTATCTCTGTATCTATTCTCTGTATCTATCTATCTATCTATCTATCTATCTATCTCTATTTCTATATCTATCTAACTCTATTTCTATATCTATCTATCTATCTCTATATCTATCTATCTATCTATCTATGTATCTATCTATCTATCTATCTATCTATCTCTATTTCTATATCTAGCTATCTCTATATCTATCTATATATTTCTATATCTATCTATCTATCTATCTATCTCTGTATCTATTCTCTATATCTATCTATCTATCTTTCTCTATATCTATCTATCAATATTTCTATATCTATCTATTTCTATATCTATCTATCTATCTACAGTCATATGTTAAAGTTTGGGCACCCCTATTAATATTAACCTTTTTTGTTTATAACAATTTTGTTTTTTGCAACAGCTGTTTCAGTTTCATATATCTAATAACTGATGGACTCAGTTATATTTCTGGATTCAAATGAGGTTTATTGTACTAACAGAAAATGTGCAATCTGCATTTAAACAAAATTTGACCGGTGCAAAAGTATGGGCACCTCAACATAAAAGTGACATTAATATTTCGTAGATCCTCCTTTTGCAAAAATAACAGCCTCTAGTCGCTTCCTGTAGCTATTAATGAGTTCCTGGATCCTGGATGAAGGTATTTGTGACCATTCCTGTTTACAAAACAATTCCAGTTCAGCTAAGTTTGATGGTCGCCGAGAATGGACAGCCCGCTTCAAATCATCCCACAGATGTTCAATGATATTCAGGTCTGGGGACTGGGATGGCCATTCCAGAACATTGTAATTGTTCCTCTGCATGAATGCCTGAGTAGATTTGGAGCGGTGTTTTGGATCATTGTCTTGCTGAAATATCCATCCCCTGCGTAACTTCAACTTCGTCACTGATTCTTGCACATTATTGTCAAGAAACTGCTGATACTGAGTTGATTCCATGCGACCCTCAACTTTAACAAGATTCCCAGTGCCGGCATTGGCCACACAGCCCCAAAGCATGATGGAACCTCCACCAAATTTTACTGTGGGGAGCAAGTGTTTTTCTTGGAATGCTGTGCTTTTTAGCCTCCATGCATAACGCCTTTTTGTATGACCAAACAACTCAATCTTTGTTTCATCAGTCCACAGGACCTTCTTCCAAAATGTAACTGGCTTGTCCAAATGTGCTTTTGCATACCTCAGGTGACGCTGTTTGTGGCATGCTTGCAGAAACGGCTTCTTTCGCATCACTCTCCCATACAGCTTCTCTTTGTGCAAAGTGCGCTGTATTGTTGACCGATGCACAGTGACACCATCTGCAGCAAGATGATGCTGCAGGTCTTTGGAGGTGGTCTGTGGATTGTCCTTGACTGTTCTCACCATTCTTCTTCTCTGCCTTTCTGATATTTTTCTTGGCCTGCCACTTCTGGGCTTAACAAGAACTGTACCTGTGTTCTTCCATTTCCTTACTGTGTTCCTCACAGTGGAAATTGACAGGTTAAATCTCTGAGACAACTTTTTGTATCCTTCCCCCGAAAAGCTATGTTGAATAATCTTTGTTTTCAGATCATTTGAGAGTTGTTTTGAGGAGCCCATGATGCCACTCTTCATAGGAGAATCAAATAGGAGAACTACTTGCAAGTGGCCACCTTAAATACCTTTTCTCATGATTTGATACACCTGGCTATGAAGTTCAAAGCTCAGTGAGGTTACAAAACCAATTTAGTGCTTCAGGAAGTCAGTAAAAAGTAGTTAGGAGTGTTCAAATCAAGAAAATGATAAGGGTGCCCATACTTTTGCACCGGTCAAATTTTGTTTAAATGCAGATTGCACATTTTCTGTTAGTACAATAAACCTCATTTGAATCCAGAAATATAACTGAGTCCATCAGTTATTAGATATATGAAACTGAAATAGCTGTTGCAAAAAACAAAATTGTTATAAAGAAAAAAGGTTAACATTAACAGGGGTGCCCAAACTTTAACATATGACTGTATCTATCTCTATATCTATCTATCTCTGTATCTATCTATTTCTATATCTATCTATCTCTATATCTATCTATCTATCTATCTATCTCTATATCTATCTATCTCTATATCTCTCTATCTATCTATCTATCTATCTATTTATGTTGCTATCTCTATATCTATCGCTTCATCTCTATATCTATCTATAGCTATCTATCTATATCTCTATATCTATCTCTATCTATTTCTATTTCTATATCTATCTATCTCTATATATCTATTTCTATATCTCTCTCTATATCTCTCTATCTATTTATTTCTATATCTATCTCTATATCTATCTCTCTATATCTATCTATCTCTCTCTGCATCTATCTATCTATCTATCTCTATATCTATCTGTCTATCCATCCATCTATCTATTTATCCATCTCTATATCGATCTCTATATCTATCTATCCATCCATCTATCTCTATATCTATCTATCTATCTATCTATCTATCTATCTCTATATCTCTCTCTATATCTCTCTATCTATTTATATATCTATCTCTATCACTCTATCTCTGTATCTATCAATCTATCTCTATATCTATCTATCTCTATATCTATCTATCTATATCTATCTATCTCTATATCTATCTCTATATCTATCTATCTATATATCTCTCTATATCTATCTATCTATATACCTATCTATAGCTATCTATATCTATCTCTATCTATCTCTATCTATCTATCTGTACAAAGATATACATCTTTCCTGTATCTATCTATTATCTTTATATCTGTCCATCTATCATCTATCCATAGATCTATCTATTTATCATCTATCTATCTCTATACCTATCTATAGCTATCTATATCTATCTCTATCTCTATTATCTTTATATCTATCTTTCCATCTATCCATAGATCTATCTATTTATCCCATACAGTTGTGGCCAAAAGTATTGACACCCCTGCAATTCTGTCAGATAATACTCAGTTTCTTCCTGAAAATGATTGCAAACACAAATTCTTTGGTATTATTATCTTCATTTAATTTGTCTTAAATGAAAAAACACAAAAGAGAATGAAGCAAAAAGCAAAACATTGATCATTTCACACAAAACTCCAAAAATGGGCCAGACAAAAGTATTGGCACCCTCAGCCTAATACTTGGTTGCACAACCTTTAGCCAAAATAACTGCGACCAATCGCTTCCGGTAACCATCAATGAGTTTCTTACAATGCTCTGCTGGAATTTTAGACCATTCTTCTTTGGCAAACTGCTCCAGGTCTCTGATATTTGAAGGGTGGCTTCTCCAAACTGCCATTTTTAGATCTCTCCACAGGTGTTCTATGGGATTCAGGTCTGGACTCATTGCTGGCCACCTTAGAAGTCTCCAGTGCTTTCTCTCAAACCATTTTCTAGTGCTTTTTGAAGTGTGTTTTGGGTCATTGTCCTGCTGGAAGACCCATGACCCCTGAGGGTGACCCAGCTTTCTCACACTGGGCCCTACATTATGCTGCAAAATTTGTTTAGTTTGGTAGTCTACAGACTTCATAATGCCATGCACATAGTCAAGCAGTCCAGTGCCAGAGGCAGCAAAGCAACCCCAAAACATCAGGGAACCTCCGCCATCTATCCATCTATCTATCTATCTATCTATCTATCTATCTATCTATCTATCTATCCCAATATCTATCTTTCTATCTATCTCTATATCTATATTTTTATCTATCTATAGCTATCTATATCTATCTCTATCTATTATCTTTATATCTATCTATCTATCCATCTATCCATAGATCCATAGATCTATCTATATATCCCATATCTATCTATCTATCTATCTATCTATCTATCTATCTATCTATCTATCTTTCTATCTATAGCTATCTATATATCTATCTATTTATCCATTATCTATCTATCTATCTATCTATCTATATATCTATCTAGTGTTATACCCTATGAGGGGGCAGCATTACACCCTATGAGGGGGCAAGCATTATACCCTATGAGGGGGGGAAGCATTCTACCCTATGAGGAGGCAGCATTTTACCCTATGAGGAGGCAGCATTTTACCCTATGGGGGGGAAGCATTATACCCTATGAGGGGGGGAAGCATTATACCCTATGAGGGGGCAGCATTATACCCTATGAGGGGGTGCATTATACCTTATGAGGGAGTGCATTATACCCTATGAAAAGGCAGCATTATACCCTATGAGGGGGGGAGCATTATACCCTATGAGGAGGCAGCATTTTACCCTATGAAGGGGGGAAGCATTATACCCTATGAGGAGGCAGCATTTTACCCTATGAAGGGGGGAAGCATTATACCCTATGAGGAGGCAGCATTTTACCCTATGAGGGGGCAGCATTATACCCTATGAGGGGGCTACATTATATTCTATGTGATGGCTGCATTATATTCTATGAGGAGGCTGCATTATACTATATGAGGGGGCTGCTTTATATTCTATGAAGGAGGCTACCCCAACTCCTGCTACATAATTAAAACATGTACTACCTTATATTATACCCGGATAGTAGTGTGTTTTACCACACAATTGGTGGTCTTGTATTTATTTCCATGTAGCTACATAGTGGACCCCAAGAATGATTTTCTCTAGTGGGCCCAAGGTGCTCCAGTCCTACAGATCTCATGCTTTGCGCTGATGGTGAGCAACACCCCAAAACACATGATTTCAAATTGATATTCTGGTCTCATGCTTTGCGCTGATGGTGAGCAACACCCCAAAACACGTGATTTCAAATTGATATTCTGGTCTGGCTTTTCTCCTAAGTCATGTGGCAAGGTTCATTAAAGGGTTAATATTGAATTTTAGGATCACTACTCCCAATAGGTGGCACTAGAATTCAAGTGCTCTTCCTCTCTGAAGAGACAATTTTCATATTTAATTTACCAGAGGAGAAATGCATGGTCTTTAAGCCTCCTTACATGGACATATCAGGTATGTCATTCTACACAAAGTGAAGCACTGCCCCCTAGACTTCAGTCAGAGGACTCTCCTACAATCAAATCAGATCTCATGCTTTGCACTGACGATAGACAAAACCTTGAAACATCTGTCTGCAAATTCAAATTCTGGTTTAGCTTTTAACCTAAGTAATTTTGCAAGGCACGTTGAAGGCTTGATACTGACGTTTAGCATTGTTACTTCCAGTAGGTGGCGCTAGTGTGCAGGTCATCTTCCTCTCTCAAGAGACAATTTGCATATTTAATTTCGCAGAAGAGCATTGCATGGCTTATAAGCCTCCTTACATTGGCATGTCAGGCATGTCACTCTCCACAAGGAGAAATGTTACTGCTTAAACCACCATCAGAGGATTCTTTTACAGTCAAATCAGATCTCATGCTTTGCACTGCTGAGGGGCAACACAACAAAACACGTGTTGGCAAATTCAGATTCTGATTATCCTAAGTCATGTGGCAAGGCTCATTAAAGGGTCAATATTAACTTTTTAGGTGGCGCTAGAGTTCAAGTTCTCTTCCGCTTTGAATAGGCAATTTGCATATTTTCAGTAATGATAAATGCCTTTGTTTTTGCCCAAATTTTTCTAAGATTATTGCAAAACTTTTACAGTCTGTAATTGTTATTCCATGCTTAGTCATCTCTTATATAAATCTATATTATTTTAATTATATTACATTTCTGTGCTGCAAGAATTACTGGTTTATGGGAGATTTTGGATTATGAAATGTCAAATTAAAAGACGTTTTATTGCTATATTTAGTCCCTTCATTTTTTGCTATTTAAAGGTCTTATACAAAAATAAATAGGAACATAATAAGAAACTGCAAATATTGCTCCGTTATGTCGTTTGGCACATTATTGCATTTACTGCTGGAATTGCACAATTTTATGCATTTTTATGTCCATTTATAAGAACGGAAGTGCCAGCTAAATGATTCGGCCAAGATTAAGTGAAATATAACTTACAGAGTCCAATCGAGATTTTTGCTCATTTTGGCTAAAGTGTTAAATACTTTGCATGATTTGCTCTGCAAGATCTGTGTAGAAAACATGATTGATTCAATAAGAAGTAGACTATAAAAATGATGCTGTTTTACAATGACTAATATTTCATTAAAATGCTCCTTTAAATTCATTCAATAAGAAGCAGTCTATCAATCCGTGCAATGTTAGAACAGCTTTCTGCACCAGGCAGCATCTTACTTTACCAAAAAGGTTTCAAAGGAAACCAACGCAGACTGCAACACACAAGGTGATATCACACTGAGAAAGGAGTAAAAAATGGTTCACTCACACGGAGAAGAAGATATCAAAGGTATAAAGAATGAGAGAGGACAGAGAGAGAAAATAAAAGGAGTGCGTCATCCAAAACTGACAGTATAAACTAAGCAGTGAACAATGCAGGCGGGGACCAACTTTCATTGGAATTGATTTCATTGGAAATCCTTTTTGGTGCATTTTTCATGCGGATTACATATGTGATTTCTCTCTAGTACGTGTTAATAAAGTTACTTTTATTCTTCAAAAATGCTGAAAAAAATTGCAAAAACACATCAGTAAAAATGAGTAAAAAAATCGGCAAACATCCTGTAAAAACACTAAAAGAATTGACAGCTGCATGATTTGCTCATATTGAAACCTGCAAAAACAAAACCCAAAAGACATTGGCAGTTTTTTTTTCACAATTCCACCCCAGTTGTTGTTTTTTCTGCTCTGCACTTCAGTATATTATAAAAAAAATGTACGGTAAATGGTGCTATACAAAACTACAACTTGTCCCACAGAAACACTAGCCCTAATATAGGTGTTGTACGTAAACATTTTGCGCATTAGTGAAGGTTGAAACTGCTACATCTGTGCGTCACACGTTTCAACACCATGAATTGCTTATTAGTTCTAGTTCCTCTTTTAAGAGACTTTATTGGTTGAAGTCCAAGATGGCCCCTTCCTGTGTTAGGGTATCTGGTCGTTTTTAAGCTTTCTAAAGCTTGGCGTACATATAAAACATCTCCTGTTCTCCAAACTTTCTTTTGACAGAGTAAATCCAAATGTCTATTCATAAAAGAAGAGGTGATCAGTTGACAACACACTGTCATGGCTTGACTCCTGGGCTCAGTCCAGTGACCTCTGCCTGTGTAGTCCGTTTCCGTCTCTGTTGGACCACAGCCTGTATTGTCTTTGTCCAACTGCTGGTAATGCTCTTGCCTTTGCTTTTCCTGTTTTCCTTCTGTGCAGGTGTTTTCACTTCCTCGATTGGTTTGTCCTATTATGTGATGGACTGTTTATACTCCTGTGGCACATGTAGTCTTTGTTGGCTAATATCATGATCCAGGCCGGGGTTTGTTTGTTGCTATTCTCTCCCCGGGTCTGGTCGTGCGGGAGTTAACCTTCTCTGCCTTGTTTTGGGTTCTGTGGGGCTATTTGAGTCTGCTGTGGCCTGCTGACCAATGTCATTGAAAAAATCCTACAAATAATGGAAGCATATGCCAAATGATTAGAAAAAACTTGATTATATTTTATTATTGAGTCTCCCTTGCACCCGTCACCTGTTGTGGTGGATGGCCAGACCAAGTATGAGGTTCTCTTCAGTATTTGGTCCATTGGAAGGGTTACGGTCCTGAGGACCGGTTGTGGGTGCCGGCACTATCGGTCCATGCAGATTGGTTGGTCCGGGCCTTTCATGCTCGTTATCCAGGTAAACCTGGGGTCCGGTGGACCCCCATCGAGAGAGGGGTACTGTCATGATCCAAGCCAGGGTTTATTTTTTGTAATTCTCTCCCCGGTCTGTTCATGCGGGAGTTAACCTTCTCTGCCTTGCTTTGGGTTCTGTGGGGCTATTTCAGTCTGCTGTGGGAGGTGGGAGGAAAGATCAGCATGGACGTGCTGTTCCACGAGTTTGGAAAGGAATGGGAGCAGCGATATTGGGCGATAGGTGGACATAGCTTTTGGGTCGAGGATTGGCTTTTCAAGGATAGGCGTGATTGTGGCATGTTTGAAAGCAGAAGGGGAGGTACCAGAAGTTAGTGATAGGTTGAAGAGGTGGGTTAGGGATGGGATAAAGTGGTGGTGATGTTAGGGAGCAGGTGGGATGGGATAGGGTAAAGTGCACAAGTGGTGAGGTGTGATTTGGAGAGAAGATTAGCAAGCTCCTCTTAAGTGATGTTGGATAAGGTTATGGGGTTTGGCCATTGGTCTGGTAAACAGAGGGGTTGTGGTCGTTGAGCAATAAAGACTTGCCGTGTTTGATCAATCTTGTTTTTGAGTTTATTGCAGACGGAGCGGGCATTCTAGAGTGATCCAGAGAGTGGGAGCAGGGTGGTGGGCGTCAAGGGCAAGGATTTGAGGTTGGAAAGATTTTGGGTGTTTATATTAGGTTTGGAGCAATAGAAGGGGGTAATAATGGGAGGCAGGGTCGGTCTGGCCTGGCAGGGTGCCGGGGAAAAATCCGGTGGGACCTTGCAGGAGAGGGGAGAAAAATTATTTAAAAAAAAAAAAAATTGCGGGTCCTTTAAAAGCGCGAAGGCGCGCGCATGCAGCTTGACAGCTGGGAATCGGGATGTCCATACAGTGGAGAGCAGCCGGGGTCGCACGCACAGCAGCATCACAGGCAGAGCCGGCGTTAGGGGCAGGCAGCTGCCTAGAGCACCCGCTCCCCAAGGGGCCCCCAGCTAGCGGCACATCACGCCCGCTTGCTCCCAGCGCCAACTCCCCTGCCGCCATTCACAGCAATATTGGAGGAGAGAGCATCAGCTGGCACTCCCTCTCCCATCATTCCCCGCTCTGTTTGACACAGCGGGTGCGCAATGATGTCATTGTGCTCTCACTTTGTGCCAGGCAGAGCAGGAGACAGGAGCCAGCCAGGAGCAGCGCGGGCATGAGGAGAAGAGGTGAGAAGTGTTTTTTTTAAATGTAACAGTGACTGTGGGGCCATTCTTGGGGGGGGCAGTGCTGTACACCATGGGGCTGTGCTGTATACCATGGCGGGCAGTGCTGTATACCTTAGGGGGCAGTGCTGTATACCATGGGGGGCTGTGCTGTATACCATGGGGGGTTGTGCTCTATACCATGGGGGGCTGTGCTGTATACCATGGGGGGCTTTGCTGTATACCATGGGAGGGCTTTGCTGTATACCATGGGCGAGGGCAGTGCTGTATATCATGGGGCTGTGCTGTATACCATGGGGGGCTTTGCTGTATACCATGGGGGCAGTGCTGTATACCATGGGGGGCAGTGCTGTACACTATGGGGGGTGAGGAGTGTTTTTTTAAATGTAACAGTGACTATGGGGCCATTCTCGGGGGGGGGGCAGTGCTGTACACCATGGGGGAAGTGCTGTATACCATGGGGCAGTGCTGTATACCATGGGGGCAATGCTGTACACCATGGGGGCAGTGCTGTGTACCATGGGGGGAAGTGCTGTATACCATGGGGCAGTACTGTATACCATGGGTGTATACCATGGGGGCAGTGCTGTATACCATGGGGGGCTGTGCTGTATACCATGAGGCTGTGCTGTATACCATGGGGGCTGTGCTGTATACCATGGGGGGCTGTGTTGTATACCATGGGGCTGTGCTGTATACCATGGGGGCTGTGCTGTATACCATGGGGGGCTGTGTTGTATACCATGGGGGCTCTGCTGTATACCATGGGGGCAGTGCTGTATACTATGGGGGCCAGTGCTGTATACCATGGGGCTCTGCTGTATACCATGGGGCAGTGCTGTATACCATGGGGAGGGCTGTGCTGTATACCATGGGGGCTGTGCTGTATACCATGGGGGCAGTGCTGTATACCATGGGGGGACTGTGCTGTATACCATGGGGGGCTGTGCTGTATACCATGGGGGCTTTGCTGTATACCATGGGAGGGCTTTGCTGTATACAGTGGGGGAGGGCAGCGCTGTATACCATGGGGCTGTGCTGTATACCATGGGGGCTTTGCTGTATACCATGGGGGCAGTGCTGTACACCATGGGGGTGAGGAGTGTTTTTTTTAAATGTAACAGTGACTATGGGGCCATTCTTGGGGGGGAGCAATGCTGTACACCATGGGGGAAGTGCTGCATACCATGGGGGGAAGTGCTGTATACCATGGGGCAGTGCTGTATACCATGGGGGGCAGTGCTGTACACCATGGGGCCGGTGCTGTGTACCATGGGGGGAAGTGCTGTATACCATGGGGGAGTACTGTATACCCTGGGGGGCAGTGCTGTTTACCATTGGGGGCAGTGCTGTATACCATTGGGGGCAGTGCTGTATACCATGGGGGGCTGTGCTGTATACCATGAGGCTGTGCTGTATACCAAGGGGGCAGTGCTGTATACCATGGGGGCCAGTGCTGTATACCATGGGGCTGTGCTGTATACCATGGGGGGCTGTGCTGTATACCATGTGGGGCTTTGCTGTATACCATGGGGGCTCTGCTGTATACCATGGGGGCAGTGCTGTATACCATGGGGCTGTGCTGTGTACCATGGGGGCAGTGCTGTATACCATGGGGAGGGCAGTGCTGTATGCCATGAGGGGCTGTGCTATATACCATGAGGTGGTAGTGCTGTGTACCATGAGGGGACAGCACTGTATACCATGGGGCAGTGCTGTATACCATGTGGGGCTGTGCTGAATACCATGTGGGGCTGTGCTACATACTATGTGGGGCTTTGTTATATACCATGTGGGCTGTGTTATATACTTTGTGGGTGTGCTTTATACTATGTGGCTGTGTTATATACCATGGAGGGTCATTATATTCTATGTGGGAGGCTGTGTTATATAATATGGGGGGCTACAATATATTCTATGGGGAGGTGGGCTGTTTTCTATTCTATTCGGGGCTACATTATATTCTATGGGGGGCTGTATTATATTTAATATATTCTATGGGGGGTGATCGCCTCATACTCTATTAGGGGGCTACATTATACTATATGAGGAGGCTACATTGTATTCTATGGGGGTCTGCATTATATTCTATGGGGGGCTGCATTATATTCTATTGGGGGGCTATATTAAATTGTATTGGGGCTCTATTATACTTTATGAGGGGGCTACATTATAGCCTATTGGGGTTGCATTATACTATATGAGGGGGTTGCATTATATTCTATGGGGGTTACATTATATTTTGTGGGATGGCTACATTATGCTCTAAGGGGTGGCTGCATTATACTGTAAGAGGGGGGCTGCATTATATTCTATGGGGCTAACATTATATTGTATGGTGGGGCTGCATTATAGTCTGTGGGGTGGCTGCATTATGCTCTATGGGGTGGCTGCATTATACTATATGTGGGCTGCATTATACTGTATCAAGGACTATGGGGAATACATTATACTATATGAAGAACTATGGGGTGCATTATACTATGGGAAGTGAATTGTACTACATGGATGACTAGCGGTGTGTTGTGAACTCTCTTAATATGATTTTTGAGGCAAGGCTCCCTCTGGTGGATAAGGCTGGCAGTGGAGCTGGTCAGCATGATGTTAACCCAACAGCTGCAGAAGATAATTGGAGGAGTGGGGGTAGTGACTGGGACTACATAAGCGAGCAGACTTCTCTCAGTGGCTGCCGTTGATACTCCTTTCTTTGCTTGTTGAGGATTTCTGTCTCCTGCCTGATCCTGCATTTTTCAGCTAAGTGTATTTAGCTAAACCCTGTGCATCTGACTTTGCCTTGCTGTCAGGGGTCAGCTTGCTCCCCCTGGGGCTGCTGGATCCTGCCCTGTATTTTTGTATCTTGTGTTTGTTTGCTCAGTCCCCTGCTGTATTAGCCTGTTGCTAGCCGCTAGTTCACACCTGAGTGTTGATATAGTGGGGATGAGGTCTGTGCAAACCTCAGTATTTTTGTACATCAGTCATGTTGAAATTGTTAGGGTTTTTGCGTGATTGCAGGCAGTGCCTTTTCTGTCCTGTCCTATCTAGTCAGTGTGGGACCCATCATTTGCTCAGTCTATTTTCTGTCTGTGTTTGTGCTTCATCTTGTCTCACCGACAATATATGTTTGGGGGCTGCCTATTCCTTTGGGGATCTGCTCTGGGGCAGTTTAGATTTCACCTTTCTGTCTTTAGGCTTAGTTAGTCCTCCGACTGTGACGAAGCATCTAGGGCAACGTAGGGACACTCCACGGCTACTGCTAGTTGTGTTGTTAAGATCAGGGGTCTGCAATCTGCTGAGCGACCAACCTCTCTGGTGTTCTGGTGGCGTAGCCTATTGCGCTCTCCTCCTCGGTGACCCATTCATAACAGCGGTGTATTATACTATATGGATGACTATGGCGAGTGTATTATACTATATGAAGGATTATGGGGCACATTATATTATATGGAGAATTATGAGGAGTGTATTATACTATATGGAAGACTATGGGGCATATTATATTATATTGATGTCTATGGGGTGTAAACTGTAGATATGCTGCTGATAACATGATACTGTATGGGGACAGATTGATCCATTAGTGATTGTCCTGTCCCAATCATTCTTTCTCACTTGGTGGAAAGAGGCCAGGAAACAAGTGTTGAACGACTTCAATATTGTCGATCAGACTCATTTAGCGGCCTTAACTCAGTGCATGTAAATACAATCGAAATGGTCCTGTGTGATGTGCAATATGTTAGCATTTGGGGCCCCATTTTAAATTTTGCCTAGGGCCCCACTTTGCCTAAAACCGGCCCTGCTCATACACATGACATGATGCAGCATCACAGATCACAATCTCTGCCAGTGCCCCCTATATAAGATGCACACACACCACACTCTTATATGGCCTAATATGTCATATGAGACCTGTATACCGACCATACAGACTGAACTATCATCATCCGGTATGCCGTACATAGGCAGAGAGTGCGGTCTGTACGGTATCTAAGAGGGCGACAGTCTGCATATCTTATAGGGGGCCTATTAGGATGCTGACATTCTGTATGTCTTATAGGGGGCCTAATAGGAGGCCGACAGTCTGTATGTCATACATAGGAGGCTGAGAGTGTTCTCTTTTGCACACTGTACAGCTTGCTAAAAGCAAACGTTTTAGTAGGAGAGGCCAAAAAATAAACACGTAATAAAATAGTTTATGGTAGCCATAGGGTGGGCCCCTAGAGTCAATTCCCCTGGTGGGCCCTAGGCACCTCAGTCCCACCCTGATGGGAGGTGTGAGCTGTGGGGGTCCAGGGTTGGGAGATATGTCACCAGCAGTGAGGAGAAGCAGAGAAAGACAGAGCATGTGGGAAAAGGAGAGTGGGCAACTTGTTTTGCATTTTATTAGGAGAGATCTGAGGTTGAGGAGCAGGTCAGCAGAGGAGGTCAGGTCGGGAGACAAGAGGGAAGGAGAGATTATTACTTGGTTAGCGGGTGCTGGGGTTTGCAGATAGCGAAGGAGAGTGAGGAGTAATAGAGCCAAAACTGTTAGAGCGTATGTCAGCATGGTGAAAGTAAGTGTGGGGGTAAGAGAAATTTAGTACATGTAAACACAGTAGTTAGTGGTACCTTCTGTTCACTTGTGGCTAATTTCTGGCATAATTCTGCTGTTATCCTTAAAGAGACGTCCTTATAGAGACAGACCGAGATGGTTGAGCAGCTCCCATGCACATTAGATGTTAAACAATCCTAGCGAAATCAGCAGTATGGATGTAGGAGATTAATATATAAGATTATCTTAGAGGGTCCAAAAGAGGCACCCGGCATCAAAAATCCCCATTTGGCAATCACATCCGACTGAGAAAAGCTGGCTAGCACTTATGGGGTTCTTTATTGTTATGTCTGAAACCCCTCCATACATATCAGATGACTGTTGGCGAAATGATGCTTCAGACGATCATTTGGCCGGCAACCATTTCAGTCGACACTCCCATACACAGAAGCTCTCAATCTGCAGTTTCCTGTCTCCTCTATGAAAAAGCCACCGACTGACATGTTTGCCAGCAGCTTATCTCCAGAATTATAATATGATAGTCATTCCAAAATTGGACATGCCCGATTGTCATCTTGCCATACGATCATTTGGCCAACATCCACATGCACATTACACTGTCGTCTGAACCTATCGATATTGGTAGGTTCGGACAATAAGTGTACGAAAGACTTTATGGAGTCACTGACTTGGTCATCTACATGACTTCCACAGACTGTGGAGATTATCAGAACATTATTTGGATCCAAGAATGGATGTAGATCCTTGACATACTTGACAAAGACCTATTGGTGGTCGAAATGTTGTTTGCATTATGGCGGAATAAAGTCCCTTTTTTATTTCTATACCTGGACACCTGGATGGAGAGCTGTATTTCTATTTTTTGACTATCTGGACCATCCAAGAGAGTTCCTTGGACTTGGAATGGGCGCCCCAGTTCGGTGAGTGCTGTCAGCCTTTCTTTATGTATTGGATGTAGATCCTGTCACGATTCATTTTTGGATTGGTGACAGCTCTAGCTGTGCTTTAATTTAAACATTGCTTTTTGCTTTTGTGCCAGCAAAGGTTAATGTCAGTTTTCTTGCTGGAAGCTGCTTTGTTGCTGATGTGGGTGGTGACCGCACCCACCATCCTTTAAATAGTCACATGGCGCATCAGCTGACTGTTGGTAATAGAGTTTCTCTATGAAGACCAGCCTAGGAGTTTGGAGCTCTCTGGTGCCAGCGGTTTATCAGCTACTTCTGTGGAGTTCGGTTTCCTGATTCTGTGTCCTCTGCTGTGTGAAGCTTGGCAGTGGGAGCTGGAGCTAAGTTTCTTGTTCTCTTTCCTTGTCTGTCTCATTCTTGTCACTACCCCCTGTGTTTATACCATCTGCAGTGGTGATGCTAGCGTCCTTGTCGACAAGTGCATTAGCCAGGGTCTAGTGAGGTGACAGCTAGGGACTAGGCACGTGATGGTGGCGGAGTGAAGGACCCGTATAAGGCTTTAGGAGAGCTTAGGGATAGGCTCAGGTTGTGTTAGGAGGTGCCCCATCCCTCGCTCCCTACTGTTAGGGTCTTCCTCTCCCTTTTTCCATCCTGTTGTTGGTGTTTGTTGTGTCGTCAACTGGACCGACCCATGTGGGCCATGACAGATCCCACCACTTTTTTGTCCAGCGCCCTACAACTCTACATAAAGTGTGACTTTTTCATTATGGCTAAACAGTTCTAGATCTTCATATTAAAGTACAATGATAGAGAAATTCTCACCACAGTCAGAAGAGAAATAAGGACGATTGCATGGATTTTCCATCCCTCCTTGGGTTAACAAGATAATTACAGCATTATAAAGTTTGGATGTTTTTGTGTAATCATGTTTTTAGCGGTATTTAAGAGCTATTATGTTCTTTTTCTATATGAAATGCATCCTAGTCTACCCTGCCTGCAGGTAAATGCAGATGATAAGAAGCCTCATATTCCTTTTTTTATTAGACTCGTAACTACTTCCAAAAAATGTAATACCCAACATGCCAGTGGCTATGAGTTTATTTGGTATTTTTTAATCCCCATAAGGACCAATCTGCTTAAATACAATGTCTGGTATTAAAACTGAATAGACAACCACTTCGCTGTTTTAGGAGAGTTATCATCACAGTATCTATATCATACATTACACGCATCTAAAATAAACGGTACGGAAATGTGGACACGTACAGAAAAGGGTGGAATGCATGCTGCTCATTTGGGAAAGTCAACTTGTCCTGAAACACAAGTGCTTTACATACTCTTAAAAAATCATAAAAAAGCTAAATTTGAACCTTTGTTGACTCTTAATAATCTTATAGATTTATCTTCTGCAAGTTTGGATACTTTTTTCTCTATTTTAATGCATTTCAGCAGAAATGTTGCACCAATTTCCTGTCGTAGCCTTCGTGTTGCATTCCGTCAGAATGCAGAATGAGTTAACGGAGTCCGTCAGTAAGCTTGTTCTGATGGTCTGCAAGGAGGGTTTCCAACTTTATTTATTCTTTTCTAAGCTCCTCTCAGCTGATTTAATGACCACAGATCACATCAAAATGTATTTTTACAAGGAAACAAAGAGATAGTAAAATCCAAACGGGGTGCAAAGTATGCAATAAAACCCAAATGTAGAAATAATTTTTAGTCTCAATTTCATGCATTTAAGTTAAAAAAAGTCTTCAATAGTGAACAACCCCTTCAAGTTTTGAGCTGCATAGTACAAATTGGTTTATTACAGCTTTTTTCATTTCTGAGCTGTATAAACCTTTAATATAATACCCAAACTTCTTGAACATATAATGTATTTTTATATATTAGTAATGTGGCGCTGTTTGGTAGCAAATATAGCAAACTGTGATATATCTTATCAGATAAATCTGTTTTTTTTCTCCACTTATGAGTTACTTTCCCTCCATCTCCTAAACACATCATTTTACAATGAAAAACTGCCAAAATCCACCTTCAAAAAAGATGGACTGCTGGTTCACTGAGGTATCAAATTACAGATTGAAGCCTGTGGAGGAGGAAGACTGAGGAGCAGAGTGAGAAAAAGAAAGGCAAAGAGAAACACACAGGCCATACTGCAGCTTCCTATCAAGTGTTTTAACACAATGTAGAGGTGGATTCCCAGCTACACTGCTCAGCTCCACTCTGTGTAATGCTCTCCATTCTGTTGCTGTTGTTGCTTCTGAACATATGCTACATAGAGACAGGAAAGCAGGAATTTGTCATGTCTGTGTGTGCTGTGGGTGTCAGTATAGCATCTAGTCTTAAACCACTAACTCAGAGACAAGAGAACATGAGTGCCACCAATAGTAGGCAGCCACCCTATAAGTCTGTGTCTGACTCTTTAAAGGGAACATATCAGCAAGTTTTTGCTATGTAACCTGACAGCAGCATGATGTAGGGACAAAGAACCTGATTCCAGTGATGTGTCACTTAGTTTACTGGGTGCAGTAGTTGTGATAGAATCATTTTTTCCTCTTCTGCAAATCTAGCAGAGCTTGAACACTGAGCTGTGTATAAACCCGCCCACAACACTGATTGGAAAACTTCTGTGTACACTGTATATTGGCAGAAAGCTGTTAATCATTAGTGGAGACATAGTTGAACTAGGAGGCACGAGACACCTAGTCCTGTAGTGACAATCTCCCGCTGATAAAACACTCATTGCATTGTGACACATCACTGGAATCAGGGTATTTATTCCTACATCATGCTGCTGCAGATTTGATAACAAAAACCCGCTGACATATTTCCTTTATCCCATTCCTGACTGAAGGTATTTTTGGTTTTGCATTTTCGCTTTTAGCTCCCTTCTTCCCAGAGCCATAACTTTTTTATTTTTTGATCAATATGGCCATGCGAGGGCTTGTTTTTTGTGGGACAAGTTGTACTTTTGAACGAATTAATTAGTTTTACCATGTCATGTACTAGAAAACGGGAAAAAAATTCCAAGTGTGTTGAAATTGCAAAAAAAAAAAGTGCAATCACATACTAGTTTTTTGTTTGGCTTTTTTGCTAGGTTCACTAAATGCTAAAACTGGCCTGCCATTATGATTCTCCAGGTCATTACGAGTTCATAGACACCAAACATATCTATGTTATTTTTTATCTAAGTGGTGAAAAAAAATTCCAAACTTTGCTAAAAAAAAAAATTGTGCCATTTTCTGATACCCGTAGCGTCTCTATTTTTCATGATCTCGGATTGGGTGAGGGCTTATTTTTTGCGTACCGAGCTGCCTTTTTTATTGATGCCATTTTGTGCAGATACTCTCTTTTGATCACCCATTATTGCATTTTAATGCAATATCGCGGTGACCAAAAAATCTTATTTCTGGCTTTTCAATTTTTTTCTCGCTACGTCGATTAGCGATCAGGTTAATCCTTTTTTGATTGATAGATGGGGCGATTTTGAACGCGTCGATACCTAATATGTGTATGTGTGGTTTTTTTTCTGTTTGTTTTATTTTGAATGGGGTGAAAGGGGGGGTGATTTAAACTTTTATATTTTTCTTATTTTTTTAATATTTTTAAATGTCAAAATTGCTGAAATGTCCCAAAAAAGATGTGAGCTCACCGCCGGAGCCCACATCAAAAGGAGGGATACCGACATCGGCGTACTATTACGCCCGATGTCGGTAAGGGGTTAACAAGCCTTGTAATATGATTAGAAATATTAGCAAAGCCCATCTAGTTAGACATTTGGCAAAGCTTTGTTAAAGGGTCAAACAGTGACTTATAGGTGAGCTACCTCCAATAGTTGGCACTAGTTATTTTGCTTTTATCACTTTGTGTATAGGTGATAACTTGATATGTTTATAAGATAAAAATATATATAGGATCCAATGTTTGTGATGTGGCACAGACTGAATACAAATAATTAGATTGTGTTGTTCAAAAGACAAAAGTTGCCAATTGTTCATCGCCATTCAATTCTTAAAACATAACTTTTACTAATGAAGTATTACAAAAATTGGTCATAATAACCAAACTATAAAAAATTATGGTTCAAAACCATCCCACAATAAAGTATTATACTATTATCTGGATTCCATTTTTCCAACTACTGAATCTCGCTGTTATAAAACAGTTAATAAAAATGTCCTTCAACCTATATAACTTTTGATGTGCAATGATTGCATGAATCAAACACTGCTACAGTATTATATATATTCTTTTCTCAGTCATATACAGTAAACTGTGCAAACACAATTTTTTATTTCCGGTATATAATTAAAGGGGTTTTTCAAAATAGAAATTAATTTTCATCCTAAATCCTTATCTAATGCCATAAGCTAAACTATTTTCTAACATACTTTAAGTAAAAATTCCTTATCCTTCCCTAACTATACAATTTAACTGTTTTTCTTTTTTTTCTACTTCCTTTCTGATAATACTTCAATTGAGAATCCCAGTGCATGCTGGGATACTTAAAAAAGCATCATCGGTGGGCAAAGGCTGCCATCATTGCCACAGCACCTGTCCATTTCCAGAAAAAAAGCATTATCAGTGGCCTTCGTTTCAGGGGTCAGGCTAGTACAACCCAGATCAGCAGTAGCAAGAGTGCACCGTCAGTGCATGTTGTCAGAATATCAGGCGTGCAGAGACCAGAGCTGCCGTCGCAAGTGACATCTCTTGTGGGGGCAGCGCTGGCTTCTACAAGCCAGTCTTACAACACACTGACAGTGCAATCTGTCACTGACTCGTTACTACTGAACTGAGCCGGAGAGAGAGTGCACTGTCATTGTGCATATCTCAGTGCACGCTGCGCAGGGACTAACCCATCAATTGAAATAAAGGTCACTGATGACAATTTGCCCCAGATGATACTTTGTTTTACTATCCCAGCATGCATTATTATTCTCAAACAAAGCATCCCGAAAAAGAATGTGAATAGTGTAATTAGGGAAGGATAGGAATTTTTAATAAAAGTATATCAGAAAATAGTTTAAATTATGGCATTAAATAGAGAGGGATTTAGGATGAATATTTATTTGTATTTCAGACCACTCCTTTAAGAGTATGCACTAATAAAAGTGGTTAATAAAAAGAATGCTTAAAAATGTTAGGGTAGTGAAAAATTGGCATTTTTTTGTTTCTTTAGACAATAGTTTTTTGGATTTAACTTTCCAAATTTGCCATACCCTAATGACGCTAAGGGGCGTACTAACAGTGCTTTCAGAATTGAAGGATGTATTTGAACTCTGGAGTCTAATGAGGTCCAAAAGGTCTATATGTACTATGTGAGAAGTATCCTAGATGTGTTATTTGTGCTGAGGATTCTATCGCAGATGTTGCATTAGAGTCCATGAACTTTACGTTACCACTCTATAAAGTTGGGACCGTTCTATATTGCTAGGCCCCAATAGAGGCTGTATGGACCTGTGAGGTCTATTGTGCAACATAAAGGCACTCCACTATTCCTTTTGTTCTTTCCACTTCATTTTAGTTCAGATTGACAGCAATGGAGCGTGGATCTGGTACCGAATATGAAATCATTATCAGCTGTCCGAACCTTTCACACGTACACTGTGTTCCAAATTATTATGCAAAAAATATTTCCTCATATTTTCTCTAAATTACCTATATGAATTGCAGTCATTGTTATTTTCCATGAACATAAGGATGAGTGACCTCATGGAGATCAACATCCAACACTGCGGAGACACCATCACATGTTTCTCAACGCAGTGATCTAGAGCAATGCCCCCATCCATTATGGGAAATATGCAAAAGCATGTAAATCAACAGCCGCGGAGACACCATCACATGTTTCTCAACGCAAGCAATGACTAGCCAGGTCTTTCCCCGGGAAGGAACAACCACGGGAAGGGCAGTCTCCAATGAAGGAAACCACCTATGCCAAAACATGGTATCCATCCACAGACAGCTGTTTCGGGGTATTGCCCCTCATCAGTGTGGAGTAGGAAACTGGCTAGTAGGAGCAATGCCTAGTGAAAGGCTATGAACATAAGGATGAGTGACCCTATATTTCCCATAAAGGATGGGGGCATTGCTCTAGATCACTGCGTTGAGAAACATGTGATGGTGTCTCCGCAGTGTTGGATGTTGATCTCCATGAGGTCACTCATCCTTATGTTCATAGCCTTTCACTAGGCATTGCTCCTACTAGCCAGTTTCCTACTCCACACTGATGAGGGGCAATACCCCGAAACAGCTGTCTGTGGATGGATACCATGTTTTGGCATAGGTGGTTTCCTTCATTGGAGACTGCCCTTCCCGTGGTTGTTCCTTCCCGGGGAAAGACCTGGCTAGTCATTGCTTGCGTTGAGAAACATGTGATGGTGTCTCCGCGGCTGTTGATTTACATTGTTATTTTCCAGTCATCTAATATTCTAGTATAATTGCAATGTTTTTGAACAAACTGCCTATGAAAACAGTATATTTTTAAAAATAAGAAACACTCAAAATGCATGTTCCAAATTATTATCCACAGCAGAGTTTTCAACCTTTTTATTTTTATTTTGAACAAAAAAATGGTCAGTTGTGAAATGATAAGCATTATCAGTTTATTACAAAATGAAATCAAACAGTTTTCAAGTCAAAACTTTATTCTGGGTGATGTTACATTTGCACATAGGACCCCTTGTTCGAAAGAAGCTTCTGAACTCTCTCGTCCATTGAATTTGTCAGTTTTTGGATGGTTTGTGCTTCAATTGTTTTGCATGTGGACAGAATACCCTCCCAGAGCTGTTGCTTAGATGTGAACTGCCTCCCGCCATCACAGACACTCCTTTTGATGATGCTCCAGAGGTTCTCAATGGGGTTGAGGTCAGGGGAAGATGGTGGCCATACCATAAGTTTTTCCTCTTTTATGCCCATAACAGCCAGAGATGCAGATGTGTTATTTGCAGCATGAGATTGTGCATTATCATGCATGAAAATGATCTTGCTGCGGAAAGCACGGTTCTTCCTCTTGAACCATGACAGGAAGTGCTGTTCCACTCCATCCATCTGGACCATCGAGCGTTGCACGGCACTCATTGGTGAGCAAAACAGTTTGGAAGTCAGTCTTCATGTATCGTTTGGCCCACTGGAGCCGTTTCTGCTTGTGTGCAGTGGATAAAACTGGTCGACAGGATGGCTTACGCACAGCTGCAAACCTCTGAAGGACCCTGCATCTTGTTGTTCGGGGGACGTTGGAGGCACCAGCAGCTTCAAAAACTTGTCTGCTGCTAAGACAAGGCATTTTTGCAGCTGCTCTTTTAACCCCTTTCCTACATTGGACGTACTATTCCGTCCATGTGACCTGGGACCTAAGTCCCAAGGACGGAATAGTACATCTAGTGAGATCAGCGGCACTCACGTGGTGAGCGCCGCTGATCGCGGCCAGGTGTCAGCTGATTATCACAGCTGACACCCAGCACAATGTGTCAGGGGCGGTAACGGACCGCCCCGACACATTAACCCCTTGCTCACTGCGATCAAACACGATCACGGTGTATCAGGGGTTAAAGGGAAGCATCGGCAGGGAGGGGGCTCCCTCCATGCTTCCCTGAGCACCCCACCACAGCACAATGTGCAGCGCTGCTGCAGGGGTCTCTTTCCCTACGGTTCCCCGGATCCAATATGGTGACAGGGACCTTCGGGGGCCTGCAGGGAGCTGACTTCCTCAGTGCCTGCAAAGCGCAGGCATGAGGAAGTCTGCGTCTATGCCTGTGACAGTGATGTCCCCCCTGGGACAACCTAATAAAGTTTTAAAAATAAAGTGTAAAAATAATTTAAAAAAAACGCTAAATAAATCCCCCCCCAAAAAAAATATTCCCTAATAAATTCATTTGTCGGAAATAAAAAAACAATAAAAGTGCACATATTTGGTATCGCCGTGTCCGTAACGACCCGCCCTACAAAACTGTCCCATTAGTTAACCCCTTTAGCAAACCCCTTAAAAAATAAAAATAAAAAACGAAGCAAAAAATAATGATTTATTAACATGCTGCCGAACAAAAAGTGCAGCAACGCACAATCAAAAAGACGCATATAAATATCCATGGTACCGCTGAAAATGTCAACTTGTCCCGCAAAAAACGAGCTGCCACACAGCATCATCAGCGAAAAAATAAAAAAGTTATAGCTCACAGAATAAAGCGATGCTAAAATAATTATTTTTTATATAAAATTGTTTTCATTGCATAAAAGCGCCAAAACATAAAAAATGATATAAATGAGGTATCGCTGTAACTGTACTGACCCGAAGAATAAAAGGGCTTTATTAATTTTACCGCACGCAGAACGGTGTAAACGCACCCCCCAAAAGAAATTCATGAAGCGCTGGTTTTTGTTCAATCTGCGTCCCAAAAATCAGAATAAAAAGCGATCAAAAGATGTCACGTGCCCAAAAATGATACCAATAAAAACATCAACTTGTCTTGCAAAAAATAAGAACTCACATGACTCGGTGGGTCCAAATATGGAAAAATTATAGCTCTCAATATGTGGTGATGCAAAAACTATTTTTACAATAAAAAGCGTCTTTTAGCGTGTGACAGTTGCCAAACATAAAACCCGCCATAAATAGTAAATCAAACCCCCCGTTATCACCCCTTTAGTTAGGGAAAAATAATAAAATTAAAAAAGTGTATTTATTTCCATTTTCCCATTAGGGTTAGGGTTAGGGCTAGGGTTAGGACTAGGGTTAAGGTTAGGGCTAGGGTTAGGGTTAGGGCTAGGGTTAGGGATGAGATTAGGGTTAGGGGTGTGTTGGGGTTAGTGTTGGAGTTAGAATCGAGGGGTTTCCACTGTTTGGGCACATCAGGTGCTCTCCAAACGCAACATGGCGTCTGATCTCAATTCCAGCCAATTCTGAGTTGAAAAAGTCAAATAGTACTCCTTCCCCTCCAAGCTCTGCCATGCACCCAAACAGTGTTTCACCCCCACATATGAGGTATCAGCCTACACAGGACAAATTGCAAAACAACTTTTGGGGTCCAATTTCTCCTGTTGCCCTTAGGAAAATAAAAAATTGGGGGCAAAAATATAATTTTTGTGGAAAAAAATGATTTTTTTATTTTCACGCCCGGGCGTTATAAACTTCTGTGAAGCACTTGGGGGTTCAAAGTGCTTACCACACATCTAGATAAGTTCCGTGGGGGGACTAGTTCCCAAAATGTGGTCATTTGTGGGGAGTGTGAATAGTTTAGGCACATCAGAGACTCTCCAAACGCACATGACACCCGCAGACCTTTCCATCAAAGTCTGCAACCCCCAAGGTTCAAAGTGCTCACCACACATCTAGATATGTTCGTTAGGGGGACTATTTTCCAAAATGGCATCATTTGTTAGGGGTTTCCACTGTTTAGGTACATCAGGGGCTCTCCAAAGGCAACATGACACCCGCAGACCATTCCATCAAAGTCTGCATTCCAAAACGTCACTACTTCCCTTCCGAGCCCCGACGTGTGCCCATACAGTAGTTTTCTCCCACATATGGGGTATCAGCGTACTCAGGACAAATTGGACAACAACTTTTGGGGTCCAATTTCTCCTGGTACCCTTGGGAAAATAAAAAATTGTGGACTAAATGATCATGCTTGTGGAAAAAATATGATTTTTTTATTTTCACGCCCGGGCATTATAAACTTCTGTGAAGCACTGAGGGGTTCAAAGTGCTCACCACACATCTAGATAAGTTGCTTGGGGGATCTAGTTTCCAAAATGGTGTCATTTGTGGGGGGTTTCTACTGTTTTGGTACATCAGGGGCTTTCCATACGCAACATGGTGTCCGATCTCAATTCCAGCCAAAAACGTCAAATGGCGCTGCTTCCCTTCCGAGCTCAGCCATGCGCCCAAATAGTCATTTACACTGACATATGGGGTATCAGCATACTCAGGACAAATTGCACAATAACTTTTATGGTCCTGATACCCTTGGAAAAATAAGAATTGAGGGTGAAAAGATCATTTTTGAGGAAAAAATATGATTTTTTAATTGTACGGCTGTACGTTATAAACTTCTGTGAAGCCCTTGGGGCTTCAAAGTTCTTACCAGACATCTAGATAAGTTCCTTGGGGGGTCTAGTTTCCAAAATGGGGTCACTTGTGGGGGGGTTCCACTGTTTAGGTACATCAGGGACTCTCCAAACGTGACATGGCGTCCGTTCTGAATTCCAGCCAATTTTGCATTGAAAAAGTCAAACGGCGCTCCTTCCCTTCTGAGCTCTGCCATGCACCGAAACAGTGGTTCCCCCCCACATGTCAGGTATCAGCGTATTAGGACAAATTGCACAATAACTATTGCAGTCGAATTTCTCCTGTTACCCTTGGTAAAATAAAAAAAATTGAACTTGAAGTATTTTTTTTGTGAAAAAAAGTTAAATGTTCATTTTTTTTAAATATTCAAAAAATTCCTGTGAAGCACCTGAAGGATTAATAAACTTCTTGAATGTGGTTTTGAGCACCTTAAGGGGTGCAGTTTTTAGAATTGTGTCGCTTTTGGGTATTTTCTATAATATAGACCACTCAAAGTGGCTTCAAATGTGATGTGGTCCGTAAAAATAAAATGGTGTTGCAAAAATGAGAAATCGCTGGTCAAATTTTAACCCTTATAACTTCCTAACAAAAAAAAAATTTTGGTTCCAAAATTGTGCTGATGTAAAGTAAATATGTGGGAAATGTTACTTATTAAGTTTTTTGGGTGCCGTATCTCTGTGATTTAACAGCATAAAAATTCAAAGTTGGAAAATTTCAAAATTTTCAAAATTTTTGCCAAATTTCTGTTATTTTCACAAATAAACACAAGTTATTTGAATTAAATTTTACCACTATCATGAAGTACAATATGTCACGAGAAAACAGTGTCAGAATCACCGAGATCCATGGAAGCGTTCCAGAGTTATTGCCTCATAAAGGGACAGTGGTCAGAATTGTAAAAATTGGTCCGGGAGTTAACGTGCAAACCACCCTTGGTAGTGAAGGGGTTAACCTGACACAATTGCCTGTTGGAAAGAGTCCTCAATTTTTCCTTATCAGCACGCACACGTGTGTGCTGGGAATCAGCTACATACTTCTTGATTGTGCGATGATCACGATGAAGTGTCTTGGCAATGTTGATTGTAGTCATGCCTTGACCTAAATACTCCACAATTTGTTGCTTCTCAGCAGCCGACACATCCTTTTTCTTTCCCATTTTGGCAAAAAATGTAGGCTGCTTAATAATGTGGAACAGCCTTCTTAAGTAGTCTTGCCTTTATTTGGACACACCTGCCAAACTAATTTGCACAGGCATCTGCAATTGCTTTCAGTGATATAAAGAGCCCTGACACACATCACCATCAATGAGTTTAAATGACAAACAAAAAAATTCTAACCTTATCACTCCGAAACTCTTTTTGCATAATAATTTGGAACACAGATTATAAACCTAGAAGTTCAAAATTATTCTACTTGTAGAAAATGCATTTCAAATAGTAATAATGACATCAAGACATCACAGTTCAATGCGGCAATGACAATGGATGGCAATGAGTATTAGCTTCATATCTGCAGCATCTCCAGCCTGACAGAGGAAGACTCGTGCCCGTTTGATGCCTCTTATTAGACAGGCTTGCTGCTGTATACTAGACACGATTGTAGATGTCTTATTTCATTGTTCACATGCCATGTTTTCTGATTTTCCCACATATTCAATAACTTCATTCTCTGCTCCATTAATATTTATGCAGCATTTTATTAAACTCGAGTTGCTGCATAAATATCACGCTTTACATTTTCTCTTCGCCGTTTTCTTTTCTAAGTCGTCACGTGAATACTGCCGGTCTGCAAACGAGAAATTCTGTTCATTGCCGTCAAGGATCGCCAAATGGCAAATCAGGAGAAGCCAAAGAACATGGTCTTGGAAGAGTCGGAGGAAGAAAGTGAGTGGAGTGGAGAAAATTTCATTCCGCATTTTAACTTAGTTCTGGGTTGAAAATTTAACTGTATGGAACAGATTTGATACAAATTGAATTGGTTAGGAATGGGTTAAAAATCTTTGAATTCCCTTTTTTCCGCCCTTTTTGTACCCTTCCTAAATATGATGAAAGTCAAGGAGAAGTGAACCTCTTCCAATCACTCTATAATCCAGCAAAATGGCTGGCGTCCTGGCTGTCAATCAGCAAGACATCGGCAGTCACCCCAATCAACAGAGTGCAGAGGAAGTGAAACAGCTGCTCTGTTAATGTGATGTCACCAGAAGCCACAGAAGCGCCAACAAGAGTTGTCCATGAAACCCAAAAGTGCAAAAAAAAATAGTTCCCGGTAACCCCTTTAAGGATGAATTAATCGTCTTTGGCAACTCAAAAATGCCAGATTTGCCTAATTTTGATAAAAAATTACATTTTCCTCAAATCAAAAGTATTTCACGTGCTCCAACTGCCTTGTCTATGGCACAGTGATTCTCCTATTTGTCTCTCCCTATCAATAAAATCTGTTCTATTCTCTTTTCATCATACACTAATCTTTTTCACTGCTGTGCTGTTACGCACTATCTGTACAGTTTATTCAATGTTCTATGGATTCTTATCTCAATGGCTAAGTTGTGAGCTGTGACGTTCTCTCACTATCCAGATTCACCATAACAGTTCTGGAGCATTTCCTGGATCTTCTCCTACGCAGGCTATGATAGCCCCTCCTGATCCGCTCTACTTCACCATGAGATGTGATAGCTGCAATGCATCATGGAGAAGCCCGAACTGCCACGCTCCAAGACATATGATCCTTCTCTGGCTGATGCCATACACTGCTACATGTAAAACAGCATCAGTTATTTATGAATCTATGTATCTGTCTGTCGTCTCTGTTTTTGAGTAGTATAATGTGCATAAATTGTTTTCTTACTATTAGTCAATGCTTTTGCCATTGTATTTTATACGTATACTACTATAGCACTGTACTTAAACATTCTTAGCCGGTCAGTAGCTCCCTAGATGCCTAATTACTTACTAGTTCTACACAATTCATGTTCTTTTCAATAAGTACGCCTCACCAGCTGTGCTACTTATTAGTTGGAACTCCCAAGGCTTACATACTGCCCAAAGTTTATGAAAATTGTCACATAACAGGTGCCGACATAATTCTGTAAGAAAGTTAACCCTAACGGGAGGTGACATTTACCAGGAATGGTTTGACGCTTGTATGAATCCGTTGAAGTCTAATTTTGTACCTGAGTAAATTGTAGAAAGTTATTTCTATGATTTCTTATTCTGTTTGGGTGTTTAGTCTTCCAAAGTTTTTCGTACTGATGATGGTAAAAGCCCATTGGTAATGGCATTGCGTTAATACCATATCTGTCTTTTAAGTGAAGACTTTGGAATATTTTTTTTACAAAAATGTCTATTATTAAGTTATATTGTTTGAAAGAAACTGAATACAGAACTTTAAAAACAATGCACACATTTATCATGTAACAATAAGGGATGAATGAATGTGCTTCAATAAGGTATTATCTGAGCATGCTCGGCTGCTAACTGAGTATTTTCGGCATGCTCGAAAAATATATTTGAGTTCCCGCGGCTGAATGTCTCGCATCTGTTTCACAGCACATCCAGTGTTAGTTAGGCAATCCCTGCATGTGTTGCAACTGTCAAACAGAAGCGAGACATTCAGCCACGGGAACACAGACATATTTTTTGAAGTCAGCCGGTTAGCACACGAGCATGCTCAGATAATACCTTATCCCAGCACGTTCGCTCATCACTAGTTACAGTTACTTTTACATTAATAATTTACCTTTAGTTTTAAAAAAAAATTTCATTCTGCAATCCTCTGTCCTTTCTTCTTTTTCAGCGCCCCTCTGATATGCAGTTTCCCACCTGTTCCTAGTTTAATTTTTCTGTTTTGCAGATGAGCCTCCCATCAACACATGCTGAATGTAATCTCTGTGTGTCTAGGGTGCTTCTGATGTCAATACCGCTTGTGTGTCATGTCTCATCGTAGTTTTACTCCTGGAACAAAATCTCCTTCTAAAGCTCATGAAGGATCAAGTTCTTTCCTTCCTATATACAGCCAGCAGTAGCATGGCGTCAAAATGAGGCACAAGGTCAGTTACCCAAGATGTCAAATTCTATGAGGGCACAAAAATGTTTATGCTTTAACATACATTATTTTAAAACTTACGAGAGATAGGGGTAGGGCTAGGGTTTGGGCTAGAATTAGGGCAGGGGCGGACACAGACTGCAGAGGGCCCCTGTGCAAGAAATCTTCCCGGGGCCCCCCCAACACTGCAACAAATCTGAGTAAACATATAGGTTGTATGAGCACGGGACTATGGGATGGAGGATAATCATTATAATTTGTTATAACTAACCACAGTTAGTTACTATGCCCGGGCAATGCCAGGCTCTTCAGGTAGTATTTTTAGAAACAGCATAGAATGAATTGAATTACAATGCAAAGAAGCAGTGTGATCACTCACCAGTCTGCAAATGTTGGCTGTAATCCTGCTGTATGGCGGCAGAGTGGGGTTTTAGGCCTCTAGTATAATGATCCCTGGCTTTAACTTATCAGCTTCCGCCTATATATATATATATAAAGGGTAAGTAAGAGTCTTCACCATAGCGCATAGCATCAAGAACACAATCTGTCAAAGGACACGTTCAGACATCTGTACAAATCGATCCAAGATCAGATGGCAATGCATGGACTGGCCAAGGTTCTCGCGATCTGAGAGTAAGGCCGGCGGGCGTCACACTAGCGATGAATACAGACGAGTGCTATGTGATAAAACATCGCATAGCACTCGGACCAGTATTCATCTATGGGGCAGCTCCCATCACCGTTTTTTTCCTTAGCCGTATTGTACGTGCGAGTGAAATTGGAGCACGCTGCGATTGTCACTGACACTTGGCCGAAACTCGGCGCACTCGCACCCATATATGTCTATGGGTGCGAGTGACAGCGCACATCACTCGGATATCATCCAAGTACTGGGTGATATACGCCGACGCTGGCAATGGAGGAGATGGAGAAATTAGTTTCTCTGCTTCCTCCGCAGCTGTGCTCCGATCCGATCAAACACAAGGATGTCAGTGCCATCACACGCACATACAAGAACAACACAGAAGTATCCAGGACAAGGGTCATTAATGGCAATGGCACAGGGCCGGACTGGGACAAAAATGCAGCCCTGCCACACAAATCCCACCAGCCCACAAACTATAACACTCATCAGCCACGATCAGTGAATTTTTGCTGTACTTTTTTGTCCCTTCATCACTCTCTTATAGGAGTTATTTGAAGAGCCACATGTGAATGGCATCACAGCTGCATTTAGGCTAAGTTCACACGTAGCAGAACTCCAGAGGAAGTTACTGCGGTAATTCCGGAATTCCATTCCACGGGAAAATCGCATTTTAATTTCCCACAATTTTCCCACAGAAAAACTAGCGATTTGCAAGCGTAATTAGCTTGCAGAATGCTAGCGTTTTCCAAGCGATCTGTAGCATCGCTTGGAGAATTGATTGATAGGTTGGTTACACTCGTCAAACACAGTGTTTGACAAGTGCGACCAACTTTTTACTATTGCGGCTGCCTATGCAGCATCAGTAGTAAAAGATAGGATGTAAAAAATAATTAAAAAAATAAAAAATATTGTTATTCTCACCTTCCGACGGCCCCTGATCTTCTTCCCGCCTCTCTCCACGCTCCCGGTATCTTCCGGTCCCAGTAATCCTTTGCGCGAATGACTGCAAGATGTCGCGCTCCCGCGACATCATCGCGAATGACCTCGAGACATCGCGCTCCCGTGAGACCGTCATCACGGTCATTCGCGCAAAGGATTACTGGGACCGGAAGATGCCGGGAGCGTGGAGAGAGGCGGGAAGAAGATCGGGGGCCGTCGGAAGGTGAGAATAACAATATTTTTTATTTTAATTCTATTTATTACAGGGATATGGTACTCAGAGCTGGAGGACAGTCTCCTCTCCTCCGGACCGTGGGTACCATCTGCAAATGTTCTGCTTACTTTTCGCATGGTGGACACAGCCACATGCGGAAAGTAAGCAGAACAATGCATTCCTATGTGGGCGGAATCGCCACGATTCCACAAAATTAATGAGCATGCTGCGTATTTTTCCGTGATGCGATTCCGCCGCGGGTAAATCCTCAGCATTAGCACAGCATTGCAGAATCCCATAGGATTGCATGGGATGCTGTTTTTTTGCGTTTTTGCGGCAAAATCGTGCGTTTAAAATCGCCACGAAAATGCAAAAAAAAGCTACGTGTGAACCCAGCCTTACATGGGCCCCTTCTCTTCAAAGCTACGTTTCCCAGGATCATGGGGGTCCCAGCGGTCAGATCCACAGCAAACAGAAAGTCATCCCCTATCCCCACATAATGCGCCATACAGTATTATGGGCCCCATATATTATTGCATACAGTATTATGGGCCCCATATAATGCCCCATACAGTATAATGGGCCCCATATATTACTTCATACAGTATAATGGGCACTATATATTACTTCACACAGTATAATGGGCACCATATATTACTTCATACAATATAATGGGACCCATATAATTCTTCTCCCCAAACCCTGCTGCTCTGGTCTCCTCAGTGTATTCTGATCCTCCACAATGCTTGGCACAGGGACATCATTAACTTTACGTATATAATTGTCCACTTGGACTGATAGTAATAATGATTTGTTTGTACCCTGTTGTCTGGGGCTTGCCCACTTTATGGGGGTGTTCACGGCATATGATTATACACCAGTAAAATGTATCAGAGGCTCAATGTGACCAGTGCCACCTAGTTTCCTACCTCTTATTCTACTGGTACTGTGGGCCCACTGACTGGTACTGAGGAAAAGAAAGAACAGAGAGAGAGAAAAAAGAAAACAGAGAGAGAAAGAAAGAAAGAACAGAGAGAGAAAGAAAGAGAGGTCAGCTTCTAGCACGTCACTTCCGGTGGAACGTCACGTGCCATTGTTAAAGTTCTCCTCAGGGCTCCGCCATGTACTCCTGTGTCCGTGGGAAAAGTAAGCTCCCAGCCGGGGCAGTGGGGCAGACTCTCTCTCAAAATTGGGAATACTCCCGACGATACACCTTGTACACGTATTGCTCTACACACCACATACACACACGGCTCCGCTCTGTAAACCTCGCACACACACGGCACCACTCAGTACAGACATGGGTCCACTCCGTAAACCTCGTACACATGCGGCTCTACTCCGTAAACCTTGTACACATGTGGCCACGCTCCGTAAACCTTGTATACACATGGCTCCACTCTGTAAACCTTGAATACTTGCGACTTTGCTCCATACACCTTGTACACACGCAGTTCCGCTCTGTACACCTCGCACACATGGCTCTGCTCCGTACACACACACGGTTCTGCTCCGTACACCTCGTACACACACACAGCTCCGCTCCGTACACATCTCTGCTCTGTACACCTCATACACGTGCGGCTCTGCTCCGTACACCTCGTACACGTGCGGCTCTGCTCCGTACACCTCGTACACGTTCCGCTCTGCTCCGTACACCTCATACACGTGCGGCTCCACTCCGTACACACACACGGCTCCGCTCCATACACATCTCTGCTTTGTACACCACATACACATGCGGCTCCGCTCCGCACACCTCGTACACGTGCGGTTCCGCTCCATACACCTCGCACACACGCTGCTCCACTCTGTTCTCCTTGCACACGCGCTGCTCCGCTCTGTTCTCCTCGCACATGCGCTGCTCCGCTCTGTACACCTCGCACACGAGTTGCTCCGCTCCGTACACCTCGCTCCCGTGCGGCTCTGCTCCATACACACGCGGCTCCGCTTCGTACACACACGGCTCAGCTCTGTACACACACACAGCTCCACTCCGTACACATCTCTGCTCCGTACACCTCGTACACGCGCGGCTCCGCTCCATACACACACATAGCTCCACTCCGTACACATCTCTGCTCCATGCACCTCGTACACGCACGGCTCCACTCCATACACCTTGCACACACGTGGCTCTGCTCCGTACGCACACACGGCTCCACTCCTTACACCTCGTACACACGCGGCTCCGCTCCGTACACCTCGTACACACACTGCTCAGCTCCATACACGCACACAGCTCCACTCCGTACACATCTCTGCTCCGTGCACCTCGTACATGCGCGGCTCCACTCCGTACACACACGGCTCAGCTCCGTACACACACATAGCTCCACTCCGTACACATCTCTGCTACGTACACCTCACACACATGGCTCCACTCAGTACACACACGGCTCACCTCCGTACACACATATAGCTCCACTCCGTACACATCTCTGCTCCGTACACACACACACAGCTCCGCTCCATACACTTTGTACACACAAGGCTCCGCTCCGTACACCTCGTACACACACACGGCTCCGCTCCGTACACCTCGCACACACACAGCTCCACTCCTTACACCTCGCACACACACAGCTCTGCTCCATACACACACACAGCTCTGCTACATCCACCCTATAAATTTCCTTCATCCAGCACGATGACAACCAGCACAGCAGAGTCCTGCATAAAACAAGGGCTAGGGCTGTGCGCACAGGACCTGTGATGAGGTCACAGGATGGGAGGAGTCAGGGGTCACATGATCAGGGGCCCTGATTCCTTCAGCAATTACAAGCCTCTTGCACGACCGCAGCACCAGCGTGCAGAAGAGGCTAAATTGTAGGTGCTGTTGTGAGTTCATTTTTCCCTTCACCATTGAGGTCTGATGAACTCCCTTCTCTGGTGAAGGAAGGTAGTGAGGCTGATTACCAAACACCTGGGCAGCTAGATGATGACTGGGTGGTTGGAATTGAGGACTGGATATAAGGCAGCCGACGCCCTTCTGCCTTGCTGGTGACCCTGCTGGATTCTTGGAGACCAGTCTGATTCCTGCGTCTCAAAGCTAAGTTTTTCTGCTCTGCTTTGTACACTTCAGTTTTGTTTTGTTTTGCCTTGTTTTTTGGGAGTTCTGCCATCCCCGGCCGGGGGTGAGCTGAATTCCATTTTTGTCTCTGATCTGTTGATATTTTGCTCTGTCTTCAGAATATACCTGAGTGCTGATATAGTCTTTTGAAGCCTAGCGACTTCAGGGCCTGTTTTTCCTATCAGTCGGTTGGCACATTTAGGATAGGGTTTTTGCGGATGGCAGACAGCAGCTTTCCTATCCTGTCCTATTTAATTATCTTGGGCCCCATCATTTGCTCAACCTATCTTTCTATCTGTGTTAGTGTTTTCATCTTGCTTCACCGTCATTATATGTTGGGGGCTGCCTATTGCTTTGGGGTCTGCTCTGGGGCAGTTTAGTTTTTTCCCCTTTCTGTCTTTAGGCTATGTAGTTCTCGGCTGTGATCGAGGGGTCTAGGGCACCGTAGGAACCCCCCACAGCTACTGCTAATTGTTGTGGATAGGTTCAGGGGTCTGCAATCCGATAGCTGCCAACCTCTCTGGTTTTTTCTGGACTTAGCTAGTAATTTGTTTTTTTCCTCCTTCGGTGACTCATCATAACAAGGTGCTGCGGGTAGAGGAGCATAATGCCGCCCCCTGCTGCCTGCCGCTTGACGAGCTGGCTCAACTCGCCTCATTATAGCTGCGCCCCTGCATGCGGTACTGGAGGCTGGAGGGGCCCCCTCTCCCCCGGGGCCCCCGTTCAATGAACAGGCTGCACCGGCGGTAGGTCCGCCCCTGAATTAGGGATAGGACTAGGGTCAATGCTAGTACTAGTTAGTATGAGGATCAATAGTAGGCAGACATGGACTAGAGTTAGTATTAGTATTTGGACTAGTGTTAGGGCTAGGACTAGAGTTAGGACTAGGGCTAGCACTAGGTCTAGGTCTATGGCTAAGACTAGGGTAAGGATTATTGCTAGCTTTAAGGATATACTGCTGACAGCCTGAATGAGTTGTGCTCCTGAATAACTTGAATCCTTCCCCACTCTTCTCCTCTCTGATCTATTGTACAATCTCCTCCCTGCTGCTATCTCTAACACTAAGAGGAAGGGAGGGTGAGAGCAGAGACAGTATCATAACGCAAGAGCACGACTTCTGATTATAGATCATTGAATCAATTTGATGCTAATCAAATTTGTAGAACTTTTTAGAAAATGTTTCTTTGGGTCGGGTGAATTTGATCAATTTTTGATACAATCCACATGAATGGCATAAAAAATCCCACTGCTATTTTACACAAAGCAGAGCATTGTCTAAGCCAGAGCAAGCTCACATGACCTTAGGCATGGCCATATCGACTTTCCCATAGTGCGTTACATGTGAGGCATTGGAATCCTGCAGCTGCACAGCGGGAATCCAGAACCATACATCCAGCGGTCTACCATTCCTTTCCGACCACTCAGGGACCTGCACAGCAATCTCGGTGATCTAGGAGCCCTGCTCAGACCAGCTCTCTGGGTCTGGATGTTGCTGCCACCTCTGGACCAGCAATGATAGCGCAACCTGCTTTGCAGGAAACCACTCCAGAGGCTAAGTCCCCTCGCCGCGCTACTGGGCATGCCCACAAGACGATCTCCCAGTGGAGATCGGGGGTCACATGCTCAAGTCCTTGTCCTGATCTGATTGGCCCATCTCAGATGTCTGGAAGGTCCCGGAAGCTCATGGCTATAAAAGGCCCGCATGGCCGCTCACCCATGCGCTAGTATAGGCTACAGTTGCTATGTGTAAATGGTGACGGATGTATGATTCTGGTGACTGACTCATTTGAAACCCCTTCCCTCTGATATTACGCATGTGGATAGGGAACTAGAGAGATAGTCAGCGCCAGTCAGTGGCAAGCTGTAGGCCACAGTGCATACCGCACCTCTGCACTAGCGTCCGATGGTGTCACGCCTCACGGCACTATCGTGTAGCGGCAGAAGTTACCGCTGCGCTGCAGTTAGCAGTACTTACCGGCGTCCGTGATTGCGACGCCGCACGCACGGTAGGTCAAGACGGACACCGACCTCTGTCTTGGGCCGTGTCCTGTGACCTGTATACCGTGTGTGCACGCCAGCTGAGACCTGTGAAGCTAACAGGCTCGGCGTTTATGCTTTAGGGCCTCTGTGAATTTAACAGAGTCCGCTCTGCGCACCCCGGGTGACGTTTAACCCGAGCGCAGTATACCGCCATATAAGCGAGTCCGCCATTACTCAGCAGCGGTTGTTACACCTACTGCACGGTGGACCCCGGGCGGCGAACGCACTTCCTATTATTTATATTTAGTGCGTTCTGCTGTCCCTAACATTACAAATATAGCACAGTTGACAAGAATGGACAATCAAAGCCTCTATAAAAGCAGAGACAAGGAATGCAGCAGCTACTTTGTAGTTAATCTAAATAGTGAGACCTTGCAGGTTATCAATAAAATGATAAGATGTGAAACACTGAATAAACATTACAGATTGTGTGTGTGTGTGTGTGTGTGTGTGTGTGTGTGTGTGTGTGTGTGAAAAGTCAGCAGTGAAAAACAGCTACCATCCATGTACTAAAAGGCATATATGTTGAATTTAATTTGGTATCAACATTAAAGCTGAGTTTGCCTTACAGAGCTTCAAAATAGGGTTCAACACAGTCCTATGAGATCTCAGAGAGTTACATCCATATTTTTACGGAAATTGCAGCTTTGCTACACTTGCTATTTGCATTGAATCGATTGGCTGAAAATCAAATTTTTGCAAGTCCTCATGAAAGCTGGTAAATGTGAATGTAAAAGCATTCACCCCTATCTTGCTCTGATAGATTTTTTTTTATCAGAGTTTGCAGACCATCTTTGTAGGTGAATGATTTATGCACAGTAAAATGGAAGGACATTTTTAAAAAGTTGGTTGAATTTACTTTTATAATACCAATAAAAAATACAAATCTCAACATGGGGTCTCGTTTTCTTTTGCACAACAAACTCATCACACTTTTTCAGACTCGTTCATGCAGAGTGGACATCAGAGATCTAAGACAACCTCAGTTCTTGCAATGTCCAGCACTGCTTTAAGAACTGAATTTCCCAATAATACATCATTAATATGGTGCAGTAATTATATGAGAGAATAAACATGAATATATATCTTGCGCAAACTAAACTGGTAGTAAATTCACCTCTGACATTTTCATCTTCAGAATTTTTCACGGAGCTGTGGTGTTTCAGCAGACGAGGAACCTGCCCACATTGGATCGTCTGGATGCATTAGACCCCAACAATCTGAAATGGATCACATATTCAATGGATCGATCATCATCAATATCATTTCTGCACAATTCCTTTAGTATATATCTTATACTAGAATTAAACTGATTTGAGAACAAAAATGCACTTTCTCCTTCATGTCTTTGACAGTCAACGACCTGACCTCCTCCGAGACTGCAGGACCCAAAAGCGTTAAAGGGAATCTGTCACCCCTTTTTTGAGATACCATATAATGATATCATTCAATTGTGTGTCACATAAGGATTCTCTTAGTACTTTTGCTTCCCCCTGACCCCACACCTTTCATGCATAAATACCTTTTTATATCGGTTCAGATGTATGTAAACTGCCACGGTCCGGTCCGATGGGCGGGGCTTATTCAACTGCTCCCCCCTCCAATGCGTAGAGCAAGACAGGGAGGGGGGAGCAGTTGAATAAGTCCCGCCCATCGGACCGGACTGCTGAAGTTTACATACATCTGAACCGATATAAAAAAGGTATTTATGCATGAAAGGTGCGGGGTCAGGGGGAAGCAAAAGTACTAAGAGAATCCTTATGTGACACACAATTGAATGATATCATTATATGATATCTCAAAAAAGGGGTGACAGATTCCCTTTAATGCAGTAAAGTCAAGTGCTCTGGAAGGGTTTAAAAGAGTGAAGGATACATTACACTGTTTGATAATTAGCAATGTGTGGAGTGAAATGGATACATTCATAACGCCCTAAATATATTTTGAAAGAGGAGCATGAAATTTCAAAAGCTACAACCAACTTGAGGAAATTAATGCTTAGAATGACCTCCAATGGCTTGTACAAGTTCTCCTTTTGCTAATCTGTCATTACTACAGGAAAAGAGGGAAGAATTAGCTTCTTTAACCTCTCATCACTCCAGAACTTTATTGGCATAATTAGCACTTTGTACAAAAGAGCTCAGTCATACAGAAAATAAACATCCATTGCACACGGAGCAGATTTCTTACCACATCATGTTGAGTTTGTTTATATGCCTTGGATAATATTATTGTAATTTCATGTTAATTTGGAAAATAATAAAAGTCATTTGATGACTAAGTAATGTATGTTGTATTTATAAATGAAGTTGATAATCAATTCCGAAATTTCTTTTTTTTGTGAATAGAGTAATTACTGTCTATTTATATTAGAAAGATAAGTGTAATCTCTTTGCTTGTTTTGTTCTTTTGTATGGTGTAGACAATGGTCTATTCAAAACAGCTTTTCATGAAATGCCATTAAAAGACAATTAGAAAGCTGCTATTAAGACCACAATCATCCAAACAGATTCTGCATGGAAGAATCATTTTGCAAACAAAACTAAATCAATAATACAAATAGTAGTACATAAGCAATAAATAAGGGGAACGGTCAGTTTTTAAAGTTGAGATGTTGGAAGTAGAAAAAGTGGTCAAGAGTAAAGATATGAGCACACATGGCAAGAGCCAGATTGTGATGTCCAGATGATTAGGTCAAACTATCTCTGGAATGTTAGGGCTTATGGGATGTACCCTGTGTGCAATGGTTAACTATCTACTAACTGTGGTCCAAGGAAAGACAACCGCTGAGCCAAAAATAGGTTCATTGGTGATCAAGGCTCATTGATAAACAAGGAGAAGATGCCAGTTAATGCTGACCATGATAGGTGGGTGTCAAAACTCACATGAACCAAAGATTGTATAACATAGGCTTGGGTAACAACAGACTTGTCAGAGTACCCATGATCACCCAAGCCCACCACCAAGCAATGGGCACATTAGCATGAGAACTAAACTATGGAGCAATGGGAGAAAGTTGCATGGTCTGATTAATCATGTTTTACATCATGTGGCTGGATGATTCTTTCGTGGGGGAAGACATGGGAACATGGTGAAAGATGACAAGCTGGTGGAGACAGTGTGATGCTTTGGGCAATGTTCTGTTGGGAAACCTTGGTTCCTTAAATTCATATTGATGTTAATTTGACAACTTTTACCAACAGAAACATTATACAGATCGACAAACTTCATTTAATAGCAGCAATGTTCAATGTCAATGACTCTTTTGGAAGAATAATGCATTTTTTAACATTTGATAATGATAAAAATGAGTTCAAATAGATGATATCTCCAATTCCAACAGGTCTCAATTAGGAAGTACTAGAATAAAAACCTAAAGAAATTAACTGAAGTGTAAGTTGTTGTGTATGTAGTGTGTAGATGCATGTTCACACTGTCACCTAAACAGACAAAGACCTAAGTAAGACAAAAACAAACTAAGAAAATACCCTGCAGTAAATAAATAACAATAGTTCATGAAAATAATATAGGGTGTTGTGAGTTCATTTTCCCCTTCATTACTGAGGCCCGAGGAACTCCCTCTGGTAAAAAGAAAGGTAGTGAGCCTGATTATCAAACACCTGAGGCTGATGATGATGACTGGCTGAGTGGAGTTACTGACTGGATATAAGGCTGCCGACGCCCTTCTGCCCTGCGGGTGATTTCTCTGTGGGATCCTTGGAGACCAGTCTGAATTCCTGCTCCTCTAAAGCTAAGTTTGCTGCTCGGCCTTTTGCTTTGGTGCTTGACTTTGTTTTGCTTTGTTTTTCTGGATTTCTGCCATTCCCTGCTGGGGTGTGCTGAATTCATTTAGCTCTGTCTTCTGAAAATACCTGAGTGCTGATTTAGTTTTTGAAGCCTAGCTGCTTCAGGGTCTTTTTCATATCAGCTTGTTGGCTTATGTCTTTGATAGGGTTTTGGCAGATTGCAGACAGCAGCCTTCCTGTCCTTTCCTATCTAGGTAGTTTTTGGGCCCCGTCTTTGCTCAGTCTATCTTTCTGTCTGTGTTAGTATTTTCATCTTGCTTCACCGTCATTATATGTTGGGGCTGCCTATTGCTTTGGGGTCTGCTCTGGGGCAGTTTAGATTTCCCCTTTCTTTCTTTAGGCCTATGTAATTCTCCGGCTGTGATCGAGGGGTCTAGGGCATCGTAGGAACCCCCCACGGCTACTGCTAGTTGTGTTGATAGGTTCAGGGGTCTGCAATCTGACAGTTGCCAACTTCTCTGGTTTTCTGGATTTAGCTTGTATTTCTGCTTTTGCCTCCTACGGTGACTCATTCAGATTAATAGGGTACTCGGTTAACATAATTTTGATTAAAAAAAAAAAACAGAAAAGCCATCCCACCATGTTATGGCGACCCTATTCGAGACAGTCTTAACATCTAGTATTAAAACGTTGCCACTCTCTTGTTGCCCTGAGTTCAAAAACCTGAAATGAAACCCTAAATAAATTAACTGAAGTATAAGTTACTGTGCCTGCGGTGTGCAGGTGCATGTTCACATTGGCCACCTAAACAGACAAAACCTAAGATAAAAATGAAGAAAGCAAATTCCCTGCAATAATTAAATAAATAGCAGTAATGAGTGAAAATGATATAGGGTACTTGGTTAAATATTTTTGCTCAAAACTTATACTCCAGTTTATTTATTTAGGATTTTGCCAGTCCAGTGGCCAGGGCCTCGGTCCTTCTCAGCCCTTATTCAACATTTAGATCATTTAGATATATAGTAAGGTTTTAATACTAGAGGTTAAGGCCATCCCGAATAAGGTCACTGTGACGTGGTGGGATGACTTTTATTTTTTTTATCAAAGATATGTTAACCAAGTACCCTATATTATTTTCATTCACTCTTGGTATTTATTGATTTACTGAAGGACATTTGCTTACTTTGCTTTTTATCTTAGGTTTTGTCAAGAAGTGCTATGAATCCTGTCAATAGAGGCCAAACTGAGGAACCCACAGAATTTCAAGAATATGCTGCTATTGATTTCATGCCAGATACCATAGCATACCTTCAGAAGTCTTGTAAAGTTGATTACTCAATTAGTCAGAAGTATTTTGATTGTACATGTGGGTGATATATTCCAGATTCACTAACAGCTTGTCATTACATTAATTTGGTTGTGGAACCAGTGATACAGCCATTTCTCCATAGTTTCCCAGGAGATATTTTTCAACATGGCGATAGTCTGCATGTTCTTCATGCGCTCCCCCCTGTGCTACCTTGGCTAAAGCATCTCCAGACTTGTCTCCTATCGAGCACATCTAGGACTTCATTGGTCATTGATTACATAGAAGCTGCCAGCAGTGGATCTTGATGATTTGCCCAAGTGCATTCAGCAGCAGAAACTTCATCAGACGACCATTAATAGCCTCACTGATAGCAGTCGAGGCTGAAAATCTCGAGGTTTCCGCATGTGTTGCTCATACTCCAGACTGCATATCATTAACATGTTTGTCAATTTCCATAATTTGATGACTTTTCCTTCTTGGTGTTGCAATTTTAATGTTGAGGAGTGTATGTCAATAAATGCAATGATTTCACTGAGAGTTTGATAAGTATCAGAGGCTTCATAGTAAAGAGCAATTATATGACATCTAAAATTAAAATCTTAGAATTTTTCATTTTTATTTCATTAATTTAATAGAACTTTGCATTATCCATTCTCTTCTGTTCACATTTGTGATATTTATCTATTGGATTTCTAAATCAGATGAATATGCTTCTGGGACTTGTTCGGAGCTTATTAATACTGGATTCCCTCTATGTCTTAATTAAAACCGCACTCAATTCTTTGTGATATGTTAGTATTTACTCTTGCTGCATAAAGGCGCCTCTTTTCATTAGTGTACCTTTAATCTTTCACTAGTATGTTCCCCATTAGTGCTGTGATCTTAGTGTTACTTTCCATGCTTGTAATTTACAGCAAGCTTTTATTTTCGATTCCCTTAGATATATTGTTACCGTTTTAGCACCTTCCCTCTCTTATTTTTGTGAGATGTGAGAACATTTTCTACAACATTAATATCTGACTCATCAAAATAAAGGTGATAATAAACGAGATGTATTTATAACCGAGATAATGGAAAATGAGAATGGATCCAAAATATCATTGTCCCAAATATACTTGCTAAATGAGATGTGATAATAAACTGGACACATTAATAATGACGTGTTATTCATGGATTTATCATTCTTCATTTTATTTTAGATTTTCTTGTCATAATGATGACTTGCTCTTTGGTGAAGCCAATAGTGGATTATCTTCGAGGGTCTTGTGGCGCCCCTGAGGGTTCAGTTGCCACAGAGGTACTGCACCTCCTCCTGAGGTGTGGTACCCCACCATCCAGGTGAGTTGGAGGCTATTAACTACGCTCCAACACTCGCATCCCACACAACACGGTAGTTCAGCAAAGCCACATTGCGGCTTCCTGCTTAGAGTGTAGCAGAGCACCTTTGGTGGCTCCCTGCTTGGAACACAAAACGTGCTGGGAGGCGGGTGGAGTTTAGAATACATAAAAGAGTGGGAAGGTTTAGAATTTCAGTCAGTTCGAGGTCAGTGAGTGAGGAGAGAAGATCCCTGGGAGATGGATGGAGGAAGGAGGTGCTGCAGCAGATCTCAGTGACCTGGGTTTGCTGGCACGGGAAAGGAAAGAAAGAGAAGGACATTGAACAGAAAGCTGATCTTTAATAAGAAGGAAAGAATAGTATGGAATGTAGGAGTAAAAGGGAACAGAGGACGTGGGTTAGAGGAAGAACCCTGCCTAGAAGTTCTAAGCGCAAGGCCGTGGCCCGGTCCCCGAGGTTGTATGGACACTAATGGTTCTACAGCAGACACCGATGGAGTAGTGGGCTGTAAATGCATTACTCCCATCTAAGACTTGGGGGCACAACAGCAACATTGATAGTGAGCCGGGACTCAGGAGTAAGGAGTCCCCGAAGCAGGCTACAGCTGTCTGCCGTACAAGTAGAGTTCTTGGGAACATCTGTCAGGAGGAACTCCAGTGTAACTCAGTATTAGGAGATCTTCACACTTAAAGGTGCTATAGAGGAGATGTTCAGAAAGGCACATGTTGGCGGAGTGTTGGAAGGGAGCGTCCTATCTTGCCTGGAGGTCGACTGAGTCCCTGACCTGGAGGACAAAGCACGGAGGCAGGCACCTGTGTGTACTACAGACTGTGAGTAAAGCTTTGGAACTACAAGCCCTGGTGTCCTCCATTCATTCCTGCGCCAACACACCTGGTACCGCTACATCTGGGTACCAGCTTCTACACTGCCTGTGCCTCTCAGCTACCCCTACATCTACACTGCCCTGGGACTACATCTCCACCTGTGGGGAGCTTCACCATCTTGGCTGCAACACACCACCAGTCCCAGAGGATCTGCATGCAGCATCGGCTTAATATCTCCCTTGCCGAACACCACAGGTGGCGTCACGAACTATTCATCAATTCTATTTCATTGTTCTTTCACCCCCTTTAGCCATGGAGCCCCAGGGCCACGGACTGGGGCGCAGCTTCCGTGACAACTCCCATTGAGATCCACGGGCCCGGTGCCGAGTACCCCGATAGCCCTGGTTGGGCGCTCCAGTCTGACCTTTAGGACCTGTCACGATTCCACCCCTCAGGGTGTTTGGGATACAGTTACTGACAGCTCGGCCATCCAATCCAGTACAGGGGCATGCTGAAGCTATCAGTACTTTGATTGATGGCATGGCCATCTAATCTGGTTCAGGGGCATGCTGAGCTGTCAGTGTGTTGATTGACAGCTCGACTGTCATGATCCAGCGTGGATCTGACAGATTAAATGGATAAGTGAACTTTTTTTCCTTTGGCTAGGTGCCAAAGTGATGTGATTGCCCCCGGTGGCCATTAGAATTATTACACGTGGTGTCGTTCATTCTAAGTTACCCCGGTGGTGGTGAGTAGTAGTGCACTTTAGTTTCTTTGGTTTAGTGCACGTAATTATAAATCAGGTGTGAGGGTCTTTAAAAGAGTTCAGGTGGGTTTGATGACTGTTGGTGATATTGTGAGTTAGTCATTCTCAAGGAAGCCTGAGTGAAAGAAGGAGCTGAACATGAGTCCTGCGCAGCCCAGCCAGAGGGGATGAGTGGCAGCTATGAGGTCTGCAAGAAGGGCTGGCATGGCGTGGTGGAGTCACAGTTTATGGTGTTGGCAGGAAGTGCTGGCATGGCTTGGTGTAGTGGCGAAGATGGTGAGAGTTGCACTCAGCACGCTGGACTTTTTGGCAGAAGCTGGACTCATCTTTGGGACTCTGTTTACTGGGCAGCTGCAACTGGTGGTGGACTCTGCTCCAAGGCTGCACTATGGTGATGGATCCAGTTATGGTGATGGATCCGGGTGGAGGAGAAGATGCACACAGGTGGTGGGCTCTGTTGCTAGGAGCATACGCAACAGAGCAAAGCTAAGTGGTGTTTCCCCTGTATTGTCATTTTCCCTCATGTGTGTTTAGTGCAGTGGTGGGATTAGTTTCCACACCGACCAATTCCCTAGTGAGGGTTTAGGTTCAGGGCGAGCTAGGGTTTTTAGGCTCCTGTGCGTCGCCCGCTGCGGAACCGGAACGTTAGGAGTGCAGGGACACTGGCTCAGGGGAGTTCAGGAGGTCTCCACTTCCCTATTCCCTATTGCAAGGCCCACCATTGTCAATGTTACCCTGGTTCCCCCTTTATTATTTAAATTTGCCTTACTGGAGGCGGGGTTTCCAGACTACTGTATGTATAACGTGTAATACCTAAATTCGCCAGTTGGAGGCGGCATATCCAGCTGCACGTTTTATTATTTAAATTCGCCCCACTGGAGGCGGTGTATCCAGGGTCAAGTGTGTCATATGTGTTCGTCTTGCGGTACTCGCTGCGTCCAGACACACGTGACCGTGACATCGACTAGCCAATCTGTGACTGGGAGGCGTCGGCTGTCTCAGGTGTTCACTATCCCGGGTAATTGCAATGCCTACTTAAGTGAGCAGCTTTTCCCTGACCACTGCCAGACTTACATTTGTCTTGTGAGGCTTGTGCTCTGTGCTCTCCTGTGCCTTGTGTTTTGTTTGCTTGATCTGTTGCCTGACTTTCGACTTCGTTCTGACCATCCACCTGCTTAACCCTTTCAGTTCTGATCCGTTAACCTCCCAGTACTCTGATCTAGGAACGTTACCTGACTATGTTTTTGTCTCTTCCTTCTGTTATGATGTACCCTCCTGGCTTCTGACCTTGTACTCCTTGACCACTCTGACTCACGACTTGAGAAGTGACTGGCATCACAGGACCCTTATCAATCATCTTAGTAAAAGACGTGAATAGGGCTGAGCAGTAGCACCAGGCACAATTATATGTTTGATTTTGTCAAAGTGTCTGGGTAAATACTAACTGTACATTTGCACATACTGTAGCAAATCCAAATAGGACAGGGTTAAATCCTCGCACTGCAGGTCTTGATTAGATGCACCTGACTTGCTTTATCTAAGAACCAGAGCCTGTGTTCTCTAGAGGAGTGTCAATATGCTGCATGAAGCAGAGTCAAGTAACATACATAGTAACATAGCAAGGCCGAAAAAAAGACATTTGTCCATCCAGTTCAACCTATATTTCGTCAGAATAAATCCCCAGAGCCTAATAACTGTAAGATACAATATTGTTACGCTCCAGGAAGACATCCAAACCTCTCTTGAACCCCTTGACTGAGTTCTCCATCACCACCGCCTCAGGCAAGGAATTCCAGATTCTCACTACCTTAACAGTAAAGAATCCTCTTCTATGTTGGTGGAAAAACCTTCTCTCCTCCAGATGCAGAGAATGTCCCCTTGTGACAGTGACCTTCCTTGGTATAAACATATCCTAGGAGAGATATTTGTATTGTCCCCATATACTTATACATGGTTATTAAATCGCCTCTCAGTCGTCTTTTTTCTACACTAAATAATCCTAATTTTGCTAATCTAACCTGAGTATTGTAGTTCCCCCATCCCCTTTATTAATTTTGTTGCCTTCCTTTGTACTCGCTCTAGTTCCATTACATCCTTCCTGAGAACTAGAGTTGAGCGACTTTGGTCGGATCGGGTTTCATGAAACCCGAATGAAACAAAATTTGAGTCAGATGAAACTGGTCCGACTAGGGCAAAAAAAGTCGGAGTTTCGTCCGAAACCCGACCCCAATGCAAGTCAATGGGGAATAAAAGTCGGCACTGAGTTGATGAATGTCATCTGTCTCAAATTTTGTTTCATTCGGGTTTCACGAAACCCAATCCGACCAAAGTCGCTCAACTCTACTGAGAACTAGTGCCCAAAACGGTACACAGTACTCCATGTGCGTCCAAACTAGGGATTTGTACAGAGGCAGTATAGTGCTCTCATCATGTGTATCCAGACCTCTTTTAATGCACCCCATGATACTGTTTGCCTTGGCAGCCACAGCCTGGCACTGGCTGCTCCAGGTAAGTTTATCATTAACTAGGATCCCCAAGTCCTTCTCCATGTCAGATTTACCCAGTGGCTTCCCATTCAGTGTGTAATGGTGATATTGATTCCCTCTTCCCATGTGTATAACCTTACATTTATCATTGTTAAACCGCATCTTCCACCTTTCGGCCCAAGTTTCCAACTTATCAAGATCCATCTGTAGCAGATCCAGATCCATCTGTAGCAGAATACAATCTTCTTTTGCATTGACTGCTTTACATAGTTTTGTATCATCTGCAAATATCGATATTTTACTGAGTAAACCTTCTACCAGATCATTAGTAAATATGTTGAAGAGAACAGGTCCCAACACTGACCCCTGCTGTACACCACTGGTCACAGCAACCCAGTTAGAGAATATACCATTTATAACCACCATCTGCTTTCCATCACTAAGCCAGTTAGTTACCTATTTACACACATTTTCCCCCAGACCCAGCATTCTCATTTTGTGTACCAACCTCTTGTGTGGCACGTTATCGAACGCTTTGGAAAAATCAAGATCTACCACGCCAAATGACCTTGGTCCAGGCTATAGCTTACCTCTTCATAGAAACTGATTAGATTGGTTTGACAAGAGCGATTCCTCATAAACCCATGCTGATGTGGAATTAAACAGTTATTCTCATTGAGATAATCCAGAATAACATCCCTCAGAAACCCTTCAAGTATTTTACCAACAATAGAGGTTAGACTTACAGGCCTATAATTTCCAGGTTCACTTTTAGAGCCATTTTTGAATATTGGTACCACATTTGCTATGTGTCAGTCCTGTGTAACAGACCCCGTCGCTATAGTCCCTAAATATAAGAAATAATGGTTTTTCTATTACATTACTTAGTTCTCTTAGTACTCGTGGGTGTATGCCATCTGGACCCGGAGAGTAATCTATTTTAATCTTATTTAGCCGGTTCGCACCTCTTCTTGGGTTAGATTGGTGACCCTTAATATAGGATTTTCTTTGTCTCTTTGCATTTCACCTAGCATTTTATTTTCCACCGTGAATACCGTGGAGATGAAGGTGTTTAATATATTAGCTTTTTCCTCATCATCTACAACCATTCTTTCCTCACAATTTTTTAAGGGGCCTACGCTTTCACTTATGATTCTTTTACTATCGATATAGTTGAAAAACAGCTTGGGATTAGTTTTACTCTCCTTAGCAATGTGCTTCTCTGTTTCCTTTTTGGCAGCTTTAATAAGTTTTTTAGATAAAGAATTTTTCTCCTTATAGTTTTTTAGTTCTTCAGTGGTGCCATCCTGCTATAGTAGTTTAAATGCTTTCTATTTACTGTTAATTGCCCCTCTTACTTCTTTGTTTAGCCACATTGGGTTTTTCCTATTTTTTGTCCTTTTATTCCCACAAGGTATAAACCGCTTACAGCGCCTATTCAGGATCCCATTTATTATCTGTATTCTTATTTCTGAGGACGTTGTCCCAGTCAAACAGATTAAGGGCATCTCTAAGCTGGTCAAACTTTGCCTTAATAAGTTCAGTGTTTTTGTGATTCCATGACTAGTCCCCCTTGTGAAAGACAAGTGAAACTGTACAATATTGTGGTCGCTATTTCCTAGATAGTCGCTATTTCTATTAGATAATATTAGGTCTAAGGGCTCATATCCACTTGCAAATAAAAAGGTCCGATTTCCAGACCGAAAAAACAAACGATTGCTGTCCGAGTGTCATGTGAGTGTAATGCGATTTCCATGCAATTTTTCCATGGAACATCCATATGACATGCGTATGCAATGCGATTTTAACATAAGCTTTTACATACAGCAGTTCTCTCTGTAAAAACTCATGTTAAAATAGCATTGTAAAAAAAAAAACTGTACACATCGTGTAAAAAACAAATATAATTTATATATATATATATACAGTGGGGAAAAAAAGTATTTAGTCAGTCAGCAATAGTGCAAGTTCCACCACTTAAAAAGATGAGAGGCGTCTGTAATTTACATCATAGGTAGACCTCAACTATGGGAGACAAACTGAGAAAAAAAATCCAGAAAATCACATTGTCTGTTTTTTTTTTCATTTTATTTGCATAATCTGGTGGAAAATAAGTATTTGGTCAGAAACAAAATTTCATCTCAATACTTTGTGATATATCCTTTGTTGGCAATGACAGAGGTCAAACGTTTTCTGTAAGCCTTCACAAGGTTGCCACACACTGTTGTTGGTATGTTGGCCCATTCCTCCATGCAGATCTCCTCTAGAGCAGTGATGTTTTTGGCTTTTCGCTTGGCAACACGGACTTTCAACTCCCTCCAAAGGTTTTCTATAGGGTTGAGATCTGGAGACTGGCTAGGCCACTCCAGGACCTTGAAATGCTTCTTACGAAGCCACTCCTTCGTTGCCCTGGCGGTGTGCTTTGGATCATTGTCATGTTGAAAGACCCAGCCACGTTTCATCTTCAATGCCCTTGCTGATGGAAGGAGGTTTGCACTCAAAATCTCACGATACATGGCCCCATTCATTCTTTCATGTACCCGGATCAGTCGTCCTGGCCCCTTTGCAGAGAAACAGCCCCAAAGCATGATGTTTCCACCACCATGCTTTACAGTAGGTATGGTGTTTGATGGATGCAACTCAGTATTCTTTTTCCTCCAAACACGACAAGTTGTGTTTCTACCAAACAGTTTCATCAGACCATAGGACATTCTCCCAAAACTCCTCTGGATCATCCAAATGCTCTCTAGCAAACTTCAGACGGGCCCGGACATGTACAGGCTTAAGCAGTGGGACACGTCTGGCACTGCAGGATCTGAGTCCATGGTGGCGTAGTGTGTTACTTATGGTAGGCCTTGTTACATTGGTTTCAGCTCTCTGCAGTTCATTCACTAGGTCCCCCCGTGTGGTTCTGGGATTTTTGCTCACCGTTCTTGTGATCATTCTGACCCCACGGGGTGGGATTTTGCGTGGAGCACCAGATCGAGGGAGATTATCAGTGGTCTTGTATGTCTTCCATTTTCTAATTATTGCTCCCACAGTTGATTTCTTCACTCCAAGCTGGTTGGCTATTGCAGATTCAGTCTTCCTGGCCTGGTGCAGGGCTACAATTTTGTTTCTGGTGTCCTTTGACAGCTCTTTGGTCTTCACCATAGTGGAGTTTGGAGTCAGACTGTTTGAGGGTGTGCACAGGTGTCTTTTTATACTGATAAGTTTAAACAGGTGCCATTACTACAGGTAATGAGTGGAGGAAAGAGGAGACTCTTAAAGAAGAAGTTACAGGTCTGTGAGAGCCAGAAATCTTGATTGCTTGTTTCTGACCAAATACTTATTTTCCACCATAATATGCAAATAAAATGAAAAAAAAACAGACAATGTGATTTTCTGGATTTTTTTGTCTCAGTTTGTCTCCCATAGTTGAGGTCTACCTATGATGTAAATTACAGACGCCTCTCATCTTTTTAAGTGGTGGAACTTGCACTATTGCTGACTGACTAAAAACTTTTTTTCCCCACTGTATATATATATATATATATATATATATATATTTTTTTTTTTTTCAAAAAAGATAGAGGCAGCACACCATGTGAAATTTTAGAAAAAAGTGCTCTTTAATAGCCCATGTGGCTACCTTTCGGTCTTAAGTGCAGACCTTTCTCGAGCAGTTACAATAGTGCATATGGTCAGAACCAGAGCGCTGAGTGGATTTGCCCTGACTTGCATACCAATGATCCCTTTAATAGAACCCTGGGGTCAGAATCAGAGCGCCGAGGGATTTGCCCTAACTTCCATACGGGGATCCCTTTAAGAGAGGCCTGGGGTCAGAATTAAAGCTCTGGATGGATTTGCCCTAAATTCCATACCAATGATCCCTTTAAGAGACCCTGGGGTAAGAACCACAGAGCTAAGTGGAACTGTCCTAACTTCCATATCGGGGATCCCTTTAAGAGAGGCCTGGGGTCAAAACCAAAAGCGCTGGATGGATTTACTCTGACTTCCATACCATTAAACCCTTTAAGAGGGAAGATGTGCCTACGGGATGGAGGATGTGTGATGGGTATAGGGGTACGGGAGGGGGGATTAATTTCTGTCATGTGCTCTCTGATCCTTTTAGGGGGGCAGACAATGGCTGGGAGCTTATGTTCCCAGGGATGCTATATTTATCCCACCATGTCACTGTCTGTTGAGATGTTGTCAAATGGGAAAACTGATGAAACCACAAGGAAGTGGTGAAACGCACGTCGAGGCTTAATGGGAATCTGTCACCCCTTTTTTGAGATATCATATAATGATATCATTCAATTGTGTGTCACATAAGTATTCTCCTAGTACTTTTGCTTCCGCCTGACCCTGCACCTTTCTTGCATAATTACCTTGTTTATATCTGTTCAGATGTATGTAAACTGCCGCTGTCCGGTCCGATGGGCGGGGCTTATTCAACGTATGGCATAAACAATGTTCTGTTGTCTGAACAGCACTCAATAAATCACCAGAGCACTTCAGCTGGATCATTTCTTCTTTTATTACTGCTGTGCGGCCAGGGCAGGGCCGGATCCGAGTCTGAGGTGCGGTGAGGTCAGACGTGGGTGAGCTGGTCTTTCAAACCAATATATATACACTGCTCAAAAAAATAAAGGGAACACTCAAATAACACATCACAGATCTGAATGAATGAAATATTCTCATTGAATACTTTGTTCTGTACAAAGTTGATGTGCTGACAACAAAATCACACACAAATCACCAATGGAAATCAAGTTTATTAACCAATGGAGGCCTGGATTTGGAGTCACACACAAAATTAAAGTGGAATGTAATGCCTTAAAACAAGTCAAATTGAGGCTCAGTATTGTGTGTGGCCTCCACGTGCCTGTATGACCTTCCTACAATGCCTGGGCATGCTTCTGATGAGGCGGCGGATGGTCTCCTGAGGGATCTCCTCCCAGACCTGGACTAAAGCATCCGCCAATTACTGGACAGTCTGTAGTGCAACGTGACGTTGGTGAATGGAGGGAGACATGATGTCCCAGATGTGCTCAATCAGAATCAGGTCTGGGGAATGGGTGGGTCAGTCCATAGCTTCAATGCCTTCATCTTGCAGGAACTGCTGACACACTCCAGCCACATGAGGTCTGGCATTGTCCTGCTTTAGGAGGAACCCAGGGCCAAGCGCACCAGCATATGGTCTCACAAGGGGTCTGAGGATCTCATCTCGGTACCTAGTGGCAGTCAGGCTATCTCTGGCGAGCACATGGAGGGCTGTGTGGCCCTCCAAACAAATGCCAGCCCACACCATTACTGACCCACTGCCAAACTGGTCATGCTGAAGGATGTTGCAGGCAGCAGATCGCTCTCCACGGCATCTCCAGACTCTGTCACGTTTGTCACATGTGCTCAGTGTGAACCTGTTTCATCTGGGTAGAGCACAGATGACGTCACTTAGGCTGTGCAGACTCCAAGTCTGACCCGAGGTGAACTCGACAGCATGCGAAAATGTTCAGAAACTTTCCCACGCTAATCAGTTTATGTCCGGTCAGGCGGGGAGGCTGTGCAGGCAGCTTTTCATTCATTCCTCCATGGTTTATAGCCGGGGTGGTAGTATTAGCACCTCTTCTGGTTGTAAACTATTTAACCCCTTCAGATGGATTGCGCCGTGGGACATGACTGTACGGCGGATAGGTATGGGATATTGTTGCTTTTTTATTTTGGATTTTTTACAGGAGAATGATGGCTTCGATTGGATTGGTAGTAGAATTGGGCGAAACAGGTCAGTCAATTTCAAAAATCGCCGACTTTCGCCAAAGTCGGGTTTCATGAAATGAAACCCGACCATAGCGTAAGGTCGGCCATGATGTCAGCAACCTGAGCGCCAAAGTTGCGTTTCAAATTATGCTTCCAGCGCCTTTTTTCAGCCAATGATGGAGGAAGCACACTGTGGGCAACGCGATGACATAGGCAGCGGCCAGCACCATCTTAGAGAAGGGCATTGAAGTGATTGGCTGGCTTTGTGTGGCGTCACAGGGGGTATAAAAGGCTGTGAACGCCGACCGCCATCTTACTTCGACCTTACAATAGGGAGAGGTGCTGCTACTGATTCTGAACAAGGAGAGCGTTAGGCAGGGAAGAAGAAAAAAAAATGCTTGTGCTGATAGCGCTTTTCACTGTACAGTTAGTGTGCAGTGAAAGGGGAGCATTTTTGTGCAGCAGCGCTGGAGGTGATTAGGCTGCCTTTTAAGGCTACCTGCTAGCTGCATTGCTGTGTGCACACTGCTGTTCAAACTGCTTTTTTCAAAGCACTCCAAATTTTATTATTTTGTCCTGGTGAGTTACTGAGCATTCATTTTTTCACACATCGTCTAGCGGTGTACCCTCCTCACACACTACCGTGTATTCCGGCTGGTATCACGGACAAATAGAAGCTATCTGGGTGTGACTCTGGAAGAAAAAGCCGAGGAGTTTGTCCGTTTTTCCAGACCTACACCTTAGAGTTGTGTCCGTTTTTCAAACAGTTTCGTATATCTGCTGTTTGATTACAGTCAAAACTAGACAGAGACAGCGTGTGTCAGACCGTATACAAATGCACGGAGCTTGACAATTTTCCATACAGACACCGTCTAGTGGTGTACGCTCCTCATACACCACCGTGTATTCCGGCTGGTATCACGGAAAAATAGAAGCTACCTGTGTGTGACTCTGGAAAAAAAAAACAGAGGAGTTTGTCCGTTTTTTCACACCTACACCTTAGAGTCGTGTCCGTTTTTCAAACAGTTTCGTATATCTGCTGTTTTATTACGGTCAAAAATAGACAGAGAAGGCGTGTGTCAGTCCGTATACAAATACACAGAGCTTGACAATTTTACATACACACCGTACAGCGGTGTACGCTCCTCACACACTACCGTGTACCGCCTTCTAGCACGGACAAATAGAAGCTACCTGTGTGTGACTCTGGAAAAAAAAAACGAGGAGTTTGTCCATTTTTCCACACCTACACCTGAGAGTCGTGTCCATTTTTCAAACAGTTCTGTATATCTGCTTGTTGGATTACAGTCCAATACATACTGTGAGAGCATCTGTGACTAATGTGGCGCCCCTGAGGCTCAGTCGCCACAGAGGTACAGCACCTTCTCTAAGGTGTAGTGCCCCACCAACTAGATAGGTTGGGAACTCCTTTCCACACTCCAACACCTGCATCCCACACACAGGATAGTTCAGTAGGTCCGCCTAGCAGCTTCAGGCTGGGGGTAGCAAAGCACCCTTTGTGGAACCCTGCTTTGTAATAGATGTGCTGGGAGGTGGGTGGAGTTAGTATAAAAGAGAGGGAAAGTTGATGATAGTAGGTCAGTCTGACAGGAGGTCAGGCGAGAGGAGTTCAGTTCTGAAGTTAGTTTTGAGTTCAGTTTGAGTTCAGTTTAGAAAGAGTGCTGCAGCTGCCTCAGTGATCTGAGCCAGCTGGCACGGGAGAAGGAGAAAGACATAGACCTGCAACCTAAGCTTCCATAAGAGATAGAAGGAACAGCGTGGAATGAAGGAGTAGGAGAACAGAGAGGAGTTGTGGGTTGGAAGAGGAACCCTGCCTATAGGTTCTCAGCGCAAGGCCGGGGCCCGGTCCCCGAGGTTGTATGGACACTTATGGTTCTGCAGCAGACACCGGTGGAGTAGTTGGCTGCAAATGCACTACTCCCATCTAAGACTTGGGGCACAACAGCAACTGAATAGAGAGCCAGGACTCTGGAGAAATGAGTCCCCGAGAGAGGCTACAGCTGTCTGTCATACAAGTAGAGTTGTTAGGAACATCTGACAGGAGGAACTTCAGAGTACCACGGTACTGGAGCTCTTCACAAAAAAAAGGCGCAATAGAGGAGTCGTTCAGGAAAGGCACATGTTGGCGGAATGTTGGAGAGGAGAATCCTGACTTGCCCGGGAGGTTGATTGAGTCTCTGCCCCGGAGGACTTGGCACGGAGGCAGGCACCAGTGTGTACCACAAACTGTGAGTAAAGCTTTGGAACTACAAGCCCTGGTGTCTTCCAGTCATTGTGCGCCAACACCGTCAGCACCACTACATCTGGGTATCCTCCTTTACACTACCTGCGCCTGTACACTGCCCTGGGGTTACAGCTTCACCTGTGGGGAGCTACACCATCTATGCTGCAACACACCATCAGCCCCAGAGGATCTGCACGCAACGTTGGCTTAACATCTTGCTTGCCAAACACCACAGGTGGCGTCACGAACTATTCCATTACATCAACTACATTTCCCCATTACTTGGGCGCCCAGGGCCACGGACCGGGAGGGCGACCCAACCAGATAAAGGGAAACTCACTCAAGAATACCTTACAAGTAGAGATGAGCGACTTTGCCGTTTTTCTGGTCGAGTCAGGTTTCGCGAAACCCGACTTTAGCAAAAGTCGGGTTGAACGAAATCGGCCGATTATCGTGAAAAGTTGAAGGCTGACTGAAACACGAAACCCAATGCAAGTCAATGGGGAAGCAAAGTCAGCAGGGAGTGGAGGACAGTAAACACACCTACAGTGGCCATTTGAATGCCAAAAACATCAATTTTTATTACTGAAGCTTGTCAACCTTAATTAACTTCATAATAATAGTTACGCACTGAAAAATGGGGGTTATTTGGCTAAAGTTGTGGGGGGGTAGGGCTGGCTCCAGGTTTTCATGTGCCCTGGGCTAAAGATCGCCCCTTTAACACATACCACAACTCATGATGCTCCGATATGGCAGAGAAATAGCGGTATAGTACAATGAAAAATACTTCACTTTTTACATCTCATGACTGATATCCATTTTAAAATCTCCAATAGCTCCAAAAACGGACAGTATATTAGTCCATACAGTATTATGGGCACCGCATAGTGCGCTATACAGAGTAATGAGGCCCATATATTTCTCCATACAGAATCATTGGTCCCAAATAATGTTCTATACAGTATATGATGAGCTCCACATAATGCTACAGTATATGTTGGTCCCCATGGATTAAGCTCCACTGTCTTATGGGCCCAAATAATGCTCCATATATAATGGGGCCCATTTCTAATGGTCTAGTGTATAATGGGCCCTGTAATTGCTGCTCCAGTGTCTGATGTCCACCTTTGGAATGCTCCAGTGTATGGTGGGCCCCATATATCGTTCTCCAGAGTATAGTGCTCCCCAAAAATTGCTGTCCCAATATTGAAAACAATTAAATAAGTCTCCTCGCTAGGGAATCCCTGTACTAGTCTGGATTCCTTGTCGTCCCCATCTTCCATCTCACTGCACTTGGCTGTTTAGGCAGAGGGCGTACAGACATGATGTCATTGCGCTCTCTGATCAGAATATCACTTTCAGGACACGCGGAAGATGTCATGGCGGTGGAGCAGGGAGAGGTAAGTATTTCAACTTTGCAAGTGCTGTGATCCTTAGCAAGCAGGGGGGGGCCCACTCGTCGGCGACGGCACTGGCACAGGGCCCCTCATAGTACGGCGGTGTGTGGCGGTGTGTCTGACGGCGGGTGGGTCTGACGGCGGGTGGGTCTGACGGCAGGTGGGCACCTCCCACCGGCAGAGACAATTTTGCGTACTATGAGGGGCCCTATGCCAGTGCCATCGCCCATGAGTATGCCCCTCTCACCTGCTCAAGGAACCTGCACCTTCCTCTTTGTCACCGTGTAAGGTTGTATAGTATGCGGGAAGGGGAACCTGAGTTTCCTCAGGGTCAGATTCTGGCTGTGTAGAGTGTGAGGGGAATGTAGTGGTCTGGGTCTATGTACCAGCAGAATCATGTAGCAGTGGCTGGGCATCAGTGCACTTGTGGTGTCCCCAGGAGTACGGTCGCCACAGTGGCATTACCTTCCTCCTAGGGAGAGAGATGTCATGCTTGGGAGCAACGAAGGATCTCTCTAGCAGTTAAACCAACACACAACACATTTCCCACTCCAGGCCAGCAGGGAGACCTCTGAACCTGACTGCTGAGGAGCTGCTCTCTGTGGTCGGGAGGAGGTAAGTTAGGGCACTCTGTGCAGGGAAGGGGAAGTGTGTGGACGTGAGAAGGGGAGCTGGAGGATGAGCAGAGTTAAGGCTCACTCCTAGCTGGAGCGCATGGTCTGGATTCCGGTCTCCGAGTTTGTACAGACACTGATGTTCCTGCAGCAGAAACCGGAGGAAGTAGCAGCTGTAAATGCTCTGTACCCAACTAAGGCTCGGAGGCCCCAGCATCGACGTGTGGGAGCCAGAAGGAAAAGGCTACGGCTGCCTGCCATACGAGAAAGTTCCAAAAGAGAGTCAACAGGGGAACTTCATTGAACTCAGCACTGCGTGTACCTCAGATAAGCGCTAGAACGGAGGCCACACGACCTATCTGCAGAGAGAGAATTCGAAATTGGCTTCCAGGCTGACCAACTTCTTCTCCATCTGTACTCTGGGTCCTGGACAGCACTTACCAAGTACAGGTAAAGGAACTGCATGACTGTGTCTGTCATCTTTCTCCTGCGCCTGGCGCACGGCTCTGCTACATCCTGCACTGCACACCATCTACCAACTCTTTCATCTGCCCTGCGACTACGGCCCTACCTGTGCAGGGCTTCTACTTCTTAGCTGCACCACATCTGTCCCAGAGAAGCGACACTGCAGCGCTGGTCAATCTAATCAGAAACCACAGGTGGCATCACGTATCATTCACCTATAAACGTAATTCACCCCTTTGCATGGACGCCCAGGGCCACGGAACAGGTCACCACCATCGTGACACATCCCTGTGAGACACCGGCCCGGTACCGATTAACCCCACTGCCCTGGCTGGCCACCCACACTCCATGTCAGATTCATCTTGGACTTGGGAATTCACGATTTGACTTGATAACCCAGGCATGGTATGATAGAAAGAGCTACATGGACTAATGTGAAGTGTGGCCTGCTGCATCATTCACTTTTGGTGGGGGTGAAGGACACAAGGAAAGGGGTTCTTCTTGACCAGGAGCCAGCACTTGACGACTCAGTGCTTGAATTTTTTGAAACTTCAGAAGAGGAGGGCATATTTGCTGGAGTCTGTTTCGGCAATGTAAGCCAAAACCAGTTCCTCATGCTCCGCCTTTAAAAGCAGTTAACCTACTCCCAGAAAAGGTAGCCTTCCAGGCGTTCCGGAGCAAGACCATGACGAAGGCTCAACACCTCCTGCCTTAGCTGCTATTGTGCTTTTGCCACTACCAGCAGATGCACCACCACCATCAGCACCAGCTGGCCCCCCCGCCCCATGTCTGTGGCCTCTCCCACCAAACTTCAAAATTTTGCAGAAAATAGACCCAAAATAACATCAGATATATGGCACTGTATCAGAAGCGTTAAGCTCTATTCAGTCAAAGGATAATTGTCAATCTCCCTATATATTCCATCAGTCACACAGAGACGCTGACAGGCTCAGTATGGATTAGACAAGAATATAAAAATTAGACAAAGTGTACAGTATCATCAGATAGCAGGTATATATAGTATAGTTTAAACATTCTAAATCTCCGTAGATATTTGAGAAGGCACACACAGACACTCTCAGGCTCAGTATTGGATTACAAGTCAACACAATCTAAAAAGCTGTAAAACGGTAATGGATCTCAAGAGTACAGCTGTAAACAGTGTAGGTGTCATTGTTGTCAATCTCAGTATTTACTTCCACAGTCATAAAATAACTCTCACTTGGTCAGTTTGGATTAGACCTGAATATAACAAGCAGTAAATGGGTAATGTATCACAAGCGTAGAGCTGTATACAGTGCTGGGGTAATTTTTAAATGTACATCTTAATTGCAGAAGCAACCCATAGACACTCACATGCTCAGGATGGATCACACCACAATATAACAAGAAGATCCGCAAGAAATAATCACACATGTGGGACAATGTTACAGGTATCAATGATACACTTAGAGTGTTGGTTGGAGGAGGACTTACTGGCAGAAAAGGAACAGAATCACCAGATACCAGGTATATATAGCATAGTTTAAACATTAACAATGTACGTCTCAGGGGCGTAACTAGAACTGATTGGGCCCCATAGCAAACTTTTAAACGGGGCCCCCTTAAAGACACACCCCCTCAAAACCATACCCCCTTCAAGACACACCTGCTTACTGATAATGCATACTAGAGTCACATTAAGTAACAGAATTAGAAATAATGTAACAATTATTCCTAATCCTGTAACTCAGTCAATACAATCAAATTAGTTAAGCATTGATAATTTTATATTTTAAGTTGCTGACCCAACACCACATGGTACACAGCACCCAGCAAGACATGGTATATAGCGCCCAACACCACCTGGTATATAGCGCCCAGCACCACATGGTATATAGCACCCAGCACCACGTGGTATATAGCACCCAGCACCACATGGTATATAGCGCCCAGCACCACATGGTATATAGCGCCCAGCACCACATGGTATATAGCACCCAGCACCACATGGTATATAGCACCCAGCACCACATGGTATATATATAGCCCCCAGCTCCACATGGTATATAACACCCAGCACCACATGGTGTATATAGCACCCAGCACCACATGGTGTATATAGCGCCCAGCACCACATGGTGTATAACACCCAGCACCACATGGTATATAACACCCAGCACCACATGGTATATAGCACCCAGCACCACATGGTATATAGCGCCCAGCACCACATGGTATATAGCGCCCAGCACCACATGGTATATAGCACCCAGCACCACATGGTATATAGCACCCAGCACCACATGGTATATATATAGCGCCCAGCTCCACATGGTATATAACACCCAGCACCACATGGTGTATATAGCACCCAGCACCACATGGTGTATATAGCGCCCAGCACCACATGGTGTATAACACCCAGCACCACATGGTATATATCACCCAGCACCACATGGTATATAGCACCCAGCACCACATGGTATATAGCGCCCAGCACCACATGGTATATAACACCCAGCACTACATGGTATATAGCACCCAGCACCACATGGTATATAGCACCCAGCACCACATGGTATATAGCACCCAGCACCACATGGTATATAACGCCCAGCACCACATGGTATATAGTGCCCAGCACCACATGGTATATAGCGCCCAACACCACATGGTATATAGCGCCCAACACCACATGGTATATAACACCCAGCACCACATGGTATATAGCACCCAGCACCACATGGTATATAGCATCCAGCACCACATGGTATATAGCGCCCAGCACCACATGGTATATAGCGCCCAGCACCACATGGTATATAGCACCCAGCACCACATGGTATATAGCACCCAGCACCACATGGTATATAGCACCCAGCACCACATGGTATATATAAAGCGCCCAGCTCCACATGGTATATAACACCCAGCACCACATGGTGTATATAGTACCCAGCACCACATGGTGTATATAGCGCCCAGCACCACATGGTGTATAATACCCAGCACCACATGGTATATAGCACCCAGCACCACATGGTATATAACACCCAGCACCACATGGTATATATAGCGCCCAGCACCACATGGTGTATATAGCGCCCAGCACCACATGGCATATAACACCCAGCACCACATGGTATATAGCACCCAGCATCACCTGGTATATATATAGCGCCCAGAACCACATGGTGCATATAGCGCCCAGCACCACATGGTATATAGCGCCCAGCACCACATGGAATATAGAACCCAGCACCACATAGTATATAGCACCCAGCACCACATGGTATATAGCACCCAGCACCACATGGTATATAGCGCCCAGCACCACATGGTATATAACTCCCAGCACCACATGGTACATAGCACCCAGCACCACATGGTACATAGCACCAAGCACCACATGGTACATAGCACCCAGCACCACATGGTATATAGCACCCAGCACCACATGGTATATAGCGCCCAGCACCACATGGTATATAGCACCCAGCACCACATGGTATATATATAGCACCCAGCTCCACATGGTATATAACACCCAGCACTACATGGTGTATATAGCACCCAGCACCACATGGTGTATATAGCGCCCAGCACCACATGGTGTATAACACCCAGCACCACATGGTATATAGCACCCAGCACCACATGGTATACAGCACCCAGCACCACATGGTATATAGCGCCCAGCACCACATGGTATATAGCGCCCAGCACCACATGGTATATAGCACCCAGCACCACATGGTATATAGCACCCAGCACCACATGGTATATAGCACCCAGCACCACATGGTATATAGCGCCCAGCACCACATGGTATATAACACCCAGCACCACATGGTATATAGCACCCAGCACCACATGGTATATAGCACCCAGCACCACATGGTATATAGCACCCAGCACCACATGGTATATAGCGCCCAGCACCACATGGTATATAGCGCCCAGCACCACATGGTATATAGCGCCAAACACCACATGGTATATAGCGCCCAACACCACATGGTATATAGCGCCCAACACCACATGGTATATAACACCCAGCACCACATGGTATATAGCACCCAGCACCACATGGTATATAGCACCCAGCACCACATGGTATATAGCGCCCAGCACCACATGGTATATAGCGCCCAGCACCACATGGTATATAGCACCCAGCACCACATGGTATATAGCACCCAGCACCACATGGTATATAGCACCCAGCACCACATGGTATATATATAGCACCCAGCTCCACATGGTATATAACACCCAGCACCACATGGTGTATATAGCACCCAGCACCACATGGTGTATATAGCGCCCAGCACCACATGGTGTATAATACCCAGCACCACATGGTATATAGCACCCAGCACCACATGGTATATAACACCCAGCACCACATGGTATATAGCACCCAGCATCACCTGGTATATATATAGCGCCCAGCACCACATGGTGCATATAGCGCCCAGCACCACATGGTATATAGCGCCCAGCACCACATGGAATATAGAACCCAGCACCACATAGTATATAGCACCCAGCACCACATGGTATATAGCACCCAGCACCACATGGTATATACCGCCCAGCACCACATGGTATATAACACCCAGCACCACATGGTATATAGCACCCAGCACCACATGGTACATAGCACCAAGCACCACATGGTATATAGCACCCAGCACCACATGGTATATAGCACCCAGCACCACATGGTATATAGCGCCCAGCACCACATGGTATATAGCACCCAACACCACATGGTATATAGCGCCCAACACCACATGGTATATAGCGCCCAACACCACATGGTATATAACGCCCAGCACCACATGGTATATAGCGCCTAACACCACATGGTATATAGCACCCAGCACCACATGGTATATAGCACCCTGCACCACATGGTATATAGCACCCTGCACCACATGGTATATAACACCCAGCACCACATGGTATATAACACCCAGCACCACATGGTATATAACACCCAGCACCACATGGTATATAGCACCCTGCACCACATGGTATATAACACCCAGCACCACATGGTATATAACACCCAGCACCACATGGTATATAACACCCAGCACCACATGGTATATAGCACCCAGCACCACATGGTATATAACACCCAGCACCACATGGTATATAGCACCCAGCACCACATGGTATATAGCGCCCAGCACCACATGGTATATAACACCCAGCACCACATGGTACATAGCACCCAGCACCACATGGTACATAGCACCAAGCACCACATGGTATATAGCACCCAGCACCACATGGTATATAGCACCCAGCACCACATGGTATATAGCGCCCAGCACCACATGGTATATAGCACCCAGCACCACATGGTATATATATAGCGCCCAGCTCCACATGGTATATAACACCCAGCACCACATGGTGTATATAGCACCCAGCACCACATGGTGTATATAGCGCCCAGCACCACATGGTGTATAACACCCAGCACCACATGGTATATAGCACCCAGCACCACATGGTATATAGCACCCAGCACCACATGGTATATAGCGCCCAGCACCACATGGTATATAGCGCCCAGCACCACATGGTATATAGCACCCAGCACCACATGGTATATAGCACCCAGCACCACATGGTATATAGCACCCAGCACCACATGGTATATAGCGCCCAGCACCACATGGTATATAACACCCAGCACCACATGGTATATAGCACCCAGCACCACATGGTATATAGCGCCCAGCACCACATGGTATATAGCACCCAGCACCACATGGTATATAGCACCCAGCACCACATGGTATATAGCACCCAGCACCACATGGTATATAGCGCCCAGCACCACATGGTATATAACACCCAGCACCACATGGTATATAGCACCCAGCACCACATGGTATATAGCACACAGCACCACATGGTATATAGCACCCAGCACCACATGGTATGTAGCGCCCAGCACCACATGGTATATAGCGCCCAGCACCACATGGTATATAGCGCCAAACACCACATGGTATATAGCGCCCAACACCACATGGTATATAGCGCCCAACACCACATGGTATATAACACCCAGCACCACATGGTATATAGCACCCAGCACCACATGGTATATAGCACCCAGCACCACATGGTATATAGCGCCCAGCACCACATGGTATATAGCGCCCAGCACCACATGGTATATAGCCCCCAGCACCACATGGTATATAGCACCCAGCACCACATGGTATATAGCACCCAGCACCACATGGTATATATATAGCACCCAGCTCCACATGGTATATAACACCCAGCACCACATGGTGTATATAGCACCCAGCACCACATGGTATATATAGCGCCCAGCACCACATGGTGTATAATACCCAGCACCACATGGTATATAGCACCCAGCAGCACATGGTATATAACACCCAGCACCACATGGTATATAGCACCCAGCATCACCTGGTATATATATATAGCGCCCAGCACCACATGGTGCATATAGCGCCCAGCACCACATGGTATATAGCGCCCAGCACCACATGGAATATAGAACCCAGCACCACATAGTATATAGCACCCAGCACCACATGGTATATAGCACCCAGCACCACATGGTATATAGCGCCCAGCACCACATGGTATATAACACCCAGCACCACATGGTATATAGCACCCAGCACCACATGGTACATAGCACCAAGCACCACATGGTATATAGCACCCAGCACCACATGGTATATAGCACCCAGCACCACATGGTATATAGCGCCCAGCACCACATGGTATATAGCACCCAACACCACATGGTATATAGCACCCAACACCACATGGTATATAGCGCCCAACACCACATGGTATTTAACGCCCAGCACCACATGGTATATAGCGCCTAACACCACATGGTATATAGCACCCAGCACCACATGGTATATAGCACCCTGCACCACATGGTATATAGCACCCTGCACCACATGGTATATAACACCCAGCACCACATGGTATATAACACCCAGCACCACATGGTATATAACACCCAGCACCACATGGTATATAGCACCCTGCACCACATGGTATATAACACCCAGCACCACATGGTATATAACACCCAGCACCACATGGTATATAGCACCCAGCACCACATGGTATATAACACCCAGCACCACATGGTATATAGCACCCAGCACCACATGGTATATAGCACCCAGCACCACATGGTATATAGCACCCATCGCCACATGGTATATATATAGCGCCCAGCTCCACATGGTATATAACACCCAGCACCACATGGTGTATATAGCACCCAGCACCACATGGTGTATATAGCGCCCAGCACCACGTGGTGTATAACAGCCAGCACCACATGGTATATAGCACCCAGCAGCACATGGTATATAACACCCAGCACCACATGGTATATATAGCGCCCAGCACCACATGGTATATAGCACCCAGCACCACATGGTATATATATATAGCGCCCAGCTCCACATGGTATATAACACCCAGCACCACATGGTGTATATAGCACCCAGCACCACATGGTGTATATAGCGCCCAGCACCACGTGGTGTATAACACCCAGCACCACATGGTATATAGCACCCAGCACCACATGGTATATAACACCCAGCACCACATGGTATATAGCACCCAGCACCACATGGTACATAGCACCAAGCACCACATGGTATATAGCACCCAGCACCACATGGTATATAGCACCCAGCACCACATGGTATATAGCGCCCAGCACCACATGGTATATAGCACCCAACACCACATGGTATATAGCGCCCAACACCACATGGTATATAGCGCCCAACACCACATGGTATATAGCGCCCAACACCACATGGTATATAACGCCCAGCACCACATGGTATATAGCGCCTAACACCACATGGTATATAGCACCCAGCACCACATGGTATATAGCACCCTGCACCACATGGTATATAGCACCCTGCACCACATGGTATATAACACCCAGCACCACATGGTATATAACACCCAGCACCACATGGTATATAACACCCAGCACCACATGGTATATAGCACCCTGCACCACATGGTATATAACACCCAGCACCACATGGTATATAACACCCAGCACCACATGGTATATAACACCCAGCACCACATGGTATATAGCGCCCAGCACCACATGGTATATAGCGCCCAGCACCACATGGTATATAGCACCCAGCACCACCTGGTATATAGCACCCAGCACCACATGGTATATAGCACCCAGCACCACATGGTATATATATAGCACCCAGCTCCACATGGTATATAACACCCAGCACCACATGGTGTATATAGCACCCAGCACCACATGGTGTATATAGCGCCCAGCACCACATGGTGTATAATACCCAGCACCACATGGTATATAGCACCCAGCAGCACATGGTATATAACACCCAGCACCACATGGTATATAGCACCCAGCATCACCTGGTATATATATAGCGCCCAGCACCACATGGTGCATATAGCGCCCAGCACCACATGGTATATAGCGCCCAGCACCACATGGAATATAGAACCCAGCACCACATAGTATATAGCACCCAGCACCACATGGTATATAGCACCCAGCACCACATGGTATATAGCGCCCAGCACCACATGGTATATAACACCCAGCACCACATGGTATATAGCACCTAGCACCACATGGTACATAGCACCAAGCACCACATGGTATATAGCACCCGGCACCACATGGTATATAGCACCCAGCACCACATGGTATATAGCGCCCAGCACCACATGGTATATAGCACCCAACACCACATGGTATATAGCGCCCAACACCACATGGTATATAGCGCCCAACACCACATGGTATTTAACGCCCAGCACCACATGGTATATAGCGCCTAACACCACATGGTATATAGCACCCAGCACCACATGGTATATAGCACCCTGCACCACATGGTATATAGCACCCTGCACCACATGGTATATAACACCCAGCACCACATGGTATATAACACCCAGCACCACATGGTATATAACACCCAGCACCACATGGTATATAGCACCCTGCACCACATGGTATATAACACCCAGCACCACATGGTATATAACACCCAGCACCACATGGTATATAGCACCCAGCACCACATGGTATATAACACCCAGCACCACATGGTATATAGCACCCAGCACCACATGGTATATAGCACCCAGCACCACATGGTATATAGCACCCATCACCACATGGTATATATAGCGCCCAGCTCCACATGGTATATAACACCCAGCACCACATGGTGTATATAGCACCCAGCACCACATGGTGTATATAGCGCCCAGCACCACGTGGTGTATAACACCCAGCACCACATGGTATATAGCACCCAGCAGCACATGGTATATAACACCCAGCACCACATGGTATATATAGCGCCCAGCACCACATGGTATATAGCACCCAGCACCACATGGTATATATATATAGCGCCCAGCTCCACATGGTATATAACACCCAGCACCACATGGTGTATATAGCACCCAGCACCACATGGTGTACATAGCGCCCAGCACCACGTGGTGTATAACACCCAGCACCACATGGTATATAGCACCCAGCACCACATGGTATATAACACCCAGCACCACATGGTATATAGCACCCAGCACCACATGGTACATAGCACCAAGCACCACATGGTATATAGCACCCAGCACCACATGGTATATAGCACCCAGCACCACATGGTATATAGCGCCCAGCACCACATGGTATATAGCACCCAACACCACATGGTATATAGCGCCCAACACCACATGGTATATAGCGCCCAACACCACATGGTATATAGCGCCCAACACCACATGGTATATAACGCCCAGCACCACATGGTATATAGCGCCTAACACCACATGGTATATAGCACCCAGCACCACATGGTATATAGCACCCTGCACCACATGGTATATAGCACCCTGCACCACATGGTATATAACACCCAGCACCACATGGTATATAACACCCAGCACCACATGGTATATAACACCCAGCACCACATGGTATATAGCACCCTGCACCACATGGTATATAACACCCAGCACCACATGGTATATAACACCCAGCACCACATGGTATATAACACCCAGCACCACATGGTATATAGCACCCAGCACCACATGGTATATAACACCCAGCACCACATGGTATATAGCACCCAGCACCACATGGTATATAGCACCCAGCACCACATGGTATATAGCACCCAGCACCACATGGTATATATATAGCGCCCAGCTCCACATGGTATATAACACCCAGCACCACATGGTGTATATAGCACCCAGCACCACATGGTGTATATAGCGCCCAGCACCACGTGGTGTATAACACCCAGCACCACATGGTATATAGCACCCAGCGCCACATGGTATAAAACACCCAGCACCACATGGTATATATAGCGCCCAGCACCACATGGTATATAGCACCCAGCACCACCTGGTATATTACAAAATTGCAACTGCAAGCATGCTTTGAATGCACGGACTGGGAGGTATTCCAGGAAACATGCTTGGGTCTGGATGAATGGGTTGATGCAGTGTCCTCATATATCCGTTTTTGTGAAGACACGTTTATTCCATCCAAATCTGTCCACTTTCGGGGAAACAACAAGCCGTGGTTTACAAATAAAGTCAGGTTGATCCGTAAGAGAAAAGAGGAGGCTTATAAAGCAGGCGATATTACTGAATTCAAGAAACTTAGGAACTCGCTATCTAAAGAGATCAAGTTAGCCAAACACGAGTATGCAAAGATTCTGGAGGAAAGGTTCTCATCAAAAGATACTAGATCTGCATGGAGAGGATTAAGAGAGGTCACCAATTATAAAAGCCACCCCACTATAGTGAACCCCAGCAGAAGTCTGGCAGCAGAGTTAAATGAATTCTACTGCAGATTTGAGGCAAGCTCTACACACAGTGGCTATTCATCTCTAAGCTCCTCAGTCTGTTCATATAAAGATCATTCATTGTGCAACACCCAAGTAGTGATCTCCGAGGCAGAGGTGATACGCATCCTGAAGGGACTTAAGGTCAAAAAGGCACCTGGCCCTGATGGTGTATCTCCAATGTGTCTGAAAGTATGTGCTACCCAGCTTGCCCCTATACTGACAAATATATACAATGTGTCACTGAAAGAGTGCGTTGTACCTCAGTGTTGGAAAAATTCCACAATTATCCCTGTCCCCAAGAAAGTGGGATCCTCTGAGTTGAACGACTATAGACCAGTAGCACTCACATCTGTAGCTATGAAAGTCTTCGAAAGAATTATGATGTCCCACCTGATAAAATTCATACAGAAGCTATGGGACCCGCTTCAGTTTGCCTATAAGGAGAATCGTTCGGCAAACGACACTGTCAATCTGGCACTGAAGTACATTTTGGATCATACAGATGAACGGCACTCATATGTCCGGATTCTTTTCATGGACTTTAGCTCAGCGTTCAATACCATTGATCCGAATTTACTTCATAAGAAAATGGTAGCTCTTGGAGTCCCTCTCAACTTATGCTTGTGGATTTATAACTTCCTGACAGCCAGGATACAGAGTGTAAAAGTTGGACCATTCACTTCGGACACCTTGGTCACAAACATCGGGGCACCTCAGGGGTGTGTTTTGTCCCCGTTACTGTTTTCTCTCTATACGAATGATTGCATCTCTTCAGCAGACTCAGTAAAAATCTTGAAATTTGCCGATGATATGACACTGATTGGTCTCATCAGGGGAAATGCTGAAGACTTGTATCGGAGTGAGGTGGAAAGAATATGTGACTGGTGTAAAGCCAATAATCTTGTACTCAACACTAAAAAAACTGCTGAGATGGTTGTGGATTTTAGGAAAGATCAACATGAGATACTTCCAATCTACATCCATGACGAAGTGGTTCTTAGGGTCACAGAGACCAAATTCCTTGGTGTTATCATCTTTCATGATCTTAAATGGGGGAAAAACGTGGATGCTGTTATAAGAAAAGCACAACAGAGGATGTTCTTCCTGCGTCAGCTGAAAAGATATGGTTTATCTAAGAATCTGCTGATCTTATTCTTTAATGCTGTCATCAGATCTGTGATTTGTTCCTCTCTGATAGTCTGGTATGGGGGAGCGACTGCGCATGACAAACTCCGCTTACAAAGGACTTTCAGAACAGCAGAGAGAATTATAGGCTCCCCCCTGCCTAAAATCCAGGATCTTTATGATAAGAGTATTTGATCCCACGCATTGAAAATTTCATCCGATCCCTCTCACCCGGGACACTCCTCATTCCAACTACTCCCTTCAGGACGTCGCTTCAGAGTCCCCAAATGCAGTACCAACCGCCATATGAACAGCTTCTATCCACTCTCTGTTCAACAATTAAATCGTCATGTGTAGACTATATACTGTATCTGTCTTGTTAGATGTTACTTGTTGTATCTGTTGTTATATATTATGTTGCCTCTTTGCCACAAAGAATTCCTTGTATATATGTAATATGTACTTGGCGATAATAAATTTGATTGATTTGATTGATTGATTGATTGGGTATATATATAGCGCCCAGCACCACATGGTGTATATAGCGCCCAGCACCACATGGTATATAGCGCCCAGCACCACATGGTATATAGCACCCAGCACCACATGGTATATAGCACCCAGCACCACATGGTATATAGCACCCAGCACCACATGGTATATAGCACCCAGCACCACATGGTATATAGCGCCCAGCACCACATGGTATATAACACCCAGCACCACATGGTATATAGCACCCAGCACCACATGGTATATAGCACCCAGCACCACATGGTATATAGCACCCAGCACCACATGGTATATAACTCCCAGCACCACATGGTATATAGCACCCAGCACCACATGGTATATAGCGCCAAACACCACATGGTATATAGCGCCCAACACCACATGGTATATAGCGCCCAACACCACATGGTATATAACACCCAGCACCACATGGTATATAGCACCCAGCACCACATGGTATATAGCACCCAGCACCACATGGTATATAGCGCCCAGCACCACATGGTATATAGCGCCCAGCACCACATGGTATATAGCACCCAGCACCACATGGTATATAGCACCCAGCACCACATGGTATATATATAGCGCCCAGCTCCACATGGTATATAACACCCCGCACCACATGATGTATATAGCACCCAGCACCACATGGTGTATATAGCGCCCAGCACCACATGGTGTATAACACCCAGCACCACATGGTATATAGCACCCAGCACCACATGGTATATAACACCCAGCACCACATGGTATATATAGCGCCCAGCACCACATGGTGTATATAGCACCCAGCACCACATGGTATATAGCACCCAGCACCACATGGTATATAGCGCCCAGCACCACATGGTATATAGCGCCAAACACCACATGGTATATAGCGCCCAACACCACATGGTATATAGCGCCCAACACCACATGGTATATAACACCCAGCACCACATGGTATATAGCACCCAGCACCACATGGTATATAGCACCCAGCACCACATGGTATATAGCGCCCAGCACCACATGGTATATAGCGCCCAGCACCACATGGTATATAGCCCCCAGCACCACATGGTATATAGCACCCAGCACCACATGGTATATAGCACCCAGCACCACATGGTATATATATAGCACCCAGCTCCACATGGTATATAACACCCAGCACCACATGGTGTATATAGCACCCAGCACCACATGGTATATATAGCGCCCAGCACCACATGGTGTATAATACCCAGCACCACATGGTATATAGCACCCAGCAGCACATGGTATATAACACCCAGCACCACATGGTATATAGCACCCAGCATCACCTGGTATATATATATAGCGCCCAGCACCACATGGTGCATATAGCGCCCAGCACCACATGGTATATAGCGCCCAGCACCACATGGAATATAGAACCCAGCACCACATAGTATATAGCACCCAGCACCACATGGTATATAGCACCCAGCACCACATGGTATATAGCGCCCAGCACCACATGGTATATAACACCCAGCACCACATGGTATATAGCACCCAGCACCACATGGTACATAGCACCAAGCACCACATGGTATATAGCACCCAGCACCACATGGTATATAGCACCCAGCACCACATGGTATATAGCGCCCAGCACCACATGGTATATAGCACCCAACACCACATGGTATATAGCACCCAACACCACATGGTATATAGCGCCCAACACCACATGGTATTTAACGCCCAGCACCACATGGTATATAGCGCCTAACACCACATGGTATATAGCACCCAGCACCACATGGTATATAGCACCCTGCACCACATGGTATATAGCACCCTGCACCACATGGTATATAACACCCAGCACCACATGGTATATAACACCCAGCACCACATGGTATATAACACCCAGCACCACATGGTATATAGCACCCTGCACCACATGGTATATAACACCCAGCACCACATGGTATATAACACCCAGCACCACATGGTATATAGCACCCAGCACCACATGGTATATAACACCCAGCACCACATGGTATATAGCACCCAGCACCACATGGTATATAGCACCCAGCACCACATGGTATATAGCACCCATCGCCACATGGTATATATATAGCGCCCAGCTCCACATGGTATATAACACCCAGCACCACATGGTGTATATAGCACCCAGCACCACATGGTGTATATAGCGCCCAGCACCACGTGGTGTATAACAGCCAGCACCACATGGTATATAGCACCCAGCAGCACATGGTATATAACACCCAGCACCACATGGTATATATAGCGCCCAGCACCACATGGTATATAGCACCCAGCACCACATGGTATATATATATAGCGCCCAGCTCCACATGGTATATAACACCCAGCACCACATGGTGTATATAGCACCCAGCACCACATGGTGTATATAGCGCCCAGCACCACGTGGTGTATAACACCCAGCACCACATGGTATATAGCACCCAGCACCACATGGTATATAACACCCAGCACCACATGGTATATAGCACCCAGCACCACATGGTACATAGCACCAAGCACCACATGGTATATAGCACCCAGCACCACATGGTATATAGCACCCAGCACCACATGGTATATAGCGCCCAGCACCACATGGTATATAGCACCCAACACCACATGGTATATAGCGCCCAACACCACATGGTATATAGCGCCCAACACCACATGGTATATAGCGCCCAACACCACATGGTATATAACGCCCAGCACCACATGGTATATAGCGCCTAACACCACATGGTATATAGCACCCAGCACCACATGGTATATAGCACCCTGCACCACATGGTATATAGCACCCTGCACCACATGGTATATAACACCCAGCACCACATGGTATATAACACCCAGCACCACATGGTATATAACACCCAGCACCACATGGTATATAGCACCCTGCACCACATGGTATATAACACCCAGCACCACATGGTATATAACACCCAGCACCACATGGTATATAACACCCAGCACCACATGGTATATAGCGCCCAGCACCACATGGTATATAGCGCCCAGCACCACATGGTATATAGCACCCAGCACCACCTGGTATATAGCACCCAGCACCACATGGTATATAGCACCCAGCACCACATGGTATATATATAGCACCCAGCTCCACATGGTATATAACACCCAGCACCACATGGTGTATATAGCACCCAGCACCACATGGTGTATATAGCGCCCAGCACCACATGGTGTATAATACCCAGCACCACATGGTATATAGCACCCAGCAGCACATGGTATATAACACCCAGCACCACATGGTATATAGCACCCAGCATCACCTGGTATATATATAGCGCCCAGCACCACATGGTGCATATAGCGCCCAGCACCACATGGTATATAGCGCCCAGCACCACATGGAATATAGAACCCAGCACCACATAGTATATAGCACCCAGCACCACATGGTATATAGCACCCAGCACCACATGGTATATAGCGCCCAGCACCACATGGTATATAACACCCAGCACCACATGGTATATAGCACCTAGCACCACATGGTACATAGCACCAAGCACCACATGGTATATAGCACCCGGCACCACATGGTATATAGCACCCAGCACCACATGGTATATAGCGCCCAGCACCACATGGTATATAGCACCCAACACCACATGGTATATAGCGCCCAACACCACATGGTATATAGCGCCCAACACCACATGGTATTTAACGCCCAGCACCACATGGTATATAGCGCCTAACACCACATGGTATATAGCACCCAGCACCACATGGTATATAGCACCCTGCACCACATGGTATATAGCACCCTGCACCACATGGTATATAACACCCAGCACCACATGGTATATAACACCCAGCACCACATGGTATATAACACCCAGCACCACATGGTATATAGCACCCTGCACCACATGGTATATAACACCCAGCACCACATGGTATATAACACCCAGCACCACATGGTATATAGCACCCAGCACCACATGGTATATAACACCCAGCACCACATGGTATATAGCACCCAGCACCACATGGTATATAGCACCCAGCACCACATGGTATATAGCACCCATCACCACATGGTATATATAGCGCCCAGCTCCACATGGTATATAACACCCAGCACCACATGGTGTATATAGCACCCAGCACCACATGGTGTATATAGCGCCCAGCACCACGTGGTGTATAACACCCAGCACCACATGGTATATAGCACCCAGCAGCACATGGTATATAACACCCAGCACCACATGGTATATATAGCGCCCAGCACCACATGGTATATAGCACCCAGCACCACATGGTATATATATATAGCGCCCAGCTCCACATGGTATATAACACCCAGCACCACATGGTGTATATAGCACCCAGCACCACATGGTGTACATAGCGCCCAGCACCACGTGGTGTATAACACCCAGCACCACATGGTATATAGCACCCAGCACCACATGGTATATAACACCCAGCACCACATGGTATATAGCACCCAGCACCACATGGTACATAGCACCAAGCACCACATGGTATATAGCACCCAGCACCACATGGTATATAGCACCCAGCACCACATGGTATATAGCGCCCAGCACCACATGGTATATAGCACCCAACACCACATGGTATATAGCGCCCAACACCACATGGTATATAGCGCCCAACACCACATGGTATATAGCGCCCAACACCACATGGTATATAACGCCCAGCACCACATGGTATATAGCGCCTAACACCACATGGTATATAGCACCCAGCACCACATGGTATATAGCACCCTGCACCACATGGTATATAGCACCCTGCACCACATGGTATATAACACCCAGCACCACATGGTATATAACACCCAGCACCACATGGTATATAACACCCAGCACCACATGGTATATAGCACCCTGCACCACATGGTATATAACACCCAGCACCACATGGTATATAACACCCAGCACCACATGGTATATAACACCCAGCACCACATGGTATATAGCACCCAGCACCACATGGTATATAACACCCAGCACCACATGGTATATAGCACCCAGCACCACATGGTATATAGCACCCAGCACCACATGGTATATAGCACCCAGCACCACATGGTATATATATAGCGCCCAGCTCCACATGGTATATAACACCCAGCACCACATGGTGTATATAGCACCCAGCACCACATGGTGTATATAGCGCCCAGCACCACGTGGTGTATAACACCCAGCACCACATGGTATATAGCACCCAGCGCCACATGGTATAAAACACCCAGCACCACATGGTATATATAGCGCCCAGCACCACATGGTATATAGCACCCAGCACCACCTGGTATATTACAAAATTGCAACTGCAAGCATGCTTTGAATGCACGGACTGGGAGGTATTCCAGGAAACATGCTTGGGTCTGGATGAATGGGTTGATGCAGTGTCCTCATATATCCGTTTTTGTGAAGACACGTTTATTCCATCCAAATCTGTCCACTTTCGGGGAAACAACAAGCCGTGGTTTACAAATAAAGTCAGGTTGATCCGTAAGAGAAAAGAGGAGGCTTATAAAGCAGGCGATATTACTGAATTCAAGAAACTTAGGAACTCGCTATCTAAAGAGATCAAGTTAGCCAAACACGAGTATGCAAAGATTCTGGAGGAAAGGTTCTCATCAAAAGATACTAGATCTGCATGGAGAGGATTAAGAGAGGTCACCAATTATAAAAGCCACCCCACTATAGTGAACCCCAGCAGAAGTCTGGCAGCAGAGTTAAATGAATTCTACTGCAGATTTGAGGCAAGCTCTACACACAGTGGCTATTCATCTCTAAGCTCCTCAGTCTGTTCATATAAAGATCATTCATTGTGCAACACCCAAGTAGTGATCTCCGAGGCAGAGGTGATACGCATCCTGAAGGGACTTAAGGTCAAAAAGGCACCTGGCCCTGATGGTGTATCTCCAATGTGTCTGAAAGTATGTGCTACCCAGCTTGCCCCTATACTGACAAATATATACAATGTGTCACTGAAAGAGTGCGTTGTACCTCAGTGTTGGAAAAATTCCACAATTATCCCTGTCCCCAAGAAAGTGGGATCCTCTGAGTTGAACGACTATAGACCAGTAGCACTCACATCTGTAGCTATGAAAGTCTTCGAAAGAATTATGATGTCCCACCTGATAAAATTCATACAGAAGCTATGGGACCCGCTTCAGTTTGCCTATAAGGAGAATCGTTCGGCAAACGACACTGTCAATCTGGCACTGAAGTACATTTTGGATCATACAGATGAACGGCACTCATATGTCCGGATTCTTTTCATGGACTTTAGCTCAGCGTTCAATACCATTGATCCGAATTTACTTCATAAGAAAATGGTAGCTCTTGGAGTCCCTCTCAACTTATGCTTGTGGATTTATAACTTCCTGACAGCCAGGATACAGAGTGTAAAAGTTGGACCATTCACTTCGGACACCTTGGTCACAAACATCGGGGCACCTCAGGGGTGTGTTTTGTCCCCGTTACTGTTTTCTCTCTATACGAATGATTGCATCTCTTCAGCAGACTCAGTAAAAATCTTGAAATTTGCCGATGATATGACACTGATTGGTCTCATCAGGGGAAATGCTGAAGACTTGTATCGGAGTGAGGTGGAAAGAATATGTGACTGGTGTAAAGCCAATAATCTTGTACTCAACACTAAAAAAACTGCTGAGATGGTTGTGGATTTTAGGAAAGATCAACATGAGATACTTCCAATCTACATCCATGACGAAGTGGTTCTTAGGGTCACAGAGACCAAATTCCTTGGTGTTATCATCTTTCATGATCTTAAATGGGGGAAAAACGTGGATGCTGTTATAAGAAAAGCACAACAGAGGATGTTCTTCCTGCGTCAGCTGAAAAGATATGGTTTATCTAAGAATCTGCTGATCTTATTCTTTAATGCTGTCATCAGATCTGTGATTTGTTCCTCTCTGATAGTCTGGTATGGGGGAGCGACTGCGCATGACAAACTCCGCTTACAAAGGACTTTCAGAACAGCAGAGAGAATTATAGGCTCCCCCCTGCCTAAAATCCAGGATCTTTATGATAAGAGTATTTGATCCCACGCATTGAAAATTTCATCCGATCCCTCTCACCCGGGACACTCCTCATTCCAACTACTCCCTTCAGGACGTCGCTTCAGAGTCCCCAAATGCAGTACCAACCGCCATATGAACAGCTTCTATCCACTCTCTGTTCAACAATTAAATCGTCATGTGTAGACTATATACTGTATCTGTCTTGTTAGATGTTACTTGTTGTATCTGTTGTTATATATTATGTTGCCTCTTTGCCACAAAGAATTCCTTGTATATATGTAATATGTACTTGGCGATAATAAATTTGATTGATTTGATTGATTGATTGATTGGGTATATATATAGCGCCCAGCACCACATGGTGTATATAGCGCCCAGCACCACATGGTATATAGCGCCCAGCACCACATGGTATATAGCACCCAGCACCACATGGTATATAGCACCCAGCACCACATGGTATATAGCACCCAGCACCACATGGTATATAGCACCCAGCACCACATGGTATATAGCGCCCAGCACCACATGGTATATAACACCCAGCACCACATGGTATATAGCACCCAGCACCACATGGTATATAGCACCCAGCACCACATGGTATATAGCACCCAGCACCACATGGTATATAACTCCCAGCACCACATGGTATATAGCACCCAGCACCACATGGTATATAGCGCCAAACACCACATGGTATATAGCGCCCAACACCACATGGTATATAGCGCCCAACACCACATGGTATATAACACCCAGCACCACATGGTATATAGCACCCAGCACCACATGGTATATAGCACCCAGCACCACATGGTATATAGCGCCCAGCACCACATGGTATATAGCGCCCAGCACCACATGGTATATAGCACCCAGCACCACATGGTATATAGCACCCAGCACCACATGGTATATATATAGCGCCCAGCTCCACATGGTATATAACACCCCGCACCACATGATGTATATAGCACCCAGCACCACATGGTGTATATAGCGCCCAGCACCACATGGTGTATAACACCCAGCACCACATGGTATATAGCACCCAGCACCACATGGTATATAACACCCAGCACCACATGGTATATATAGCGCCCAGCACCACATGGTGTATATAGCACCCAGCACCACATGGTATATAGCACCCAGCACCACATGGTATATAGCACCCAGCACCACATGGTATATAGCACCCAGCACCACATGGTATATAGCGCCCAGCACCACATTGTATATAGCGCCCAGCACCACATGGTATATAGCACCCAACACCACATGGTATATAGCGCCCAACACCACATGGTATATAGCGCCCAACACCACATGGTATATAACACCCAGCACCACATGGTATATAGCACCCAGCACCACATGGTATATAGCACCCAGCACCACATGGTATATAGCGCCCAGCACCACATGGTATATAGCGCCCAGCACCACATGGTATATAGCACACAGCACCACATGGTATATAGCACCCAGCACCACATGGTATATAGCACCCAGCACCACATGGTATATAACACCCAGCACCACATGGTATATAACACCCAGCACCACATGGTATATAGCACCCAGCACCACATGGTATATAACACCCAGCACCACATGGTATATAGCACCCAGCACCACATGGTATATAGTGCCCAGCACCACATGGTATATAGCACCCAGCACCACATGGTATATAGCGCTATATACCATGTGGTGCTGGGCACTATATACCATGTGGTGCTGGGTGCTATATACCATGTGGTGCTGGGTGCTATATACCATGTGGTGCTGAGTGTTATATACCATGTGGTGCTGGGTGGGAGCACTTTCTGGCAAATCCACATCCCTCCAGTCACGCACAAACCCTGTACCAGACCTTGCCACGCCAACTTTTCTCTTGCCCCACGAGAAGCATCCTCCTCTAAATAATCATCACCATCATCATCCTCCTCCTCCTCTTCCTCTTCTTCCTCCACCTCGTCCAGGAGAGGTCCCGGATCAGACAATGGCTGACTGTCATCAAGGCTTCCCTCCTCCTCTTCCTCCTCATCAACCTCGGCTGCAGACGACTGCTCCTTAATGTGCGTCAAAGTTTGCATGAACAGACGCATAAGTGGGATGCTCATGCTTATGATGGCATCATCTGCGCTTACCAGCCGTGTGCATTCCTCAAAACACTGAAGGACTTTACAGAGGTCTTTCAGCTTCGGCCACTGCACACCTGTCAACTCCATGTCTGCACTCAAAGTGCCTGCCCGTGTATCCTCCCACAAATGCATTATGGCCTGCCTCTGTTCGCACAGCCCCTCAACCATGTGCAGGGTGGAGTTCCACCTTGTTGCAACATCGATAATTAGGCGTTGCTTGGGAAGGTGGAGCAATCGCTGCAGCTTCTGCATACGACTGGAGTGTACCGGCGACCAGCGGATGTGCGAGCACAGTCTTCGAACCTTATGGAGCAGGCCTGTTAACTCCAGATAATTATTGAGGAAGCACTGCACCACCAGGTTCAAGGTGTGAGCCAAGCAAGGTATGTGTCTGAGTTTTGAAAGGGCTATGCCTGCCACAAAATTCCAGCCGTTATCACTAACTACCTTGCTTGCCTCAAGATGTAGACTGCCCAGCCATGACTCAGTTTGTCGCTGAAAGTAGTCGGCCAGTACCTCCGCGGTGTGTCTGTCGCCCAAACACATCATCTTCAACACAGCCTGCTGACGCTTTCCACTAGCTGATCGATAGGGGGACGCATCGTGTGCAACACTAGCAGCTGCGGATGGAGAGCTCGTGCGAATGCGCTCTGTGGACGAGCTTTCGCTTCTGGAGGAGGAGGAGGAGGGTGGAACGCCTACAGCCAACTGTTTCCTATACCGTGGGCTAGGCAGCACTGTCCCAACTCCGCTGTCCCCTGTGGACCCTGCATCCACCACATTAACCCAGTGCGCAGTGATGGACACGTAACGGCCCTGGCCATGCCTACTGGACCATGCATCAGTTGTGAGGTGCACCTTTCCACTCACTGATTGCTTGAGTGCATGGACAATGCGGTCTTTCACATGAAGGTGGAGGGCTGGGATGGCTTTGCGAGAAAAGAAGTGGCGACTGGGTAGGTCATAGCGTGGTACTGCATAGGCCATGAGTTTGCGGAAAGCTGCGCTTTCAACCAAGCGATAGGGCATCATCTCTAACGAGATTAGTTTGGCAATGAGGGCGTTCAAACCCAGTGTACATGGATGAGAGGATGAGTACTTTCTTGTCCTACTCATAGTCTCTGGTAGGGTGAGCTGGACTTGAGAGCTGCATATGGTGGAACTAGCGGTGGACATGGCAGACTGAGAGAGGGTTGATGATGGTGATGGAGTTGTTCTTTCTGATGGCCTAGATTCAGTCTTTCATTGATATAACATTGTGATTCCCTGACTGCTTTGGCCTTGCGACGACACCTCAACATTTGCTGCTGGTGGTGTGCTAACCGGTGGGCTTACAGTGGGGGAAAAAATGTAGCGTTACTGACTACCTTCTTTGCGAGCAGGTGCACATGTGGTATGTGAGGTTTGGTAGTCCGTCCACGCTTGCAAGTGCATGGTGGTTAAATGTCTAAGCATGCAACTGGTATTCAAATTTCTCAGATTTTTCCCTCGGCTAAAGGTCTTTGCGCACTTCTTACAGATAACCTTTGCCTGATCATTAGGATTTTTTCAAAAAAGTGCCTCACTGCATTCTTCCTACTATGGAAGACATTTTGAGGCCTTGCACGCTGTGCTATTTTGACCGTCTGGCCAAGCTGTCCTGCAACTCTTTTGGTTTTTGTAACCCGTTTTTGGACTGCTCCGGGCCTGCCAGATAACAGCTGTTGCGATGTCGATGCCTGCTGCGGATGCTCCTCCTCCTCTTCTGAGCTATTGGCAGTGGCACCCTCTTCCCCCAATGGATGCCAATCTGGGTCAACAACTGGGTCATCCATCACCTCCTCTTCAATGTCATGTGCACCTTCCTCTGTGTCACCGTGTCTGGTGGTATAGTATGCGGGAAGAGGCACCTGAGTTTCATCAGGGTCAGATTCTGGCTCAGTACACTGCAAGGACAATGTAGTGCTCTGAATGAATGTACCAGCAGATAAATCTAGCAGTGGCTGTGCATCAGTGCACTCCATGTCAGATTCATCTTGGCCTGGGTAATTCACAATTTGACTTGATGGTATGGTAAGTGAAAACAGCTCCATAGAGTAATCTGTAGTGTGGCCTGCCGCATCCTTCAATTTTGGTTGGGGTGAAGGACACAAGGAAAGGTGTGGTTCATAACCATGAGCCTCCAATGACGACTCAGTGCTTTTATTTTTTAAAACTTCAGAAGAGGAGGCGATAGAGCTGGAGTCAGCAATGTAAGCCAAAACTTGTTCCTGAAGCTCAGGGTTTAAAAGCGGTTTACCTACTCCCTGAAAAGGGAGCCTTCGAGGCCTTGTGGAGCCAGACCATGACGCAGGCTCAACACCTCCTGCATTTGGTGCTATTTTGCTTTTGCCACTACCAGCAGAGCCACCACCAACACCACCATTACCAGCTGGCAACCCCCGCCCACTTCCACGGACACTTCCACCACACTTCCTCATTTTTAGGGAAAATGTACCCAAAATTCCACCAACTATATGGTACTGTAAAACAAGGTACAAGGTGTATATAGTAGTGGGGAGAATTTGAACCTCTTTACACACTTCTGGATACTGAAGTATTCGCTCAGGATCAGTGTATATTACACCGCAATGTAACAGGCTGTTTTTGGATGGTGTAAAAAAATGTGTATAGAGGACTGGGGAGAATTTGAATCTCCTTACACACTTCTGGATACTGAAGGATTCTCTCAGGGCCTGTGTATGTTACACCTCAATGTAACAGGCTGATTTTGGATGGTGTAAAAAAACATCTATAGAGGACTGGGGAGAATTGGAATCTCTCTACAGACTTGAGGACACTGAAGTATTCTCTCAGACCCAGTGTATATTACACCGCAATGTAACAGGCTGATTTTGGATGGTGTAAAAAGATGTCTATAGAGGACTGGGGAGAATTGGAATCTCTCTACAGACGTGAGGACACTGTTGTATTCTCTCAGGCCCTGTGTATATTACACCACAATGTAACAGGCTGTTTTTGAATGGTGTAAAAAATGTGTATAGAGGACTGGGGAGAATTGGAATCTCTCTACAGACTTGAGGACACTGAAGGATTCTCTCAGGCACAGTGTATATTACACCGCAATGTAACAGGCTGATTTTGGATGCTGTAAAAAATGTGTATAGAGGACTGGGGATAATTTGAATCTCCTTACACACTTCAGGATACTGAAGTATTCTATCAGGCCCAGTGTATGTTACACCTCAATGTAACAGGCTGATTTTGGATGGTGTAAAAAATGTCTATAGAGGACTGAGGAGAATTGGAATCTCTCTACAGACTTCAGGACACAGTTGTATTCTGTCAGGCCCTGTGTATTTTACACCTCAAAGTAACAGGATGATTCTGGATGGTGTACAAGAGGTGTATAGAGGACTGGGGAGAAATGGAATCTCTCTACAGACTTCAGGACACAGTTGGATTCTGTCAGGCCCTGTGTATATTACACCGCAATGTAACAGGCAGAAATTGCCTAGTGTATGACAAACTACAAGGTGCATATAGAATTGGGCAGAATTGGAATCTCCATAGAGGGTAGGTCTGTAAGAATGGACAAACTCTTCGCCTTTTTCTTACAGAGTCACACCCAGATAGCTTCAATTTGGCCGTGATACCAGCTGGTAAACGGTACTGTGTGAGGAGCGTACATGTACACCGCTGTACGTTGTGTGTATGTAAAATTGTCAAGCTCCGTGTTTTTGCATACGGACTGACACATGCTGTCTCTCTCTAGTTTTGAATGTAATCAAACAGCAGATGTACAAAACTGTTTGAAAAATGGACAAAACTCTAAAGTGTAGGTCTGTAAGAACGGACAAACTCCATGGCTTTTCCTTACAGAGTCACACACAGATAGCTTCAATTTGGCCGTGATAACAGCCGGTACACGGTGTGTGAGTAGTGTACACCGCTGTATGGTGTGTGAAAAAATGAACGCTCAGTACCTCACCAGGACAAAACAATAAAATTTGGATTGCTTTAAAAAAGCAGTTTGAACACCAGTGTGCACACAGCAATGCAGGTAGCCTTAAAAGGCAGCCTAATCACCACCAGCTGCACAAAAGCAAAGATCTTCACCTTTCACTGCACACTAACTACAGTGAAAAGCGCTATCAGCAGAAGCATTTTTTTTTCTTTTGGCCTTCCTAACGCTCTCCCGACAGAATCAGCAGCAGCAGCTCTCCCTATTGTGAGATTAGCATAAGTAACATGGCAGTCGGCGTGCACGCCCTTTTATAGCCCCTGTGATGCCACACAGAGCATGCCAATCACTTGCCTGCCCTTCTCAAAGATGGTGGTGACCACTGCCTATGTCAACACGTTGCCCACAGTGTCCGTTCTTCCTGATTGGCTGAAATAGGGCGTTAAAGCATCTTTTGAAACACGACTTTGGCGCGATGGTCGCCGACCTCGTGGCCGACCTCACGCTAAGGTCGGGTTTCGTTTCATGAAGCCAGACTTTGGCAAAAGTCGGCGACTTTTGAATTTTTTCGACCCGTTTCGCTCAACTCTACTTACAAGTTAATACAGATATGGAAATCGTTACAAACACAGCACATTAATATGCTAACATGCTGGTGCATAACATTAATACAGACATAATTAAACGGGTGCACCACCCGGGTACCACACATGATACACGGGCCCAGCACATAGGAGAGAGGAGGGGCAGACGGGGGTCTCCACCACCTCCTTACACCTGAAAAAACACAAAAATTGAGCTTGATTTGAGTTGATACACATGCAGCATATAAATGCATGTTGACATTGGCCATAAAACATAAAACCTGCAAAAAACAAAGTGAGCAAAAACCCTGCTGTAACTAAATAAGTAAAAGCAAAAGCAGGTCTAAATAATACAGAGTTTTTAGTAATACTGTTTTAGATCAAAAGTAGCATGAAAGCTATCCCACCATGACACGTTAACTCTGTTCGGGATAGTCCTACACTGTCTAATATTAAAAACCTTGCCTTGTGTCAAAGTTTTCACTTTGTCTTTTGCAGGTTTCACCTCCTTACACCTGCAATACCCATTTTCTTCTGTGGATTTTCTGTTGTAAGTTCTTCCAAAGAATATCTGCATCACAATCTAGCAAGGATTTTACTTTTGATTTTAAACTACATTTGGAAGGTCAAATATAAGGCAAAAATCTGCTGTACACAATGACATAATTTGCAGGCTGTTGTCTTGACTCTGTTGTAGGGTGTCCTGGGACCAGGATCCTTCCTTGTCCCTAAAGCTAGGGGCACCCTAGCTCGCCCTGTTCCCCAGATTTCTGGAGGATGGGGTAAAACTAAAGTAGGAGAAGAAGGGGAATAATCACACACCCAAAACCTAGCAACAGTCACAGATAAATCCACCAAATGCCTTCTCCAATACCAACCAGCACCAACCCCCAGCCATGCAGCATAAGCCAGCTCTGACAATGAGTGCTAGCCAGAGTTCAGATTACATGGGTGATGAGAGTGGCTAACAGTGGACAGGTGAGAGCCTTAATGCAGGAAAGCTTTCAGGAGCAGATTAATAACCTCTGCACTGCTAAAAGAAACCTGCAACATTTAATATGAAGGTGAAGTGCTTCTAATCAGTGCAGGAGTAGGAGAAATCAGATTCTGCGGTCTTCTGGCTCCTCTCTGTCAAGGTAAACCAGCGACAGCTGTGGACACCTTTAGCATAAAACAAATATTGGTTGATTAGTTTCAGTCTGCAATCTTTGTTCCTTAATTTATTTTCAGGTTCTCGATATGTAGCTTGCAGCCGGATCCAAGCTTCAGATTTTTCTGTTGTGAGAGTTTTTCTCCCAGTAATATAGCCTGGACTTAAACTATGTGTGTATCAGGGATGCTCTTGTCTTCATTAGCTCATGTATCAGCACACCTGATCACTTTTTTCCTTTCCACATCCTTTCCCTCTTTTCTTCAGCATGTTTTCTCTGCCCTCCCCGAGACTTTACATGCTTTTTTCCACAGCTAAGTCTAAGCAATAAATACTGCTTTTCTTTATGAGAAACACAGGATTCTTAGCTATTCTTCTGGTACTTTTAGTTCTCCTAGTTTCCAATATATAATTTTACCATAAATTTGATTTATAAAACATAAACGTTGGCAGCCTCCCTAAACCTATTAGCACTTACAAACAAAGAACATTTAGTGTACAAAAACATTGGTTTATATTTTGTAATAAGACTATTTGTACTTAAAGAGTGAACACAATTAAAATTATATTTAAACATAAAACATACTTAATTACAAAACTTATTGTAACCGACTAGAGTTGAGCGACTTTGGTCGGATCGGGTTTCATGAAACAAAATTTGTTTCAGATGAAACTGGTCCGACTAGGGTAAAAAAAGTCGGAGTTTCGTCCGAAACCCAACCCCAATTCAAGTCAATGGGGAATAAAAGTCGGCATTGAGTGGATGAATGTCATCATTCACTAATTACATTTGTTTTCGAGCAAGATTAAAAAGGCTCTCTCACTTGGTGTACATATGTTATATTTTTTACCTTGACTATTGATTTTTTTCCGTGCCTCTCTATTCCTAAAATATGCCCCCCCTCTTCCTTTTTGCACCTTTTTTTTTCACCCTACTTTTCAGTTTTTGACTTTCCACAAAAATTTTAAATAACCAATAAATTTCGTTCAACTTCACGATTGTTCCACTTGTTGTTGAGTCTTCACCAAAAATTTACATTTGGTATCTTTATGTTTGAAGCATGATATGTGGGAAAAGGTTGAAAAGTTCCAGGGGGCCGAATACTATCGCAAGGCACTGCAACCATGTTGACATGTATTTTTAAAATCAGTACACCAACTTTATCAGATCTACACAATTATTTATTTTTTTAATATGTGCAATCTCGTGACAGATCTGCTTCCAATGTTGATCAGTAGACATGGGGACAAAACCAAGCGCTTACTAACTCTCAATTTCTGTTAGGCAGGAATACAGGAATATGGAGGAGATTTCTGATTCTTGCTTCTATATGTCCACAAAAAGAAGTTCCAAAATATAATTTAACTATTCTGGTGCATCTTGACAAGTGGATTCACTCTAAGGGCTGAGCAAAAGGCTGTACTTTCCATCAGAGTGCAATCCAACAAAACAGCAGATCGTGTTCAGACCAATGTTATTCTATGATGCTGTGCACATGTTCAATTATTTCCTCAGATTGAGCAGGTGCATGTAAAATATTGCTTTATGCCCAAGATGATCCAATGCTCTGATCGGACTCAGCGATTGTATACTATGATTTATTTTTAATGGTTTCAACACTCCAATTAATTAATACCAACTATTGATATAGTTTCAATCAGTTATACTATATATATGTTTATATATATATATATATATAGAGAGAGAGAGAGCTCTTTGAACCTTCCTAGAAGGTCATTGAAACTTGTTTCAACCAGATGGTCAAATTGTCCAAGCAGAGCAAATAACTGGCTTACACTTATCTACCAACAAAGGACCTTCGTTGCCATAATTAGATTGGGTGTGTAAACATTTCCCAAGGATGTTATCTGGTCAGGGGACTTTCTCATTAGCATTCAAGGATAGATCAAAGCTTTTTAACTAAGACACATTAGGATGTTTTTTGGGGGGATAAAAGGAGGGTAGATGAGCAGAGAGAGGGAGAGACACAGAGAAAGAGATGTGACAGACCAGAGAGGACGCTGAGATGAGACTATCTGAATAGTGTAATATATGAATAATGCCTGTTTCTGATTAATGCATATGTATTTATAGTTTTATATTTTAATCTTATCATTTATATAATAAATCAATTTAGTAAATTCAATTCTTGTGTGAGCATTTTCTTATTCATTACAATCCATTGGAACCCTTACAATACAGCGATGCAAGTCAGTGAGTCTGGAAATCGTTCGATTGCACTCAGATGACATTCGATTGCACTCAGTTGGATATCCGCGCACTGACAGAATGGAGAAATGTTTTTTTTTCCATCTTCTCCTCATCTGAGAGAATCGGGTGTGCTGACACTCTGATCAGAGTTTCATCAGAGTTTTATCAGAGTGTCATTTTCATAATCGACCCAATTTTCTCAGATAAGAGAATCTCCAGTCATCTCCATCTACCCTAATGTATTCTTAGAGATGAGCAACGATCCCGTCAAAGATGGTCGTAGCTAAACTTTTCTGACTTTGCATGTAAAAAGCCTTGATTTATGCCATTTATTGAACCTGGCATGATCGCAGGACAAATGCCTTTTGCACCAGAATGTTCATTTGTATCATAAGTACAATTGTTTTAAAGCACAATTCTATGACTGGGAAGCCAACAACACATTCACTTTGCAGTTCCTCTTGTGTCTTATTCCAATTTCTGTCCCAGTAGGAATAACTGCAGCCACATAATCAATAATTTTAACAGAAAGACGAATAGGAAGCATAATTTGATCTGTCCGAATGCTTGCTCTGCCATCCAAAGTGCTCATATGGCTTGAACTTTCCACAAGAACATGAAGGTTAAGCAACAATGAGTTTAATGCTCTTTGCCCAGGTTTTTTGATAGAAGGTCAGCAGTGTAACCCTAAGGACATAGACCTGTCCTGCGCACCTACCGCAATGTCTATCAAAGTTTGTTACTGCTCAGATCAGAGATTCATGGCAGGAAATTGTTTTCAGATGCTATATTGACAGTGGCAGAGGATTACATCTGTAGCTAAGAAGACGAATCATTACTTTGACAAGAGTAGATAGCACTTTCTAGAATTTCCATCACGATAAATGAGGTTTCTGCAATGATGATGTTTCCAAGGCTCTACCAATCAATACAATAAGTAAGGGAAAAAGTCTGAAGGTGCATGAATTCAAGCAATGTAGCAACATGTGGCAAAACATAACATCTTATACCCGGATCAATGGTCCAAATGCATCTTCTACACATGCAAATATTTCATTGAACTGCTTCATAATTTTATCACAGTGGTATTAGGTCCCATCATTACAATATGTACAATCGATGAATCATTGACATTAAATTGGTTTTCTAAGCTTTTAGTATCAGTCTTCCAATGATCTGATAAGGATGATCTAAAGGATAGGTGACAAACTTGAGAAAATCTTCTGAAATTTGATTCAGGGAGAGTCACTCAATTCAGTAGAAAAAATCAAGTAGCATCAACAAAAGTTGGAGTAAATTAAATCTGCTGGGTAAAGGTTAAAGCGATTGTCCACTACTTGGACGACCCCTTCTCATTCCCCATATTTAGGGCTGTAAAATAAAAATATCTATACTCACTTCCAGTTTCGACATTGCTCCAGTTGTGTTGGCACTTGTCTTCCCGGGGCTCACATGCAATTGATATGACACATGAGCACTGCATCTTTAGCAATTGAACAACAAGGAAGTCAGAGAGTTTCCATTGCCCTGGCTTCCTGTTGATGTTCAATACATCCAAAGGTGGAGACAGTGACAATGGTCACAGGGCTCATGTGATGTAACAACTTCACGTGAGCCTCAGGTGTCACAGCTCTGTGTCCTGAGTCAAAGGGCTGCTTCCCTGTCCCTAATGCTAGGGGTGTCCTAGCTATCCCTGTTCAACAGATTACTTCCAATGGTGAAGATGCCGGGGCCACGTACCTTGCTGAGCTCCTGAATCCGTGGTCAGTCGGTTCCCTGTTCAATAGATTACTTCTAATTATGAAGACACTGGTGCCATGCACCTTGCTGAGCTCCTGAATCCGTGGTCAGTCTGTTCCCTCTCCCCACCAAAGGAAGAGGGGTTAGTAGTATATGACTATACACCAACCAGACTAACAAGGTAGTATGAACAGGGATAAATGGAAATATAATTTATTTAAAAATGCACACACAAACAATAGAGGAAGACATCAGGGAGTGAAGGCTGAGAAAAATCAAAGTAGGAAAAGAAGAGAATTTGCGTACAATCAATACCTATCAACAGATAAATCCACCATTCGCCTTCTCAAACAACACACCACCAACTCCTGAATCATGCAGCAATGAAGGTAACTCTAGCATTTCCTGATTTCCAGAGTCCAGTTTCTATAGAAGAGAGGAGTAGCCAACAGTGAACAGCTGAGAGCATTAATTCAGGTAAGCTTCCAGGAGTTCTCAACTAAGCTGATTTACCCCTAGAAGAAACCTGCATCATTTAATATGAAGGTGAAGTGCTTCTGTTAACTAACCACTCCCAACCACTCCATGTGGAGGGTGATGTGCATCATTGACATGTGCCACTCTGCATTCAGATGCATGCAGCAGCTTATTGACTGTTGTGACTCCATTTGTTTCAGCCAGAAGTGACCCAAGGTCCAGCGCAAATATAGAAGAATGAAGACAGCAGATAGAATAACTGATTGGAACACTGACAGCGATGGGACAATTTTGGGGAAGACCAAGGAGAGGTGAGTGTATAGATTTTTAATATTCTTCCCAGACATTTCTAAACCCGAAAAATAGCTGCCATTTTGCTGAATTTGTCTGAGGCAAGTTATGTATAATCTATATTGAGGCATAAAATTTTAGGTAATTTCAATTTGAATTGAATGGATTTGCTTATCTCTAATAAGTCAGTAATTTCTTTAGCCCGGACTTGGCAGCAAATGAATTGTCGATTATTGATATGACCTGTTGGATGCAGGAAAATTGGTAAGGCCGGGATCACACTACCGTGTGTGATGCGAGAAACTCGTGTGAGTTTCTCGCATCACACACGGTAGTGTGATCCCGGCCTAAGTGTGAGAATCTGAGTTTCACAAGTGTCAAACAGTGATAACTAACTGAAAGGGTCACATCTTCTCGAAAAAAACTAGTCTTGAGAGCATTCCCTGAATTTGGCGTGTCTTGAAAGGTGTTCCTGGTATATGATAGGTCTTATTGATTGTTCCCAGCATGTGGCAAGTCTTCTTGTTTGTTCCCAGTATACAGTTGGTCTTGTTAGATGTTCACACCTTATGGAGGGTCTAGTGGGGAGTTTCTGGTAAACGTTAGATCTTGTAGGGCGCTCCTGTAATACAACAGATCTTGTTGGGTATTCCTAGTATACAGCTCGTCTTGTGGGATGTTCCTGGTAAACGATAGGCCTTCTGGATTGTTCCCAGTATACAGTTAGTCTTTTTGGGTGTTCACGCTTTATGGAGGGTCTAGTGGGGTGTTTCTGGTAAACGTTAGATCTTGTTGGGCACTCCTGTAATACAACAGGTCTTGTGAGGTATTCCTAGTATACAGCTGGTCTTGTGGGAAGTTCCTGATAAACGATAGGTCTTGTAGAGTGTTCCTGTAATTCAACAGGTCTTTTGTGGTGTTTCTGGTATAAAACCCATCATCGCATAGTAAGGTCAATGTGTGGACAACTTCTCAACCTTCAACAGTGTTATGCCTGCTGAAGTTTCATTCATGTACATGGGGAGCAAATGCTTGTCCATATGGTCCTATCCCATAAGCAGAGCTATCGTGGCATACATTGCTGAAAAAAGTTGTGCTGATTGTAATACAAACGTGACAGAACATGCAGAGCATTTCAGCTACAGTATGATAGAAAGTAGCATATGGGGCTGTTTGACTGCAGACAGATCAAGGTGCTTTATGCTGAATGCTGTCCACTGTTAATAGCTAATAACAAGATGAGCATTTTATAGCAAAAGTCCAGGTATGCGATGAAATATCTCAAGTCATGACAGCTGAAGCTTGTAATGAGCAGCATGAGACTTCACCAGTTGCTGGGGCAATGAGAAGCTGTCAATCAGGCAAGGCGGGTGGCAATTGAGTTAAACTCTCAGAAGGGATCAGAACGCCGTTCTGACACATACTTTTAAAGTATATGTGCCATCTTTATCAGGTCTAAGAGATCTATTGAGCAATGAGTGCTGTTTGCGTTGTGAAATCTGGTGACAGATTAGCTTGGAAAAATCCAAGCCCACAGCACAGATGATAAGCTCCTAAAGATGTTGTGTTTGGACTGATGTTCTAGTAAGGTAACTTGACATCAATCGCAGACCTTAATAGTCCAGTTTCCAAATAGAAGGAAAGGATCACTTTTTGTGAACCCATTTAAGACAAGGGCTAAGAAAGTAAATGTGCAGCATCCTGGTAAAGCTGTCAGGTCAGCATTTCATAGCTGCAGGATAGTATCTCCTATCTGGCGGCGTCTGCGATCACTCTTTTCATTAGCCAGCCTGGCACGACATTGTTTGCCTCAACAGTGACATCACACCAAGCCATCTAGTCAAAAGAGGAGCCAGGGATTCCATCAGGTAAGAGGTGATTTGCCGGGGCGCCCATGCAGTGGCCACAGAATACCAAAATACTGCTGTTGGAGCAGGATCCTGTAAATTGATTCACTTATCTCTAATTATAACTCATTATTAAATGAATCTTTGAGGAAAAATGTAAAGAAGTAAGGCAGTTCTTACATATTAGAAGAACTGTTTGGGGGACAAAAGTGCACACACATAAAACAGTAATGCCTGGTAAGGTTCTTGAAAGGCGAGAGTATGTGCTCAACTGGCGGTTTTGTGTGAAGGCACAACACTTGTGGTTGCATGTAACTGCTGCTGTGGGCCCATGTCTGGAGAAGAAAATCTTCCACATGAATAATTGTAGAGGAAGATGATATCACATTGAACTGGCTGCACTGTATTAAATGGGAAGCCTTTTGTGTTTCAAAATGGTTCTGTAATGTGATATGTCTGTAAAGTATGATTTTGCTGGAACCTTCCAGAATCTTCCATTCTATGAGAAAATCTGCTTGCCACACACTGCAGAGGTGACCCCCACCCCCCTTCACTCCTTAGCAGCGCAGCTGTGTGTATCTGCTCTGCCTGTATCTGAAATAGGACACCAGACATTTCCTGTTGAAAGCAGCTTTCTCTCTCTCTCTTCCTCCCTCCCTGCACAGTCAGGAAAGGAAGTCTTTTGTTCTCAACCATGCGGCTGAATAAAATTATGAGAGATATTAAAATAAGCCTAGCGCGGGCTCTGGTCACGACAGAAAAATGAAACAGACATTTCTGTGATCTGCGTGGACCCGGCTTCGCTACAGTGGCTCTTGTGAAGTTCTAACACCCCCTGAAACTGAGATATGGAGTACTCCCAAATGGAGTGTCCAAACTACTGCACGTTTGGTTTTGTTTTATTGTTTTCAGCGAACTACAACAAATGATACCATACGTGTGATAATTAACTCATTGATTAAGTGAATCGTAGCTGGTGGCGGCGAAATGTGATTTGGGCCCCGGGTACTGCTGGCTGTGATGGAAAGGGATTTGATAAGTTAATTGGGGTGGCTGCGGCCAGAGCATTGATAATTCCCTCACTGCAGCGTGCCGGGTGGCCAAACCTCATTGAAGCAGCCGGCTGCTGACCAATTATCCTAGGTGTAGTTCCCTGACTGACCTGAGGATAAGGGGGCACCGGAGAGGCGCGAGTTCCAAAGTGGAACTGAAAAAGTGGGATATACATAAATCCCCGCAGTTCATAGAAGGTTGTTAGCAGGGGTGGGGCATCCAAAATAACACCCCTGCGATAAATTGTTAGGGCAAGACTAGCTTGCTGTATTTTTGTTACATGGTGCCAGTGGTGGGATAACTAAGGTAAGCCCCTACTGTGCCTGTGATAGCCGTGTGCCGGCAGTGCGTCGCGTCCCTCCATCTGTGACATACTGGTGTCAGCGGTGGGATCGTGACAGGTTCCTTATTGTTCCAATGCATTTCGGTTTCAGACTGACGCCTCTCTCAAGTGTTTTGTTCCAATGTGATTCGGTTCCGGACCGGCGACTTTCTCAAGTGTTTTGTTCCAATGCTTTTCGGTGCCGGACTAGCGCCTTTCTCACGGTAAAAGAGTTGAAGAACAACAAATTGAGAAAGGCGCAGAAACACATTGGGACAAATAGGTTCTTATGCTTTGTCTAAGATTATCTTACTGTTGACACCGATTCAATCTGATGCTAATAAGTTAGGAACTGTTTATATTGGTGTTGTCATTTACCTTATTTTGCTCCATTGCTTTATAGTAAAATATATAGAAATGTTTCCATTTAGAGTAATTTGAAGACAAATGGGATCTTTCTGGTCGCAAAAACCTCAGTTGGCATCACTTAGACTACACTCGTGTTTCCATTTGTGGCCAGCCTAATGTATTCACCTACGTCATTCCCCATTGAAGTCAAAGGAGCAATGGGCTCTAATGAATAGCAACTGTTTCTTTTTGTTAAGATCCATTATCCTTTGTGCTTCGATCTGCTAACAGTAGAAATATGACTCAACAGTGGTCACAGCCATTGTGATGCAGCTTAAAGTTCAGATCTGCTTGGAAAGTCTTCAAAACCTGTCTTTTCAATCAATAACGCTCTTTCTTGTTTTTTTTTTACACTTCCTTGTATTAAAAAAAGTAAAACTCAGCAGGAGTAGACGTAATACCGAAACTATTCTACTAGTTAGTCCCATTAAACGTAAACATTTTGGATCCAAGCTGTGTTAATAAAAGGAGCTGTGATTACATTGTTATTATCATCAATAGTTAATTTTCAAATTTGTATTCACTATTAAGAGTTCACTTCGAAATTGTTTTAAGCTCTGTGTGATCTAATTTGTTACCGTTGTGTGATCATCTCCTTGCTGAGGGTACAATTGCTTTGTGAGAACAAAGTGTACAATGTCATAAGCTATTACTTTGTTATTTGGGAAAGCTTAAATTAAAAAAAAAATATAAAATGTAATCTATGTCTAATAACAGCAAGAAGATATGGAAACAAAATTTAAATGTGTACTAAAAAACTCAGAATAGATTTCTATGTACAACTCTGCATATAATAAGAAATGGCGAAGTATATTCAGATCTGCACTAAAGCGTAACGTTTGTGCAACTGAATCAAATCATGACCTACAAGTCTCATCTACTGTATCTTCACACTCTAGGCTACAAAGTAGAGCCGCTAACAAGCTGCAAGATGAGCAAAGCGATTCAAAGCAAATTTAATTCACTACAAATTTCACCAAAAATTTGCCAAATTTTTGTCAACTCAAATCTCTTAAATGTAGCAATAATGATGGTCAGCATTGTCCCAATTGCTGATAATAAACATTTATTTTGTTGGGAAATCTCTCCAGATGCAAAGCTTAATAAATGGAAGGTCTAAAAATTTGTTAAAAACATATATCCTTACCTCCGCCCTCACCTAGCCCTCCGTTTCAGCTCCTTAGCTGGTTCTTCATTGGGGCATTACTATAGTAGCTACAGGGGTTGCAGCCACTTCGGGTACTTCAAGTCCAGTGTGGTCTAAATGGTCCATTTGGTGCATGTAAGAAATCCAATATTATTAAAGACTTGTCATCTTTGGGTGGTCCTTTACAGATTTTACACTCAACCCCATGTGTTTCCACGTGCGCCACTCCAGTTTCACTCTTCTATTCAGTCTTCACTATGGTGGCTCCGGCACTAAGTAGGCATCACTTGACATAATGAATTTTATGATGCGCATCATGATGTTGTGTGAGGTTTTTATCATCACAAGAGTCATGAAAGAATGCAGACTGAAGGAAAGAAGATGTAAAATGACAGGAGGGAACCAGTGGAGGATCTGGCAGGGAGCTGCAGCAGTGGGACAGGTAAGGGGAAAATTAAGTATACTATTTTTTTCATTTTTTAACCCTCTGTTTTTATGCTAGGAGAGATTTTAGAGCTTAATAAACATCTTTTACCAGAAATCGGGACACATTCAATTTGCACTGAATAAATTTAATGCAAATCAAATTTCCTAGGCAAATTTGAGCACATACTGAAATTGAACTTTGAAAGATTCATCTCTAGTAACAATCCATTAACACAAAAAAATGGACCTCTGTGGTTGTTCTTTGTACTAGCTACTCTGCTCAGCAGAATCCATGGGTTCCATGGTTTTCACCCTTTTACTTTTTGGAATTTGGACTTTTCTGAAGATGCCTCTGGGTGCACAACTTCTGACCAGTGAGGGAGAGGCAGGGGTGATAACAAAATCAGATTCAAATGAATTGTCCTGGAAGGTCGAGTAGAGTTAAGTAGTGATGAGTGAGCACTAAAATGCTCAGGTGCTCATTGCTCGGGTCAAGCAAATTGGAATGCTCAGGTGCTCGACTAGAGCAACAAGCCCAATGTAAGTGTTAGGAGTCAGGTTTCTGCGGTCGCTATGCAGGAATCCAGACCCTCACATTCTGCAGTCTCCTGCTCTTTATCCACTGCAGAAGAGATTGCAGAGGAGATTGCCTTGCAGCAAATCTCTCCTGAGGCTAAGTCCTTCCATCCACCTTCTGAGCATGCTCATGACACGATCTCCCATTGGAGATCGGGAGTCATGTGCTCAGGTCCCGCTCCAGATCTCATTGGTCCTGTTGTGAGTTCATTTTCCCCTTCGTCACTGAGGTCTGGTGAACTCCCTATTCTGGTAAAGTAAGGTAATGAGCCTGATTATCAGGCACCTGAGACTAATGAGGATGACTGGCTGAGTGGAGTCACTGACTGGATATAAGGCTGCCGACGCCGTTCTACGGGTGATTTCTCTGTGGACTTCTAGGACACCAGTCTGATTCCTGCTTCCCTAAAGCTAAGTTTTCTGCTTTGCCTGTTTGCATTTATGTTTTATTTTTGTTTTCCTTGCTTTTCTGGATTCTGCCTTTCCCTGCTGGGGTGAGCTGAATCTCCTTTTGCCGGTTGCTCTGTCTTCAGAATATTCCTGAGTACTGACATAGCTTTTTTGAAGCCTAGCGTCTTCAGGGCCTTTTTCACTGTCAGTCTGTTGGCTCTTATTTTCATAGGGTTTTTCACGGATTGCAGACAGCAGCCTTCCTGTCCTTTCCTATCTAGGTAGTTTGGGCCCCGTCTTTGCTCAGTCTATCTTTCTGTCTGTGTTAGTGTTTTCATCTTGCTTCACCGTCATTATATGTTGGGGGCTGCCTATTGCTTTGGGGTCTGCTCAGGGGCAGTTTAGATTCCCCATTTCTTTCTGTAGGCCTATTTAATTCTCCGGCTGTGATCGAGGGGTCTAGGGCATCGTAGGAACCCCCCACGGCTACAGTTAGTTGTTGTGGTAGGATCAGGGGTCTGCAATCCGATAGCTGCCAACTGCTCTGGTTTTCTGGACTTAGCTAGCATTTCTGTTTTGCCTCCTACGGTGACTCAATCATAACAGAATCACCCGCCATACCGCAGATCCTAGGGTACTCAATAGCAGGAAAGAATTGTGTTTAAAAAAAAAAAAAAAAGTGTGTATATTCTTTCCTCTATATCTCTGAGGCCATAGGGGGAATTTTTTTTTTCTCTCAATGGAGATAAAGCAATTGTCTGATCGTGTGGAGCAGCTCGCTGCGGAAGTGCGGGGAATTTCCGCCTACCTTGCTCGTTCGCATGCTGTTGAACCAAAGATCCCTACACCTGATGTATTTTTTGGGGATCAATCTAAATTTTTGAGTTTCAAAAATAATTGTAAATTATTTTTTGCCTTGAAGCCTAACTCGTCAGGGAGCTCCGCGCAGCTGGTTAAAATTGTCATCTCTTTGCTGCGTGGCGATCCCCAGGATTGGGCGTTTTCTTTGAAACCAGATGATCCTATTCTGACTAATGTGAACGCATTCTTTCAAGCTTTGGGGTTGTTGTATGACGAACCTATGCTATTGATCAGGCTGAAAAGACCCTGTTGGCATTAAACCAGGGTCGAGATTCTGCAGAATTGTACTGTCAAAAGTTCCGAAAGTGGGCGGTCCTTACTACCTGGAATGATAATGCCTTGGCTGCTCTCTTTCGGAAGGGTTTGTCAGAAGCCGTAAAAGATACTATGGTGGGATTTCCTGTTCCCTCTGGTCTGGACAATTCTATGTCATTAGCCATTCAGGTTGATCGGCGTTTACGTGAACGCAGGATTGCACGAGAGGTGTTGCCACCGGTTGAACAGATGTCTGAACCTATGCAATGTGATAGAGTTTTGTCTAAGGCGCAACGTCAGGAGTTCAGAAGGCATAATAAGCTGTGTTTTTTCTGTGGAGATGCCTCGCATATTATTTCTGTTTGTCCTAAACGAGAGAAACGCTTTGCACACACGTTTTCTGTTGGTGGTGTTCAACCTAAGTTTCTTCTGGCAATTACACTGATCTGCTCCCTGTCCACATTTTCCGCCAAGGCTTTTGTGGATTCGGGAGCAGCGCTAAACCTAATGGACTTGGATTTTGCTAAACGTTGTGGATTTCCGATGACACCTCTGCAGACGCCTATCCCTTTGAGGGGGATTGATGCTACTCCTTTGGCTAAAAATAAACCTCAGTTTTGGACCCAGGTAGTCATGCGGGTCGCCCCAGACCATCAAGAAAATTGCAGATTTTTGGTGTTGCATGGTCTGCATGATGCCATTGTTCTGGGGTTTCCCTGGTTGCAAATTCATAATCCAGTTTTGGATTGGAAGTCTGTGTCTGTGGTGAGTTGGGGTTGTCGGTGTGCCTTTAGTGAGGCTCCGGTTTTTTCCACCTCTCCTCAGTCGCATGATGTTCCTGACTATTTGGCGGACTTTTATGATGTATTTAGTGAGAATGAGTCTGCGTCCTTGCCTCCTCATAGGAGTTATGACTGTGCAATTGAACTAAGCCCGGGGTGTAAATTTCCCAAGGGTCGGCTCTTCAATTTATCTGTACCCGAGCACGAGGCTATGCGGTCCTATATTAAGGAGGCGTTGGAGAAGGGTCATATTAGACCATCCTCTTCACCCTTAGGTGCCGTTTTTTTTGTGGCCAAAAAGGATGGTTCTTTAAGGCCTTGTATTGATTATCGTGCCCTCAATAAAATTACTATTAAATATCAGTATCCGTTACCCCTGATTTCGGATCTATTCTCTAGAGTTAGAGGTGCTTGCTGGTTTACCAAGCTTGACCTCAGGGGGGCGTATAATCTTATCCGCATTAAGCAGGGGGATGAATGGAAGACGGCGTTTAATACTCCGGAGGGACATTTTGAGTACCTGGTGATGCCTTTTGGGCTCACTAATGCCCCTTCTGTCTTCCAGTGCTTCATGAACGATATTTTCCGAGACTTTGTCGATACATTTTTGATTATCTATCTGGATGATATTTTGATCTTCTCCAAGGATTGGGATTCTCATGTGGAACATATTCGGACTGTGTTCCGGATCTTGAGGGAGAATTCCCTGTATGTCAAAGGATCGAAATGCGTTTTTGGAGTACAGAGGATTTCATTTTTGGGATTTATTTTGTCTCCGTCAACTATTGAAATGGACCCGGCCAAGGTATAGGCCATTTATGATTGGGTTCAGCCCACTTCTTTGAAGGCCCTCCAGAAGTTTTGGGGTTTTGCTAATTTTTATTGGAAATTTATAGCAAAATTTTCTAGTATTGCCAAGCCGTTGACTGATCTGACTAAGAAGGGTGCTGATGTGTTGAATTAGTCTCCGGAGGCTGTTGCTTCCTTTCAGGAGCTGAAGCGAAGATTTACCTCCGCCCCGGTTTTGCGGCAACCTGATGTCTCACTCCCGTTCCAGGTAGAGGTGGATGCTTCTGAGATTGGTGCAGGAGCTGTTTTGTCCCAAAAGGATCCTGTAACATCTAAAATGAATCCCTGTGCTTTCTTTTCCCGAAAGTTCTCTCCATCTGAACGTAATTATGATGTGGGGAATCGGGAACTGTTGGCCATGAAATGGGCATTTGAGGAGTGGAGACATTGGTTGGAGGGAGCTAAACATCAAGTTGTGGTCCTCACTGACCACAAGAATTTGATTTACCTAGAGTCGGCTAAACGCTTGAACCCTAGACAGGCTAGGTGGGCCTTGTTTTTTACATGTTTTGATTTTGTGGTCTCTTTTCTTCCTGGAACTAAGAATGTCAAGGCAGAAGTCCTCTCTAGGAGTTTCTTTGCTGATTCTCCTGTGGTGACCAAGCCAGCTACCATCTTAGGCAAAGGGGTAGTTCTTTCTGCCATCTCGCCCGATTTGAGACTTGCTCTGCAAGAGTTCCAGGAGGACAAACCTGAGCGCTGTCCCAGTGGAAAGTTGTATGTTCCTGACCAGTGGAAGAAGAGAGTGATGTCTGAAGTTCATTGCTCTGCATTGGCTGGTCATCCAGGTATTTTTGGTACTAGAGATCTGGTGAGTCGCTCTTTTTGGTGGCCCACCTTGTCTCATGATGTCAGGAATTTTGTGCAGTCCTGTGGGACTTGCTCCCGGTCTAAATCTTGTTCTCGCTCTAGTGGGTTGTTGATGCCTTTGCCGGTCCCCAGGAGGCCATGGACCCATATTTCAATGGATTTCATCTCTGATATGCCGGTCTCTCAAAGAATGACTGTTATTTGGGTGATTTGTGATAGGTTCTCTAAGATGGTTCATCTTGTACCACTCCCTAAGTTGCCATCTTCCTCTGAATTGGTGCCCCTGTTTTTGCAACAGGTGGTTCGCTTGCACGGGATTCCTGAGAACATTGTATCTGACAGAGGAGTTCAGTTTGTGTCTAGATTTTGGAGGACTTTCTGTTCCAAGCTGGGAATTCAGTTGTCCTTCTCCTCTGCTTTTCACCCTCAGACCAATGGGCAGACAGAGAGAACAAACCAGACCTTGGAGTCATATTTGAGATGTTTTATTTCCGCTGATCAGGATGATTGGGTTTCATTTTTGCCCTTGGCCAAATTTGCTTTAAATAATAGAGCTAGTTCTGCCACTTTGCTGTCACCTTTTTTTTGTAACTTTGGGTTTCATCCTCGATTTTCTTCAGGGCAGGTGGAGCCTTCTGCCTGCCCAGGTGTTGACACTGTGGTGGAGAGAATGCACCAGATCTGGGACCAAGTGGTGGATAAGTTATCTCTCTCCCAGGAAAAGGCCCAGCGGTTTTCCAATCGACATAGGACCATTGGTCCCCAGTTTAAGATTGGTGATATGGTGTGGTTATCATCAAAAAATATTGCTATGAAGGTGGCTTCTCCTAAGTTTAAGCCTAGATTTATTGGACCTTACAAGATTTTGGAGATTATTAATCCGGTCTCTTTTCGTTTGGCTCTTCCTGTCACATTTAAAATCCATAATGTGTTCCATAAGTCCTTGTTGAAGAGGTTTGTTGAACCAGTTGTTCCTGGGGTGGCACCTCCAGACCCTGTATTGGTTGAAGGTAACATGGAATATGAGGTAGAGAAAATACTGGATTCCCGTCTGGCTAGACGGAGACTCCAGTATTTGGTTAAGTGGAAGGGTTATGGTCAGGAGGATAATTCCTGGGTCTCTGCCTCTGATATTCATGCCAAAAGATTGGTGCGTGCCTTTCATCGGGCTCACCCTGATCGCCCTGGTGGCGTGGTTGAGGGTTCGGTGACCCCTCCTCAAGGGGGAGGTACTGTTGTGAGTTCATTTTCCCCTTCGTCACTGAGGTCTGGTGAACTCCCTATTCTGGTAAAGGAAGGTAATGAGCCTGATTATCAGGCACCTGAGACTAATGAGGATGACTGGCTGAGTGGAGTCACTGACTGGATATAAGGCTGCCGACGCCCTTCTGCCCTGCGGGTGATTTCTCTGTGGACTTCTAGGACACCAGTCTGATTCCTGCTTCCCTAAAGCTAAGTTTTCTGCTTTGCCTGTTTGCATTTATGTTTTGTTTTTGTTTTCCTTGCTTTTCTGGATTCTGCCTTTCCCTGCTTGGGTGAGCTGAATCTCCTTTTGCCTGTTGCTCTGTCTTCAGAATATTCCTGAGTACTGACATAGCTTTTTTGAAGCCTAGCGTCTTCAGGGCCTTTTTCACTGTCAGTCTGTTGGCTCTTATTTTCATAGGGTTTTTCACGGATTGCAGACAGCAGCCTTCCTGTCCTTTCCTATCTAGGTAGTTTGGGCCCCGTCTTTGCTCAGTCTATCTTTCTGTCTGTGTTAGTGTTTTCATCTTGCTTCACCGTCATTATATGTTGGGGGCTGCCTATTGCTTTGGGGTCTGCTCTGGGGCAGTTTAGATTTCCCCTTTCTTTCTGTAGGCCTATTTAATTCTCCGGCTGTGATCGAGGGGTCTAAGGCATCGTAGGAACCCCCCACGGCTACTGTTAGTTGTTGTGATAGGATCAGGGGTCTGCAATCCGATAGCTGCCAACTGCTCTGGTTTTCTGGACTTAGCTAGCATTTTTGTTTTGCCTCCTACGGTGACTCAATCATAACAGGTCCATCTCGGAGATCTGGACGCTTGCGCATAGCATTGTCGTATAGCGGCAGTGTCCTACGCCGCGCTGTAGTAGCAGCCCACTTAAGCTTTCGCGGCTGCGAAGCTGCACACACGGTAGGTCTAGAAGGACTTTTTGCTGCCATCTTGGGCTACTCCTGTGACCTTATATCGTGTGTGTAACTACTCTGAGTACCTGTGACCTTAACAGGCTCAGCTTGTTTGTTTATGTACATAGGCGTTACTGTGATTTAACAGATTGCTCTGTGCACTTGGATGACACTTAACCCTGTGCACATTACCGCCATATTGCTCTGCCACCATCTAGCAGCGGTTATACTACCTACTGCACAGTGGACTCCAAGCGGCGAACACACTTTATTTAGATTTTTATTTAGTGCGTTCCGCCGTTCCTAACAGTAAGTTTATGGGAAAACCGAGCATTTTTGCCGCAACACCCACTGGGGGTCCTTTTAGGGTCTACACATGTCTGAAATCGATGGGAACAGTGCTCAAATGACATGGAAACATCATAGGGAACACCCCTGGAAGCATTTCTGACTCCAGGTCACAGCTGTGAATAATGTTGTCAGTCTTATGCCACTTTTTCAGGCGCACAATAAAACATACAAAAACAAAATGGATCTTCCTGGGAAATATGTTAAGGAACATCCTTTCCAGGGTAATGATTAGTATATAAGGCAAAATAAGTAGCCCAAAACAAAAATATTCCTCCACCACTTGGGCTATGTTCACACGTAGCATTTTTGATGCGTTTTTCAACGTTAGCATTGCTTTCAACCAAGAGAAATGCATTCATTGGGAAATGTCATTTGAACATTTTACAACCTTATCTGGCCATGTGGTGCGTGACACATCATCAGACACATCCTGTTCCATTTATGACAGAGGGACTCTGAAAGTCACAAAGCCTATTTTTATAGGGCCAGCAGTCGGCACTCAGTATTCTTAGAGAGCCATCAGCCAGCTATGCTTTGTTGTTCCCATTATTAAGCAGTGGGTCTCTTTTACTGTTATTGTGTATGCAGTGAGTGGCAGGGCTGATCTAAATTTGGACACACCCAAATAACCCATTGATCAGACATCCTAGATGGCCACATGAAACCAAAGTTCCCATTATTAGTCATATGGTACTCCCATAATGATTGCTCATGAAGTGAATGCAAGGCCTGCTCCAATTAGCAGATGTTCTGGATGGCCACATGAAAACAAAGTTCCCATTATTCATTTGGTAGTCGCATATTATTTGCCTATACAGTGAATGCAAGGCCTGCCCTGCACAAAAGTTAAGGCCCCGTCACACACAGCGATCTCGCTAGCAAGACCGCTGATTTTGTGACGCCACAACGATCTCGCCAGCAAGATCGCTATGTGTGATGGGGATCAGTGACCGGCCCCCCTGCCGGGTATCGCTGATCATACTCGATTGGCCTGGGGCATTTTTCAATCACTGGTCTCCCGCTGGCCAGCACGTGTGGCAGCGAGAGACCAGCGATTAGTGACGCTGGACACTGGTTTCTAATGTAAACATCGGGTATCCAGGAGCCACAGCTCCTGGATACCCGCTGTTTACCTTGGAAACCGGCAAACACGCTGGTTTCCAAGGTAAACAGCGGGTATCCAGGAGTCTCGCGGCTCTTAGATACCCGATGCTTACCTTGGAAACCAGCATGTACACCGGTTTCCAAGGTAAACAGCGGGTATCCAAGAGCCGTGGCTCCTGGATACCCGATGTTTACATTAGAAACCAGTGTCCAGCGTCGCTGATCCTGATCGCTGGAGGGGCTCACCAGCGATCAGCCTAACGATGTCCCAGCGATCCCATCATGTTGGATCATTGGTGGGATCGCTGGGACATCGTAATGCGTAATGGGGCATTTACACGTGTAGGTAGGGTGACCGATGGGGGGGGACCCACTTCTTACCGCCGACAGACACGAGACTGAGACGGGTTGTATTCAACAGGTCCGTTTTTATTGGCCACCTCACTGACGACAACCACAATTCACCACAGGAATTTCACACTTCTTTTATTCACAGACCCGGGTACCTTCACTTCTTATTTACATCGCCATGGCGTCCTTTGTGGCTCTTCTCACTGTGGCTGCCCTAGGCCCATCCACCACAGCGCTTCACCATTCCAAGTACACCGTCCGCTTGGTACCCTCAGACCGCCTACGTCTGCGGCTACTATCCTTTGGGCCACCCCCTGTGACCGTCTCAACTGTTAGTTCCTCTCTGGAGCCTTTCTACCATCTCTCTCTCTCTCTACAGCAGAACCCCCTTACTAGTGAGCTCCCCTGGCTGACTGGACTTTCCAGAACCTTCCCTCCACCTCTTATACTCCCAGTCCTGGTAGCTCCGCCCACTATCACCTGACAGTTTCTTTGACCAATGGCAGTTACACAGTCGAACTCCTACACTCCCCACTGCCTTCTAATAGTCAAACTACAACACGGCACCCCTTTCTCTTTATCTCAGCGCTTTTGTACCTACACTGTGCTACCCCTCTGCCTCTTCCTACAGGCAGATCTATCCGTCAGTTCAACCTCCCTACACACGCACCTCAATAAGCCTTTGAATCGAGGTACTGGATGGCCACATGAAAACAAATTTCAAATTATTCATTTGGTACTCCTATACTGTTTGCTTATACATTGAATGCAAGGCCTGCCCTGCACCAAAGTTACACGCACCTCAATAAGCCTTTGAGCCAACATACTGGATGGCCACATGAAACCAATGTTCCCATTATTAGTCATTTGGTGCTCCCATAATATTTGCTCATGAAGTGAATGCAAGGCCTGCTTCAAATTTGCCTTTTGGAAGTGCATTGAGCAGCAGGGTGATGTGCTGGTAAAAAGGGAAAAAAAAATCTTTTAAATCTTCTGCCTGAGCGAGTGTGAACAAGCTGAGTGTGACCTGAGCGTAAGTGCGAACTGTGGTGTGTGACTTGTGATTCAGTGACTTTGGATTCAGGGAGTTTCCAAGGGAGGTATTACTGAATTGCTGTTGTATTTTATTAATACTTTTTATTTATTTTTGCTTATCTTTTTGTCTGGTGCAATCCCCATTAGGATGTGCTCCACTATTGCCGATGCCATCGAGTGCACATCTTGCCGCATGTATGAAATCCTTGAATAGCCGGTCGAGGGTGCATACTGCTGTGTGAGATGTGAGCATGTTGTGCATTTGGAAGTCCAGATACTGGATCTAAATGTGCAGCTGGCAACACTGAGATCTATAGACAATATGGAAAGGAGTCTTCTGCTCACTGAGCAGACGCTCAATGGGATAGATGAGGGGGGATGCTAGGTTGGAGCTGCAGGACAATGAAGCAGCTTGCTGGGTGACAGTTAGAAGGCGGGGTAGAGGGAAGAGCACCAGGGAGGCTAGTCCTGATCTGGCACACCCCAATAAGTTTGCTAAGTTGGCAGATGAGGGGAGTGTTTGTGCAGGAGTAGCACTGCTGCAGCAAGGCATGTCCTCTGAAAGCCAGAGGAGTGTCTGCTCCAGTAAGTGGGGAAATAGGAGAGCAGGGCAGGCCAGACAGGTTCTGGTAGTGGGAGACTCAATTATTAGGGGAACAGATAGGGCAATCTGTCACAAAGACAGGGATCGTCGAACGGTGTGCTGCCTACCTGGCGCTTGAGTCCGACACATCGCTGATCGGATTGACAGATTACTGGGAGGGGCTGGTGAGTATCCAGCGGTCATGGTGCACATTGACACAAATGACAAAGATAGAGGTAGGTGGAAGGTCCTTAAAGATGATTTCAGGGAATTAGGCTGTAAGCTTAAAGCAAGGACCACCAAGGTGGTATTTTCGGAAATACTTCCTGTACCACGTGCCACGCCAGAGAGGCAATGGAAGATTAGGGAGGTTAATAAGTGGCTCAGGAATTGGTGTAGGAAGGAGGGGTTTGGGTTCCTGCAGAACTGGGCCGACTTCTTAGTTGGCAACAGGTTCTATGCTAGGGACGGGCTGCACCTCAATGGGGAGGGTGCAGCTGTGCTGGGGGAGAAAATGGCTAGAAGGTTGGAGGAGTGTTTAAACTAGGGACGGGGGGAGGGTGTTCCTTTTATAGGAGGGGAAGACAGTGCAGATAGAGACCTGGGCACAAATAATGAAATTGGGGGTGGGGGTGGCATGGGGGGTGGGGTTAGAACAGTTAATAATTTAAGAAAGAATAGAGGTACAGAGAGATGCATAAAGTGCATGTATACTAATGCCAGAAGCCTCGCCAACAAAATGGAGGAATTGGAGTTAATGTTGTTGGAACCTAATTATGTCATGGTGGGGATATCTGAGACATGGCTGGACGAGAGCCTTGACTGGGTGGTTAATTTACAGGGCTATAGTCTGTTCAGAAATGACCGAACAAATAAGCGAGGTGGAGGCATGTGTTTATATGTAAAATCATCCTTAAAACCCATCCTGCGGAATAATATATATGAATCTAATGAAAATGTAGAGTTCCTGTGGGTAGAGATAAGGGGAGGGGGGAAAAATAATAAATTACTGATAGGGGTTTGTTATAAGTCTCCAAAAATAATGGAAGCAACAGAGAATATCCTCATAAAGCAAATAGATGAAGCTGCGACTCAAGGATAAGTCATTATTATGGGGGACTTCAACTACCCTGAAATACATTGGGGAACCGAAACATGCAGATCCAGCAAAGGTAATAGGTTTTTCACAACTGTGAGAGACAATTACCTTTCACAACTAGTTCAGGACCCAACAAGAGGCCGGGCACTGCTAGACCTAATATTAACCAACAGGCTAGACCACTTATCAAATGTAAGGGTTGAGGGTCACTTGGGTAATAGTGATCACAAATTAATAAGTTTTCATGTATCCTTTAATAAGATGTGTAGTAGAGGGTTTACAAGGACACTAAACTTCAGGAAGGCAAATTTCCAACGGATGAGAGATGATCTTGGTGCAATTAACTGGGACGATATCCTGAGACATAAAAATACACAAAGAAAATGAGAGACGTTTATTAGCATCCTGAATAGGACCTGTGCACAATATATACCATATGGGAATAAACATGCTAGAAATAGGAGGAAACCACTATGGCCAAATAGAGCTGTAAGGGGCGCAATAAGAGATAAAAATAAAGCATTTAGAGAATTAAAGCAAGTAGGTAGTGATGAGGCATTAAATAAATACAGAAAATTAAATAAATTCTGTAAAAAGCAAATCAAGAGAGCAAAGATTAAGACAGAGAGACTCATTGCCAGAGAAAGTAAAAATAATCCCAAAATATTCTTTAACTACATAAATAGTAAGAAGCTAAAAAATGATAGTGTTGGACCCTTAAAAATAGTCTGGGTGAAATGGTGTATGAGGATGAGGAAAAAGCCAATATGCTAAATGTCTTTTTTCAACAGTATTTACACAAGAAAATCCCATGACGGATAACATGATCAGGGATAAAAATTCTCCATTAAATGTCACCTGCTTAACCCAGTAGGAAGTACGGCGGCGTCTAAAAATCACTAAAATTGACAAATCCCGGGGCCTGGATGGGATACACCCCCGAGTACTGCAGGAATTAAGCACAGTCATAGATAGACTATTATTTTTCATCTTTAAAGATTCCATAATTACAGGGTCTGTACCACAGGACTGGTGTATAGCAAATGTGGTGCCAATATTCAAAAGGGGACAAAAGCTGAACTTGGAAATTATAGGCCAGTAAGTTTAACCTCAACTGTGGGTAAAATCCTGGAGGGTTTTCTAAGAGATACTATACTGGAGTATCTGGAGAAGAATAACCTCATGACCCAATATCAACATGGGTTTACAAGGGACCGTTCCTGTCAGACTAATCTGATAAGCTTTTATGAAGAGGTAAGTTGAGGACTGTACCAAGGGAATGCAGTGGATGTGGTGTACATGGACTTTTCAAAAGCTTTGGATACGGTGCCACACAAAAGGTTGATACATAAAATGAGAACAATGGGGATAGGGGAAAATATGTGTAGGTGGGTTAAGAACTGGCTCAGGGATAGGAAACAAAGGGTGGTTATTAATGGAGCACACTCGGACTGGGTCACGGTTAGCAGTGGGGTACCACAGGGGTCAGTTTTGGGCCCGCTTCTTTTTAACATATTTATTAATGACCTTGTAGGGGGCATAGAGAGTAGAATTTCAATATTTGCAGATGACACTAAACTCTGCATGGTAATCAATACAGAGGAGGACAATTTTATATTACAGGAGGATTTATGTAAACTAGAAGCTTGGGCTGATAAATGGCAAACGAGCTTTAATGGGGATAAATGTAAGGTCATGCACTTGGGTAGAATGAACAAGATGTATAATTATGTGCTTAATTGTAAAACACTGGGCAAAACTGTCACTGAAAAAGACCTGGGTGTATGGGTGGACGACAAACTCACATTTAGTGGCCATTGTCAGGCATCTGCTGCAAATGCAAATAAAATAATGGGATGCATTAAAAGAGACATAGATGCTCATGAGGAGAACATAATTTTACCTCTATATAAGTCACTAGTGCGACCACACTTAGAATACTGTGTACAGTTCTGGTCTCCAGTGTATAAGAAAGACATAGCTGAACTGGAGCGGGTGTAGAGAAGAGCGACCAAGGTTATTAGGGAACTAGGGGGTCTGCAATATCAAGACAGGTTATTACACTTGGGGTTATTTAGTTTGAAAAATCGAAGGCTTAGGGGTGATCTTATTACAATGTATAAATATATGCGGGGACAGTACAAAGACCTTTCTAATGATCTTTTTACTCTTAGACCTGTGACGGGGACAAGGGGGCATCCTCTACGTCTGGAGGAAAGAAGGTTTAAGCATACTCACAGACGCGGATTCTTTACAGTAAGAGCAGTGAGACTATGGAACTCTCTGCCATATGATGTTGTAATGAGTGATTCCCTACTAAAATTTAAGAAGGGACTGGATGCCTTTCTTGAAAAGTATAATATTACAGGGTATATACACTAGTTTCCTTAATATTGCGTTGATCCAGGGAGCTAGTCTGATTGCCGTATGTGGAGTCGGGAAGGAATTTTTTTCCCCAATTTGAAGCTTACTGTTTGCCACATGGGTTTTTTTTTTTTTGCCTTCCTCTGGATCAACATGTTAGGGCAAGTTAGGATAGGATATGGGTTGAACTAGATGGACTTACAGTCTTCCTTCAACCCTAATAACTATGTTACTATGTTACTATGTAAATTTAGACACACTCCAATAACCCATTGAACAGATGTCCTGGATGGCCATATAAAAACAAATTTCCCATTATTCATTTGGTACTTCTATACTGTTTGCTTATGCATTGAATGCAAGGCCTGCCCTGTACAAAAGTTACACGCACCCCAATAAGCATTTGAACCGACGTACTGGATGGCCACATGAAAACAAAGTTCCCATTATTCATTTCGTACTCCAATACTGTTTACCTTTGCATTGAATACAAGGCCTGCCCTGTCCTAAAGTTACACACACTCCAATAATCCTTTGAACCGATGTCTTGAATTGCCACATGAAAACAAAGTTCCCATTATTTGTCAGCTGATACTCCCATATTGTTTGCCCATGGAGTGATGGCAAGGCCTGCCTCAAATTTGTATGCACCCCAATCCCTCTTGGAATAAATGTGGACGATGGCCTACGAAAAATGTTTTCCCAGTTTAAAGGAGCGGGTCTCCTATACTTGTCATGTCCATACGTATGGGCTGCCAAATATTTCCCCCTGGGGGGTAAACCTCAACATACTGTGTAAACATTTTTTGTAAGGACATCATAAACACTCTTGAAAAAAATAACTTGGCTGTAGCATCACGTAACACGTTCACCCTGGTGAACTAGTGGTGGTGTTAGAAGAGACGAGGAGTATGGCCTCCTAAAAATATTTTCCCAATTTAAAGGAGCGGGTCTCCTATACTTGTAATGCCCATGCAGTAAGTGTATGGGCTGACAATCATTTCCCCAAGGGGGTACACATCAACTTACTGTGTAAACATTTTTTTTCACGGGCATCATAAACACCCTAGAAAACAATAAGGTGGTTTCCTACAAGGCGTAAAGAGCCAGTTCATGCCACATGTCCACCTTGGATACCCAATAATTATAAGGCACAGAGGAATCACAGTGTACGTTGGTACAGTCAGCAAGGTACTCCCTCAGCATTTCCCAAAACTTTGCACTCCTTGTGAGAGTACCCCACGCCTCAGGGCCTGTAAGATGGGAGGGTTGGAAAATACTCTCTCAGAACTTTGCCAGTGTTCCCTTGCCTCTGCTGGATTGGATTTGTGTCTCTGTCACCTGTACTCCTTTGTTGTCCAATGAACTGTGACGGCTGCAGCCAGCGTTTTTTAGATGGGAATTTTTTTTAATAATTCTGCAACAATGGCCTTCTGGTACTGTACCATTTTAATACACCAGTCTTCCTCTGGAAGAAGAGATTGAAAGTCCTTGTAGCATGGGTCTAGAAGTGTCACCAACCAGTAATGACTGTCACCCAAAATTTGGAGAACATGAGGGTTACGGGAAACGCAGCGCAACATAAAGTCAGCCATGTGTGCCAGACTGAAAACAGGCAAGACTTCTGTGGCCTCACCAAGAGGATGACTGACCATGCTCTCCTCCTCCTCCTTCTCCCTGTCCTCAGCCATCCACGCTAAACAGATGGTATGACAGTTGTGCTTGTAGTACCATCTATAGCGCATGAAAGTAGTTCCTGTTCTTCCTCCTCCTCCTCTTCCTCATTGTCAACCAATCCACATTGGGATGACATGAAGCTGGGCTGTGTGTAATCACCCTGAATGGTTCCTTGCTCCACTTCATCGTGCTCCACCTGCAATGCATTCTCTTTCATTGTGAGCAGAGAGCTTTTCAGAATACAGAGAAGCTAATTATGGCGTCATCGCTGCTCACCATCTTGGTGGACTCCTCAAAGTTTTGTAGGATGGTACATATGTCTGACATCCATATCCACTCCTGAGGTCTTATGTGTGGAGTCTGAACTGAATACCGATGGCCTTGTTGATACTGGTAGTCAATAACTGCCCTCTTCTGATCACAAATCCTTTCCAACATATGCAGCGTAGATTTCAAACGCATGGGGACATCACACACCAGTTGGTGAGCCGGGAGCTGCAAATGCTGCTGAAGCACAGCAAGGGTGGCGGAAGGTATAGCTGACTTTCTAAAATGGGCACACTGATGGTGTGTGACCTAACCGTTGTACTGACAACTTCCGTCGTGTTGGTGTTACGAGGAACGGTTGCCCGCCTTCTGTCTGGGGCCACCACGCTGCTTCTTCCTGCCTGTTGGGGTGATATGCCTCCCTCCCCCTGTGTGCTGCTGTCCTCGCTCTGCATGTCCTCCTGCCAGGTGGGGTCAGTTACTATATCATCCATCACCTTGTCTTCCACTTCCGCACCGTGGTCTTCCTCCTGACTTTCTGGCAATTGTGTCTCTTCATCGTCCACTTCTTGTGACACATTCCCACCGTTGCCTTCGTATGACCGTGGCTGCTCAAATATTTTGGCGTCACTACATGCAATTTTATCTTACCCCGCTTCAAGTGGACCGGGTGAGAGGTCCGAATCTATAAATGGAAAAGTGAACAGCTCTTTGGAGTGTCCAAGTGTTGGATCAGTTGTCTCTGGGCACTCGGCATGGTGGGAGGAAGGAGGATCAGGGTGAGGATTATGCAGTCCAGACTCATGGCTACTCAGACTTGACCGTGTGGAAGACAGGGTGGTGGTGATGGTGGCAAAGTGACTGGAAGCATTATCCTCTTTCCAACCAACAACCTTTTGACACAGCTCTGGGCTCAATAGTTATGCTCTGTGGTCCCCTAGTAATTCGGACAGGAAGGTCGGGCGAGACGATGTGGATGTTTGTTGTGGCACAATTTCAGCTTGCCCACGGCCTCAACCTTGGCCTCTGCGTGCACCATCACCATCACGTTTACTTCCCCATCCCTTGCCACGTGCCTTGCCCATTTTAAATGGACTACAATATTTTCCACGTTCACTGCAAATGGCTGAATTTGGAGTGAACTTATATGTGATCCATGTGCGGGAAACCCAGTTTAAAATATCTGGTCTGTAGGTAACGATTTTTTTTCAGCAAACTAGTGTCAATAACTAGAAAACACGGGAAAAACAGTTGAATGGAGGCCTCAAATGCCACAGTTTGAAGCCCATAAATACCTAGGCATGTGATGGAGATACTACACTGCAAAATATGTGGCCTGTATTTTTATTTTTTTACAGGATAATAGTGTCAAGAACTAGGGTAACATACAGTGAAAACAGTTGAATGGAGACCTCAAATGTCATAATTTATAGGCCTCAGATAGATGAGGTGTGTGATGGAGATACTACACTGTAAAATATGTGGCCTGTATTTTTATTTTTTTTTACAGGAAAATAGGGTCAAGAACTAGGGTAGCACGCAGCAAAACAGTTGAATGGAGACTTCAAATGCCACTGTTTGTAGCCCACAGATAGAAGAGGCATTTGACAGAGATACTACACTGTAAAATATGTGGCCTGTACTTTTTATATTTTTTACAGAAAAATAGTGTCAAGAACTAGGGTAACAGACAGCATAAATAGTTGAATGGAGGCCTCAAATGACACAATTTGTAGCCAACAGATAGATGAGGCGTGTGACAGAGCTACTCCACTGTAAAATATGTGGCCTGTATTTTTATTTTTTACAGGAAAATAGTGTCAAGAACTAGGGTTACACACAGCAAAAACAGTTGAATGGAGACCTCAAATGCCACAATTTGTAGCCCACAGATAGATGAGTCGTGTGACAGAGATATCACAGTGTAAAATATGTGGCCTGTAATTTTTTTTTGCAGCAAAATAGTGTTAATAATTGGAGAAACACACACAGCAAAAACAGTTGAATGGAGGCCTCAAGTGCCACAATTTGTAACCTACAGATAGATGAGGCGAGTGACGGAGATACTACACTGTAAAATATGTGGCATGTAGAGTTGAGCAAAACAGGTCGGTTAGATTAAAAAGTCGCCGACTTTCGCCAAAGTCGGGTTTCGCCGATCGAAACCCGACCCTAGTGTGAGGTCGGCCATGAGGTCGCCGATCAGCGCGCCAAAGTCGCGTTCAAATGATGCTTTCAGCGCCTTTTCTCACCCAATGATGGAGGACGCACACTGTGGGCGACGCGATGACATGCGCAGCGGCCAGCACCATCTTAGAGAAGGGCATTGAAGTGATTAGCTGGCTTTGTGTGGCGTCACAATGGATATAAAAGGCTGTGAACCGCCATCTTACTTCTGCCGATCTTACAATAAGGAGTGGTGCTGCTGATGATTCTGAACAGGTAGAGCGTTAGGCAGGGAAGAAAAAAAAAACTGCTTCTGCTGATAGCGCTTTTCACTGTACTGTTAGTGTGCAGTGAAAGGGGAGGATTTTTGTTGTGTGCAGCAGCTTTGGTGGGGATTAGGCTGCCTTTTAAGGCTACCTGCTAGCTGCATTGCTGTGTGCACATTGCTGTTCAAACTGCTTTTTTCAAAGCACTCCAAATTTTATTATTTTGTCCTGGTGAGTTACTGAGCGTTCATTTTTTCACACACCGTCAGGGGTGGATTAAGGGTAGCCAGGGCCCGGGGCAGTTCAGACTCTGTGGGCCCCCCTCGTCACGTGACGGGGGTCACGAATCGTAGAGCCACACTCTACATAGAGAATAATGGGGCCTCCAGCACCGACCTCCACCCGCAGAGCCGCACTCCACATAGAGAATAATGGGGCCTCCAGCACCGACCTCCACCCGCACTGCACTCCACATAGTGAATAATGGGGCCTCCTGCACCGACCTCCACCCGCAGAGCCGCACTCCACATAGAGAATAATGGAGCCTCCAGATCCGACCTCCACCCGCAGAGCCACACTCCACATAGAGAATAATGGAGCCTCCAGCACCGACCTCCACCTGCAGAGCCCCACTCCACATAGAGAATAATGGAGCCTCCAGCACCGACCTCCACCCGCAGAGCCACACTCCACATAGAGAATAATGGAGCCTCCAGCACCGACCTCCACCCGCAGAGCCGCACTCCACATAGAGAATAATGGGGCCTCCAGCACCGACCTCCACCCGCAGAGCCACACTCCACATAGAGAATAATGGAGCCTCCAGCACCGACCTCCACCCGCAGAGCCGCACTCCACATAGAGAATAATGGGGCCTCCAGCACCGACCTCCACCCGCAGAGCCACACTCCACATAGAGAATAATGGGGCCTCCAGCACCGACCTCCACCCGCAGAGCCGCACTCCACATAGAGAATAATGGGGCCTCCAGCACCGACCTCCACCCACAGAGCCGCACTCCACATAGAGAATAATGGGGCCTCCAGCACCGACCTCCACCCGCACTGCACTCCACATAGTGAATAATGGGGCCTCCTGCACCGACCTCCACCCGCAGAGCCGCACTCCACATAGAGAATAATGGAGCCTCCAGATCCGACCTCCACCCGCAGAGCCACACTCCACATAGAGAATAATGGAGCCTCCAGCACCGACCTCCACCTGCAGAGCCCCACTCCACATAGAGAATAATGGAGCCTCCAGCACCGACCTCCACCCGCAGAGCCGCACTCCACATAGAGAATAATGGAGCCTCCAGCACCGACCTCCACCCGCAGAGCCACACTCCACATAGAGAATAATGGAGCCTCCAGCACCGACCTCCACCCGCAGAGCCGCACTCCACATAGAGAATAATGGGGCCTCCAGCACCGACCTCCACCCGCAGAGCCACACTCCACATAGAGAATAATGGAGCCTCCAGCACCGACCTCCACCCGCAGAGCCGCACTCCACATAGAGAATAATGGGGCCTCCAGCACCGACCTCCACCCGCAGAGCCACACTCCACATAGAGAATAATGGGGCCTCCAGCACCGACCTCCACCCGCAGAGCCGCACTCCACATAGAGAATAATGGGGCCTCCAGCACCGACCTCCACCCACAGAGCCGCACTCCACATACATGGCTGCTCTCAGTGCTCTGTGCTGTGCGCACAGGACCTGTGATGAGGTCACAGGAGGGGAGGAGACAGGGGTCACATGATCGGGGGCCCTGACACCTTCCCTCCTGTGATCTCATCACAAGCCTTTGCACGCTACCAGCAGCATCAGCGTTCACGCTACTTGTAGATGCTGCTGGTAGCAGAGCACATAATGCCGCCCCCACGGTCACTCACTTTTAGGTGGGGAGAAGATGGAGTGCCATTGCAGCAGCCAGCAGGAATGTGGTGGGGGCCCCCTTAGAAGCTCTTGTGGTGGGGGCCCCGGGGCTGAAGCCCCGCCTGCCCTGCCTATAATCCGGCCCTGCGCGGTGGCGGATTATAATGGGGCAATTTACTGGCCTGGGCTGTGGGCCCCTTAACCCCACTGGGCCCGGGGCAACTGCCCAAATTGACCTCATTATAATCCGCCACTGCACACCGTCTAGCGGTGTACGCTCCTCACACACTACCATGTACCACCTTCTAGCATGGACAAATAGAAGCTACCTGTGTGTGACTCTGGAAAAAAAAACGAGGAGTTTTTCAGTTTTTCCAGACCTACACCTTAGAGTCATGTCCGTTTTTCAAACAGTTTCATATATCTGTTGCTTGATTACGGTCTAAACTAGACAGAAACAGCATGTGTCAGTCCATATACAAATACACGGAGCTTGACAATTTTACATACACGCACCATACAGCGGTGTACGCTCCTCACACACTACCGTGTACCGCCTTCTAGCACGGACAAATAGAAGCTACCTGTGTGTGACTCTGGTAAAAAAAAATGAGGAGTTTTTCCATTTTTCCAGACCTACACCTTAGAGTCATGTCCGTTTTTCAAACAGTTTCGTATATCTGTTTTTTGATTACGGTCTAAACTAGACAGAGACAGCATGTGTCAGTCCGTATACAAATACACGGAGCTTGACAATTTTACATACACACACCGTACAGCGGTGTACGCTCCTCACACACTACGGTGTACCGCCTTCTAGCACGGACAAATAGAAGTTACCTCTGTGTATCTCTGGAACAAAAACCAAGGAGTTTTTCCGTTTTTCCAGACCTACACCTTAGAGTCGTGTCCGTTTTTCAAACAGTTTCGTATATCTGCTGTTTGATTATGGTCTAAACTAGACAGAGACAGCGTGTGTCAGTCCATATACAAATACACGGAGCTTGTCAATTTTCCTGACACACATCGTATAGAGCTGTCCGATTCTCCAACAGTATTGTATATCTGCCGTTTGCATTACAGTCACTTTTATACCTAGTCAGCGTGTGTGTGACACTCCGTAAATACATATACGGAGCTTGTTAGTTGCACAAAAATCGTATACAGCTGTACACTTCTGATACAGTTCCGTATATCTGCTTGTTGGATTACGGTCGAATACATACTGTAAGAGCGTCTGTGACTAATGTAAGGTCGGTGGGTCGGGCGAGCTGGGGGGTGATCCCTCTTTTATACCGCGCAGAGATGACACAAAGACAAGATGGAGGCAGGTACTGGGTGCAACAGGTCCAAGTTTATTTCTTCACTTGCCGTCCGCCTGACGGCCTCCGCAGCACACCGCACGTTTCTTCACTTATCGGCCCTCCGTTTCTAGAGCCGTTTACACACTGTACTTTTACAATAGGGACGTACATATGCGTACCGTCCCTCCTTTACTGTTTGACGCTTCTGACAGGTCCGCCACTGTGGCCGCCCTAGGCCCATTAACCAACAGCGCTTTCACTGGTCAGTCGTCGTGTCCAATACGGTATATAGCACTCACTGCCTCGTCTCTTCTGCGGTATCTTCCTGTCAGGACCACCCCCCTGACATTTCCTCCTCTCAGTCCCCCTGGTAAGATTCTCCTCAGGGCGCAAAGACTGTCACAGTCCTCCTGTCACCTGAGCTTCCCCTGGGGACTGGAACTTTCTGGAATCCTCCCTCAGAATTTATAGCTCACCTGGTTCCTTGAAACTGTCACTCCAACTGTCACCACGCCCCCCATGACCAACGGTTTCTAATGCCCTAAGCTGATGTCACGTCCTTTGCTCACACTCCACCCTGCCATCTAATGGTCATCCCAAGGTACTGGAAGTCACCTACACTTTCCTAGCTGTTTCCCAATATATTACTGACACCTACCTAAACTGTGCAAACCTATCTTTCTCCATTCTGACACGTCCGTCCGTCCGTCAGGTCACCTTCCCTACACTCTCCCTTCCTTTGTCCATTGTCGTCCTCGACAATCGTCATCCCTGCCTTCGTCGTTCTGAAGTTACACCTACATTCTGTTGTCGGACCAGCTGTTGAGCCAAACCCACTATCTGTGGGGGCCGAACCATACTGGGAGCACTATGCTCTGAGCAGCCTACTGCTACTCACCAGCGCGCACGCCACATGACAACGTCTTTCAAACTGGGCAAGGTACACCCGTATTCTCTCTACGGCGTGTATCTTTCCCCTACTCTCCCCTTCTGTTACCTTTCACTATTCGGTACGCCATGATCGAGGTCTCTTACCTTCCAGATCATTACCAGCGCCCACCTTCCTCCTTCAGGGGTGTCCGTGGTGTTGGGGACCTTACCTAGGATGGCTGTCTTTCTCACGTCTTCCAACTCATTTTCCCTTCTTTCAATTACATGTCATGGTCGGCGTCCCGGTCTCCCAGACCTCCTCAACTCTTAGATCCCTACCGGATCTCACACTTTCCTTTGGTCCCGCAGACCTTCCCTTACCCGGACCTGTTGCATTTTACTTTGCATATTATACATCAAGCAACTTTATAATAGCACAAGTACCCCATTTTTATATTTATTTTTTTTTTTCATTTTCTTTTGCTTTAAAACTCAACATTCAACAATAAACATCGCCAGTACTCCTTTTCCCTCCCCCTTCCTTGGACATGGACACTCCCTCTTGTCTTCGTATCCCCGTTCTGTCAAGTTTCCAAATCAGTAAATAACATCCTGTAAGAGGAACATTCTTAAAAAAAAAACAGCTTAATCATATAAAACATTTTTTTTTTTTTAAAACTAGAACTGTTCTTTCAGACTCTGACAGTCCAGGCCATCTCCTGATGGCCGGTAGCAAGGGGCCCACAGCCGTGGAACTCCTGGGGTGAAGGGAGTGTCCAATACAGTCCTCTTTACGGGGGTTCGCGTTCCTCGGGTACCGCCAGTACTGCCACCGCATAATACCCGCGGGGGCAGTATTCTTTATAATAAGAGACAAAGTCCCCTATTTCCAGGGCACGGCCGTGGCGTATGGAGGCTACGTTCACATATACCTTCTGGCCAGTCTGATCACGTATGAAACCATACCCCCGGTCCACATTGGTGTACACCAGCCGCCCCCGGGATCTTTCCACCGCCATGCCAGCCTCCCCTTTTGAATGAAGCAGGCTCCATACCTCCTGCTCTCGAACCTTCTTTTGTTTTATCACCTCCGCAACCCAAGCGGAGGGTACCGCGCCAGTCCCAGAGTCCGGTGGGCGGGAACTTGCCGAGAAAGGGCGCGGGGCAGAGGCGGCCGATGATATCTGTGGCCCAGCAGCCGCTGGGGCCGGGTAGCGGATGGGAGCAGCCGTGATTCCGGAGGGCTGGTCCACAGGGCCCGTTAGACAGACCACAGCCGGTTCCAATACTGACATTACCGTGGCCGCAGGGTAGGCCGAATCCACAACTTCCATCAAAGCCGGAGTAACGGCCGGTTCGGGTGATGAGGCTGACACCGGCCGAGGGAGCGCAACCGCGCCTTCTGTAAATAAGCTCCGCCCTGCTGACTCCGGGCGGGATGGCTCGGGGACGGGAGCGGGGGCCTTGCTCAACCCCGCGTATAGCATAGGGCCCTCCGCAGCCGGGCCTTCCGGTACACTGGAGGCTGCATGTTGTGGCAAAATGATAGGGGCCGCTTGTGAAGCCGCCGGCAGGGCCGGGGGAACTCTCACCTTCCCCGGCGCCGCGGCCTCCGTCACACCACCGCACGGCTCATCCCGCAGCCTCCGCTCTCCAACTCGCTGCTCAGCGGGCCTAGCTTCCAGACTCAGGGGCTCCGCGGGGAGACTCTCCGCCGGTATCGATGGCGGCCGCTCCTTCTTGCTCCGCACGGGCTCTGCACAAACTCCTCTTCTTGCCCATGGACCCGAGGATGACGTCTTCTGTCTCAGCTCGTTCTCCTGCCGCCACTGCCACTCCAGGCGGCCGATGCCCCGACACCCGCAGCGTCTCATACCGTCCGGTGGGCAGCAATCGAATGGCGCCAAACAGCTGCACTCAAGCTTTTCTTCGGTGTCACTCCCTCTGTGGGGTGGGGCGTTGGCAGGCCTCTCCACCCACCTGTCAGGGTCCAATATATGGAAACGTCGGCCTCCGGGCACATACTGCTGTCCACGGGGGTACGTTGGAGGGGGTCCCAGTCCATTCAACACGACTGCAAACACCCGGACCTCGCCTCTGCGCTGAAGCAGCACCGCCATACTGCACAGTTCCCGGTACCGCCCCGGATCCTCTGCTGGCCACACAGATCCGCCACAGCGCTTCCCATTTATATTCTACAGGTTGGTAATTTGTAATCCACAGGTAATTGTAATCCAAACAGAGTAGTCCAAGTCCTTTTCCATTCTTTGAGGCAGGTCTGCCGCAGAAGATGAGGTATTAGCGGCGGCGATCCTGCCGACTACGCCAAATGTAAGGTCGGTGGGTCGGGCGAGCTGGGGGGTGATCCCTCTTTTATACCGCGCAGAGATGACACAGAGACAAGATGGAGGCAGGTACTGGGTGCAACAGGTCCAAGTTTATTTCTTCACTTGCCGTCCGCCTGACGGCCTCCGCAGCACACCGCACGTTTCTTCACTTATCGGCCCTCCGTTTCTAGAGCCGTTTACACACCGTACTTTTACAATAGGGACGTACATATGCGTACCATCCCTCCTTTACTGTTTGACGCTTCTGACAGGTCCGCCACTGTGGCCGCTCTAGGCCCATTAACCAACAGCGCTTTCACTGGTCAGTCGTCGTGTCCAATACGGTATATAGCACTCACTGCCTCGTCTCTTCTGCGGTATCTTCCTGTCAGGACCACCCCCCTGACATTTCCTCCTCTCAGTCCCCCTGGTAAGATTCTCCTCAGGGTGCAAAGACTGTCACAGTCCTCCTGTCACCTGAGCTCCCCCTGGGGACTGGAACTTTCTGGAACCCTCCCTCAGAATTTATAGCTCACCCGGTTCCTTGAAACTGTCACTCCAACTGTCACCACGCCCCCCATGACCAACGGTTTCTAAAGCCCTAAGCTGATGTCACGTCCTTTGCTCACACTCCACCCTGCCATCTAATGGTCATCCCAAGGTACTGCACGTCACCTACACTTTCCTAGCTGTTTCCCAATATATTACTGACACCTACCTAAACTGTGCAAACCTATCTTTCTCCATTCTGACACGTCCGTCCGTCCGTCAGGTCACCTTCCCTACACTAACATAATATATACGTTGATTTAATTTGTTTAATACACCTTACACAGCGTTCCAAGGTCAGGGACAGTGTTTGTGCGTGACTGTAGGGATGTGGATTTGCCAGAAACTGCTCCTCCACCCACCACGGGCAGTGCATCATTGACACCTGGAACCTTGGCCCACATGTGCGATTATGCCTTGCGGATCCTAAAAAAGGACCCCCGCATTGCCAAAATGATGAGGGATAATGACTACCGGCTTGCCAGCATCCTCGATCCGCACTACAAAGGCAAATTACACAACATTATGCCACAGGAGAACCTAGAGATAATATTGGCAAACAAACAAGCAACTCTGGTAAACTGTTTGTTTGAGGCTTTCCCAGCACACAGCAGCAGTGCTGGTTCTCCCACGAGCCGTAGTGAGCACAATGGAAGAGGTGTTCGTGGTGCACACAGCAGAAGTGGCGTTAGAGACAGGGGTTTAATGACCATGTTGTGGAATGATTTCTCAAGTACCGCTCACACGACTGCTAATACTGCATCGATTAAAAGTGACAGGAGGCAGCAGTTGTCAACCATGGTTGCAAACTACTTTTCCTTCCATATCGATGTTCTCCCTCACAGGTCATTCCCCTTTGACTACACCACTGTGTAGTCTGGACAGTTAAATCCTTCACAGGGACGGCCATGAGAAATTTGCTGTATTGATCAATGATGGTTAAGATGTAGCTATGGCCTGTCCTGCTGGCCTCTACCTTCAGATGATCAATGGCTACCATTTGAAATGGACATCAACTTACAAGCGGATGCAGTGGTGCTTTATGATCACCTTTCACAGTTGTGATAGTCACAGACGTGTGACATTCCTGCCACCATTTTTCAATGTCTCCTCTCATGCCAATCCAATAGAATCGCCTATGGCCTGTGGCACTCCAAAATGACCAGACCAGGCAGTGAGGACCATGGGTACATCTCTCCCTGTGATCACAATTTGATGGAGACAAGTAACGGTGATGTGATCCACGCTACTGCGATAAAGCAATCCTTTCTTCACAAAGAACCTTTTTCGCTTTCTCCACAGACACAGTAATTGAGGGTCTGAATCGCCTCTTCAACATCTACCGGGAGGTTTTCCCGCGATGAGTAATTCCAAAATTTCTGCTAACACTTGACTTTGCGTCTATACTTGTATCCATGTAGTTTCCAGTAGCGGAGATTCTTGACTGGCTTACTGAGATTGAAATATATACTAAGATTTAAAAGTACCACAACACTGTATACTGGTGTACGCTATGAATACCTTTCCCTTCTTCTACTTTTGTAATTCTGGTGTAATACATAGTGAGCCTGTGAGTGTCTGTGTCTGACTCCGGAATTATAGACGGAAATTTAACCCTAGACTGGACAAACCTGGTATGTGCTGATACAGTACCTTGTTTCAAAAATTTGTATTAAGGTATCATCTGTAGGATAACCAACTGGGACCCTCTTCTTGCCACAGACAAACACGAGACTGAGACAGAGATTCTATTGAACAGGTCCGTTTTTAGTGCCCATGCTTCTGTCGACAACAGCAATTCACCACAGCCGTTTCACATTTCTCTGTAAACACGCCCCCGGTACCTTCACTTGCCTTGTTACTATAATCGTGGCGTCCTCTGTGGCTCTTCCACTGTGGCTGGCCTAGGCCCAACCACCACAGCACTGCACCAGTCTGAGCACACCGTCCATATGATAGCCCCAGGCCATCTTCGTCTGCGGCTACCATCCTCTGGGCCACCCCCCCGTGACTGCCTCAACTGACAGTCCTCTCTGGAGCCTTTCCACTGTCTCTATTTCCTCAGCAGAACTTCCTCTTTACTGTGCTCCCTTCGCTGACTGACTCTTCCTCAGCTTTTGATACTTCCAGTTCTGGTAACAGTTTCTCTGACCAATGGCAGTTATTCAGTCCCACTCGTACACTCTCCACTGCCCTCCAATGGGCAAGCTAAAACACTGCAACCTTTCTCTTTATCTTAGCGGAGTAGTTAGACTGCTTTTAAAGCCGGAGTATCAGGAACTGTTTGTGGCTTACATTGCTGAAACAGCCTCCAGCTCTATCGCCTCCTCTTCTGAAGTTGTAAAAAATGCAAGCACTGAGTCGGAACTGCAGGCTTCTGGTCAGGAGCAACCCCTTTCCTTGTGTCCTTCACCCACACCAAAAGTGAAGGATGTGGAAGCACACACCTCAGATTACTCCATGGAGCTCTTTTCACTTACCATGCCTGGGTTAATTAAAAATAGAGCCCATCATGTACTGGAGCAATGTAAATGGGGCAGATCAGACACTGGAGCAGCATCTAAGGGGCACATTATACACTGGAGCATTACAAATGGGGCCCATTATATATGGAGCATTATTAGGGCCCATGATACACTGGAGCATCATCCATGAGGCCCATCATGTACTGGAGCATTGTAAATGGGGCAGATCAGACACTGGAGCAGCATTTAAGGGGCACATTATACATTGGAGCATTACAAATGGGGCCCATTATATATGGAGCATTATTTGAGTCCATCATACACTGGAGCATCATCCATGAGGCCCATCATGTACTGGAGCATTGTAAATGGGGTAGATCAGACACTAGAGCAGCATCTACGGGGCACATTATACACTGGAGCATTACAAATGGGGCCTATTATATATGGAGCATTATGTGGAGCTCATCAGACACTGTATGGAACATTATATGTGACTAATTATTTGGTATGGAGAAATATATGGGGCTCATTATTCTGTATGGCGCACAATGTGGTGGCTATAACACTGTATGGAGTTATATACTGTCCTGCTTTTGAGCTATTGTACAATTTAACCCTAGAACGCATACCCATAGAAATCTACACATTCACGCACCTGGGGCCTTTTAGGCCTGTTTACAATTATCATGGAATAACTCAAATAAAAATACTTTTCAAAGTTTATTGCAAAGTAAGGATGCATTCCCACAAGCGCTGGCGTCCGCCAGGATGGGATTCCGTAATGGATCTGACCTCCTGGTGACCCCAGCTAAGGCTGGCGGACGCATACCTGGGGCCTCGCAGGCCTGCCAGGTTACTTGTTTTCTATTTTCTGTAAAATTACTTTAGTTAGAATTTTGAAACTATAGGTATTCCTCAGGTATATAGTTGTTAGTAATTTCCAGTTGTTCATATATTTTTATGTTATAGGCATTTCGGTATAACAACCTTTTTTTGGGACTACCCCATATTCACGCACCTGGGGCCTTTTAGGCCTGTGTGCAAATAACATGGAATAACTCAAATAAAAATACTTTTCAAAATTTATTTTACAATTGCAAAGTAAGGATGCGCTGGGGTCCGCCAGGAGGTGATTAGAGTTGAGCGATACCGTCCGATACTTCAAAGTATCGGATCGGAATGGATCGGCCGATCTTAAAAAAAAGTATCGGTATCGCCGATTCCGATACCGGAAGTCCCATTCAAGTCTATGGGACTTCCGGTATCGGAATAAGAAAAACCCTGTTTTTGCCTTGTACAGCCTCTCTGGGGTCTGTACGGGCCTTTCGGGGGGCTGTGCCGGCCTGCCAGGGGGTCTGTGCAGGCTCCGGTGGTCTGTGCCGGCCTGCCGGGGGGCTGTGCCGGCCTGCCGGGGGGCTGTGCAGGCTCCGGGGGGCTGTGCCGGCCTGCCGGGGGGCTGTGCCGGCCTGCCGGTGGTCTGTGCAGGCTCCGGTGGGCTGTGCCGGCCTGCCGGGGGGCTGTGCCGGCCTGCCGGGGGTCTGTGCAGGCTTCGGGGGTCTGTGCAGGCATCGTCCGATGGGACTACAAGTCCCATCGGACGATGCCTGCACAGACCCCCGAGATGCCTGCTACCATGACAGTGATTGACACATTAGCCAATGATGGGACAGTAGTAGTCCCATCATCCGGCTAATGTGTTGAATGTAAAAAAAAAAAAAAAAAATTACATGCTACATACATGCTACATTCATACTACATATATACTACATGCAACATACATACTACATATATACTACATGCATGCAACATGCATACTACATATATACTACATGCTACATACATACTACATATATGCTACATATATACTACATGCATGCTACATACATACTGCATGCTACATACATACTACATATATGCTACATACATACTACATATATACTACATGCATGCTACATACATACTGCATGCTACATACATACTACATGCTACATACATACCACATATATACTACATACATACTACATGCATGCTACATGCTACATACATACCACATACATACTACATACATACTACATGCATGCTACATACATACTACATGCTACATACATACTACATATATACTACATGCATGCTACATACATACTACATGCTACATACATACTACATATATGCTACATACATACTACATATATACTACATGCATGCTACATACATACTGCATGCTACATACATACTACATGCTACATACATACCACATATATACTACATACATACTACATGCATGCTACATGCTACATACATACCACATACATACTACATACATACTACATACATACTACATGCATGCTACATACATACTACATGCTACATACATACTACATATATACTACATGCATGCTACATACATACTACATGCTACATACATACTACATATCTACTACATGCATGCTACATACATACTACATACATACTACATGCATGCTCCATACATACTACATGCTACATACATACCACATACATACTACATATATACTACATGCATGCTACATACATACTGCATGCTACATGCATGCTACATACATACTACATACATACTACATGCTACATACATACCACATATATACTACATACATACTACATACAATACATTCATACAATACATACATAGACATACAGTACATATAACATAGAGTAACATACTTACCAATACTTGTCACATTGTTCCCCGAAGCCATTGTCTTTTCCGGAATAAATATTAACATAACAAACCACAAAAATACTCACCCACGATCCGAAGCAGTCCACGAGTGTGTCCCACGACGATCTTGGGTAGAGAACTGCAGCATCAGCTGATGCTGCCGTTCTCTACGGGCTGCAGGAATCCAATGACGGAAGGTAGTTATCCTTCCGCACTGTATTCCTCCGCCACTTAAAAAAAAAAAGTCCCTAGTCTCACTTTATGCCATTGCTGTGTGGGAATTTCCCATGTAGTATGTGTGTGTATGTGTATCCCTGTGTGGGAATGTATTGTATGTAGTATGTATGTAGTATATATGTGGTATGTATGTAGCATGTAGTATGTATGTAGTATGTTTGTAGCATGCATGTAGCATGCAGTATGTATGTAGCATGCATGTAGTATATATGTAGTATGTATGTAGCATGTAGCATGTAGTATGTATGTAGTATGTATGTGGTATGTATGTAGCATGTAGTATGTATGTAGCATGCATGTAGTATATATGTGTTATGTATGTAGCATGCATGTAGTATGTATGTAGTATGTATGTAGTATGTATGTAGCATGCATGTAGTATGTATGTAGTATGTAGTATATATGTAGTATGTATGTAGCATGTAGTATGTATGTAGCATGCATGTAGTATATATGTAGTATGTATGTAGCATGTAGTATGTATGTAGCATGCATGTAGTATGTATGTAGTATGTACACTCACTGGCCACTTTATTAGGTACACCATGCTAGTAAGGGGTTGGACCCCCTTTTGCCTTCAGAACTGCCTCAATTCTTCGTGGCAGAGATTCAACAAGGTGCTGGAAGCATTCCTCAGAGATTTTGGACCATATTGACATGATGGCATCACACAGTTGGCGCAGATTTGTCGGCTGCACATCCCTGATGCGAATCTCCCGTTCCACCACATCCCAAAGATGCTCTATTGGATTGAGATCTGGTGACTGAGGAGGCCATTTGAGTACAGTAAACTCATTGTCATGTTCAAGAAACCAATCTGAGATGATTCGAGCTTTATGACATGGCGCATTATCCTGCTGAAAGTAGCCATCAGATGTTGGGTACATTGTGGTCATAAAGGGATGGACATGGTCAGCAACAATACTCAGGTAGGCTGTGGCGTTGCAACGATGCTCAATTGGTACCAAGGGGCCCAAAGAGTGCCCAGAAAAAATTCCCCACACCATGACACCACCACCACCAGCCTGAACCGTTGATACAAGGCAGGATGGATCCATGCTTTCATGTTGTTTACGCCAAATTCTGACCCTACCATCCGAATGTCGCCGCAGAAATCGAGACTCATCAGACCAGGCAACGTTTTTCCAATCTTCTACTGTCCAATTTCGATGAGCTTGTGCAAATTGTAGCCTCAGTTTCCTGTTCTTAGCTGAGAGGAGTGGTACCCAGTGTGGTCTTCTGCTGCTGTAGCCCATCTGCCTCAAAGTTCGACGCACTGTGCGTTCAGAGATGCTCTTCTGCCTACCTTGGTTGTAACGGGTGGCAATTTGAGTCACTGTTGCCTTTCTATCAGCTCGAACCAGTCTGCCCATTCTCCTCTGACCTCTGGCATCAACATGGCATTTCCGGCCACAGAACTGCCGCTCACTGGATTTTTTTTCTTTTTCGGACCATTCTCTAGAGACCCTAGAGATGGTTGTGCGTGAAAATCCCAGTAGATCAGCAGTTTCTGAAATTCTCAGACCAGCCCTTCTGGCACCAACAATCATGCCACGTTCAAAGGCACTCAAATCACCTTTCTTCCCCATACTGATGCTCGGTTTGAACTGCAGGAGATTGTCTTGACCATGTCTACATGCCTAAATGCACTGAGTTGCCGCCATGTGATTGGCTGATTAGAAATTAAGTCTTAACACACAGTTGGACAGGTGTACCTAATAAAGTGGCCAGTGAGTGTATGTAGCATGTAGTATGTATGTAGCATGCATGTAGTATATATGTGTTATGTATGTAGCATGCATGTAGTATGTATGTAGTATGTATGTAGTATGTATGTAGCATGCATGTAGTATGTATGTAGTATATATGTGGTATGTATGTAGTATGTATGTAGCATGCAGTATGTATGTAGCATGCATGTAGTATATATGTAGTATGTATGTAGCATGTAGTATGTATGTAGCATGCATGTAGTATGTATGTAGTATGTATGTAGTATTTTTTTTTTTTTTTTTTTTTTTTAACATTTAACACATTAGCCGGATGATGGGACTACTACTGTCCCATCATTGGCTAATGTGTCAATCACTGTCATGGTAGCAGGCATCGCCAGATGGGACTTATAGTCCCATCGGACGATGCTTGCACAGACCCCCGGACATCAGCACAGCCCCCCGGCAGGCCGGTACAGACCCCCACAGGGTGCACAGACCACCGGCAGGCCGGCACAGCCCCCCGGCAGGCCGGTACAGACCCCCACAGGGTGCACAGACCACCGGCAGGCCGGCACAGCCCCCCGGCAGGCCGGTACAGACCCCGGGCAGTCCACACAGCCCCCCGGCAGGCCGGCACAGCCCCCCGGCAGGCCGGTACAGACCCCGGGCAGTCCACACAGCCCCCCGGCAGGCCGGCACAGCCCCCCGGCAGGCCGGTACAGACCCCGGGCAGTCCACACAGCCCCCGGCAGGTCGGCAGAGACCCCCGGAAGGCCCGAAATGACGGCGCATCATGATGCGCACACACCGCGCATCATGATGACGTCAGGCTGTCAATCAACTTTGAACTTCCGATTCCGATGCCGACTTCCGATATTGAAAAAATATCGGAAGTCGGTATCGGAATTCCGATACAGCAAGTATCGGCCGATACCCGATACTTGCGGTATCGGAATGCTCAACACTAGAGGTGATCCGTAATGGATCCGTAATCCGTAGAGCAAGTGTTTTTACTGTGTCAGAACATAGGTCTTTCTGGACTGGAGCATCAGCTTCTTTGCCACAGTAAATCAGACCATTCATCCCATAATAGCTTGCTGAATCGCACATCCAGAAAATTTTTATGCCAAACTTAGCTGGCTTACTGGGCATATACTGAATGAATTTGCAACGTCCCCTAAAGGCAAGAAGTTGCTCGTCCACTGTCACATTATCACTGGAATGGTAAAGCTTTGTACAGTTCTTGATAAAAAGATTCCAGATATAGCTTATAGGGGCTAATTTATCGGTTGCCAACCTCACAGGGCGAGTTCTCTTTTCATCAAAACGAAGGCATCTCCGAATACCCTCAAATCTATTGATGGACATAGTAGCTTTGTAGTGTGGATCTGCAAATGGGTTCTGAAATAACTCTCTGATTGGAACATTGTATGATTTTTTCGACCCTGCCAGAAGAGTAAGGCCAATATAAGCATATAGTTCCTCTTTAGTTATATTTTTCCATGTTTTTTTTCTTCCTGACGCGATACGTTTTCCTTCTACGTTAGTACACAAAACTACCTCATCTGCAATAACATCCGAAACAAATTTACAGAAAACATCTCTTTTGGACATGAATTGGGGAATTCCGACAGCTCCTTGAGCAACTCTAATAATTTTATGTGATGGGGTGCGTGCAGGAGCCGCAGCAGTACTGTTCCAAAAAATATTTGTTTTAGATGTTCTATTTGAACGTTCTGCTGGATCCACTACTTCTTCATCATCTGAAGAATCGCTGGACGATGAAGTTGATACATTAGCTGGTGGCATTTACTCTTCATCAGACAAAGAAATTTCACTTTCTTCATCACTATTGAAAACAATCACCTCGATTTCATGGTCAGTCAATCCCCTGGATGTAGACTGTGCCATTGTAATTTTAGATGTCAGTAAACTAAAAAGAAAAAAAAAAAAAAGATTACAATCAGGCTTGTGCACTGTAAACAGTATGTGATAAGACTCTTTGTTAGGGTCCCAGCACACCAAGCGATATAAAGCAGGTAAAGTGCAGCCCCCCTCCTCTTACCTCCAACAGATCACTTTCTTGTAGTGCAGTAGAAGCCTCAGGTTTTGGAGCTCAGAAAGTTTCTATTTCCAGACAAAAGAAAGCTGACTTCTTCCTCCAAAGTCTCTCCAGCAATTAGGACAAAAAGACCTGCGATGAGGTCAGAGACACATGACTTTGTGAGGGAGCCTCCCTTCCAAGATCACATGACCATGTTGCCATGCAGAACCCACACTCTTCCCAGCAATAGCAGAGTCATAAAAGTTCTTCCCCAGCAACAATACAGACAAAAAGACTGAGTATCACATGTAAACCTAGTACAGGCCTAAAATGCCCCAGGTGCGTGAATATGGGGTAGTCCCAAAAAAAGGTTGTTATACCGAAATGTCTGTAACATAAAAATATATGAATAACTGGAAATTACTAACAACTATATACCTGAGGATTACCTAGATTTTCAAAATTCTAATTAAAGTACTTTTACAGAAAATAGAAAACAAGTAACCGGGCAGGCCTGCGATTCCCCAGGTATGCGTTCTAGGGTTAAAATAGATCAGTCATGTCATGTAAGAGTGAAGTATGTGTCATTGTACTATACCTATATTTCTGTGGCGTATCGGAGCATCATGAGTTGTGGCATGTGTTAAAGGGGTGTCCTGACACTTTTTGGCCAGGGCACACGAAAATCTGTAGCCAGCCCTACCCCCCACATCTTTAGCCAAATAACCCCCAGTTTTCAATGCATAACTATTATTAGGAAGTAAATTAACGTTGACAAGCTTCAGTTATAAGAATTGATGTCTTTGGCATTGAAATGCGCACTGTAGGTTTGTTTACTGTCCTCCACTCCCTGCCGACTTTGCTTCCCCATTGACTTGCATTGGGTTTCGTGTTTCAGTCGGCCTCTGTCTTTTCCCTATAGTCGGCCGATTTTGTTCGACCCGACTTTTGCGAAAGTCGGGTTTCATGAAACTCGACTCGACCCGAAAAAAGGCAAAGTCGCTCATCTCTAGTGGCATGTATTTTTATTTTTTTACAGCAAAATAATGTTAATAATTGGAGTAACACACAGCAAAAACAGTTGAATGGAGGCCTCAAATGCCACAATTTGTAGCCCACAGATAGATGAGGCGTGTGATGGAGATACTACACTGTAAAATATGTGGCCTGTATTTTTATTTTTTTTTACAGGAAAATAGTGTCAAGAACTAGGGTTACACACAGCAAAACAGTTGAATGGAGGCCTCAAATGCCACTATTTGTAGCCCACAGATAGATGCGCCGTGTGACAGAGATATCACAGTGTAAAATATGTGGCCTGTATTTTTTTTTTTGCAGCAAAATAGTGTTAATTATTGGAGTAACACACATGCAAAAACAGTTGAATGGAGGCCTCAAATGCCACAATTTGTAACCTACAGATAGATGAGGCGTGTGATGACTGAGATACTACACTGTAAAATATGTGGCATGTATTTTTATTTTTTTACAACAAAATAATATTAATATTTGGAGTAACACACAGCAAAAACAGTTGAATGGAGGCCTCAAATGCCACAATTTGTAGCCCACAGATAGATGAGGCGTGTGACGGAGATACTACACTGTAAAATATGTGGCCTGTATTTTTATTTTTTTACAGGAAAATAGTGTCAAGAACTAGGGTAACACACAGCAAAAAGTTTAATGGAGGCCTCAAATGCCACAATTTGTAGCCCACAGATAGATGAGGCGTGTGACAGAGATTGCACACTTTCAAATATCTGGCCTGTTTTTTTGTTTTTTTTTGCCAGTAAAATTGTGTCGATTAGTAGGCTAAGACACAACAAAAACAATTCTATAGAGGGCTGAAATGGCACAATTTTGACCTCAATGATAAGTGATCCATGTGGCGGACATAACCTCGTGGAAAATATCTGCCCTGTAGCTAAATTTTTTTTGGCAGCAAAATGGTGTCAAGAAATTGTATAAGACACTTCAAAAAAAATTTAGGGTGCCACAAAAATGGCAGAATTTTCTGCGCACTCATGTGATCACTGGGACAGGCAAACTCATTTAAAATAGCTGGATTTTCATGCTGTACTATGAAAAGGATCTGGCTGTATTCTGCAGTGTTAACAAGCGAAAAAATTATTCCTGGCCACTGATATCTGGGGCTATGTATATACTGTCAATATATGTAATAAGCAGCAGACAGTAATGGATTTGGTCCTCTGGATGTATGCAATAAAGAATGCCACAAACAATGCCTGCCTGACCAGCAGTGATATATATACACTCACTGGCCACTTTATTAGGTACACCTGTCCAACTGTGTGTTAAGACTTAATTTCTAATCAGCCAATCACATGGCGGCAACTCAGTGCATTTAGGCATGTAGACATGGTCAAGACAATCTCCTGCACTTCAAACCGAGCATCAGTATGGGGAAGAAAGGTGATTTGAGTGCCTTTGAACGTGGCATGATTGTTGGTGCCAGAAGGGCTGGTCTGAGTATTTCAGAAACTGCTGATCTACTGGGATTTTCACGCACAACCATCTCTAGGGTTTACAGAGAATGGTCCGAAAAAGAAAAAAAATCCAGTGAGCGGCAGTTCTGTGGCCGGAAATGCCTTGTTGATGCCAGAGGTCAGAGGAGAATGGGCATACTGGTTCGAGCTGATAGAAAGGCAACAGTGACTCAAATTGCCACCCGTTACAACCAAGGTAGGCAGAAGAGCATCTCTGAACGCACAGTGCGTCGAACTTTGAGGCAGATGGGCTACAGCAGCAGAAGACCACACTGGGTACCACTCCTCTCAGCTAAGAACAGGCATCTGATGGCTACTTTCAGCAGGATAATGCGCCATGTCATAAAGCTCGAATCATCTCAGATTGGTTTCTTGAACATGACAATGAGTTCACTGTACTCAAATGGCCTCCTCAGTCACCAGATCTCAATCCAATAGAGCATCTTTGGGATGTGGTGGAACGGGAGATTCGCATCAGGGATGTGCAGCCGACAAATCTGCGCCAACTGTGTGATGCCATCATGTCAATATGGTCCAAAATCTCTGAGGAATGCTTCCAGCACCTTGTTGAATCTCTGCCACGAAGAATTGAGGCAGTTCTGAAGGCAAAAGGGGGTCCAACCCGTTACTAGCATGGTGTACCTAATAAAGTGGCCAGTGAGTGTATATATACTGTATATATACCCACATACCTATATACCCATATACTTCGCAAATACTTCTGCAAGGAGATTGTATGTTCTCCCCATGTTTGCGTGGGAGTCCTCCGGGTACTCCGGTTTCCTCCCACATTCAAAAGACATAATAAAAGAGAATATAGAGTGTGAGCCCCATCGGGGACAGCGGTGATGATAAGTGCAAACTGTAAAGGGCTACGGAATATGTTAGCACTATATAAAACAAAGATTACTATTATTATTACACCGGTGATTCCAGAGCGGACTATGATGAGCAGGGCAGTGCCAGGTTTGATATAGACCTGATAACGCTGTGCGGCCAGCCAATCACTGTAATGCCACAACCAACATGGCTGCAGCATTACAGTGAATGGCAGACAATCCCTGCATGTTGATTGGTGCTCTAAAGTGTGCCAAACATGCAGGGCGGGGACTCTAGCTCCCGCCAAATATTCCCGGAAATGCTCGCGCTTGCCGAGCACTGCGAGTAAAGCGGTGCTCAGGCGAGTACAAAGCATTACCGAGTATGCTCGCTCATCACTAGAGTTAAGTACTTGTATCAGAATTAAAAATGTGATGTAAAGCTATAGAAAAAAATAGCAAGTTCAAACAGTGCTTCATAGGGCAACTCTGTGAGTACAGGTGTGGACCCTGGACTCCCAATTCCAATAGTGTTTCCTCCAAGGCTGGGTTTAGTCAGTTCTGAGTGTTGTGCTCAGAGCACAACCCCTCCATCGACCTGTGCTTACATATGTGTCAACTGTAGCCTATGGTTTATGGGCATTCAAGGACCATTTGATCCAGCAGAAAATCGGAGGAAAGGAGAATCTTCAAGCGTCAAACCAGTGAAGACAAACAGGAGTTCATCCGGAGAATAATCAAGATGTCGTTTGGGTCAGAATGGAGTATCAATCCAAAATGAGCACCAAAGTGGTGTCCAAAAGTGGTGGCAGGACTCGGGATTTAAATATAGCTCCAATACAACCCCATCAAGCAATCCTTTGATCAGCCAAACAGCTCCAGTGTTTGGTTTGTCAAGGAGTTGAACGAATTTGTTTCAATTCGGTCGCTGAGTCTGAATTTGCCATATTCATGCCATATTTATGTTTGATGATGGGTTCCAAATATATTCTGTAATTTCTGCTCCCATTGACTCTAATGACATTCGGCTGTGGTCATCGAATATTGCAAAAACAGTATTCTCCGCCGTTCATAATCGGAACCAAATTTTGAAAAATATGCTTAACTCTACAAACCACCTGAATGGTCCTTAGAACTGTCTATCATTCCAGCCTAGTGATTGCTCAGATTAGAGCCTCTATGATGACCCCTTTTAACCTTATCACTACATGTAGCCCAATTTTCCTCCCAGAAAAATTAGCCATCATATTAAAAGTAAAGAAATGACCCCTCTAAGAGGTTATTAGATGTGATAGAATCAATTTGCCAGAATCAGAAAGAAATCTTTTTTAAAAGATTTGCTCTTTAAATGTTACTAAATAACATTTCCCACATGTCTACTTTACATCAGCACAATTTTGGAAGCATTTCTTTTTTTAGGAAGTTGACCAGCGATTTCTCATTTTTACAACAAAATTTGCAAAACCATTTTTTTTTTACAACACCATTGTATTTTTAGGGACCACATCACATTTGAAGTCACTTTGAGGGGCCTATATGACAGAAAATACCCCAAAATGACACCATTCTAAAAACTTCACCCCTCAAGGTACTCAAAACCACATTGAAGAAGTTTATTAATCCTTCAAGTGCTTCACAAGAATATTTGGAATGTGGAAGAAAAAAATAAACATTTACTTTTCTTTCACAAAAAAATTCCTTTAGACCTAATTTTTTTACTTTCAGAAGAGTAACAGGAGAAAATGGACAATGCATTTTGTTGTGCAATTTCTCCTGAGCATGCCGATACCCCATATGTAGGTAAAATCTACTGTTTGGGCACACGTCAGGGCTCAGAAGAAAAGCAGCGCCATTTACTTTTTGAATGTAAAATTTGCTTATATAATTAACAATTGCCATGTCGCATTTGGAGAGTCCCTGATGTGCCTAAACAGAGGATACCGCCAACAAGTGACACCATTTTGACCTTATCTAAATGTGTATTGAGCACCCCTGAACCCCCCAGGTGCTTCACCGAAGTTTATAACATTAAGCTGTGAAATAAAATCGCATTTCTCCCAGATAAATCTTTCTTAGCTCCAAATTTTGCATTTTCATATGGGTAACAAGAGAAATTGCTCCATAAAATTTATTGTACAATTTCTCCTGAGAGCTGAGATACCCAGTATGTGGAGGAAAACAACTGTTTGGGTGCATGGCAGAGCTTGGAAGGGAAGGAGTGCCATTTTACTTTTTGAATGTAAAATATGCTGGAATAATTAGTGGACATCATGTCGCATTTGAAGAGCCCCTGATGTGCCTAAATAGTAAAACCCCCCACAAATGACACCATTTTGGAAACTAGACCCTTTATGGAACTTATCTCGATGTGTATTGAGCACCTTGAACTCATTGGTGCTTCACAGAAGTTTATAATGAAGAGCAGTGGAAATAAAAAAATCACATTTTTCCAAAATAAATCTTTTTTAGCTCCATATTTTGCATTTTCATAAGGGTAACAGGTGAAATTGCTCCATACAATTTGTTGTGAAATTTCATATTAGTACACTGATACCCGATATGTGGGGGAATACTACTGTTTGGGTGCACGGCAGAGCTTGGAAGGAAAGGAGTGCCATTAGACTTTTTGAATGTAAAATTTACTGGAATAATTAGCAGATGCCATATCACGTTTGGATAGCCCCTGATGTGCCTAAACAGTGGAAATCCCACTCAAGTGACCCCATTTTGGAAATTATAACCCTTTGGGAATTTATCTACAGATCTAGTGATGATTTTGACTCCATGGGTGTTTTCCAGAAACATGCAGTAGTTATTGAGTGAAAATTGCAAACTGCCGTTGTAGTGACTAGCACATTATGCCCATTTAATTCTTCTGGAGACATGCACCTGCAAATTAGGTGGGCTCTCATCACTACAGAAATGCCAAACATGTTGGGAGCTAAACGTTGTTTAGGCACACTGGGGCTCAGAAGAGAGGGGGGCATTTGGATTTGGGAGTGCAGAATTTGCTGAATTTCTTTTGAGGAGTGAGGAGCCATTTCGCTTTTCCAGAGCCTTTGTGCTACTACTAAAATGGAAGCCCCCTATATTTCCATTGTGGAATGAGTTGAAGCTTTTATTGGAAACATTATACTTAATGTTTGGGATCACATTTATCTGGCTCTCTGTGCTGACCACTTACTTTGGGATTTCCATCTAAATCTCTGAGTGACGTGACAAATGAAACCCCCAAGGGATCCATTCACTATAATGAGGCAGCAGATTTACTGTGGACTCCGCCTGGCCTCTGTTCAGCGGTGTCCTTTTCAGAAGTGCACAAAACTGTGCAATCCTAAAAAAATGGACACCGCCGGAACATAGATCCTATGGCGTCCACAGTGGGAATTTTCCACCAGGGGTTCTGTCTGAATCACATATTTTAGAGATTTACACGGAAACCTCGGTGTTAGCGCTCAGCGCAGAGTGCAGGATAAATGTGCGCCGAGCCTTACTGGGTTCTTTGGGAGGCAGATTGAAAAAATCAACAGTAGGTGAAGAATTAGTTTTATTTATTTTTCACGCCATTCTTCGTGCGGTATAAGTGATTAGGCGACTTTATTCGGGTCGTGAGATTACAGCGATACTAGATTTATATCAGGTTTTTGTGTTTGGCTGCTGTCACACACTAAAATACACTTTTTATTGCGAAAACTAGTTTCTGCATCATCATATATTGAGAGCTGTAATATTTTTATATTTCGGCCGACAGTCATGTGAAGGCTTGTTTTTTGTGGGACAAGCTGACGTTTTTATTGGTACAATTTTTGGGCACTGACATTTTTTGATCGTTTCCTATTCTGAATTTTTGGAAGACAGAATGAACAAAAGCCAGCAACTCAGGAATTGCTTTTTTTTTTTAATAACGTTCCACGTGTAGTAAAATTGGTAAGACAGCTTTATTCTTCAGGTTAGTACAATTACAGCGATACCTCATTTATATATTTTTTTAATGTTTTGGTGCTTTTACACAATAAAAACTATTTTATAGAAAAAATAATTACGGTTGCATCGCTTTATTCTGAGAGCTATATCTTTTTTATTTTTCTGCTGCTGGAGCTGCATGGTGGCTTGTTTTTTTGTAGGACAAGATGGTGTTTTCAACGGTACCATATTTATTTACATCTGTCTTTTCGATCGTATTTTATTGCCCTTTTTGTTCGGCAGTTTGATGATAAAGCATTGTATTTTGCCTCATTTTTTTACGGTGAGCACTTAAGGGGTTAACTAGTTGGACAGTTTTTGCACTTTATGAAATTTTGTAAAAATAAACTACGGTACTTGAAAATATTTCAATTCTTTGAGCTGTTTGTTACAAAATGAAGTAAAACAAAATATATTACAACAGCTACTATACATTCCTGGAACAATATGATGTTACAGTCTCTAAATTTATCTGATTTTTTTTAGAACCCAAATAGAAGAAAAAAATGAGAAAAATTGATTAATCTGTGCAAAAAGTGTTATTTCCAAGCCACCTCCACCTTACAGTAATGTTAACTATGCTCACATTGTTACTGTGAAAATGGAACCATTGGGAGCACAATGTAATAATGACTCCTCATTCACATCATCAATCACACAATCAATCTAGTTACATTTAACCAGCTGAGGAGAATTCTTCAAATCGAGTGACTCTTTTCAAGGTTGACCTGGATCAAAACTGCAACCCTGGTTCCAATAACTTCCAATTACACCGTCCAATACGCTGCAGGAAAGATGTCGTCAGGCCAGGGCCCACATTGTGATAACGTCTGATGAGCAGCAGAAGCAGTGCTTTGCAGAATCATTTGTGTGACTGGTTTCTTCTAGACTTATTCAATACAAGATGAATGCTTAAAATAAATATGTATCATATTTAATCAAATTGTAACATTTCATTTTTTTCTATAAATCTGAATTATTATTTTTTTTACATTAGAAAGTAATTTCAGCGTACCCTTTACTTTTTTTTTGCAATAAATGTTTTCTTTTTTCAAGATTATGCGTTTATGGCCTAGCCATAGTCCAAACATCTGAGACTAGAGATGATCAGGTCAGGAAAAATTCATATTTGCTTGTTCTTAATTTCCCAGGAACTTCGCTTCACAGATAAGTTATTTTATAATCCTTATTACACTCTAGAGTCTCTTCATACCCCAAAGTATAATTGCGTAAAAAAAATATCCTTATACTCACTTCACAGCTGACCTTTCCAGTCGCTTTGCTCCTCACCACCACTCATTCGATCCTTGACACATCTTCTGATCATGTTAACATCTTCCTATGCTTTGCCACTTTTAATTATTGTTATTATTATTATACATTTATATAGCACCATTTATTCCATGGCGCTTTACATGTGAAAAGGGGAAATATGGACAGGTACAAAAAACATGTGTAAGACAAGGGACACACAAGTACAGAAGGAGAGAGGACCCTGCCCGCGAGGGCTCACAGTCTACAGGGATAGGTGATGATACACTAGGAGAGGGTAGAGCTGGTTGTGCGGTGGTTCAGCAGACTGAGGATCATTGCAGGCTGTAGGCATGTCGGAACAGGTGGGTCTTCAAGTTCTTCTTGAGGGCTTAGGAGTTTTGTGTAAGCGCAATAAAGGTCATAAACACATCATAACGTCTCTAATTGTACCATGACATTGTGCAGTCATTCACAGGACCCTCCCAGGTCTCATCAAAGAAGAAAGCCCCAGCCCAGGGTTAGAGTTCCAGAAATACTGTTCTTGTGATGCGATCAGGAAATGTGGCAAGGACAAGCGAGCATTTGTGGAAGGGTTTTCATTTAGCCAAATCTTTCTGTCACAGTGTGGGAAGACTAAGTGCAACACGATGAGGTGCGGGGGAGCCCAAACACTAGTGAAGTGGGGAGTGGAGTCCCCTAGGCAGCTCTAACATCACCGTGTCTGCTCTAAACATTCATATATAGGTTCTGCACCTATCTCCGAGCAGGAACCTAATCCCTGCCTGACCCTCAGTAATAGACCCTGGTTAAGGAGAGAGCGGGGTGAATTCTAGTCAGTCCCCACAACAACTAAAGACAGAGAGAGTAGACGAACAAGGGGAACACTTATATTGAGCAGACTCAGAGAGGTAACATCAGACGTCCTCCAAACACCAGAGAGGAAGATAGCTGACTGCTATATCTCCAAGCCTTCACAAGGGAGAAATGTGAATATCACCGGTAATTCCCAGAAGCAGCCTGGGAGTCTATAAACACCCAGGTCCAGGTGTGTCAATTAGAGCCGGAGGGAGATTGCCACTGAGTCCAAGAGTCAGAAGGTCTAAGAAGGTATCTGCAAAGCCAACTGCAGAGACCATCTGCAGCCAGATGCAGAAAGACAATCTGCAGCATCTGACACACCTGTGCCACTTTCGAATTACTAAAAAAATCAGCATTTTGGCAAATGTGGATTTTCATAAACTTCGAGTAGAATTCAATTCTACTTTAATTTATTCACTCAACTCTATCTGATTTCATTAATGGGATAGACTAAAACTCCTTCAATATTTATTTTGGCAAAGCAAAAAAAAAGATCAACCATTGTAATAAACCGTAAATGGGCCATGTTGCTGCCTAAAATGATTAAAAAGTCATAGTATACTTTTGTAGAATAAAAACTAAATCTAAAAATGTAGTTGACCACTGTTTGTTAGTCTGCAGCACTTTCCACATAATGTTGAAACAGACAATTTTGTAGAAATCCTGCAGAGAACAAGCTGTAGACCTTATGTGGATCACTTCCATTTTTGGTTGATACCCTACCAAATCTTCACTTCCCTAGACAAGGGGCAAGATTTAATGAGCTTTTGTCCTATAGTACACAGGACAGATGGAGAGGCTCCTGCTGCAGTCAGTTTTCCTACTGCCACAAATGGAAGGTGACATGTCTGATCTACTGAAATACTTCTCAGGTTTAATTACTTTGAGGCAAAATAAGATGTAATAAAAATGTGACTATCAAAGGAAGAAGTGCTTGGATTTTCCATGCATTTTCTATGTTTCATATTACTTTAAACAACTGAACAGTTAAAAATAAAAAAAAAATAAAATTTGCAAATTTTGAATTTTGGCAAAACATTATGGGCTTTTCTTATTCAACAAACCTGGTATTCATAGCTAGCATGCTTTAAAAAAAGATGTGTATCGTCCCAGTGTACAGTGATTTGAGACTTGACACTTCATGGGCAGAAGAATGATAATTGTTATTCCCCTGTCCAAGGTAGGCTCCCTTCCCCTATAGGCCATGCCCATTGCTGAGCTCCACACTTAATTTTACAAGGTACCAGGCTTGTCTCTGGGACATCATATCTCCATGCCTCCTAAGGTCCAGTTAGGGACCACCGTTGTCTTGCTATTGAGACTCTAGAGTTTAATTGTTGCTTTGAGTACATAACCATCCATCTATCCATCCAGATTGTCAAGCATCTTTCAATACTTCTGCAATTCCAGCATATCTTCAGTCCTTTGAGTTAACCCTCTGACAAGCACCTTCTTTATTAACCCATCAGTTGCAATTAGCATAAACCACTGGTAATGGACTCTATTCAAATAGTTGCATTCACCTTGCAAAACTCCAGTGGCTCTTACATATCTAAAGTCCTAGTGGTAAACCCTCCGATTTATACTAGTGAGTGAACGTGCTCGGGTAAGGTGTTATCAGAGCATGCTCGGGTGCTCGAATAATATGTTCGTGTCCCTGCACCTGCATGTCTCAACACATGCATGCATTCCTTATTTGTTAGGCAATCCCTGCATGCGTTGCAGCTGTTGAACAGCCGCCAGATATGCAGCTGCGGGGACCCAAACCTATTATTCGGGCACTCCAAAGACACTCGTTTAGCACCCGAGCATGCTCAGATAACATCTTGTCCCAGCACTTTCCCTCATTACTACTTGCTACCTCTTGGTTAACCCATTGGCTGCAGTGTTTCTTCTTCCTACCACTGAATGCTGCTTTGCTGCTTCCTACCACTGAATGCATTGAGATTTCTCTTTTTGTCTGCCCCCTTTGGGTTCTGTCGTTTCCAGTGTGTCCAAGTTCTTCCACGTGCCCTCCAGCCTACTGTGCCAACATCCTGAGTCCACATGTCCACCCTAACCTGCAGCTTCTTTAATCCACTTCACTAGGTGAGCCTAACAATAATGATAACATGTTACAATAATTTTATCTCTGCAATTGCGTACCAGCATGTCAAGAATTTTCAGCTAAAACTCACCCATACAACTCAATGTGTGCATAAAAAATGGTCCAATATTGACACTATCATTTTTAACAGATCTTTATTAATCATAGGTAACTGTATTAGGCCTTTTGATTAAATTTTTTAATTACGAGTAGAGATGAGTGACTTTTCCTTTTTTCGGGTCGAGTCGGGTTTCATGAAACCCGACATTCTTAAAAGTCGGGTCGAACGAAATTGGCCGACTTTAGGGAAAAGTCGGGGTCCGACTGAAACACAAAACCCAATGCAAGTCAATGGGGAAGCAAAGTCGGCAGGGAGTGGAGGACAGTAAACACACCTACAGTGTCCATTTCAATGCCAACAACATCAATTCTTATTACTTAAGATTGGCAACCTTAATTTACTTTATAATAATAGTTACGCATTGAAAACAGGGGGTTATTTGGCTAAAGTTGTGTGGGGGTAGGGCTGGCAGCAGGTTTTTGTGTGCCCTGGGCCAAAGAGTGTCATTGCGCCCTTTTAACACATACCACAATTCATAATGCTCCGATATGGCACAGAAATATAGGTATAGTACAATGAAAAATACTTCACTGCTTACATGACTATTTTAAATTCTACAATAGCTCAAAAAACGGACAGTATATTACTCCATGCAGTATTATGGCCACCACCTAGTGCGCCATACAGAATAATGAGCCCCATATATTTCTCCATACAGAATAATTGGTCCCATATAATGTTCCATACAGTATATGATGAGCTCCACATAATGTGACAGTATATGTTGGTCCCCATGGATGATGCTCCAATGTCTTATGGGCCCAAATAATGCTCCATAGAGTCCATATATAATGGGCCCCATTTCTAATGCTCCAGTGTATAATGGGCCCCATAAATGCTGCTCCAGTGTCTGATGTCCCCCATTTGGAATGCTCCAGTATATGTTGGTCCCCATGGACGATGCTCCAGTGTGTTATGGGCCCAAATTATGCTCCATATATAATGGGCCCCATTTCTAATGCTCCAGTGTATAATGGGCGCCGTAAATGCTCCTCCAGTGTCTGATGTCCCTCATTTGGAATGCTCCAGTATATGATGGGCCAAATGGATGAATCTCCAGTGTATGATGGGCCCCATATATCATTCTCCAGTGTATATTGCTCCCTAAAAATGCTCCCAGCATTTAAAAAAATTAAATACCTCTCCTCACTGGGCACTGCTCTACTCTGGACTCATTTTAAAGCTCTCTGCCCTTGTACTCTTATGGTGGGGGCATACAGACGTGATGTCATCTCGCTCTATAACCTGAATGTCACTGTCAGGAAAGGCGGAAGACGTCACGGCAGTAGAGCAGGGAGAGGTAAGTATTGCAAGTGCTGTGGCCCTGAGCAAGAATGGGGGCCCCACTCATGGGCAACGGCACTGGCACAGGGCCCCTCATTGTACGACGGTATGTCTGACGGCGAGTGTCCCCCCCACCATCAGAGACACTTTATTGTACTTTGAGAGGCCCTCTGCCAGTGCCGTTGCCTAAGGGTGGTAACACACACACCTGTTCAGGGCAACAGCACTTGCCCGGGTGCGGCAGGTGTTGGCCCCGGGCCTGGGGTGGGGGGGCAGCTCATTTAGGGTGGTTTAAAAAATGGCAGATGTTGATGTGTAGGCTGGACTTTCAGCTGCTGCAAATGGAGGAATTGGAGAAGTCAGAGGAAGAGAAGGACAAAACCGAGCCTTTTTTTCTGGCAACCTATGTGTTATCAGGGGAGAGTGAAACAAAATCTTTTGAAACCCATGCATGGTTCATTTTAGTGAAGGTTAGATCATCAACATTTTGGGTCGACAAATGGGTCCTTTCTTTTGTCAGGATTGATCCAGCAGCACTAAAGACTCTTTCAGATAGCACACTACCAGCAGGGCAAGCGAGCTCCTATAAGGCATATTGTGCCAATTCAGGCCATGTGTCCAGTTTTGAGGCCGAATAATCAAAGGGGAATGACCTGTGAGGGAGAACCTCGATATAGGAGGAGAAGTAGTTTGTAACCATACTTTACAACTGCTGTCTCCTGTCACTTGCAATCGATTCTGTATTAGCTGTCGTGTGCGCGGGACTTGAGAAATCAGACCACAACATGGTAAGGAAACCCCTGTCTTCAACGCTAGTTCGGCTGTGTGCACCACGAACACCTCTTCCATTTTGCCCACTACGGCTCGTGGGAGAACTAGCTCCGTTGCTGTGTGCTGGGAATGCCTCAAACAACCTGTTTACCAGAGTTGCTTGTTTGTTAGCCAATATTAGCTCTAGGTTCTCCTGTGGCATGATGTTGTGTAATTTGCCTTTATAGCGTGGATCGAGGATGCTGGCCAACCAGTACTCGTCAATCCTTATCATTTTGGCAATGCGGGGGTCCTTTTTTAGGATCCGCAAGACATAGTCACACATGTGGGCCAAGGTTCCAGGTGCACTGCCAGTGGTGGGTGGAGGAGCACTTTCTGGCAAATCAACATCCCTCCAGTCACGCACAAACCCTGTACCTGACCTTGGCATGCCCACATTTTCTCTTGCCCCCTGAGAAGCATCCTCCCCAAAATAATCATCCCCCTCATCCTCCTCTTCATCTTCCTCTTCTTCTTCCACCTCGTCCACGCCAATTACCTGACCAGACAATGGCTGACTGTCATCAAGGCTTCCCTCCTCCTCCTCCTCCTGTTGCTCCTCAGCTGCAGACGCCAGATCCTTAATGTGCGTCAAAGTTTGCATGAGCAGACGCATAAGTGGTATGCTCATGCTTATGATGGCGTCGTGTGCGCTTACCAGCCATGTGCATTCCTCAAAACACTGAAGGACTTTACAGAGGTCTTTCAGCTTTGACCACTGCACACCCGACAATTCCATGTCTGCCCTGAAACTGCCTGCCTATCCTCCCACAAATGCATTACAGCCTGCCTCTGTTCGCACAGCCTCTCAACCATGTGCATGGTGGAGTTCCATCTTGTAGCAACATCTATGATTAGGCGGTGCTTGGGGAGGTTGAGTGATCGCTGCAGCTTCTGTATACGACTGGAGTGGACGTTTGAGCGACGGATGTGCGAGCACAGTCTTCACACCTAATGGAGCAGGGCTGTTAACTCCGGATAATTATTTAGGAAGCACTGCACCACCAGGTTCAAGGTGTTTGCCAGGCAAGGTATGTGTGTGAGTTTTGAAAGGGCTATGGCTGCCACAAATTCCCCCCATTATCACTGACTACCTTGCCTGGCTTAAGATGTAGACTGCCCAGCAAGTAATCGGCCAGTACCTCCGCGGTGTGTCTACTGTCGCCCAAAGACATCATTTTTAAAACAGCCTGCTGCCACTTAGCACTAGCTGTTAGATAGTGGGACACCTCGTGTGCAACACTGACAGATGTGGATGGAGTGCTCGTGCGACTGCGCTCTGTCGACGAGCTTTCGCTTCTGAAGGAGGAGGAGGAGGGTCGACCGCCAACAGCCAACTGTTTCCTATACCATGAGCTAGGCAGCACTGTTCCACCGCCGCTGTCTCCTGTGGAGCCTGCATCCACCACATTAACCCAGTGCGCAGTGATGGACACGTAATGGCCCTGGCCATGCCTACTGGTCCATGCATCTGTTGTGAGGTGCACCTTTCCATTCACTGACTGTTTTAGTGCATGGACAATGCGGTCTTTCACATGCCGGCGGAGGGCATGTATGGCTTTTCAAGAAAAGATGTGCTGACTGGGTAGGTCATAGCGTGGGACAGCGTAGGCCATGAGCTCTCAGAAAGCTTTGCTTTCTACCAAACAGGGCATCATCTCTAATGAGATCAGTTGGCAATGTAGGCGTTCAAAGCCAGTGTACGCAGATGAGAGGATGAGTACTTTCTTGTCCTACTCAGAGTGTCTGGTAGGGTGAGCTGGACTTGAGAGCTGCATATGGGGGAACTAACATTGGACATGACGGACTGAGAAGGGGTTGGTGATGGTGAGGGTGTTGATGGCCTAGATTCAGTGTTTCCTCGCGAAAATATTGTGATTCCCTGACTGCTTTGGCCTAGCGATGACACCTCAACATTTCTTGATGGTGGTGTGCTTAGCGGTGGCCTTACAGTGGGGGAAGCGATGGAGCGTTGCCGGCTAACTTCAGTCGGAGCAGGTGCACATGTGCTACCTGAGGTTTTGTAGTCCATCCACGCTTGCAAGTGCATGTTGGTCTAAGCATACAACTGGTATTCAAATTTCTTAGATTTTTCCCTCTGCTAAAGGTCCTTCGGCACTTCTTACAGATAACCTTTGCATCATCAGTAGGATTTTGTTCAAAAAAGTGCCACACTGCCCTCTTCCCACTATGGTACAAATTTTCAGGGCTTGCACGCTGTGCTAATTTGACCGTCTGGCCAAACTGTCCTGCAACTCTTTTAGTTTTCTTGCCAAGTTTTTTGACAGCTACGGGCCTGACAGATAACCTCTGCTGCGATGACGATGCCTGCTGCGGATCCTTCTCCTGTTCTGACCTATTGTCACCAGCACCCTCTTCCCCCAATAGATGCCAATCCAGGTCAACAACTGGGTCATCCATGACCTCATCTTCAATGTCATCTGCACCTTCCTCTGTACCTTCCTCTGTGTCACCGTGTAAGGTGGTATAGTATGCAGGAAGGGGCACCTGAGTTTCATCAGGGTCTGAATCGGGCTCAGTAGAGTGCGAGGGCAATGTAGTGCTGTGGGTGAATGTAACAGCAGATTCATCTAGCAGTGGCTCTGCATCAGTGTGCTCCATGTCATATTAATCTTGGACTGGGGAATTCAGAATTTGACTTGGTAACCCAGGAATGGTATGTGAAAAGAGCTCCATGGAGTAATCTGAAGTGTGTGGTGCAGCTTCCTTCACTTTTGATGTGGGTGAAGGACACAAGGAAAGGTGTTGTTCCTGACCAGAGGCCTGCACTGACGACTCTGTGCTTGCAGTTTTTGTAACTTCAGAAGAGGAGGCAATAGAGCTGGAGGCTGTTTCGGCAATGTAAGCCAAAACCTGTTCCTGATGCTATGGCTTTAAAAGCGGTTTACCTACTCCCAGAAAAGGGAACCTTAAAGGCCTTCTTGTGCCAGACGATGACGCAGGCTCAACACCTCCTGCCATAGCTGCTATTGTACTTTTGCCAGAACCAGCCGATGCACCACCACCATCAGTACCAGCTGCGCCCCCCCGCCAACATCCGCGGCCTCTTCCACCAGACTTCCTCATGTTTGGGAAAATGTACCAAAATACCAGCAGAGAAATGGTACTGTATGAATAGCGTACAGCTGTGTAAGGTGTATGTAAGAAATGAAATCTCTGTATATATTTTGTGAGTCACAGACGCTCACCCAGTATGTATTTCACCGTAATCCAACAAGCAGATATACGGTACTGTATCAGAGGTGTACAGCTGTATATGTTGTTGGTGAAACTGTCCATCTCCGTATACGTATTTATGGAGTGTCACACACACACGCTGACTCTGTGTAGATGTGACCGTAATAAGAATACCAGATATCAGATACTATTTGATAATCTGACAGCTCAATACGGTGTATAGAGAAATGGAAATGTCCGTATATGTATTTATGGAGTGTCACACACACACGCTGACTCTGTGTAGATGTGACCGTAATAAGAACACCAGATATCCGATACTGTTTGAGAATCGGACACCTCTATACGGTGTATGTATGGAAAAATGTTAACCTCCGTGTATTTTTTTACGGAGTTACACACATATAGCATGTATTTGTCCGTGATACCAGCTGGTACATGGTAGTGTGTGAGGAGCGTACACCTCTATATGGTGTGTGAAAAAATTTACGCTCAGTATCTACTGTGCAGGAAAAAAGGATTTTTGCTTTTAAAAAAGCAGTCTGCACAGCAATGCAGCTATCAGGGAGCCTTATAAGGCAGTCTAATCACCAACACAGCTGCTGCACAAAAAAAGTGTGGAATAAAAATATTTTTGCTTTTAAAAAAGCACTCTGCACAGCAGTGTGCAAACAGCAATCCAGCTATCAGGGAGCCTTATAAGGCAGCCTAATCACCAACAGAGCTGCTGCACTCAAATATATCCTCCCCTGTCACTGCACGCTATACTGTTGTGTTGTACAGTGACATTCGCTATCAGCAGAAGCTATTTTTTCTTTTTAAGCCTGCCTTAACACTCTCCCTATTGAGAACGAGCAGCAGCAACCGCTCCCTATGCTAAGATCGGCAGAAGTAAGATGGCGGTCGGCGGTCACTGCCTTTTATAGGCACTGTGACGCCACACAAAGCCAGCTAATCACTTGAATGCCCTTCTCTAACATGGTGGGGGCCGCTGCCTATGTAATCGCGTTGCCCACAGTGTGCGTCCTTGATGATTGGATGAGAAAAGGCGCTGGAAGCATTGTGGGTAACGCAACTTTGGCGCTCAAGTCAGCGACCTCATGGCCGACCTCACGCTATGGTCGGGTTTCGATCAGCGAAACCCGACTCTAGCAAAAGTCGGCTAATTCTGAATTTGGCCGACCCATTTCGCTCAACTCTAATTACGACGTAAAATCATCTGTCAAACAGTTAGCAAAAACAGAGCTATAAAAGCTATAAATAACATATCAATGTAGAATATATTTCTCCTTGCATATGAAAAACATTTGTGCATTTTTTGGCACAAAAAAACGTGATTTTTACATTTGCTTGCCTGAACCTAACAGTATGCTGCAGAAATGAAAGTGCAAGCTTTGAAGCTGAAATCTGCTATCATTTTTTATTAGTTGGGGAAATGTACTTATAAAAATGAGCCCAAAACCCTTGTGCAAGTAATGTTTGCTGGGGCTTGACCAATGGGAGGCCTGCTGATGCTCAGTAGAGCTACTTTTGGCCGGGAATTCTTCTTTGTAGATGAGAAACTGTGAAGGAAGCACAAGGTCATACCAAAGTTGCTGCTCCTTCATTCCCTTTAGGATAAGTGAGGACCCCAGTGTTGTCATTAGTAAGTGGTCAGTAGAGGGAACCTGTCACTTAATTCGTGCTGTCCAAAGCATGGACATGTTTACAACAAGGTATGCTTCCAGGATTTCAAAGAAAACATGCTTTGAAGATTCAACTGGTGACTAGAAGACTAGTCCAGCGCAAACGTCTCCCTTATCTGCTGCAGGTGCCTGACAGGTCGCTCCAGCCTACTGCGCCAATGCTCTGAGTCAATCATCTGAAGCAGAGAAGCCAGCCAGGAACCGCACAGGACAAGTCTAATCTCTCCCTATAGTCCCTGGCCAGCACGTAAAATTATGTTTTCTCTGAAGAATTTCAAAGAGGAACATAGGAGGCTGCAGTCAGGCTCTGATTGCCCATGGTTTGAGCAGCCTGAGTCGAGGGACAGTTTCCCTTTAAGTGATGACATATCCTAGCATTAAGCTATCACCCTATGAGATGATACGACGCGTTTCACATCTATAGAAAATCAGTTTTTCATTTTTGCTTTATAATAGAATTTAAAATAATTTCACTAAGAAAATTATTTAGGGAGCATTTTTTTCAGGTTAACTTCAAATTTTCCTGATAGAATAGGAACTTGCAAAACAGGGACACAGATTTTACAGCTTTTGCATTTAGGCACAAGATCGCTGCATAAAATTCAATTCCAGAACAACAATACACTCTTAAACTTGATATCTAACCTTGTCCCTAGAGAAGACTAATATTTTTCAGATGTGATACTTTAGATTTCAATACCTTCCCCAAACATTCACACTTGACCACACAGGAAATCCTGTTCTGTTCCACTTGTAACGCTGATGCAGTTGGCGCCTCTAACCATCTCCTGTTAAATCCTTTTCCTCCACTGTCATGCTATGACTTTTTGCCTTTGTGAACAAATGTATTTACAAAGTGAAATCTCAGCCATTTACTGCTGCTTAGTGATTATTATAATGTCTGGGAAAGAAAAAGGTCACAGAACACAACTGCACAAAGAGTAAAGCATATCAAAGGTTAATATGCATCATGTATGATGAAAAAAATAGCATAAACCTCAATCAACATCACGCGGCTTTTTTCTCAAGCAAATACATCAAGAGCCCGAATTACTACTAAGGGTATATTGTCACTGTCAGTAAAAGCTGCGGGTTTGAC